>NW_020664562.1:32144532-32287043 GCF_002925995.2 Terrapene triunguis | reverse complement strand
CACACACACACACACACACACACACACACACACACACACACACACACTATTACATATGCCGATTTAGCATGACAGCTTGCTCAGGATGGAAGTATCTGAAGGGTCAAAAATAAGGCAGTGGTCCTACTTAATCTCGCTCTGAGCAATTGCGGGGAGTGAACAATAACAAGTGGAAATGAAACAGCCTTTCAAGTCATAGAAGGCTTAAGAACCATGGCCTATAAGCAGAAAACCTCAAAGCTGGAAGGGTAGGAAAAGGATAGTTCTACGCTGACTCTCCCATGGCTGGTGGATTGTGCCCCAGGAAAATGTATTTGAGAAGCCAGTTGTTTCAGATAGCACAATGTGTTACTGGGGATCAGTAAAGGCAACTGCTGTAGCAAAACTGTATGGGGAGCATTATAGCAATGTTAGGGGTAGCAGCTGAGGTTGTGCAAACCCGCTTCCCACTTGGTACTGGCAAAGGAGGTGATTTCCATGAGAAAATGAACCTGAAGTGGTAGGTGGTGTATGGAGATGGAGAATTGAGGAGGAGACAGTGGAGATAGCAAAGAAGTAGGAGATTCTTGCAGCAGCTGACAAACTTTCCCACTCTGTGTTGTGTGTTTGGTAGGGATGGAGATGAGGGCCCCAAATATTTTCTTCTGGTGGCCTCTTGGTCTCAGATGCATTTGGCTGTGTTCAGCTGGAGTTGATGGTAAGTCAGTAGAGGCTGGGAAGTTTTGAGACTCATTGTACCTGAAAATGTGCAGCTGTTACAAAAATATTTGCCCTGAAGCTTATTGGGATATCTGATGCTGCTCTAGTTATAAGAGGTAGTGTTTCATTGCCCATTCATTGAAGCTCTAATTTAACTTGAAAGGTTTTCTGCCTCTATTCTATCAGGCTGAAATGAGACACGTAGTCTGAACACAGGACTGAGAGCCAGTAACTTCTTCCTCTAAAAGTGAGTTGGGGCCTGATTTTCAAACCAGGTCTCTTGTTTTGGGTGCCCGACTTTAGTCTCTGAGGGCTTGACTGTCAGAGTTACTAAGTGGTCACAGCTCTAAGGCTTTGTCTATACTACACACCTGTTAGCGACACAGCTGTGCCGCTACAGCCGTGCCGCTAAAAAATGTGCAGTGTAGCTGCTGTTTGTCAGCAGGAGAGAGCTCTCCTGCCAACAAAAACTTCCACCCCCAACCAGTGGCAGCAGATTTGTCAGCTGTTCACACTGGCGCTTTTTGTCGGTAAAACTTTTGTTGTTCGGGGGGGGGGGTGTTTTTTTTAACACCCCTGAACGACAAAAGGTTTGCCACCAAAGTTCCAGTGTAGACAAAGCCTAAAAGAGATGTCAGCTAGAGTTGTGAGTGAGCGGGGTTTTCTGAAAATGTGGGCCTTACCTTCTCTGCCCAAGTTTCCACTCTGTAAAGTTGGGATCAAAACACACAACTTCTCTCATAGGGGTGCTGTGAGGATTAGTTAATGTTTAAACAGGACTTTGAAGATTACGAGTATTTGGAGTAAAATTATGTAAGAGTCTTAAGGCAAATTAGAAAATGTAGCAGTTTCTTTGATTAAGTGAGATTGATTAAGACACACAAACAGGAGTGGCAGCTGGTTCCATCTCCCTGCTTGAGGAAAAAACACCCTCCCACCAGCCGGATAGCAAGTTATAAATATGATATCTTCAGAACAAGCTCAGTGGCTGATCAAACATTGAGTGACTCAGAAGTCATTTTATACTAATGCTTCATGACAAGGTTAAAGGCTAGTTTAAATGCTGGAATCCTCACTCTCCTGGCCAGCCCTTATTCCTTTCCCAGTGTCTGTAAATCCTTCAGATATGTGCTTCTAGCCTCTCATCACACCAGCAACCTTGTTAACCAGCCAGTCACTCAGACTCCAAGCTTTGCACTCTCTCAAACTGACCTTACCAGGCTTCAGAGGAGCTCTTGTTTACCAGCAGACAGAAACTGAAACCAATCAAAATCCAACATATACATGTGAGGGTTGGTCCAGTGTGATTTGGGGTTGTAACGGAGATGACTCAGTGGAAGATTGAGCAAAGGAAACATATAAAACGAGCAACAAGTTGTCACACTAGCATCATTTCTCTCTCATCTGAATGTATGCTCTAAACCATGAATGGTCTAGAACCCCATTCATTTGAGTTTATACTGTCCTACTTCAAGTACTAATCAGAAGAAAAATTGAACAGACTCCACAGAATGTTGTTTGTGACTACTGGTAAATAAGGCATATATTACAACACAAATGTAAAATATTCCAGAGAAAACAAAGACTTCCAAACTGGCCCTTCTAAACTGAAACAAACAACCATAAGCAAAGAGGACAAAATAAAACAATTACATAAACATGACTACTTGATTATAATACTTTAGACTGAGGAGAGATTATGACTCTCCAAGCAAAGGGACAAAGAGAATTCTCACAAAGGAGACTATCAGAAGGAAATGCAAATTCTGTAGCAAAATTAGTGTTGGTGCATTCCAGGCAAAATGCTTCTGTTGTACTATGTATACAATAGATAAGTAATGGTCAACTTGAATAAAGTATTTAACAGTGACCAGGAAAAAGACCAGGATTTTGAAAGGGTTCCCATAGCTGAATGAAAAGCATGGCTGGGGGGAAAGGGGATGAGGGCAGAGATACCAAATAGGACAACTGCAGTTCAAAGAAAGGAAGGTGCCCGGTGATATACATTCCACATCAGGCAGGGGAGACTATCTAATTGCATGTTGATTTGAAAGTGATGAATAACAATAATCTGGCAGAAATGATTCAATAGGCTCATGGTAATTGACAAAAGAATTATACTACACAGAAAGAAGACAATCCATCTACCTTGATAGCTGGTTTGAGGGGGTTTGATTAGATTTGCATTGCAAGGAAGAAACTCTTCGACCAGTGTGGGGCCTGATCCTTACTCATCTAACTAGTGTTAATGTCTTCATAGGTCTGGTCAGGTGAGTAAGAAGTTAGGGTTTACAGAATCAGGCCAGGAAGAAGGAAATGGGTAAGGTGTTAATGTGATTCTGTAACCCCTCTAACATGATATTCTTAAGGCCACATTCTACTCCCAAATGTGGGTCAAATAAAAATATATAAAAATGGCTTCCTTCTCTATATCTTTGTACTATCACACTACATCGCTCATTCTCTATAATATTTCCTAGGATAAAGCTACCCTGGTGATTGGCTCTGGACTGTGGCACCCAACACTGTATCGCTAACGAGCACCCCGCTTTCATGCAAAAAAAAGCCCAATCCTGAAAAGCTGCTGAGTGACGTCAACTCCTGTTGACTTCTCTGAACACTGGTGCTCAGCACCTTGCAGGATCAAGACAATATCCCCAAGTACAGCCGCATCCATTGGGATAACTGTATTTGGTGTATGCTGGAGAAATACCATTTGAGATTTATGAACATATGGAAAAGACCACTAAATAATTTCAGCCTAACACTCTATGAATTAAATGTATTGTCTGCTTTATCTTATAAAGCTGAAATATGAAACATTAAATTACAGCGTAGCCTAGACTCTGAGCAGTACTGTCTTTAACCAGAGAGAAAAGGTGCGTGAGGTAATATCTTTTATTGGACCAACTTCTGTTGGTGAAAGAGACAAGCTTTAGAGCTTACACAGGGCAGTTCTTCAGGTCTGGGCAAACAAACAAACATAGCAGGGACATAAGTTATACTAAGGCTATTATCTACGAATACTAAGGACAGCTTGGATAAACCCTTAGTTAAGAATACTAGTTTTCTGCCAAAACACAAGACAGAGAAATCCAAAATTCAGGGACTTCTGTCGATTCACTGACATGTCCCTGTTTCAATTTCATAGTAACAGATCCACTTGTCATAGTTGTTGTTCAGCCTGTCACCATAAGTACCGATTGTGTTTTTGTAAGCAGCAGGAGGGTTCCAAGCTGACTGTCTAATAATACATGATGCACTGAAAACCAGACCATGATAAGTCCTTTTGCATTCTTTATTAATGCTTGATTCCTGGTTATTCATTAGGGCATCTTATTTTTTTAACTATTAAAAAAAGTTTAATATTTCCTCCCAGCTTAATGCTTAGCCTTCATACTGGTACAGAGAGTTCTGTGCACTGGTTCTAAGCAAAGGAAGACAAAATATACAAACATTGGATGTTACAATCTACCGGAAGAAGGCTAAAAATCTTATTGATATTGCAACTTCTGTATTAGATCAAAAAGCACACCCACAATATTCAGAAAACATTTATCCAATCTTTTACAAAACTCTAGTAATTAAACTAATTCCCCCAATTACTTTATTCCATATGTTAAAATTTGTGCTGTGTATAGAAAATTATGTATTTCTTCCTTCTCTTGCTTTTGTAGCAGACAGTAGCTCAAAAAGCCCTTGGAGTGTCTAGGCCTTGGAGTGTCTATTCTCTGCCAAAGCTGGTACTGTATACTGTACCTCAGTAATTTCGCCTCTTAATTTCGTCATGTCTAAAGAATATAAGACGAATATCAACCTCTAACAATTTACATGTATAAGCTATGTCATAAGCGACAAAGAGTCCTGTGGAACCTTATAGACTAACAGACGTATACTTGAAGCTATGTCATGTTCCTGTATCATTTTTTGTTCATCCTGTGTTGAGCCTTGTCTATTTCTACATTTTTAATTTTTTTTTCAAAGGTGATCAGAACTAAGCACAGTATTTCATATATGGCCTTATGACTAGTAAGTACCTTTTGTAGTGCTAGAAAGATTGGTTCTGAAATATCCATTACCTTTATTTATGCTTCCCAGATTGGGGAGAGAACCAAGAAATAGATATGAATAAAACAGCAGACTCAGCAGATCTTACCTCAGTATTTTCCCTTGTTTTCATATGCCCTTCTATTTCCATGCAATATTTCATTTTTGTATGCATCTGTCACTGTTTGCTTCTGTCAGAAGTTCAAAGGCAGCCCGATTTCATAAAAGGGAGATAGTATTGACTGATCCATAATATTGTTTCTATCTTTTGTTGTTGTTGTTGTTGTTTTGACCAATCCTTGATGCACATCTCCAGTTTTGAAAAGCATTTCATGACTCACTGGGCAGTTTGAAAAATCTATAGCATGAGCTCATTACCATGTTGGCTGTTGAGTATTTTCCATTGGTAGTGTTTGCAATGCAAAACTGGTTTCACCAGGCTCTTTTTCTCTATGGGGAAAAAAATGTTAAAAACTAATATATACATACATAATAAAACATATGGGAGGTGATATCAATGTGATGGATTACATTTATCATGCAGCTTTGACTACCCCTGTGCTCATTAATCCACTTCTCCCACCAACTTCCCACACTCAGAACACCTTCATACAGCCATAATGTTTAATCAACTCATCAGAAAAAGATTTTCTTCTTCCCCCTGAAATGTGGAATTCCCAATCATCCCCCAAAATCACACTGGCAATATTCTGTCCTGCACCAGTGACAAGCTCTTTAAAACATGATATCTCAAGAGCCTGCAGAACTAGATATAGAAGTTTTACACTCTTGGGGTGAAATCCTGCCCTTAATGAAGTGAATGGGAGTTTTACCGTTGACTTCAATGGGGCCAGGATTTTATCCCTGTAGAGGGAAAAATCCCAGCTTTCATAGAACCACATAATTTGCTTCTAGCCCTGGAAGTGCTCAAAATATGAAACTTTAAAGAAAACACAATTTTAGGTAATTTTTAAAGGTATTTTGCATGTTGAGCAAAAAAATTTCTCTTATTCTCAGCACCATATGGGACTTTAAGACTAAGGCACCTAGCTTTAGGGGCATAAAGATACAATTTTTAAAAACTATTGGGTCTGGTTTTGTATCTAAATCATTTTTGTGACTCATTTTTCTGTAGAATACATGGCACTTACAGAATGCATGATGGTGTGGTATAAAGGTGTTTTCAGCATTCATTTTGGATGACCTGTAGAACTCACCTAGAGCTTTCCCACTGATGATGTATTCTCTCCCTCTCTCATTCCCTTTCTCTCCTTTGCACATGATGCTAGACAAACAAGAACTTTACTTTCTTACTGCCCCTTAAACTGGGCGCACAGCAAGCAGAATTACTACTTCATCATAACACTCACTCTTTTACAGCAAAAGACCCACACTAGCAGCAAAAGAATATCACAGAGAGCCACAAAATAATTAAAGATTTAAGGCTAGGTTCTGGCTTTGATGAGATTGAGGCACATGTGAGCAGCTGGAGCAGCTGTGTGGCAATGGCTTGGAGGCATTCTCCTTACAGAGGGCAGACACAGACAGAATGCCTCCAGGGTATTGTGAGAGGGATGGAGGAGCTGCATGATCAGAAGTGGCATTGGCTATACCTACACAATGGGAGTAGCAGCTGCCCTTGCCAGTGCTGGCCTCCAGATACTAGGCAGTGTGCATACTGGCAATGTCATGGCCTCAGTCCATGAGGCATCCTTTTGGGCACCAGCAGCAATGCTAGCCATTGTCAACCCCCAAACTTGCACTCAGGGGGGCATGTGTGAACATTAGCATTTTGGATGTCTCCTACTGGGGTGCTCTTGGGGGGGGGGAAGGAAAAGAGGTTCTCCCTCGACAGCACCCACCCCAGGGCAGCCATAATGTGGCATTTGCTGTGTAACAAATTTATAGGCAATAGTTAATGCACTCATCTAAAAAGCTAAGTAAAGGTTACAATACGAGCAGAGTTTCTTTAGCTATCAGTGAGAGATCTCTGGCATTTCCAAGACTGTTATTGGGTTTTAGAAGTTTGCTTGTCTGAATCACTGCTACCTACACGTGTTTCTCAGTCTGTCTGTTTTCATGTGCCATTTTCGTTTTCTGCCTTGCCTGTAACCACTACATGCAGGTCAGGACATCATGCAACTTCTAACTCAGCCCACAGATAATACCAAGGTTTAAAGTAAAGAGGGTGTGTGTGGTGGGGGGTGGGGGAAGCTCCCCTTCCTCTCACAGGCCCGACTGAGCAGCATTTACCCTCCCTCTTTTTGTACTGTGGGGAGAGCACCCTCTTCTGTTTCAATCTACATTAACCCCTTGATCTCATAGTGATGGGGGTCATATGAGTACAGAAATAGAAACTCATAGAAAGAGACACGTGCAGGGTGATGACAAGAGGTATGTGTGACACTGGTCTAGCACTTCAGACTGAGCATTACTGACCTAGACCACGGTGAAACATGCCCTCTGAAAGCAGCAAACAAAATTGTTGATTGATAAAACACAGTTCCTGTAATGCTTGGTGTGAACAGGGGACTGTGGCAGAATTCAGAATGATCAGAAATCCATTTCAGTATCCCTTTCATTTAAAAAAGAAATGATGACCAGATAATTCACTTGCTATTGAATCAGGCGAGTCAGATGAACTTTAAAATGTTTTATTCCAAGTTGATTAAGTGTTTATGAACTCAGCCCATATTCTTCTACTTCTTGCTAGCCTAATTATTAAATTTAATGTGTGTGTGCATATAACTATATATCTATGCATTTAGGTAGACACAAATACATGCTCTTAAATAGAAAAACCCACAAAGCTAAAATGATTAATTTATGGAAACTTAAAATTAAATTAAGTATCTGGGCAGTTTTCCAGTTGATTTATAATTTTCCCTGGACAAACCATGCTTACACATAAAAACTACTGCAGAATTTACTTTACACTACACTATTTGTGTCGCTGCTCATTTGACTGCCAAGATTAGTGTTTATGACCAGGATGGCAATCTAATTAAATATCTAAGAATCAGAAAACTGGACAATATTCAAGGCCAACTCAGCATTAAATTAGAAAATTTAGCCTGGCTACTCTATCAATATATTCAGCTACCAGCCCAGCTACTATCCCAAACTATATGTTTAATGAATTTGGTCAGCATACTGTGTCACAGAGGTCTAACATACAGCCATGAACCTAAATCATCATAAATAAGATGCTTCAGTTGGGCATGGCAAAATATATTAGGCGAGCAACCTGCTTGCTGATGGTTGAGAAACAGTACTGTAAAATGCATGAGCTGCCTTTTGTAGTTTTTTGCAGGAAGCCTTGGAGAGCCGCAGATAATTTGCTTTCAATGATTCATCAAGTTGGCCCTTTGTTTCACTAATTTGAGTGTCAAGTGCAACCACATAATAAAGAATTACCAAGACCTGATAAGATTATTCTTATACTGCTGCTCCTGTCTTAACAACTGGTACTATTCTAACCTAAACCACAAATGGAATAAATAGCAAGTATACTTGCAATGCCAGCAATCTTCTTTGAAATGACAAAGCATGTTTACTGCCATCTCCACTGATGTAGCTTACATTTTTGTTTCTGCTAATAATTTCTACTTTCTTAAAAAGCATTAAATGCTGAATGCTGTGCCATAGCTAGAGATGACATTTGTTCCACTGTTAGTCTACCAATGAATTAGTAAAGATGAAAAATGGATTTCAGTGACAATTTCAGCCTTGAGAAAGATATTATTGTGAACATGGTTGAGTTAGCCTGATGAGCATTTTCTCCTTAATGTAGACTTTAATGTTATATTGGTATAGGTTAGATGTGAAATCATATATTAGAACTATTATTTTTGATGAATAATTTCAAGAGAAATATGTTCATAATTAAGATATAATTTTTTTCAAAATGCTATACTGTCATTTTAATAACTTCATGAGAAACCAACCTGAAAATGGGTTGTTTTGAAGGAGCGCATAGATAAATATGGAATTCCTAGAGCAAGAAATTCATGTAATTTAAGTTGCGTTATTAAAGTTTTCACAATTGAACTATGCATCATTAATATGGCAAAATCAAAGAAGGAAACAGTAAAGGACACCAGAGGACTGCTTATAAACTGAGAATAGAACGACTTTTATTTCCAGCAACCAGAAAGATGGCATTAGGAGCAAGAGTACAAGAAACTACAGCTCCACTTACTAGTGAGAACAGCGTGTGTTTACATTTTTTAAAACTTATTATGAAGGGTTGTTAGATAATAAGGAAGCAGGAGACTCTAAAAGTTTAGTTAATACTATACTAGAAATAGAGGGTGTTAAAATATTTGCAAAGAGAAAATGAAAATTATTTAGATGAAAAATTGTTGCCTCAAAACCACAAGGCTCAGAAAACCCAGTTAATGCTTAGAGAGTGTTGAATCTTCCTCTAGGCAAAATGGAAATAAGGTAAATTGAAGACTGTGTCTTGGTGTTAAAAGCAGGATTTAAAAAAAGGCAAAGCTAGCCTCAGCCTGCAGGGATATAATGCTGTTGTATTTTGAAAGCGTTTCATTTATGTTGATCAGAATCCCACTCACTGATTAAATATGACATTGTGCAGAAGACTGTAGAATTGTAGAGTGTGTTTCTATCCCTCTCTGCTGTTCTGTTTCAGAAGAGGGGAAAGTGGCTGCTGTGTGTGCTGAGATGAGGTTTCTTTCTGAGGAATAATACGACCTAACTTATGTCTTCCTTTAACTTCTACTTATCCTGAAACTGACTCTGTGTAGGAGACGAGGAAGGACCCGGAGTAGTTTAGGACCCAGCAGACAGTGGCAGGCGGCAGTTGTGTAGATCACTGAGAGACTAAGAGGGTCCAGTCCAGTTTTAATTCTGTCTCTAATCTCTGCCACAGCAGTGCTTTCCCCAACAGCCCCAGCTCGGGCTCGGGCGTCTCTCTCTTTCTCTCTCTCCACAGCAAAAACATGTCACTGGCTTCCTCACAATGGAAACCCTAGAGGGAAAAGTGGCCCCAGATGCGCAAGCCTGAGGATTCGGTACAAAGAGGTGCACAACATGAAGACCCTGATGGTAAGTCAATTGTTGGACCTAATTATCCCAGGTCACCCGGGGACCAAACGAAAGCAGCCCGGGTGGGGAAGAGGACGAGGGTAGTGGAGCGGGGCTGGCCAGGGCATCAGACATATGCTCCAGCCTTTCCAGGGCTGGTATCTTCTCTTTTGTTATATTTTACTAAAGGGAACAAAACGGAGGCGGAGGAGAACTTTCCACCTGCTTTTCTTTTATTCATGTGCAGGGTTATTGTTCAGAGCGTGTAGAAAACAGATCGGCTTAAAGGATGAGTCTGGCTGTAACTTGGCTAGTGCAACAATTCCTAACAGTCATTAAAATGCACGGATGGAATGGCTAAAGGGGAATGACTGCATGGGGAAGAGCGGAGGGAGAAGGGGAAGCCTGGGAAAGGGAAGGAAGGAGAAGGGAACAGGGAAAGAGGGGAAGGGCAGAGGCGGAAGGAAAAGAAGAAGGAAGGGATGAGAGATGAAGGGGTGGAGAAGAGAGGGAGGTGGCGGGGGGTAGAAGGGGGGGATTATTGGAGTTCTCTAGCCGCACTTTTGCCTGGTCTTAATTGGTGTCAAACTTGCAGGAGCTGCAAAGGGAAAGGCGCGGCGATTGCTGCCAAAATAGACACCTAACCCGAGCAGCTGCGCCCGCCCGCCCGCCAAGACACTGCCCCGAAAGTGAAACAAACTGGGAGCCCCACCTTGGCCGCTGGCCCCGGCGAGGTGTAGCCACCTGTAATGTGATGACAGGAAGAGAGGGGGGCAAATAGGTCGCGCTGCATGGTGTGTGTGTGTGTGTGTGTGTGTGTGCAGAGCAGGAGACCCAGACTTCAGCCGGTCTCCCCCGCTCAGGATTTGAACCATCCCCCTCCGCTCGCCTCCCTCCAGGATGTCCAGTCTTCTCCCACCCTGGGGGGAACTGCGCCCTCCCCCGTTAGGATCAGCCCCGTCCCTCTGTCCGTGGGTCTGTGCCCCTGGCCCTGCTCTTTGCTGTTGGCAGGGGGGCTCAGTGTCTCTTTGTCCCCTTTGCAGCGCCATGGGCTGGCGGGGTGTTTAGTGCTCACCACCATGGGCACCAGCTTGTTGCTCATGTACAGCAGCATCGGCGGCGGGGGCCAGAAAGAGCCGAGCCAGCGGCAGCAGCAGGTGGCGGTGGCGGCCAGTGGGAAGCCGGAGACCGAGCAGCAGCGCCAGAGGCTCCCTGTGGGGGCTGGGCTCCTAGAGGGCTACATCAGTGTCCTGGACCACAAGGTGAGGCGACGGGACCCCGGCCTGGACACGAGGGCAGGGGGGATGGAGCACCCCATGCAGGTGCAATGCCCTTTGGGGATCTATGGGTGCCTCCCACATGGTTCCTCCCAGCTCAGGGCCTGTTCTCAGAGACCCAGCAGAAGCTCTGGCAGGTCCTGAATGATTGGCTCAGACATGTAATTTGGCACCATTCCCCTTGGAGAGGGGTGGGGCAGGGGCCGTGGTACTCCTTGCCCATGGGGTAGCTGTGACTCCTGCACCCCTTGCCCTGGTGTGACTCTAGTACCCTTTGCTTAATGGGAGGCAGGGCTGTGACTCCTGGTGGCAGGAATGTCATTTTTGTTTTCTGCTTGTTCTATGTGTATGTGGCGGGTGGGCAATGACAGGTACCCTTAGCCATTTATTTGTGGTGGTACACCAGTGTTTTCATTGTTTCTGGACTGATGCCTGTCACCCTATTCTACTCTTCTCTGCTCTCGTTTGTATTCTGCACTCATTACTGTAGTATCCGAGCCCCTTCCAATAGGGCAGAAAGCAGTGTGGCTGCACATCTGTTATGTGTTTGTTCTTTCCTCTCCCCGACCAGTGTTTTATTTTGGATTTTTAAAAAATAATATACATACCCCTTGCTATATGTTTATGTTAGAGATGGCAAGGTCAAAGAACTGGGCCTTGACTTAGAGTGGAAGGTGGTGCGGCTTGCAATGGTCCTTAGTTCTTGTAAGAGTTCATGCCACAGTCTGGGACTGGCCCCCAAGAAAGCATAGATGAGCTTCACCTTTATTGTAGAAAGGTCCATAGTGCCAGAGGAGTGAAGTTGTCGACCACGGTCTTCATCTTGGAGGCATGCTGACTGTGGTGCATCTCTCTGATTATGTACATTGCTGCCCTTTGATCTCAGGTGAACAAACACTGGTGTTCTTCAGCCATTCTGGGTAAACTGTGGTATCCCTTCCCTCAAGTTCCGCCGACTGTGGTGCTCAAAACCCCAGAGTGGGCTGACTGGTAATACTTGCACCTGGGATCTCAGACTTCCGTATCCTTTGCTTAAGGGTGGACAGATTCTGGTATCCATCACCAGTGCTGTGCAATCTTGGCTGTCCCTCACGTAGGACAGATCTTAGTGCCCGTTGTTTGGTGTGGGTGGATCCTGGAGTCCCTCACAGAGGGCAGGGAGGTGGATGGACTCTAGTGGAATCAGGGCTCTCTTATATAGTATCTAGATTCTGGAGAAGAAATATACAAAAGAAATATATTGGCACATATAAAGGTTGTATTTTGTGGTTGTAGTGGCATTTCCCTTCAGGGATAAAATTTAACAATTATTCACAGTACTAAAATGTCACAGGCTACAGTATGTATGGCTACTGGCAGTAGTGGGCCAGTACTAGTTTACTACCGAAGTAAATCACCTTATGCTTGAGGAGAATATTTTCCAGAAAATCAAGGCATTGGGCCTTGTTGAGCAAAGTATCACATAGGGAATGTCTACACTGCAGTCGAAGGTGTGGTTGCAGCTTAGGTAGGCATACCTGCACTAGCTTCAAGCTAGCTAACACAGCTACAAATAGCAGTAAAGATGTGGTGGTAGAAGCATCAGCATGGGATGTAGGAGCCTGCCTGGAACCCTGGGTACGTACTCATATTGCTTGCGTGTATTGAAACCCCTGCCACCATCTCTGCATTGGTCTTGTTAACTGTGTTAGCTAGATTAAAGTTAGTCAGGTATGCCTATCTGAGCTTCAGTCACACCTCCAATCAGGGGCGGCACCAGAGCACCAAGCGCATGTCTGGGGCACCAAGCCGCGGGGGGCGGCCTGCCGGTCACCATGAGGGCGGCAGTGAGGCAACCTTCGGTGGCATGCCTGCGGGAGGTCCGCTGGTCCCGCGGCTTCGGCAGCAATTCGGCGGCGGGTACGCCGAAGGCGTGGGACCGGCGGACCTCCCGCAGGCATGCTGCCGAAGGCTGCCTCACTGCCATGCTTGGGGCGGCAAAATACATAGAGCCGCCCCTGCCTCCAATTGCAGCATAAACACACCCTACATTTCAATTATCACCTACTATGCTCAGATTACCTACTACATTCTTCTTTCATTTCATATACAGTCAGAATAGTAGTTCCAGGTCCACTCAGACATGATGGCCACACAGCTTCTGAGCATATGGCTAACATATCTAATTTCCTAGTCACTGTTGAAGAATGCTTTGCATGAGCCTCTCAGCACCTAGTGAGATTTGAAACTTTTTTCTTATTAGTCTTTGTTTTCATGCATTTTACCTTTATTCTGCATCACAGCCAATGTTCTTAGCTTCAGCAGCCTTTTGCACTTTAGAAGCTGTATAATAGTTTTTGTTGAACTGAGCTCTTAAAAATAGTGAAAAAGGCTGAATGGATCTGGATCTGGTTCTCAGCATTTCACCTTTAGCATCTCAGGCCAACAGTGGTTGAAAATCATTGCCACCTGATGACTGAAATGAGTGGGACATCTCCCTTTAGTTCCTAGTAGCCAGGTGTTTACATTATAAAAACTATCAGGAGTGGCACAGAATCACTGTTTGTTGATAGCTGCTGCTGAGAGGTCAAAGACTGAGGCAAATAGCAACCACCTTGCTACTCCTAGAAGCTCTTACTTCACAGCAAGACTGCGGCACATTGGCAGGCCAGCCTGGAGAAGCTTTCACTGCTTCTGTCTGTTCTGTACTTGTTCCATGACTAAAGAGAGGACACTGGTCTCACAGACTATCAAAGCAGCACCTTTCATGACTTCTGTAGTCGACAGGAATTTTCATATTGATTGCCATAGAAGCAGGCTCTCTACCTGCCTAGTCATCAGATAGGGGATGTAACTTTTTGTTAGTTTATCAAAATGATGAAATGTTAGCAATAAATGGCAGTGCTAATGTTTTATGAACAATTACTGCATGTGAGTAGGACAGAATTTATGAAAACAGAAAGGCTAGCAGTATTCTAAATCTTGCAAGAAATAAGTATTTAACCATCCGATTATTCTGAAGTGAACATGAGAACATGACTCTGGATAGTTAAAAAACTTTTTACCCAGTATTGACTCAACAGTGGTTACTACCAATAACACGTGAGAGTCCTGCCACAGATGTAATTGGAAAAAATTTCAGACCACCAAAGATTTTGCATTCCCTCTCCCCCCCAAAAAAGTACCATAACAAGACCAACCTTGCAAACAAAATGTATGAGTTCTTAGGCCTTTGTTGAAGCACTCAGAGAACTTGATGACCAACCCACTAATTTACATGGATCACAATGATATTTATATATATAATTAAACAGATCAGAGAGTAGTACAGTTAATCAAGTGTTTGAAGAACAGTCATTCTGCAAATAGTCTTATAGCTCCATAATCTCTCAGACCTTAGTGCTGGGACTTTACTCCTACATGGAAAAAATTATTCTGCTTTCTTCTTTACTCAGTCCACCTAAACAGGCAACAACTTTGACATGTTTGGGGTGAATGGCTCATAGCGTCATGACATTAACCATTCTTATCTGGAAAACTATGGGGATAAGGAAAATGAGTCTGAGGGTTCAGTCTATTCCATTTTGTTATATCACAAAATCATACAGCATTTTGGAACAGAGTAGTTAGTTGCTCCTGAGGAGATCAAGGAGAGTTGCTCCTGGTGAGAGGGGGATCAAACATTGAAGTTGAGCTGTAGTGGAGACTTTCGAGGCATGTTACTAGCAACATGAATGAAGTCCTCTCCCCGTACAAGTTCCACTGAGGAATGGAGGCTTTATTATGCAATAAGCATCTTGATGACGCCATTATGATGTAACAGATCCACCAGGGGGAGACTTTATTCTGGAATAACCTTGTCAGGGGAGAGTTTGTCGTGACGTAAATCTCAGCAGTATGTATTTATGTATGAGAGAGGGGTTCTGGCTTCTTTTCATGGCACTGCCCCTGTATTTTGAGATAGTGGAATTAGTCTATATATATAGCACATATAGTTATTAAACACTAATACAGTTAATAGATTAAAAAATGGAAAAAGTCTTTAATGTTTCCATCAAACTTTGAGGGAGAAGAAAGAGTACAATTGGATACAGTGTTTGATTTTAACAAGACTTGGAAAAGATTTAATTGGGTGAAAAAATATATACACATAGTAGAGAAATGTGTTTTACCAGGCTTACATTTGGAGCTGTTTGAAAGTGTTATAATTAATTGGATGCTGACTATCTTGTGTTTATATTTTGTTGCTTTTGTGCCACCAGCAGTGATCTCTATTTTTCTCATCTTAGCAAATCATAATACTGGTTCATTGCATTTTGATTATCCTTGTTTAAAGTTTTTAGCAGCTTCTGTGTGCAGTAAGTGATAACATTCAATTTGCATTACAGAGCATGCAACAGAGATAGAAAATGGTACCTTTCGCTGTATTCCAGATTGCAGGCACCTTTGCACACAGCCAGCAGTTCTGGCTTGGCACTGTTACCATCTGTAATCTCTCAAAGTACTGTACACATTACTGTTGCTGATTATGTATCAGACAGCTCAGCGTGTTATGCATTTACGGTTTTGACTTAAAAATACAGGGTCAGATTTGTGTTGTCCTTAATTGAGCAAACTTTCCATTGACTTTATTGGTAGTTTTGCTTGAATGTGTGGACAGCAGAATTTGGCAATAGAAAGTAAAAGATAGAGAGGGGAATGCAGCACAGGTAGCTGTGTGAAGTATAAGTCTTCATAATATAAGAGTTATCTAAGGTGGAATCTGGCTGATGGAGATACTGACTATGGATATGCGGTATAATTACACAGGCCAGGAATTTAGTTAATTGATAAAATACGTTAGCAGAACATTTTTATCAAAGCAGAAACACATTTAAAGAAATGTAGCTACCTGATAAGCCTGAGTATCTAGTGTAGCTGAAGAAACTTGGTCTCTGGTCTCTTATTTCATTATGCACCTAAGGTATGAAGTTGTTATACATAAACTCACACCATGCAATGTGTAAAACAGGGGTGGGCAAACTTTTTGGCCCGAGGGCCACATCTGGTTGGGGAAATTGTATGAAGGGCCATGAATGTAGGGCTGGGGCAGGGTGTTGGAGTACAGGAGAGAGTGCGGGGTGCAGGAAGGGGCTCAGAGCAAGGGGTTGGGGTGCAGGAGGCGTTCGGGGTGTACGAGGGGGCTCAGTGCAGGGGGTTGGGGTGCAGGAGGGGGGACAGGGGGGGGGGGGCGGGGGGCTCAGGGCAGGGGGTGTGGGGTGTAGGAGGGGTTCGGGGTGCAGGTTCCGGGGTGGCAGCAGCACGCAGTGGGGCTAAGGCAGGCTCCCTGCATGCTCTGGCCCCGCGCTGCTCCCAGAAGTGGCCAGCAACACGTCCCTGCGGCCCCTGGGGAGAGAGGGGGGCAGGGGCCCTGCGCTCTGCCCTCACCTGCGAGTACCTCCCCTGAAGCTCCCATTGGCGGCGGTGGTGTAAAAGCTTGTACTAACACACACACAAATAATGGGATTCTGATAACATCCCTGGTTACTGTGATCATAAATATCAAAGGCAGATCCTAAACTGGAGAAAATTGTCATAGCTTCAGTGAAGTCAATGAAGCTATGACAATTTACAGCATCTGAGGATCTGTCCCCAAGTAGTTTGGATGTCATCAGAACTCAGAAATGTGTGTGTAGCTTCATTCACTTTTTTTTGCTTGATGGATTTTATATATTTGAAGAATTTTAACAACTAAAACTAGTTTTTATTAAACTCATCTCTTTGCACTGAACTCATCCACATGTTCAGTGTTTTTAAAATGTTCTTTCATAGAAACCCAAACAACACGAAACTACTTTGGAGATAATTTTTTTTTAGTCCTACAGATTGATTTCAGTACAGTTATGAACAATGGGAGAGGTGGTCAGATTGAGACAGAGCTAACTCAGGCTAATTCAGCTAACAGTGGTTAATTTGCATATTGCAGTGCTTTTTGGTTTGAAAGCTGTAAAAGTATTTAGGCTTTTTCTCACACTTTCAAAATGTCACATTTCATGTGTATTATGTGACAGCCATGAAATGTGCCATAGTGCACTGATCCCTTCTTTACAACAGATTAAGGTAGGAAGTTCTTTTTCTTTACAGGCTTTGTGGAAAATAGCAGAACTCATAGGAGGACTCTAAAAATGCAGGATCCATTTTTTGTCTGTGGTTTCTCCATTGATCCTAGTTATGACCCTCACTCTGACTTGTGAACAGTGAAGCTACAGTAAATATCTCTCCACTGTGAATATTAAGATAATCATATATTAATAAATAATAGCAGCATCACACACACACACACCAGAAGGTTCACAAAATGCTTTGTTTTTCATCATTAGTTTCAGTCTTCTTATATGTATCTGTAGTATGAACTGTACTGAACTATTATATTGGATATCCTTTTAAATTTGCCATGTTGTACAGTTCTCACATGTTGAGTTTTACTTGTGGGCATTTTAGGCTATTTCATGTCTTTCAACAGAGGCAAACTGTCCTCTTAACAGACCCAATTCTGCTTCTATTGACTACAGTAGTAGCAAGGCTGAGCCAAAGGAGACTTGCCGTGAAGGAAACTGTAATGTTTGCCCACCTCTGCTTGATGACTTTCCATAAGGCACCTTAAGTTTTCCCCTTTAACCTGTACTGGAGCTTAAGTGGAAATTGGACGTCAGAACTTACAGGGATGTCTATAAATCTGTAGAACATCTGATTACAGGCGGAGCTTTCCTTTTGTTACTGACCTTCTACATTAATCCAACCTGCATTGCTCAGTACAGCACGGTGCGCCGTGCTCTTGATGCAGAGTTGGCATTGATAGTAAGGAATTCAGTGTATTAATTTCAGTTCTAATTAATGCAATTATGATCAAATCAGCAGAGCTTTGGTGCTGATATAAACTGACGTGACAGCCCAAAGGTCACTTTCAAGGTGAGATTAAACATCATAGTGTCTCACCTCATCCCTAAGTAATGTGTCTCCATTAGTCAGGGCTATTTTGTTCTAACAGTTAACACTAAGTGCTTTAAGACCAGGTTAATTAGTGAAGCTTCCTGTCAGCTAGAAAAGCAGATACTTTAAATTCAGAGACTCCTACTAACGGTTCTCAAATTCTCACTTTTGAAAATTTCCAAATGCCTGTGTAATTTAATTGTAGATAAGAGCCAGATTCTCCCCTGACCTCCATAAAACCCTATGGGCAATCTTACCCTTGCCTCATGCCCTCAGAGCCTCCTTGCAGCAGAACTGGTGGAGTTCCTTGGTGCTAATGGTGGGGTAGGGGCCACACAGAGGATATGTGCATTGTGGAGTTCCGTTCTGTTGAGAAAACCTACATGTTAGCACAGGGGATGGGACGGGTGAAGGTGGAGCTGGGATGGGGAACCTGCTACTGCTTAGAATGTACTCTGGAGGAGAGGGTTTGCCCCTATATGCATAAGAGAAGTGCATTCTATGTTTTAGGTATGTGTGTATTAAGTACAATCATAAATATTGACAGGTTTCAGAGTGGTAGCCGTGTTAGTCTGTATCAGCAAAAACAATGAGGAGTCCTTGTATGCCCAAATAAATTTGCTAGTCTCTAAGGTGCCATAAGTACTCCTCGTTGTTTTTTCATAAATATTGGATTCTCAAAGAAACATTTGTCAGTTATAATGTAGGACAAAATTAAATTATTTTATAAGTGAGTTGCAAATCAATTACATATAATTAGTAAACTTAAACATTCCACTGGTGTGTTTTGAACCCAAACACAACAGTATTGTGCTAGTGCATAAGAACCAGGAGTTGTAGCATCACTGTTTAAGAAAAGGGGACTGTAAAGGGTAAATCCACGGCATAAATGGTAAACAAGCGGCATAGGTTAATTTCAGTTTTAATAATCTAGAGTGTTGTTAATAACACGGGTTAGAAATTTCTAAAAAAAAACCCATGATTTATACTTACATGTGCCCCTTTAAAATACCATTGCAGTTATAGTCAAAAATAGCATCACAGAAGAGATACTTTGATAAGAAATAGTGTGGAATATTCAAAGGATAATGACTCTCAATTAGTAGTCTCTGAACTCTGAATTGGCTTTCCTTTTTAATTCCAGTATTTGATGTTTTGCTTTGCCAGCACTTCACAGTGTCATACCAAATAATATCATGTTTGTAGTTTAGTACATTATTAGCATCCTTAGATATTGCCATGGCTTTAATACTCAAGAACAAAATATTCTATAAAGTTCATATTATTAGCCAAAGTTAATGTAGAATATGTTTTGCCCTCAGCTGTGGGAGGTCAGGAGTAGAGAGAACAGTTATAGTAATAGTCAGCAGAGCATCCGTCCCAGTAGTTTTCTCTGAGGAAAAGAAAAATTCAGCAGTGAAGGTCTGTGCAAACATGTACATACACTTCGGGCACAGCATATAGGAAGCTTAAGGGAAACTGCTCTTCTTGGGAAACTGTTCACTGAGAAATAATCAGGAATAAAAGGACCAGGTCCTTCTGGGACTGCGTTCATCACCAAGAATGTGTTTCTCTCCACATAGTGATAAAACCTTTCCTTCTGGTTTGGAGGCTCCGGGATATGCCTCCTCTATAGTGACATGGGTTACACGCAGGCTCATTACTCTTCTGAACTTGTATTTTCTTTTCCTTGCATTACATTCTCTATGGACAGACACCTATTCCGTAATGATGAAATTTGCCCTCTAACCCTGCACAAAAACATAAGAAGACTATAGAGGCACAGAACGCACTTCTCCAGCCCACTGCCAGGAAAATGGACTGTGGTCATAGACTGTGGTAGTCACCAAAGCCCCTCCACACTCCTTAGGTGAGGGCTTTGGGCCGCTTATTATACGTAAGCACAGATCTCACGACCTGTTCCCATCCTGCAGCAGCCCCATACTTGCCACCCTATTCCGGGCCATACCCATTCCACATAACACAGAGGATCATAGGCACCAGGTGCAGCCATAGAACCTAGGACTTCTCATCTGAGCTCCACTGCAGAGTTTAAGGGGCACAGGGGGTCCTTGTGTGAGCCATCCACATTTGGCTGAACTCACCCTCAGAGATTATAACAATTACACCTGTACTTTTAAATATTGCTGTCCATTTTATTCCTAAGACTGCTGTAAAAGGGTTGGTTCCAGCTGTGTCGGCATATTGGTTGTCTCTAAAATAGGAAAATAAAAACTCAAAAGAGAGTCAGTGGTGTGACGGTAACTGGCAGGGAAATGCTGAATTAAAACTGCCACTCTTTTCTCAATTCATCTGCTTGTGCTCGGCTATTTGTTGGGATCCTTCTTAGGAAAAATCCCTCTTCCAGTGTTCAGATCATTTTGTTCATCATTTTTTAATTGATAATGATCCAAAATACATTTTAAAAATTAAAAACATGTAATAACTCCCTGCTCTGCTAGTTCCCCATCCACACGCACATTCTTTCTGATATTGCCTCACTTGCTCTGCCTTTGAATGGGACTGTCCAGTTTTGCCTTTCAACACTGTAATGTGTACTTTGCAACTAATACAAATAGTGGGCCAGTTTGTTGTAACCTTAGTTACATTGAATCGTAGACATTGACTACGAAGTCCCATTGAAGTCAATGGGACTGATTGTGGAGTAGGGTACTGCCAGATATGAGTAAGGGTCTTGCAGTCCTACCCAGTGTCAGCCTGAAAGAGTGTCAGTAAGGCTCTTCCTCCTCCATGCCACTGGGGGTTCCATGTATGTAGCGGTAGGAGAACGTGATGCAGTGCTCTAGCTCCATGCAGCATGCATACCGTGCAGCAATACATTATTCAGTTAGCTAGGATTTTACATATTACAAATGTTACTTGGCTCGGAGTAGTCGTATTAAACAAATCTTGGTAATGAGAACAGTGTGTCAGATGTTTGATAGACTTACTTAAAATACCGTCTGTCTAACTTTTGCATTTCTGTAACACCTAACGGATCTATCTACCTAATCGATTGAGACTGACAAATGGCATTGATGGCCACATTTTCAAACCTGAATGCCTAAAGATAGGCATCTAGATCAGAATTTAGGTATTTAAATCACTGTTAGAGACATTGACATCCTGATTTAGACACCTACATCTGCACATTTGTGTCTAAAACAGCTTTTTAGGTGTCTTCCTTTAAACACCCAAGTTTGAAATTCTGGCCGAGTATTGTCAGTATAGCTAGGTTATTACTCTACGTATTGACATGTCACTTCCTTTGCTGAAGTTTGCGATACACCTTATGGTGTTCTTACTACGTAAAATCCTTTTAAAAGGTTGACAACAACATGTAAGTCTTAGTTCACGAAGTCCCCCCCAAAACAATAGACGTTTTGGTAGTAGCCTTTCAGTCCATCTAATCGAGGCCTGCTAAGAAATATGTTAAATACTGTTAGGAAACATACATATTCACATGCATAATTAACCCCTAATTAGATTTAAATACCTCTTTTCTTTCAATCTGTACGAACACCCAAATAGCCACAGTTTGTAAAAAAAAAATTAGAGCCAGATTATTGACCTCACCTGTGTCTGCTTTGCACTTCTGCAGCAGCACAAAGCAGCTCAGGTTCCTGCAACTTGTAGCATTGTGGGCAGGCATGGCATTGATGAAGAGGGTTGGGGCCTGGAGTGGCTGCTGCTGTGTGCCTGATGCCCAGCCAGTGGATGACCCAGTGGGACTGCTGCAGTTGGTGCAGTTTGTAGCAGCCTGGTTCTAAATTATGCTGGGGACTACTTTGGCCCCAAGGGAGTGGAAAGATGCCTCAGAAACACCTTTCACTCCCCACTCATCTGAGTCTAAACTCATCGCAGCTGGGAATCCAGCTCTCAGTGTCTAGATCCTGCTCCTGTTCTCACTGAAGACAATGGCACAACATCCTTGGCCTTCAGTAGGAGCAGGCCCTGAATCTTTCCATCAATATGCTCACAAAGCTCATGTTGACTTCAGCATGGAATGATAACATGATATGTCTCCTGGCCTTTTTTTTTCCCGCTGGAGAATTGCAAAATGTGTTTGGAGCTAATGTAACCTCTTAACATTGCTAAAGATTTTGAAATGCAGTTTGTATAAAAGAAACTATGCAGACAAAGCTGTGTATTATACAAAAATTAAACTACAGGCCACTAAAATATTGTTTTTTTTCCTTCCACCATCTGTTTTTAATAGGGGGGGGGGAAAAGGCCATATCTCTTTACATCAAAATCTGGAAAGAAAATTCACACCTGAGCTGAAAACCTATCTTTATACTGTTGTGGAGTACAGTAAAAGTGCTGACTTAAAAGCATCTTAGAAATGGGATTTATGACAGAACACTGACAAAGCCCTAATACCTATAGTGGTACTCCCAGACACTTCTAGAATAAAGTGATGGATGATAAGGAGACTCAGCTCTCATTAAAGTTTCTCATAACTGATTTGTTATAATTATGCCTCTTCCTGGGTATTTTTTCAGTGTATGTGATGATGCCATATCTCATTTGGATTGCACAAAGGGAAAATATTGTTTTAAAAAGACAATATCCTAACTTCAGAACTTTCTGATATGATTATGTTGGAGAGTCTACCCAGATAGGAAAAGAGGATTAATGCCACTTGAAAGCAGCAGAGTTAAACAAGGCCACATTAAATATGGTCATGCAAGCCCTCGACAAAAATTGTTCAATGCAGTGATGACAGAAAATGCATGAAAACCTTGTGACTGCTAACTGGGTAATATCTTTATTATCAAGTAAGACTTTCGTCATGTACTGTAGCTTAAATTGTGTTTCCATATCCTGTCAAGTGCGGATGACAAGGATTGTGTGTGTCTTTCTTTTCTGTTACTGGAAGTGCTTTTTGTGTAGCAGTCTGTGCAAAGCACTGCATCTTTGGACTTCAAAATATAAAGTAATGCTTTGAAGACATGAATATTGTAATTTCTTTGTTTCTCTTATACAAATAGAGATCTGTGCTTTTTAAATTTCATAGCCCATATTTTGTCATCAATCAGAGTACTGAAAATTACATTTCTGTGTTTATTAAAGTTGTGTTTCTATATAGTAATACACATACAACGTCTTATACTGCCGTAAGGATAAAGTTAAGCTCCTTTGTCAAGCGTGTTGGTCTGGCAGGGGTGTTAATCTTCTACTGTCAGAGCCTGGTTAGATATGGCCTTGGTTTAAGCAGAATCTGTGTGCAAAGAAATTAAAGAATCAACCTTTCCTATATTTATGCCTTAGCTTATTTGCACAGAGCAAGGAATAAAAAGAGAAGTTGTGTTATACATACATTCCCCTATAAGAAGATTGCATTCGGAGCCCATATTTAGCTACATGATAACTTGCTTTATGTTTATGCTTCTAAAAGATGAGGCTGAAGTTGACAAAAATGTTCAAAATTTTAAATCCATGAAAATGAGATCTACACTTGGAGACAGCTTATTGAAAAGAGGACAGGGAAATCATAACACAGCCTACTTTTCCTAATTAAAATTCCATAGAGTTGTCTACAGTATGTTCATGTTTTATTGCATCAGTAATTACCCTTACATTTTCCTTTCAAATTACAACATTAAGTCACCAAGAAAGAATGTACTGTAGTTACAGCATATTTAGACAAGGCAAGACATTAAATATTCTTACAACAAAAACTGCATGAAAAAAATGGTGAGGTTGGGAGGCAAAGTCAAATCCACAGTTAAGGGATTAAAGCTCAATTTCTAGACACAACAGGGCATAATACAATAATATTAAGGGGCAGCTGTGTTATGCTTATAAGTATTAGAGGTTTAGATCTAATCTGTGAATGTCCTTACTGGTACTGGTCTGTTTAATGATTTTAATGTTGTCTTAATGGAAACTTCCATAGGTGTCTTTTAATCAGTTGTCGTCCGCTAATGTACAATTAGTGTAATTATGCAATTTGTGTAAATATACGTAATCACAGAATTGAAAGAGGTAATTGTCAAATGTGATGATACCATTTAAATGTTTAATGATGTATACTTTTTATGACTGACGAAAAATGCAATGCACCTGTGAAATAGAGGATATTAGGTGCAATAGCGTAGCTGTCTAAAAATATTATTTTTCTAAAATGTCAAAGCCAATCAGTCTACGATTTTTGAGTTAACAGGAACAGAGAAAGCCACTGAAGAATCATAAATTCTCTCTTTTGCTCTTCTTCAAGTATAATCAAAGGATGTATAAACAACGAGGAATCCTTGTGGCACCTTAGAGACTAACAAAGGATGTATGTTTTAGAAATGTTGCGCACGCAACCACCACAGTCTATAAAACAATCCATCTTCCTCCACAGCTCATTAAATAATAATAGTTTGCACTTACATATCCCTGTGCTTCTGAGGATCTCAAAGTGTTTTACAGATATTAAAAATTGAGCCTCACAGCATCTTGGTAACATAGGGAGGTATTATTATCTCCATATTACATAGTAGGAAACTGAAGCACAAAAAGGTTCAGGCCAAATTTTTCAGACTTGGATGCCTTGTTTGGCATCTAAGGGCAGGATTTTCTGATGCGCTGAAGTGATTTAGGAGCACAAGTCCCATGGAGATGCAATAGTGCTTGTGCTCCTCAGTCACTTAGGCACTTTTGAATATCCCACTCTAAACCCATATCCAGGCACTTAAATAAGTGGCCTGATTCTTGGAGGTGTTAAGCACATGCAGTTCCCAATGACTAAAGTGGCCTAGGGAAGACTAACCCCTTGAACACTGGCATTTGGTGTGCACTCAAGGACCACATAATTTACTACATTCTAATAAATGAAGCTTGAGAACACAGGTACTCACAAGCTTAAAGTAAGCAAGTGCAGACAACCAAAAAGGAAATAGGTCCTGATCCAAAGCCCAGTAACATCAATGGGAAGACTTCTATTGATTTGAGTGGGCTTTGGATCACGTCACTGTATTAGGACCATGTAGCAGGGTGATTACCACCCAAGCTCCTCCTCATGGCCAGAGGGTGCTCTGCAGTCCCTCCATTTCCTCTTCTTGGACTCCTGAAAACTCCAGAGCACAGTCCAAAGATAAATGAAACACTCCCCCTCGGGATCCAGTTTATTTAATCCTGACACCCATTGGCTTCCACGTCCCCGCCCCAGCTCAGTGTCTCTTTTCCTTTGGGTAGGGAGTCCCCAGCCCTCCTTCCTGGAGCTGGATTATAGTTGCTTTACTCTTCGCAGATGCCAAAACTCCCTCAATGTCAGGATCTTCCTTGCAAGAGCGTTCTTACTCTCTGTAGTTTCCTGAGGTCCCCATCCCTTCTCTGCAGAATCCTACTGCTCTTATAGCGGGATCATCTGACCTCACTCAGGTGTGCCTCTTCAGGAATCCGGGTTGGCTGACCCCAGGCCTCTAGCCCTTAAAGGGGCAAGTCACCCTTTTACAGACCAACTACCTATTCTTGTCAGACATTCACCAGCCCCTTACATGGTAATAGAAGTCTTTTTTATATATTTGGAGAAGCAAATAAGTGGACTCATGTGGAAGGGGGAAGAATGCATGATCTTGCATGGCAGATTATTGAATTATTTCCCCTTTTGCCTTGCAGACTTAACTAACCCCTTTATAATTTATCTTTAAAAATAAAAAACTATACACTACTCCAAAAGGAAAATACTGAAAATGAGCATGCAAAATAAATATGAATGTGTGATTGTGAAAGATATTGGCGTTCACAGCCCTGGAGATTGAAGTCCAACATCTTGCCATAGGACAGGGACAGCATGGGGAGTGGCAGTGCAAGCTTTGCTGCCAACATGTTCCAGCATTTTCCTGGAGGGACCACCTTAAAGAGTGTGACAGGGTAGCTCATTTTTCATGCCAGTTCAATTCTTGATCTCAGTGCAAAGTCCCAAAGATTTAATTATCACTCAGTTGTGGCCACCATTGTTTAATGGGAGCTGTTTTAGGATTTAAACCACCACATTAATTTCACATACTTTACCAGCCATTACGTGCTAACAAGTTTCAGTCAGTACTAAGATGGACTGCATTGGAAAGTGGCAAGCTTCTGCAGTCCTTAAAATTCTTAGGGCATTCAGTGCCTCACTAATGGGTTAATATTTGTGTGTAACCCTAACTTCCATTGACTGAAACTTGGAAACAGAGTGAGCAAATAAACATCTGTAAGAAGTTGCTCAATTTGTTGTTACATACTGTATGTGTTTCATTCCAAAAGACTACCAGATGTGGTGCACAGCAAGAATTCAATAGGAACGGTTCGTTTTTTTGGAAAACCAGGGTTTATGCAGTAATCTGCATTGAGGAAACTAAGGTCTTCTTCCAGTCTTAAAATGATGAAACTGAAATTTAAGGACTGATTTCAGTTTTATTTTCTGTGGACCAGGAGCAGGTACCTTTCTCATCCCTTCTCTCCATTGCAGGGAATGTAAATGAAGCTAAGATAAAATTGAAATTGTTTCATTTAAACCCAGATAGTTATAGGGAAGAAATGAGAAATAGCAAACTCTGGTTATCACAAATAGCAAAGCTGTAAACTCTGTAATACTGTCAATGGCTTTGCTGCATTGCCCAGCTTTTAGAATTAAGGGTGCATTCCCCCTCTGCAGCAAAACAGACCATTCTGATTACACCCTGGAAAACACATCTTTTAGATCTGCTGCAAGTGTTTGTGGCTTAAGCTAGATACATGATTCACAAATAGTGAACCCTGACAAATAATCCATCAGGTGATGCTGAGACTCTGTCATGAGAGCCTGCCTCCCACAGCTGTGTTTTTTTCTCTTATATTATGATCCATCACTTGTTGTGCATCGTCTAACAGCCTTATATTGGCAAAGACTCTTATAACCTTCTCTCTTTTTGTTTATCTTAGGAGAACAGAAGCATAGCATTGGAAGAATAATACCATTCACACATATTGCTTTTTTACAGCTAGAGATGCACAGATAATGTGGAAGCCCTCCTTAGCCTGAAAAAAAAATCACCCTTACCAAATGACCCAATCCTGGTTCTGCCATAGCCAGTGGCACATCTCTCCTGGATTTCAGTGGGAGCAGAAGCACAATCTGAGTTTGCAGCCTGATTTGATTAAATGCCATTAGGAAGGATTCTCAATGCTGAGTTCTCAATTCCGTGAGACATTCAACCCTGCCTGTAAAGTGCTGAGCACTCTCCACTCCTACATGAGCGTGTTGATCATTTCCCGACCTACATTGAGATCAGTAGGAGATCAAGTCCTCTCTCTGCTAAATTCATATAGCTTGATGAAAAGGTTGAGAACCACTGTAATAGGGTCCAGTCCTGTGAGATACTGAGCACTTTCAGCAACATGCTGAGAGCTCTCAGCTTCCTTCAAAGGGTCTCATTGTTAAAATAGAAGGGGAAGCCTAGTATACTGTAACAGAAATAGGGATTGCTATGCTGATGCATAATTGGAATGAAGGAAATCATTATGTTATTATTAATTTTGAAGCATTTTTATGGTCCCTGAGATAAGGGGCTGAGATTGTTGGAATATGATGCCGGCTTTTATAAACAGTTCCATATTTAAGGAAAGATACAAGCTCTGCATTGCTGGCTAACCCACATGCCCCTCATAATGTCTTCTCAGCCTTCACCTGTGAGGTTTGCCTGGTTGAGAGTTGATGCATCATTAGCTCTCAGTTCTGGCCTTTATTTAACAGCAGTACCATGTTATGAGTGGTGTCAGGATTATAGTCCAGTGCTGAGGGACCACTGAAACCCTGCCTTTTAATACTCAGGTTATTGCTGAGCTGAAGTCCCAGAGGTTCACTAAAAGGCCAGAACTTTCTTTCATAAGCCACTGACCTTTCTTCTTGATTATCTTGGTGAACTGGTGCTGTCTTTCAGTTAATAGAACTTTGTAATCAAGGAGCCAAGAGGGCTGAAGTGGAAGCGACAATTTTGCTGCCAGTTAGATGTTAATGTGAGTCCTGAACATCTTTTAAATGTGTTATTATAAATCCGCCGAAGGGAGAAGAGTGCTCACATTCAGGGATATATTAATAGAAGTGGAGGGAACAGAAAAGAATACATTTGTTGAATAAGGTGGAAAGACGTGTCACTTACCTTGAAACCTGAGACATTAGTACTAAAACCTTCCCTCTATAAATGCAAACATGTGTGGGATCATATATTACACATATTTAGTTTTCTGAGATTTTAATATTTCAGTGAATACAACCCCTACTAGTAAATATGGCTACACTAGGAATGATTCTATCCATTCCTGGGCTGGGACAGAGATGGAGGCGGGCAAGGAGCAAAGTATTCTTGGACCATGCGGAGCCCTGCTTGGCCCCAGATGTGGGTTAAAGCTGCCTCAGGGTTGCTCTCATTTATACTTTGCTTCCTGTAGCCTCCTGTGGTCCTTGGGAAGCAGAGAATAGCCACTGTGCTGTGCTGTCCTTTCCGACCTTGCCCAACACTAGGGTCTGAGAGAATGGTCGCTGTGAAGAATTCTTACTCCCAGGTCCTCTGTACAGGAGCAGTTTCTACCCATTTTCAGGCTGTTACACTGCTGGAGCGGTGTGAAAGGGCCTGAGCATAAATGACAACCGAGTTTATTGAATCTGTTTTTAGCTTGAAATTATCTTTAAATATTAAAAGAGAAAAATTTCAAACCCAATGCATTTGTTCCAAGACATAGCCACCTGCTTCAGAGACAGCTGTAAGAGTTTGTAGGGTTCCACTCCTTCAGGTATTACAAGTTGTTCCCAAGGAGAACAAGATGTGAAAACTTTCTAAAAATATAGGCACATGGAACCTTTCAATGTGTGTGCTAGAACAGGAGTTGTGAGTGTGGTATCCTCTAATCTTTGCTTCCGCTCCCACTTTTCAGCACTTAATTCTCATCCCTACAGGGACTATTGAGAAAGAGTCAGGAAACAGAACAAATACTATCAGCACCTACATCTAACCAGAAATGTAATAACCCGAGAGCCGAATACTCATTTTCCTGTCTTAAGCAATTTGTTCAAGCATTTCTCTAAACTCTCACTGGGGACATGTATTTGTAGGACTGATGTTTAGCGCAGGACACATCTCCATCAAACGCCACTTACCGCATATTAAAACCAAGCATTTAAAGAAGACCTGTTTTAATCTGTCTTTAGTGGCAAGGATTTTTTTAAATTTACAGGCAGTTTGTAAACAAATAGCATGGCAGTTTCCAAGTACCAGCTTCTGTACTTAGGGACCATAAAAGCAGGCAGGTTCCTGTTAGCAAACTTTGCTATTGAACTAGCAATGAACTAGTTGGCTTTGAGATACATATGAACACATCTCAAGAATATATTTTATATTCTATTAATTGTTTGTATAAAATAGTACTTGGCACTTACACAACACTTTTTATCTGAGATTCTCAAAGCCTTTTACAAGAGGTTCAGTTTTATTACCCCCATATCACAGCTAAAAGAATGAAATCAACATCACATTTCTGCAAGATTCACCTTAAATCTTTCTTTTTTGTTTTGTGGGAGATGAAAGTGTCAAAGAAACAGACCAACAGTCTGGCAAATCCTGGATCCCCCTCTTTCCTGTGTGCTTCTTGGAGAAGCCCCAAACCCCTTTTAATCTAACAGACAGAAGGACGGGGCAAAGGAAAGTAAACAGATACAACAAAAAACCCATAGTGGGGTTTATAAACCCCACTATCTAGACCTGATAGGGGGCTGTAGGGTGTGGGAAGAAAACAACTCTTTCATCCCAGCCACCATGAGATGGAGGTGGGAAAGGGTTTCTCTCATCCTACCAGTCCTTTGCAACATTTGCATTGTGAAGTTGTATAACTGTGGGAGGCTGCTGAATCAGGGCAAAGCATTCTCATCAGTTATGGATGATGAATGGTACAGTGCCAGCATTGCCGCACTGTGTCAGGCTATCACATATTATCTCGTATATCTGTGACACCATTCAGTGGTGATGATTCTTTGCATGTTGCCTTTGGCTCTGCTCAGTACTTTAGCTGTTGGGCTTTAGAGATAACCCTGTTTAGGTAAATGGGGCCATAGATACCTCTCAGAGATTACTGTTTCAGGTTTTCAGAAGACCAGTGTGTCACTGGTTCATATTTGGAAGTTTGTCTTTGAAGTCAGAAAGGCTAGAGACATAATCTTTCAGTAAAGGTTAAATTCTGAAGAAACTCATGCTCTCAATGAGTGCCAGTATACTGTAACACCATGTATCAACTCAATCCATCCTTAAATGGAAGCATACCGTTACTGAGTGACGGGTATATTTTTGTGATAAGGTCCTCTTTCCTGAGTGTCAGTTCCTCATTTTAGTGCATGTTCAGTGCAATATTCAGTTGGACTACACCAATATTGCACTACACCATGTAATACTGGAAACCTGTACTCCAAAATTCAGTGCAAAACATTCTTCCTTTAACTTGTCTATAGTGCTAATAATAGCCTTTAAACTAGAGCGGGGCAACATTTTGTGAATGAATAGTTAAATTTGCCAAAAAATGCAGTTTTGGTCAACACGGAACTGTTTGCGAATTTGTCATGAATTTGCCCAAATAGTTTCGGACCAAAAAAAAAAAAGGCTAGATTCCGTAGGGAACTTTGGTACCAGTTGTGAAATGAAGGCATGGTATGGTGCCCCTTCCTTATAATCTTTAGTCCAGTGGTTAGGGCACTCCCCTTGGGGAGAAGACCTTGTTCAAGTCCCTGTTCCAGAGTAGGAAGTTGAACCTGGGGTGTGGGAGGAGATGCATGTTGAACTCCCCACTGTGGACTGGCTTTGAGAGCCTGAGAAAGACCTACCTCTAGAACAGGGGTAGGCAACCTATGGCACGCATGCCAAAAGCAGCACGCAAGCTGATTTTCAGTGGCACTCACACTGCCCGGGTCCTGGCCACCGGTCCGGGTGGCTCTGCATTTTAATGTAATTTTAAATGAAGCTTCTTAAACATTTTAAAAACCTTATTTACTTTACATACAATAGTTTAGTTATATATTATAGACTTATAGAAAGAGACCTTCTAAAAACATTAAAATGTATTACTGTCACGCGAAACCTTAAATTAGAGTGAATAAATGAAGACTTGGCACACCACTTCTGAAAGGTTGCCAACCCCTGCTCTAGAATAATTCCTAGTCTGTTGGGTAGGGCACTGCCCTGAGAAGGAAGATGTGGGTTCAAGTCCCTGCTCCAGACTGGCACATCCCACGTGAGTGCCCTAACCACCAGGCTAACAGTTATAAGGGGGCTGGCGGCAGCAACTCCTTCTCAGGCTGTTTTGTGAATGTTGCCTTTTAAAAATGCCTAGAAACAAAACTAACCATTTTGTGTGACCTGAAATAGACTTTTTAAAATTTGCTTAAAATCCCAACAAGTTTCAGAATTGGTTAAAAGCAAATAGTTTAAAAAAAAATGTAAACTGTCAGTGAACCCCAAAAAACCCAGTTATTCATTCACACAGCTCTGCTCTAAACTCATTGACTCGCAAGACCCATCCAGTATTATTGAGGTGCTCTAAAAAAGCCAGAAGCAGAAGAGACATGATTAAGTATATGGGACTAATAAGGAAAAATGTTCCTTTAGAAGCAACAATAGATTTATGATGGTTCAATATTACTGTTGTGGAAGACCATGGGAAGAACTCAGATTTTTAAATTAAGACAAATCTTAAGCCTCTGTAGAGCACATGAAAAGCTGGACAAAATTCAAACTACTATTTTGTACTAGTACGTTCATACTATAACTCACAACAGGGCATATTGATATGTTTCACTCCTTATACTCTGCCTTTTTCTCATTTATTTTCATTTTCTTCATAATGATTGTTTTCCTCCCCCTTTCTGTGGATTGCACTGCCTCTTTTTTCTTTTGGGAACTACTATGTTTACAATTATACTCAACTTCATTTTGCTGGTTTTGGCAACTGTAGAATCTACCTGTTCTCTGTAGACATGTTTAATATGTAGCATTATTGCTTTATTCAAGCATTTACATTTGATTGATGAGTTTATCTATGCAGGTCTTACAGAAGTCTATTAAATTTGTTTATTTGTGATTCTGATATAATCATGCTTGCCAGTATTAATGCTGTTTTCCAGAAGATTAACCATATTTTAAGGACCCTAGATTTCAGTTTTTGAATGGAAAGTGGTGATGATTTCAGTGTTTGATTTATAGATTGAAAATTAAGCTTGATAGGGCACAATCAAGAAGTAAACAGTAAGAAATAAGTGCCACCTACATTCTTGTATCCTTTTATTTGTTTGAAAATATCCAAGAATAATTTATGCTATTAGATTTCTAAATCCATCTCGTATTTTTGGACAATGGCATACATTTTGTCATCTCTTTTTCCTCCTATCTTTAACTGTATTCTCATAAATTTCCTTGTCTTCCTTTTCTATTGAAAATTGTGAAGAAATACTGAAAGGTCACCATCTTTGTCTTTATCTGAATTTTATTTTCAATAATTGTATTTTCACCCTCATTGATTGTAATAGGATATGATGTATTCTATGTATCCTAAAATCGATACAACATATAAAATAGTATTTATGGAATTATGAACTTAAAAACAAATAAAAATATCCATTATTATTCACGTAATGCTGTATTCATGTAATGCTTCATCAGCTATATAATATAATTTATCAGGTATGGACCATTGAGTCCCATTGAAACCAATGAGAAATGGGTATATGACTATTCAACATGCTCATTTGCTGTAATGTTTTTGCTTATTTAGAGCTGGTGAGGGCTTTGTTGATTACTTGATATACATTTTTGAGATGTGCAGCAGTCACCCTTAAAACCTTGCCAGTTTTGCATTAGGTATATGGATATACTGTATTTCCCTCAGCATAGGTCTGATCCCAGGCCCTCTGAAATCATTTGGAATCTTACTAAAGTAGCATAATTTACTTATCTAAGGCAAGGTTACTACCTCTTGTCCTTTTTCTTTATGGTTGGGAAGGAGTCAAATTAATAGATGAGAGGAGAAGTGAGGAGAATCAGTAGTCTTATGGTTAGAGTCTAGTCAACTTGAATTTAAATAGCCAGGATTGACTAGGCACATTATGATTTTCATAAGGATGAAGTACTACTAACATACTTTTTTGGTCAAGGAGAAATATGACTCCAGTGGGAGTGAGATTAAATCCACTGCTTCCCCTGGCCCTTCTGTATGATCTTTACCTTCAGACCCTCTCAGAGACTGTTGGTACTTTAGTTGTTCACCACTCATGGCAGAAAAACACACAGGGCCATATCCAGCCCCCTTTGTGGTGCTCCTCTAAAACACTGGTGCCTTGCAAACATTATCGGCTGAAATTGTGGTGTCTGAGGAAACATCTTCCCTTGGCAGGATTGCCTCTTGGAATGTCAAATTCTCCCTTGGGGTGAGCTCTGTTTTTTGGCGGATTGTCAGATAGCCTAATGTGTGGAACGTAGTATCAAACAAATTAATATGTACATATTCATCTCATACATACACAGCCAGAATTTATTAAACAAAGACAACTCGTGTTAGGAAGTAAAATGTCAAGGGTGAAATCCTGACCTTATTGAAGTCAGTGACACGACTCCTATTGATTTTGATAGGACCAAGTTTTCACTATAATTGTTTAGATTTGTCCGGGATATATAATAAATGCTGAAATATATAATATGTTAGTTGTTTACTCTCTCTATTACTCACAAACAATTTTTGCATATATTTACTTAGGGGCAGAGGGCTCCTTTCTTTCAGAAAAAATGGCAGGAGGTTATCAGAGGTGAGGACAATTTTGTAAGTTTCCCTTGCAGAGTTTCTCCATATTCCCTCATGTTTGGCCCCTTCCCTGCCCCTGAAAATGAGCAGATACACCTTCTTCCCCTCGAACTCACTGATAGAGTTAGAAATTCAGGTTTCTATGTTGCAAACACATACAGATATGCTGAATATTTGTAGCCCCATTCGAGTCTAAAGGTTGCTCGATTCTAATATGTGTCTGTGTTTTATTTAGCTGTGTGTGTGAACATATGTATATGTGATGACCGCTATCTTGGCCAACACTAGGAATTGAAGCAGGGACTTCCAGTGCTCAAAGCACATGCTTGTGCAGCTTGAGCCAAATTTCTCTAGCTGGAATTATAACAGACTCACATCCTCAGCAGATCAGGCACAGAGGGGGATCTGTAATACATATTCACCAGCAGGTTACATATACATACATATATATTTACATACACATACTCCTGCAGTAGACTATTCCTAATTGCATGGTGACCATTTCAGTTCATAGTTGGTCTGAGCACAGTTCAGGCAAATATATTATACTGTCTTCCCACTGATGTTCTTTATTCAGGTAGTTTTTGTTTTCTGCCTATCAGTGGAGTTAATATAGCTCCCATTCATTTGCATGAGTTGTTGGGTCATCTGCTTTTTGTGTATGAAAAGTCCTTGTTATTTTTCCTACTTAGTCTATGCAAGATCTTCTGTTGTTGCCCTCTGTTTCTCATGCATGTTGTTATTTGATATTTTTACTTTCTTTGTACAGACATGTGTTGGGATAGCTCAGTGGTTTGAGCATTGGCCTGCTAAACCCAGGGTTGTGAGTTCAATCCTTGAGGGGGTCATTTAGGGAACTGGTGTAAAAATTTGTCTGGGGATTGGTCCTGCTTTGAGTAGGGGGTTGGACTAGTTGACCTCCTGAGGTCCCTTCTAACCCTGTGATTCTGTGTTGGAGGTCTAATTTTTATGTGCGTTTTCCAGGAACAAAATGTAACTTCTGTCTGTCCTTAGTACTCTTGAATCAAAAACTGTCTCATAGTCTCTATAGAATGATAGATTGCATGCATTCATCATCTCTAGTAACTCATTTACTGCCTGATGGTCTTTTGTAATAGAGGATCTTAATCAAAAGTTTTCTTGTTCTCTCTATAGGTTGAAATCCAGTGCAGCAGGTCAGCCTCTTAAGAAAAGCTTTGTGCTCATCAGATTGGAGGCTGTTAGCTTTGCAGTTTACTATTTCAGTTTTATTCTCTGGAATCATCCTTTGTGGGATTAATGTTGATCCATTCTCCCTTCCTCAGGCATTTTCTCTTCAATAATCATCTTTCACTGCTTGCTTTAGCTGGTCTATTGATATGTGGGGTGTGCCTTTGATCCCCTCTCTTTCTTAACCCGTTTTTGATGTCAGGAAAAAAAGTTAATGAGTGTCATCTCTTTTTCTGATCCTCTCTACCAGTCACGCATCGAAGTCATGTTTGAAAGAAGCACATGAGCCCCCTTATAGTCAACTTTTCCTTTCAAAACTACTCTGGATCATTCTCCATGGACTGTACTTTCTGAAGTCCTCTGTGACAGTTTTCTTAGAGACTTGCCTACCTTGAAGTCTTTTGTCATTTGCTTCTGTCACGTTGCAATTTAATTGCCAGGCTTTAAGTAAATTCCATGTTTTCTTGCCTGATGCCCTTTCTTGCTACTTACTTCCTCGGTCTGTCAATAATCATCTTACATTATTATTCCAGTCTTGGTGTTTTGATCTTTCTAAACCCCATCCTTACTTCTATCCTAAGTCCGATTTTGGAGGTTATGTGCTGCTTAGGATTAGTATTCATGGCCTGTAATAATTCACTTTTATCCATCGCTGATAATGAGGGTGCAAATATTTGGATGAGATTCAGACTTAGGCTAATATCTTCAACTGGGAAACAGAGCTTGACGTTCAGTAACTTTAGAGAATACACACCACATCTGTAATTAAAATACTGCCTCTGGCCTAAATTTTCAAAAGTGGCTAATAATTTGGGATGCCTCAATTTCTGGGTGCCCAACGTGAAGCCCCTTAAAGGGGCCTGATTCTCAGAGAGCCGGCCCCTTCTGTGTGTCTCATGTTGGGCACCCAAAAACTGAGGCTTGCAAAATCTTTAGTAGCTTTTGAACATTTAGGCCTATGTTCTTAATGCAAGTGCAGCTACAGTTGAATTTCTTTTGGCTTAGAAAACTTTAATTTTAAAAAAGGATGGTTTGAATTTGAATGGTGAACAAATTACCAGTTAACAATGGCATCTGCACTATAATAAAACTGGAGTTATATTTGACGTCAGACACCCAAACCCAGCCTTTGTCAGTAACATGCAGGAATAAATATTGTTTGATATTAAGTATGAGGTTTTGGGTTATTGGTACCAGTATAAATATGTTTGTTTGTAGAAAGTTGTAGATATTTTGTGACAGCTGGAAAGATTCCTGCTTCATATACAGGTAATTGCATGGAGAATAAGACTTGCATTCTAAAAATTGATGATGTGAAAAGTAGTGAAGGTCAGGGAATATTGTTTTTGCTATTAACAGGATAAACGAGCAGACTGCATTTTTGCAGTTTTTCATGGGGATTTATAAATAATATACCAGAAAGGGGTCAATCCCTCTTTTTGAACAATCTCTGTATGTTCCTCAATTGAGATTGTGGTTCAGGGACTTTGCTAGTAAGAAATAATGGTGCTGAATATGCAAAATGTTTTTCAAAAGTGTAATATATTCCTTGTATTTTGTAGATCATAGAGCCCATAATCAGGAAAACAAATGGGGTCCTATTTGCTTATTTCACTCTGAGATAAAATGATCCCCACATTAAATTCAGCATTGTTTAATTAGCAATTTAATATGAAGTAATTTGCATGCTAAGAGTGTGTCATCTATTTCTGTTTTAAGTGAAGCGACTGGAGCGTGTGTGCAAGATGCTGTCTGGATAGCCTAGGAGGCTGAATTTGTTAGTCTCTAAGGTGCCACAAGTACTCCTGTTCTTTTTGAAGTTCTTTGTGCGTCCACAAGACAGCTGTAGCATAGGTAGAGAGAGTGTGAGCTTCCCTCTCTCTTCTGGCTCTCTGCTTCAATCCGGATTGGGGAGGGACTAGCCTGAAGGGCTCAGAACATAAATCAGTTTCCATGTCCGAGAACATACATTCATTCTTTGATAGAACTGGTTAAAAAATGAAAACCCATTTTTGTGAAAAATGTCAACATTACAAAGTTATTTTCATTTCAAGGGATTGGAAACAAACCCCTCTCTCGTTTTTTAATCGTTTTCACAAATTTTTTACTAAAAACATAAAATGGTTTTCAACATTTTTCAAGTACCAAAACCACAGTTTTTGATAAATAAAAGTGTTGATGACCATTCTGAGAATGTTTTCAATTAAAACATTATAAAATATTGAAAGGGCACACTCTTTTTGAAAAAATAAAAACTTTTCTATAATGTTGATAATTTTTTACAAAAACATGTTTTATTAAAAAGGGCCATTTTTCTATTAAAAGACTTTGTTGAAAAAATGTTGAGCAGCTCTAGTCTGGCTTTTCTGTTTAGAGTGCAAACGAGGACTAATTGGTAAAAATTATGATGGAGAGTTAATGTGTGGTGTAAAGATCGAGAACTCAACTTACACTGCCACTGATCTTAAGTTGCCTGTCTAACTGCTGTCATATGGTCACAACTCTGGGTCACTACCAGTAAGACCTGGATTCACATCAGTCACCGACATCTGGAAGGTATAATGATCATTTTCAAAAACCATCTAGTGCCCCAAACTGTTTTTAAGCAATTATCCCTGAAGTGCACTAATACATCTCCCAAAAGACTAAGAACAATAACTAGTGATCTAGGAGTTTGGGTAGCACTGTAAGAGATTCAAGGGGGTTCAGTGGGTAATCAGGGAAAGTCAGATTACTCTGCATGTAAAATATTTGGTATTTTTAACTATGCTGAACTTTTCAAACTCTATATATGTTTAATAACTACCATACTTAACTATGTATTCAAGTTCCAAAGATTGTGTTTTTCATGAAATATTTATTGAAGCGCAAACCTTATTGGATTCCACAGTTGGAAACTTGAAGAAACGGCCTTCATCAGAATAGTTGTAATGCCCCAGTTTGGTTTTCTAGTGCCCCCTTCACTGTGCAAATATACACCTCAGCCAAGGAATGTGTGCTACTGTGCTTTGGAAACCATGCCTTCAGTAGGTATGCAGTGCTTCTCCATTCATCTGAGTAAACCTGAGCAGGAATCTGCATGATTTGGGAAATAGTGGCTATCTTTGATAAGTTATTGGATGATTCTCCCTTTCCCGTAGCCATTCTGGGCTTTATTGCATGAGCAGACCAGACACTTTGTGGACCTGAAACTAGCAACACTGCCATCAGATGCACCAAAAAGACACTGGCAGAAAGAATGGACTATAATTACAGCTGTAGTCTACAGTTCATAAAGGTACTTAAGCATGTGCCTAATTTTAAGCATGTGAGTACTCCAGTTGACTTCAGTGAGAATATTTATGTGCTTAAATTTAGACACATGGTTAAGAATCTTGCTGAATTGGTGACATGATGAGTGATGAGCTCTTTGTTGTCCCAGTCCAATGCCAGAATGGTTTTAACTTCCCCTGGTAGTATAGAGTACCTTGAACCATTTTAGAACAGAACATGGGTCTTTCAGGAAGTGATTCAGTTTCCTCTGGGAATAAGCAGCTATTGAGACTTGTGCATATGTGGACCTTTATTAGTTATTATCACTATGGTGAAATCCATAAAGCTAGTGATGGAGCCTGTGACAAGATGAAAACCCTTGACATAAAAAGCTCTTTTTCCCCCTGCTTTTCTCATTTCATACAGTAATAAGGTAATTTTCCAGCATGTAGAAACATTTGCATTTTTTGTGCAGTAATGATCAGAATCCATTTGTTTGAAAATACCTTTTTCAGCTCAGAGAGGAGGAATACAGTCTTTACTGTCTTGGGTGTTGGGTGTCTGCTGTCCTTTTGCTGAGTAAATCTGTGTCCACCAAGTGAAGTATAGATCCTGTAAACATTATAGAGATGTTTGGAAGAGTAATTTAATTCTGGTTATTACATTTCCGTTACATGGATGTAGTCTCACTGCTATTTTTTGTCCTTCATAGAATTAGTATTTTGATTATGGGTGAAAAGGAAAAGTTTTAATTGTTCTATACAGAGAATCAGAAACACAAAAGGGAGCTGCTGCATTGTAGACGAGTTGAATCAATAAGAAATTTTTATTGTCTATTGTTATCATTTATTTATTTTACTTTTTGCTAGGCCTTGTAAAACATATAACATTATAGGCAGTCCCTGCCTTTAAGAGTTGCAGCTTAAGTGTAATATGAGAGACAAGTGGATGGATCAAACAGACAGGGGGAGCACAAGGTAAAAAGGAGACTCTTGCGATCAGTGAGATAAACAGTGGTCACAGCACACCAGTTCCCTATTCATTATTGAGTTTTTTGGAAGCATCATGCAGAGGAGACTGTTATAATTAATTCCAACCTGATACTTGTATGTTCAAATAATGGGAAAAGCAGATAATTTGACTATATCATATACCAGCAAAAAGTCAAGGAGAAAGGTAGAGCATCACAGGATAGACTAGGTAACTGAATTACTGAAATATTCAGTGCTTCTTACAAGTGCATCTACAGAGGAAATCACTGACCATATGCTATTTCAGTGGTTGTAAACTCTAATTTCCCAGAGTGACTTCTGTGCCAGTAAAACTGAGGTTTTAATTAACAGTGCATTACTTGTGCATGTGTGTGCTCTCCTGTGTCAGTCCTTGTTGTGTCAAGTATGTCTTGGAAATGTGACAGAAAATGAAATGTTTTATAAGATATAAAAGCATAATAAAAAAAATTAAGAAACAAATGATATTAATGCTTTCAGATATGAACCAGTTACTGTGCTGTAGGAGAATGGAACAATGTTTCTGTGAAGCACCATTGTCAAAGTGACATACATATCTGAGGTCTGGGGAAGCACTTAATGGGGATTTTGCCCCATATCTCAGGTACATTATTCAGCACTCAGGTAGTTCATAGGTATGTGCCTTTCTCTGTCTCAGATCAAGTGTCAGCTCTCGTGTTGGTTCTTATACATTAAGAATGCAAAAAGTCATATTTGTCATCTTTCAATATATACAGATTCTGTCTCAGAACATTAATGCAAACCTACATGGTGGTATTATTTTTTTAAAGCACATAGGAATAATCCCGATAGTTAATAGTATATATTTAGAGAAGAAAGATCCTGCTTGTCTATCCGCTTTGCTCTATTGTTGTGACATTGTGCTCATCAACTAACACCGTAAAGTACTTTAACATCTGTCAGATTGTTGTAATCTGATGAGCTATAGTTGGAACAAACCTGAGTTGATGAAACAGTCATTGAGCCTTGGGCGCACTCAAAACTGATTAGTAAAAATCTAGCCAGTCTCTGGAACATGTGGAATGCTAGCACTGTGGAGCACATTCTAATCTTGGTTCCTGGAGCTTTACCCCCGTGACCACCACTTATACTAATGGGAGTTGAGAATGTGACTCCCCCATATAAAAAGATAAGAATGTATCCCTTTCACTCTTTGTGGACTAATGGCTGTGGAGCCACTTAGATATTCACTGAAAAGTAGACCTTTGTGCCTTTCTTTTTATTGATATTTCAAGAGCCTCAAAGAATAACTCTGGTCCTCTTACCATAGATATCAGTAATGTAGTGACTACTTAATGCACAGATATGATTCATTTAAATGTATGCATGTTAATTTTCAGACTTCTAACCCAGACTCCATAAAATGAACCAGCCATCCACTGAGATGTAACTGAATTTCAAGATATTTGCTTTTACTGCTTGACAAACCTCCCTGTTGACAGCACATAGGACATACCCAAACAAAAAGCAGTCGCTGCTTTCTACATAGCTGAGATATGTCAGATATAGTAGTGCACTCAGAACACAATATGCCATACATTCCACCTACAATAAATGTAGTTTTTTAAAATGTTTCAGTTTAACAGTTGTACATCTTATATTGGAAGGATTTGTACAAACTGATCAATATGTATATTGAGTGTATCAGATTATGGACTTGGTCCTGAACTCTTTTGGGAGTTTTGCTTGAATGTGCAGAGAAGGGCCATGATGACCTGTCAGCAAAAGAGAAAGAGTATTAAAAGTAAACTGAAGTATTCGGAGTGATGTGAACCAAAATCTGTCTAATAATAACTCAATGAAATTCAAGAATGGCTTTGACACTTTACATTAGTATCAAGTAATTATCTCCAGTTAGGTTGAAATGAGGGTCAAGACTGGTTCTAACTAATAGAGCTGGAGTGCTACTTGCTTTATTGAACATGCTAATGCAAAGCTGCATTTGAAAGAGATGAAGAGGGGAAAAAATCCTCCAACGCAAATTGCAAGATAGGTCATGAGTTGTTTTTAGAAGATGTTAAAGGGCTTAAATTGTTTGGAATTAACCCTTCATATGTTGAATTATCAAAGGTATCTCAAATTGATCCAGGTGACAACTTGGGCACTTGAACTTGATATCTCGTATATAAGTTCCTGAGAATTAAAGATTTAAGCTCCTTCAGTTGGTGTTATTATAAAACGGTGATCTCTAAACAAGACATCAGATTTATAATTCTGGTGTGTTATCAAACCCATCAGAATGTTGAAAAAGAAAAATGATAACTAGGTGCCCAATTCTAATCTGATTTACACTGGTGTAAAATAAGAAATAACTGAGGTCAGAGTCACACCACTATAAAACTAATGTAAAACAGCTCAAAATCAGACCCTAGGAGTACATATTAATTGTTTAAAAATTAATATGCCACTGTTTTGGAAATGTTTATCATTTTTAATAACAAGTTCTAAACCAAATTATTTCTGCTAATGAGGAATTTCCTAGTGACCTCTATTAGTGGATATTGTAATTGAATTTAAATACTGTATTTCATATCTAAATACTGACAATTAGAATGACACCGTGATATGGTGGCTGGGAGGCAACCACTCTGAGAAGCACAAAATACCTTAAAATCCACTACATTCAATAAAAATACTGGAAATTAACACCCATAAACCCTTACCTCTGTGCCTAAAGGAAACATATTGGTGAGCTGTTCACCACCTCTTTGGTTCTGAGCTGTCTCTTTAAATTAGTGTTTGTTTGGATGTGGGTTATGGCTAATCAGTTTTTTTATAATAGACTCAGTGAATCCAAATATAAAAATATATCCATTGTTATTTACATTCCTTTTTTTTTAGCACGCAAAGAGTGTTTTAAACACAAATTATGCATCAGAATAATTCATAGAACACAATTTAGTTCAGAGCTATTTATTTGCCAACAAGCCCTCTTCCAAAATAGCAGTAATAGAATTATGGATATTACAGTCTTTTTCCAGGTTGCCTGGTTTAGAGCAGAAGAGAGAAACTGTGGCTCAGGGGAGCAGGTTTGCATTGCAGGAGTCAGTGCTAAGGGTACAGCTAGGGATAACAATAGTCAATGCTAGGGACAGCACAAAAGCAAAGGTAAATTTCCAGTGTTTGTGCAGTCTTCTTTTTGAAAAAAATCCAATCAGACTATACAGTGAGTGTGTTGATCCTAACACCTCACACACTGGCTGGAAATGTACTCCTGCTAGGAGATCTTGGAGGAAAAGATCTTAACTATACATCAGTGTCAGGACAAATTAGTTTGATAGAATTTGGTATGGGGTGTTCGGAAGCCATGGAACAGAAACATCCAGTATTTTTTACATTAAACATTACAGTTTTTGGTGTACTCCAGAATAAGTCTGGCGTTTCAGGAGCACTTCTGGGCATGTAGGATAACTTGGTTTAAGCCTCTTTCAGATTGACTACCAGATACCCTTGTCTAAAAGCCTGCCCTATAGAGATCTGCTGCTTTGCTTCTTAGATAGTTTTACACAGGGCCGGCTCCAGGCACCAAGCACCCAAGCTGGTGCTTGGGGCGGCACCTGGAGGGGGGCGGCGCGGCGCTCTGGCCGCCGGGGGGAGAGCCGAGCCGAGCCGAGCCCCAGCTGGGGCTCGCCGCCCTCCCCCCGGCGCTCTGGCCGCCGGGGGAGGGGCGGGAGAGCCGAGCCCCCGCTGGGGCTCGCGGCCCTGCCCCCGGCGCTCTGGCCGCCGGGGGGGAGACCGGAGCCGCCGCCGGGGCTCGCCGCCCTCCCCCAGGGGCTCCGGCCGCCCCCCCCCCCGGCAAAAAAGCCAGAGCCGGCCCTGGTTTTACATTGTAAACATTTTGGCTCTTATCAGTGCTGGTGGGAAGGGAACAGGCTGCTACTCTGTCTATATTGTAAATTGTATTCTAAAAATGGAAGTATTTGGAATACACACATTCTGAATAAATATTCTAAACAGCACAGTGACACAAGGCAAAAATACAAATTTCAAACTCAGACCTGCCAGGTGCTGAACTCTGGTGGAACGGGGGTCCTCAGTACCTCCCGGGAAACTCTCAGCACCTCACCAGATCAGACCCTCCTCTGGTGTTCTGTAATAACATGTGGAGAACTATTAGTTGAATATCATAGGTGTGCAGATGCAGAAGGCCCTTACCAAGAAGAAATGTTCCCAGTGTGTTTGTAGTGGTTGTTCTAGTCCTGGATGTGCAAACGAAAGGTGTCAGTCTTTATTTTGTATTAAGACCTTGATGCTTGATTCTTGATACACTTGTGGTGTAATGCCTCCTCAGTGAGGATTCGTCTGCACACAATTTCTGTACCAATTTAACTATATTGGTTAGAGATGTGATTTTTCTACTGAAATAGTTAGAATCATAGAACCATAGGTTAGAAGGGATTGCAAGGGTCATTTATTCTACCCCCCTGCCAAGATGCAGGATTTGTTGTGTCTATACCATCTAAAACAGATGGCTTTCCAGCCTCCTTTGAAACCTCCAGTGAAGGTTCCAACTTCCACAACCTCCCGAGACAGTCTGTTCCAGTGTCCTACTGTTCTTACAGTTAGGAAGTTTTTCCTGAGATTTAATCTAAATCTACTATGCTGTAGTTTGAACCCAATGCTCTACCCTCTGTGGCAAGAGAGAACAACTTTTCTCCATCTTTTTTATGGCAGTCTTTCAAGTATTGAGACTGCTATTGTATCCCCCCTGAATCTCCTCTTTTCCAGACTAACAGTTCCTTCAGCCTTTGCTCATGGGACTTGCATTCCATCCCTTTGATCATCTTTGTTGCTCATCTTTGGATCCTTTCCAGTTTCTCTATGTCCTTTCTATACATTGGTGACCAAAACTGGACACAGTACTCCAGCTGAGGCCTAACCAGCGCCGAGTAGAGCAGTGCTATCACCTCCCGTGACTTGCATGCTATGCCTCTGTTAATGCATTTGCTTTTTTTGCAACAGCATCACATTGCTGACTCATGTTGAGGTTGTGATCCACCCCAACTCCCAGATGCTTCTCAGAAGTGCTGCTGCCACGCCAGTTTCCCCCCATTCTGTATCTGTGCATTTGATTTTTCTTCCCTAAGGGTAGCACCTCACATGTGTCTTTGTTGAATTTCATTTTGTTGTCTAGAGCCCAATTCTCCAGTTGATCAAGATCCCTCTGGATTTTAAATTCTGAGTTAAATTGGTGCAATCTCCTAGTGTAGGTGCAGATAAACTGGTGTAATGGTGCCTTATACCAGTAGACCTTATTACCCTTCCCTTATGAGAATAAGGTAGAAGTACCTTTATGCTGGTGTGACTGACTGGGTTCACTATGGGAGACTGGTATTACTTTAACTGTACTGGTAATGCACTATGACATTTGTGTGCAGATAAGTCCTTAGCTACATTTTAGGACGACACATTGCTTTTAAATTGTTTTAAAAGATACCCATCTCATTTCTTTCCTGCTCCTGCATAATGATACTATGCCCTAATAGTACTATGTTACATGCATATCAGTCTCTGATGGTGCATTGTATCCTCTAGTCATTTGGCCCTCCTTGTATTCATAACGATACCATTGTCCCCGCTGAGGCACTGCTTTGAAAGACATAACAGCTTTTCTCCTGCCCTTGACCAATGCACTAACTGTTATCTTCAGCCTTCCTGAGGACAGCATTTTGCTTCCCTCAGGAATGCCAGCAAGTAATTTCCTCTGATAAGAGCCAAAAACCCAATTAAGCTTAGATTAAAGAAAAGACAGATTTATTAGTGTTTTACAGGATGAGAGAAAACAGAAAATAAAAAATAGGTGATATTAAACCACCTGAAGTGGAAACACAGAATGTCCAGTATTACTAGCTAGCATTACTCTCCGGTTTACAGAATAATTGGTAGATTTTAGCTGGTTTACTACATAGCAGTAAAATCTTGGCTCTCCCACAGCCCAAAGCCATAGCTGTCTTTTTCTGTCAGAGCTGTGAGGAATGTGACATGTCTTCTTAGAAAGGCTGTGTATGTGCCCAGGAAACCCCCAACACCAGTGGCTGGGCCTTCTGACTTTGATGTGGAAGTGTCAGTAGTAACAAAACAGGTTTATTTCCCCAGTGTACCAAAATATGTACTGACTTTTGAGTAAGACATTCCTTCTTTGGGAGTTGGACCAAATATAACATATTATAACTTCCATGTGTTAAGAATGAAGCGAGAGTCTGCCAGGGCAGAGCAGGTGTGCCATTGAGCAGCTGGAGGAACATGACCAGAAGACTCCCTCTGTTGAACATTACTGACTTAACATAGGAGACATGCACAGAGCAGCCCAGGAAAGACAGAAATGACAGAGCCTTGTCTGTGCCTTAAGTGAGGTCTGACAGCATGAGAAATATTCAGATTCGGTTTATTTGCATCTCCCTGGTACATAGTGTATTGACATGATTATTTTACATCCTCCATTATAATTTATTTCCCATTTTACATGGGGCTCATCCATTGTGGGTTGATCACCTATTTAAACAGAACATTTGGACCTTCCAAACTTGAAACACTAGAAATCAAATTATTTTCATATCTCTAGTTAACCCTCTCTTTGTCTAGGTAAAGATTGCTTTTAGCAACTGTCAGGTTACTTGACCAGTTGAATTAATAGCTTCTTGCATGTATTTCAATTACCTGCCCTTTTGTATTGCTAATGAGGCTAGGCAACATCTTCTTGAAAGCAATCTCAGTTTAGCAGTTTCATTCAGTTTCACACAGGTATAGCATCCCAGCCATGCAATTAACAATGCAGTTTGAGGTCTAGAGATGAATAGAGAATTAAAAATCAGCACTACAAGTACATCAGATAAAATTAAAATTGGACTGTTATGTTATGACTTCTCAAGCACTTTTCATCTCGAAGGATCCCAAACTGCATTACAAACATCCATCCATCACAGCCACCTCTGTAATGGGAGGGCAGCAACCAGATAGCACACTGCCGAGAAGTGGGGAGAGTGGAGAGTTTGACCAAGAGTACAGGTCAAATTCCTGCTCTTGTGAAAAGTGGCGTGGGACCTTTGTTGTCCACAACAGACAGGAGCTGGGATTTTAAGATCTCATCTGAAAGAACCCCATGTAGTAAACCACGTGAAACTCAGAATGATGAAAGGCTGAATTTTACCTTTCCAGGTTTGACCTTGTTGTTCCAGGGATTCTTGGTACTTTATAACGGATATTTACACTTCTAAACCTTTCCCTCCACCTTACACTTCTAAACCATTCCCTCTATCTTTCAAGGATATCAGAATGCTTTTCACATAGGTAGATATTATTATACCCATTTTACATCTGAGGAAAGTGAAGGAGAGAGAGGTTGTGTCTAACAATGACAGGGTCCTTGCAAGTCAGAGTTTGTGCACAAATCTCATCTATTAAAAATTATCTTAATTCTGATAATAATGGCTACATCCTCTATGTCTATTTAGGCATTTATATTATACTCATCACTGTGGTATCTGAGTGCTTGAACATAAGCACCTATTTAAATAGTATTCATAATGTGGGCAAAATCCTTCCAAATGCCATGTTTACATGGATGGAATAAATATTCTGAAATCTCAATATACTGAATACTTGAACTGCAAAGCAGTGCTCCAAGTGACAGCTGCAAAATCAGAGGGAAGAAGTTACAGTAGGAAGGTTTGGAAATGGGGCTTGGGTGTTTAAGAAGGTGTTTTATAGCAAGAGAGAGGAAACATGATTATAAACAATGCCTGCTAAGTGTGGTGTTCAGTTTTGGTCACATTACGTGCAGGAAATACATTGTAGCTCTTGAACCAGGAAGGGCGACCAGAGGAATCCTAGTATCAAATGGTAAGCAGCATAAGGGAAAGTCAGAAACACACATTTGCAAGTCAAGAGGACATTGAAGGGGATCTAATTATAAGACACAGTATTAATCGCTGTAGTTAATGACAATTCATGCTACTATTTTTGAAGTATTCTGGATGATATAACTGAAGTCATCAAATTAAGGACCAGCAAATCCAGAGCATGCTTTAGAAAGCATGAAGTAATCCTAGCCCCATTAAAGTTAATGGAAGTTTTATCACTGGCTTCACTAGGGGTTGATTTCATCCTATGTGTATAGAAACCAAGGCTCTGATCCAACAAATGTCTCCAATGGGATTAATCATGTACTTAAAGTTATGCATGCATTTAAATGCTTTGCTGGATCAAGATCAAGGCAGTATGTTCTAGCTGCTAGAGCAGGGGGCAGGGAGCCAGGATGTTTTCCAAATCTCCCACTGGCTTGCAGTATGACTTTTGCTAAGTCACGTGTTAACCATTTATGCTTCTCTTTTCCTCTCTGTTCCTCATTCTCCCCACCTGTAAAATGGGGCTAATTCTCACTATCCATCTGTATAAAGTGCTGTAAAATTTATGTATGAAAGGTGCTTTGTAAGTGCAGTGATTAGCTATTTTTAGAAAAAAATGAAGTACGAGCGCCTGAAGGAGCAGACTGGGCTTGGTGAATGAAATTGCCTGCTTTTCATTCCCAGTTGTGCATATTTATAGTTGCTAATCATACTGGCATATCGACAAATCGATGTCCAGTAGCCTTTTGATGACATTCGTTGTGTTAATCAATAGCACGTAACAGGAGCACCACATGAAGGTTATAGTCTTGCCCTCTTGATTATCTTTCAGGAGTTCTCAAGGTGAATAACATTGCACTAATCTGGACTCGGTTATTTGAACATTGCTAATCACCTCTCTTGCCATACGAAAGGAGATGTATGCACTTTAGAAAAGCTGAAGCAATATGGTATTAATTCACGGTCTGTAAAACTAAATCATGCTTTTAGTCTTCCATTTCAGTCTCATTTTCATGAAAGATACAGAACTTCTGCTGTTGTGTTTCACTTTGTGATATATTTGGTTGTTTTTCAAAGTGACTGGAGATTTATAATTCCTTATTAGTAACTCAGGATTCGAAGGGAAAAACACAGTACTTATTTACTTTTCTAGGTCAGGCTTGTGATGAAGAAGTTTAATGAACTTCTGCTAAACAGGAATTGAAGTAGAATTAACATCTTGGAATGCATGTGCCAATAAGGTTATTTATCCTATTTTCTACCGCATAGATTTTTCCTCCTTGTGAAATAGTGTTTAGGGTGCATTTTATAAGTAATTAGGAAAGAATATGAGACTCATACATAGCAGGTAATTTTAGGTCACTGCATTGATGTGATTTTGCTCTGAAATTATATAATGTCAGTAAGCCATAGTTATGTATCTGTGTGCAGGGTGGTAAGAGCTCAGTTTCAAATGTGCTGAGTCAGTGTTTGTGACTCCTGTTAAGAGCTAAACTATTGCTGAAGTGTTGCCTTTCAGATAGTGCTTGGATCAATACAGTGGGTACTTCTCTGAGAGCAGTGCATTCAAATCTAGATTCAAGAAAAACAGGGACATATCAGTGCTGCCCTGTAGGTGTGAGTGGAATACTGTATTTCATATCTTCACTGGAGATGTGCTCTTGGACTTACTTGAAATTACAGAATTAGTGATGGAAATAAGGATGAGGTGGATGTAATGCAAGCAATATATACCAAATATTCTATAACGGCACCCATGATGTTCACGAGGCCTACATAGTAGTCAACAATGTTAGTTCTTTGTTGAAAAGAAGAATTTATGATACATTCAGCTACGTGTGTGAACCAAATATTTTCATAACACTTCCATTACTCTCGTTCATGATAAAAATATTTTTGGATGTCCCAAACATTTGACTGAATATTGCTTAGTACATGGAGATTGGTCATTGAAAATATTACTTAATGACAAATTGCCATGGTTTCAGCAATATATAATACATTCATATAAAATATAATACATTAATATAGCTTAAACCATTGAGATTTGTCCTTATGTATATTTAGGCTTGGCAGAATTCAGTTTTTATAATATCAGTGTTTATCTTTAAGCATTTTTTTCCAATTTTTATCAATTTACATTTTTACAGTTATGCAAAATTATGGGTTTTAAGCTTTTTCCCCCAGTTTTTATCAATTCTGAAATTTTCACAGTTGCAAGAAATTATGGGGACTCAGGCAGTTATTTGATGACAATAGATATTGGGATTCAAATAGTTAAGCTTTATAACTGTTAAAACACAAATTGTCCACATTACATGTCAAAATATACAAAGTAAAAATCTTTAAATCAAACTCTAATAAGTTCTCAAGCAACATTTTTCTTAGTTTATCTAGCTGTAAGTTTCTATCATCATCTATGGAAATATTTTTGTTGGGGTGTGTGTGTGTGTACACTGAAATCAAAATTTACAGTTAAAAATCTAATCCTTCCAAGCCTATATTACAAACAATATAATTATATATATTACAAAAATGAAAAAAGACAAAATTGTAAAGAAAGAACCTTTTGTGGAAATTGTAATACCCTGGTGATTAGGTTAGTAACTGTGGTGCTGATCTCGCTCTGTTGTGGAAGAGAGCTAATGCCTTGATCTCCAAGCTGACTTATCCATGGAACAAGCCTGTCATGACCAGGATGAGGGAGGTCAGACCTAGTGGTCGGAGCAGGAGTCGGCAGTCAGGCTGAGTCAAGCACTGGGAGGTCAGAGTCTGAGACAAGCCAGAGGATGAATCAAGAGTCAGACATCAGGAGGCAGGCAGGCTCAGGTTACCAGGAGATCGGGGTTGGGTACCAGGTTACAGATAGCAATCAAATAGCGAAGTTGAGGACAAACCAGGGTCGGGAGGTAGTCTAGGGTCTATCACAAGCAGGGTCTGCAGCAGAGATAGGGAGGTAGTCTGTATTGTTGCTCAGACAATTCCCCTTTGTAGCTCCCAGTTAAAGTACTGGTCTTGACCAATCGGAGGCTGTGAGGGGTCGCCACTCAGGTCCTGCTGTGCGGTACTTCCTGTTGAGCCAACCTTACAGGGTGCCCTCCTGGGAGCCCAACCTAAGCCTCCCATGGCTATGTGAAGGTGTCAGCATCCTCAAACCCCCATGGGCCCAGGTTCCAGCCCTGCGGGCTCTAACAAGGATTCAAGGACAGCTCCAAACATCTATATATCCTATGGGATTGCAGGAGGCAAGGTCATCCATATGGAGGTCCCGCACCTTTGTGCTGATTCTGGGCCCCTGGTGCTCTTTCCCCACTTCCTGCCAGCATGGCTCCAGAGCTTTCTCTGGCTGCAGCTGCACCCTGGACTTTCTCCCAACTACAGTGGTGAATTTAAGAGCAAAAGCACATAACTTTTATTAGTTTTCCTGCTGATCCATGGCAGGTCCTTTAGAGAGATGATGCATATTTGGTCCAGCATTGTCTTTAGCTTTTCAACTCCTCCCTTGTCTGGATCTTGTCCCCAGTGTGGATTCCCAGACCCACTGGGGAATAAACCAGGCCATGCAATGGAGAAATGCTGTAAAAAAATCTATATGGATGAGTATCAAGAAGGTGCTGTCCCATCCTTTGCCACCGGTGGCTATACTAAGCTCTGGATAATGTAGATACCAAAATGGTCTAAACCCCATCATCTATATTGACCATCAGAGATGGGCTAGTATAGCACACCAACATAAATTCCAGCTATAATCTCATGTAGAGGCCCCAGTCTGGGGAAATCCCATGCTAAAAATTGGGTGGGAAATGATAATCTGAAAAAACTGGATGGAATACAGCATATTATATATATCCCAGTTAAGGATACTGAGAACCAGATCATACATTTACTTCTCTCTAAATACAGTACAACCCACCAATTACTGCAATATGTCAGCCTATTCAAATCTGTCACCTGCTCAACTCAGGATTTGGTGTGAAAGCACTTGCACTGTCTGAAGTGCCAAAACAGCTTGAATTTCGTAGAAAACTTTACAGTTTCCCCAGACTGACAGCTACACTGTATGAGTTCTTAATGACCCACTGAAGAGTTAATACAGATGTAATGATGACAAAAATGAAACAAAGAATTGGCAATAAATATCTCACCCCTGCAACGGAGTAGAGCAATAAGAGAAAATAAGGAATTGACTGTGGACCTCTGGTTATATCTCTTTCAACAAAAAATCATATTTAAGTTGCACTGGTCACTACAAAGACTTTACAGAATTAAAACTACTCCGTGATCCATGTTGAAAGGGTGAGGGTGAAAGAGCCATGCCTGCACGTATGTTTCAATAATTCCCTGTTGTTTCAAGCTTCTGGGATCATATTAAAACCAGAATGAACATGATCCTAGAGACTTCTCTCAACTTTTGTTTCATATACCCAGCAAATGTAGGCTATTGCAATACTGAAGGAGATGACTACTTAAAGCTTTACTGGGTGCAAGACAGTTGGAAAAGTAAACCCCCTTCCCAATGCACAAAGGCTGGTATAATGGAATGACAGGCATGGCTGCAAAGGAAAGGATCCCATGCAATAGACGGCTAACCCTGGAAAAATTGGAGTTAATTTGGGACAGTTTCCTAAAACTGGTCAACTAAAGATCCTTGCAGGAGGCCTGGCTGAAAGGAGATAAATCCATATGCTCCCTCCTTGTCCCTTCTCCTCCCTGTCTTGCTGCTCTTTACCTCTTGATTTTGATTTCCTTAGCTTTGTTTAATATGTATTGTGACAGATAAGGCAATTTCCTGCAATATCCTTGAAAAACCTTATTGTATTTAGTTTATGTATTATTGTGGGCTGTGATTGTATGTATCTTCTCTGGCAGGGAGAGATGACAGATAAGAGACCTGGGAGTTCAGAAGCTGAAAATGTGCCAGACAAGTATGGGCTTTTGGGCCAATATGTGTGATGTAGATTTCCTGGGGAATTATTAGGGAGAGGTTAATGTAAATTCCCCAACTCTGGTTATGCAAGATCCCAACCTTTCGAAGCCATGTCCTGAGGAGAGGTTGTGTGCTGATTAAGGCCCTGTATAAATAAATGGCTGATCCATTGTATGGTTTTCAAGGACTAAAACCTACCAGAGCCCTAGGTTGGAGTTGGGGGGAGGTTGACCTCTGATAAGCTTGTTACCATGGTTGTAGGTTCTTTTATTGTTTTAACATGTTTTCTCTGTAATGCTTTTACCTTAAGAATAAATGTGCTTGCTTAGAAAGAGTTGTGCAGTAAGTTATAACTGTGGGCAATACACTGGTCATAGCTTTCAGAGAGAAACCAAAGAGCAGGTGCTGGCCTTTCTAGGCTGTCAATCTTGCTGGACATATCACAGTGTAAGGCACGAACCTGTGTACTTTTAAAATCCTCAATCAGGAGGGAATGAGATTGGGGGGGGGCTCTGCCCAACAGACGTGATGGCTGGGAACTGGAAGCCTAAAATTGGAGCCCCTGGTGGATCACGGAGGGGGAATGCACGTGCAGTTGCCCTGAAACTGTATGTCATAAAAATCCATGTGCTGGGAATATCACAGTTAATACATGGCAAGCCAAGCATTGTGTAATTATCTTGGTCTTTTTTTTTATGTGTAGTACTTTTGTACTTGATTTATATGTTGACATTTAGAGTTTGTTTGGTTTGTTAGAATAAAAAATAATAATGTTTAATACAAAATTAAATTTTAATGCGAGTTCTTTGCAGGGGGAGTGGAAGGGCTTCCAACGAAGTGGCTGACCCTCTCTTCTGTGTAGCATGAACAAATTGGCAGGGGGGAAAGGGCCATGACTTGGACCTTATTTTTCTTGAAGCAAGGCTATGGTCAGAAAAGTGACTTTGGAGAAGTAGAACCTGCTGTCTCCAGAGTGCTTCTCCCTGTGAATAGGCAGAGTCATATCTGCCAGGGTCATTGCCGAAAGCGACTTGTAACTACTGTTAGAAGTGCAGAGCTGATAGACTATGGAAGAGTGAGCAGAGGGGCCAAATGATCCCCTCCCATGGAAAACCTGTGGGAGGGAGAAGTAGGGTTGCCAGTTTTGGTGGGACAGATTCCTGGAGGTCTCATCACATGACAATCTTTAATTAAAGATTAATCTTTAATTCCTGGAGTCTCCAGGACAATCCTGGAGGCTTGGCAACCCTAGAGAGGGTTCCATGAATTTAAACTCCTGGAGATTCTCCTACATTCTGCCCTCAGGGCTAATAGACTAACGGTCACCTGGAGAAGGCCATGAAACCCCACAGAGCCCAAGGATTCAAAGTCAAATCCTGTAGATTCTAGTAACTATACATAGCCTATCAGAACTTCCACGCCACTGTCTGGACTCTTCTTTGCTCTTGGCAGCATGGCTCATTCAGGCATCCTGCTGCCCTTGGCTCCCTCCCCCCACAGCTGTGTACAATCCTCCATTTGAGAGGGGATTAGAACCCTGAGGGTGGAGTTAATGCAGTAGCAATGATTTCCACTGAAAATTTGCTGGCCTCTGGTCTGACATCCATGGAGCCCCAATCTCAGTGTTCATGCAGATCGGGTTCCTTAGTTTTGGGGAAGTATGTTATGGTGTAGCTGTTTACAGTTTCCATGGGTTATTTGCACTAGGACTTTTTCTTGTGCTGACTTTGCCACCAAGCAATGGAAAGGAGGTCTTGAACCTTGAGTGAACCTTGATTCTCAGTCCGCCTCATCATCCAGATGGTCAGCTGGCACTGATTGCAAAATCTTTATTTCTGGCAATGATCTAAGCGGGAGAAAGAACTTGGCATCATTTCCAGATCCCAGGTACTGAGATTTAGGGAAAAATATAATCTTTTCACTAAACAAATCTGACATGGAAATCATTGAGAGGGAAAGCCATCCATGTCAATTTTCCAGTCACTTCTCTGGTTTGACCACACAGAACTTGGTTAGAAAGAGATGAAATATTACAGTTCTCATTCTCATAGAAAGTACTTGGGAGTAGAGCTGTAACTGACAGGGTAGAATTGACATCAATACTAATCAGGCAGAACTGTGCCACCATAAAGTGTAAACAAAGAAGGAATTAAAAGAGAACTTCAAAATATCACTGGCCAATATAAAATTATTTTATAATTAGTGTTTGCAAATCAAAGGGATCGTACAGCACCAGACATGATTTCTCATTTGTGGAACAGGGAGACATAAGAAGCTGGAAGTTTTGTGCAGTTCAGAGTGGTTGATCCAGTCTGCACTGTTGAAATGGCAACGGAAATTGTCAGGCTCCCTTAGTACATGGCTGATTGAAATAACATTATTATCAGTGTAGCTATTGACTCTGGAGGGAGGGAATCTGAGAATGTCAAAGGCTGAAGATATGGGAATAGTCTGTCTTCCTCTTTCTCTGATCAGGGGTGAGTAAAGACTTTAATGTAATAAAGAGGTAATCCTTTCAGATTTATTTAGTGGTGTGTTTTGTTCTAGCCCGAAATCTGAGCTACTTTAGCAGCTGGGTCAACTCAAATGATATCTTGAGTGCCCATCATGAAGAGTATATCATTGAACACCTGTCACACTTGGAAGCTTGCATGAATTTCATAAGCCACTAAGAGTAAAAGGTGAAGCTCACCAGTATTATTGGTTTCAAAATGAATCATACTTGTGTACCTTGCTGTAGGTCTATGTCAGGGCTTCTCAAACTTCATTGCACTGCGACCCCCTTCTGACAATAAAATTACTACATGACCCGGGGTGGAAGAGGGGAGAGGGTGGTTTGGAGCCAGAGTCGGAGCCCTGCTGCCCTGAGGGGGGGTGGGTGGGAGGGGGCTACAGGCCAAGCCCTGCCACCCCAGGTGAGGGGAGAGGGGGCCGTAGTCAAAGCCCCATTGCCCCAGGTGGGGGTGGAGCTCAGGCATCAGCTTCAGCCCTGGGTCCCAGCAAGTCTAATGCTGGCCCTGGCGACACCATTAAAATGGGGTCATGACCCACGTTGGGGTCCCGACCCACAGTTTGAGAACCACTATATGAAAGAAAAGGCAGAACCACGTGTAACACACAAACTAAATATAAGACTTTCCCCTATTAAATTGACTATTGTATTATATAGTCAATATATTCACATACAAAAGTGAATACAATATTATTTTTAAGGAGGATTATTTCTCTAATCTTCCTTTGCTACTTAACAGACCAAGTTTATTGACAAAGGCACATCCAGACATAGAAATTTACTGGGAATTGCCTTAAATCCTTGAAAGATTGGAAGTTACTACAGTGGGGTTAAATGGCTTGTGTAAGAAAGGGATTGTTGGTGCTAACACTATCATGTATTTACTGCCTAGCAAAATAAAGCAAATGTTGCTCCCTGGAGGATAACGTTTCTTTTATGCCAAAATGAAGTTAGTTCTTTTGGTGGGTGTCAGACCGAGACCCAGGGTTCTCTGCTTGTTAATAGCACTGAGAGAGGCAAGGAAACTTCCCCAACTATCCCGCCAACATAGGTGGTGAGTTAGATGGGCCCGTGGTGCGCATGCTCCACCAATATTCAGGAATGTGGGCCTGGCTCCACCAATGTTTGGGCTTATATTTTCAGAGCCGTCCGTAGAGACGGGACAGCTCTGCTTGGACCCATTCTGCGCACCACCAAAAATTATACAAACCTGGCACCCATGCCCGTCAATGGGCTTCTATTCTGCTCACTCCTCTATAAGTATATAATCACTGCTGAATGAGCTCGGGTTTGTCTAGAGTCCCCATTGCAAAGCCTTACTCTTGCCAGAGAGGTAGAGGGCAAGAAAATACAGCCCAGGTGTGGGAAGGTGGTGGAGGACCCTCAGCAGACAGGCTTGATTATCCAGTGTCCTCACTGCAAAGTAGGAAGCAAAACCTGGGCTCAAGGCTTTAATCTCAGTTGTGTATGCTAGCCCAGGCTTAAAGCTACCTCAAGCCTAGGTGAGAGTTTTTTTCTGTTTGGACAGCAAGGGGTTAGACCTTGGGATAGACCTTGGGATAACGGGGCACTGAAGACATATCCTAGCAATGAGAGATTTTAATTAGCATCCTTATCCACTCAGTCCTTAGCCTCACCACTGAGGCTGCCATGAGTGATGCCAGAAGGCAGTGGTGGTTTTGTGCAGTCTTGCCAAGTCTCAGTGACTGAGAAGAAGGTGACTCACTCCTTTGGGATGAGTTTTTAAGGCAGCTTGTAATATCTGACATTTGGCATGAAGGGGGAGTATTTCAATAAAACACTTAAAATCTCATTCAATTTTTTAAAAAAACATCCTCTTGTTTATATTGTCACTTCCTGACTGCCCCAAGTGATCTCGAGGAACTGAACAGAGGCCAGGACTCAAAAAATCCTCTCACCCATGCTGAGCAGAAATTGTGCTGGAGGGAGTGAGCTGAGTTGGACTGGGAGCCACTGGCTTCTTCCCTGCAGGGGGCAGGTGGGAGGAAGGAAGAAAGGAGCAGAGTTGCTTCTCTAACAGGAGATGAGGGGAAAGCTGGAAGCAGAGAGACAGGCCCCTGCATTCCTTGCTCTGTTTCAGGGCAGAGCTGCAGAGGCAGAACAGCAGAACTGTGGATGGGGAGGAGTAAAGCAGGTACATAGGCTCAGGTGCACTGCTTCTCCGTAAGGGGGGAGAGGGTCTGGAGCTCTGGCAGCTGTTCCAGCAGTGCAGCGGAGGAAAATCAAGGAAAGCAGAGCGGTCATGTGGAGATGAGTTGCTGAGGATTTACTGTGTCCTCCAGGGTCCAGCAGCTCCAGACAAGCCCTGCAAAGAGGTGTGTATATGGGCAGCATTCATTTACCAGGGGGCAGAATTAATTCGGTTTGGGGAGATGGGAGCCCAAAGTTTATTAATTTAGGGTAGAGGAAGAGCCTAGATTTAATTAATTGGTGAGAGAGAGAGCCAGTGGTGAGGGACTGTTTTTCCAAAACCCCAGACAAAAGTCCTGGCACCAAACAGTTACATGAGGGTATGTGACTCCAGTATCACAGCTAGGACAATGCAAAATGCCTTACTACAACTGTGATAACAGCATTTCCAACCCAGATGCTCAAAAATCATGAGATTGGCTTAAAATCATTACATTTAAAAATAATTTGGGGTTCATTTTATTTGCCCTCTGGATTTTGAGTGTTTAGGGTGCACTGGGGTCACATTTTCCAGTTTTACTTTGCAAAAGGGATAGAAACGTACTTTTTTTTTTTTTAATGGGAGCTGAGATTCTCACATAAGTCTACAACTCTGGGGGCTGGGGATTAAAAAAAATATCAAATATCGTGAGACTTGTGGTAAAATCTACAAGAGCTGGCAACATTTAGAGCCAACCCTAGACTACAGTGTTACAGTAACCTAGATTCTCTAGCAGTGCTGCCTCAGGCAAGGAAGGCCTCATGCAAGTACCCAGAAAGAAAAAGGTCCAAAAAGTCCCTGAATTTTCAAGTCTTATTCCAGGAATTGCTTCCACCCTCTTTCTGAGAGAATCACGGCACCCTGACTGGATCATGCCCTCCTGTTATTTATTAAAGTTATACTCCTCCAAACAGGGAGCAGATAAAATACTATATGACTAGGATAGGTGACCGTCATGCAGTTGTCTTAACAAATAGTGAATATCTGTGGGAAACACAATTCAAACAATCCATAAGCTGAAATTGTTCATATAAGGCATTTGGCAGCTCATTACAAATAGCAAGCACATTTGTAATGAACTGTTGATGAATAATTTGGGAACAGGAGAAAGACTGAAGTTCACGGGATAAGTTGCACACTGTGAACAGTATGCCCACCTGCCTGCACTACCATCCTGAAATTTAAGGGATAGCCTGGATTTTCATGGATTTGTAACTCTCTTGTGTTCTATAAAATGACTTTCAAGAACATTTAAATGAATTTCACATTTACTAGATGTGCATCCTTATTTGCATCACTACTGAGGCAGAATCTGTGGCAGAGAGATTTTGCTCCCTAAAGGAAACGTACACTGGGAAGTTAGCAACCATGGAAGAAATGAATAAAACTTGGACCCAGGTGAGGGTACTGTCAAAGCAGACTGTCAGCCAAGAATCAGGAGAGAATAGTTCAGTCAGCCTGGCTTTGAATGCCTGATGAAGTGGGTTAGACAGTGAGAAACAGAGTAACCAGAGAGAAGAAATCTGATTTCCTCCTGGCTGAGGAGACAGCAAAATGTAGTTGGTGCTGGATAAAGAGGAACCTTCTCTTTCATTGTATTGTTAATTTTTGCAGAGAACATACAGTGCCTTTCCTTGGACTTTATAATTCTACACTTACCTATGTCTCGGCAAATGGAAATTGCTGCTTGAGAAAATCCATCTAGTAAATGTTATTTCTGAGGTTGCAGATTTCTTGTGAAATACTGGGATTTTCTTTATCCACTATATCCATTTTATCTGACCTGCTAAGCACTTGTCATTTTTCTTCATTTAAGAAGCTTTAGTTGAATGAAAAACTGTCAATAGTTAATAACACCATCAAATAAGAGAAGCCACGCTATTAGTTTCAAATGGTTACCGGTAACGTGGAAAACTATTCAAGATAGAAATATTCTGCCTACTTTCTATTTTATCTATGCATATATACTATATTATTACTGTACATGTATATAAGAATTATGTACCTCTATGCATTATACTGTACAGTATCTACCATGTCTTTACGGTGTAAATAATTTACATTTGTTACTGAGCAGAATCAGAATTTTACCATGTCAGAAAAAAATTATTTTGAAGTCTTGTCAGCTCATCATTTAGTCTATATTACTGAATGCCTAGTAACCATTTTCACCGGTGTAAAATTCTAGACAGCCTAGCTCTTCTGAGAGAAGATAAGTTGATTGATTCCTAGAGCCAATTTTGCTAAAGATGGAACTTTTTTATGTGAGCCTTATGTAGCATTTGCTCTGGCTAAGAACAACAAATAGAATTCTGGCAATCATTGTTGTGTTGGGCTAATCCAGGAGGGGTTGAATGTTTACAAACCCCATCAGTTGGTTACAACTCTCTCCTTAAGGACGCATTTTTCTAAAGATATAGCTATAGTTTATTAAATAATAATAAGTACATCAGCAGTATGATCAGCCCTGAACACAACATGAAGAAAGAGTTTAGTGCTTTTAGAGACAGATGGACAGATTATGCAGTATAGACACATTGCACTGGATAATCAGAGGAAGATTAGCAAAGAGGGCTGCAGTTTTTTGGTTTTGTATTTATTTTAAATAGGCATGGGTTAGCATTGGTAATCCTGTACTATTACTCAGCTGTGATAAGTGTTGTAATGAACTATTAATAATAGAGGACCAGATCCGCATCTAGGGTAAAGGGGTACCACTTAAAATATGTAAGGAAAAGCTATTTTAGTATTTAAAGTAAAATACACAGAACCAGATTCCTACTGACTATGTTCACCTGTACATAGTAAATATGTATATAATTCCCATATTCAAGTTTTTATAGTGCATATAGCTCATACGTGTAATTCAGCATTTTTACTTAAACAGTTCAGGATGGCTATCCATCCAACTTCTTTCACATTCCTTATTTGCAGTTCATGAATGTAACAGTGACAAAGAGTCCTGTGGCACCTTATAGATTAACAGACTAACAGACATCTGTTAGTCTATAAGGTGCCACAGGACTCTTTGTTGCTTTTTACGGATTCAGACTAACACGGCTACCCCTCCGATACATGAATATAACAATCTCCCTTTGGTGCACAGTTCCAAAAGGAGGCTGATTCTACATGAAAAAATATGCATTGAACTTGAACATATAGTTTACAAGTGCTGCCTCTGTCATACAGATTTCCTTTCTTAAGGAACATTCACTTCAAAGTGTTATGCAAACTACCGAACTAGAGCAGCAACCAAGGAAATACATTGTGGCATGTAGTGGCTGTTACACACACCTGCCAAGTGCAGGAATCAAAGGACAATCAGCCAGCAAGCACTTTCGCTTGGAACTCAATGGAACAATATTTTCTGACAATTTAAAAACAATGAGTTGAGGCAGGAATGGCATAATTGTCCAGAATGACACTTTCTGTCTGTGGGTCCAAAGCTATATCATCTACTTTAATCCGTTACCAACGCATCAGACAAATAAACCTGTTTTCTTTGGATTATCTCAGGTGCTGTTCGCTGACAAGCTAGAGCTCTCATCCAGTTTAGCATACTGAAGTTAGTACTAAGCAGGGCTTATCTTATTAAGTCTAAAAGATCTTCACTGTTCTTTGTGCTGGCAAAGGCTAAGATTTGTTACAACATAGCATGTGAAGGAATGAGGCACACCTTACTGATAGGTGGAATAAGATGGCTTCTTCATTGCTGCTCTGTGAAATACTGGCATTTTCCTGCAGATTAGTGGACATTTGCTTGCTGAAATTTTTAATCTTATTTTTCTCTTTTATGTTTGCTCTTCACTGGCTGTTAAGGAAGGGGTGGGGGTGGGGCGCGATAGGCAGGACTCCATGGCGACAATGAGGGAGTACTTGCAGGATAGATGGCCTTTTTAGACTCCTCCACCCTGCCAGGGTACTTGGCAATGAAAGACGTATGAAATCCAGGCATATGGACTCAGCATTTAAATTTTATTTGCAACACAAAGGGCCAAATTTTCAGCTCCAACTTAACCAGGCTTCCATTTTTTACACCAAAAAAATTATTGTGCTTAGAATTTAAGCCACTTCCATGTCCTAGTCTGTGAGTACGCGCACAGATTGCGGGGAGGGGACACTCGATATCTAAGTGACCTAAATGTTACTTGCAGTCAGGGCTGTCCTTACCCATACGCAAAGCACGCAGCTGCATTGGGCACCAGGAAATTTGGGGCACCAAATTTCCTGGTGCCCTATGCAGCTGTGTGCTGTTCCAGCCCCTACTCCTGGTCCGCTCCAGCCCCACCTCTTTCCAGCCCCTGCTCCGCCTCAGCCCCGCCCCCACTCCACTCCTTCCCCATGCCTCCCTGCTCCGCCCCTGCCCTGCCTCTTCCCGCCCCTGTTCTGCCCCGTCCCCAGCCCCGTCCCCACTCCACCCCTTCCCCTGAGGACTGCAGCAGGGATCGGGCCTGCCCTGCACTCACCGGGCGGTGGGAACTGGAGCGCCGCCGGTGAGTGCTGGGGGGCAGTTCCCCCCTGCCCTCCCAAGTCCCAAGGCTGGGAGCCAGGGGAGCAGAGTGGAGCGGGCTGGGGACTGGTCACTCCACCTCCCGCTACCCCGTGAGTGTGGGGTTGGGCCTGCCCTGCACTCACCGGGCGGCAGGAAGTGGAGCGACCTGGCCCCAACCCGCTCCTCTCTGGCACCTCATGCTGGGGGGCGGTTTCCCCCCTGACCCTCAAGCCTGCTCCTGCCCCCCCTACCCCCTGTGGAGGCCTGGGGCTGTGTAGAGCACCAAAATGGCTAGGGACGGCCCTGCTTGCAGTTATTTGTACCTTGAAAATAGAGACTCTTGTCTAGAAATCTGGCCCAGAGAGAAGATTTAGGACAGCTTTGCCTGGCAGTTGAATGACATTGCTGTGAGCACTGGTTAATCAGTAGTTCATTGATCATGTCTGAACTATGCCTTTCAAAGCATTACTTTTTATTTATAAACACATTAAAAAGACATGTAAAAAGCAACAGAGAGTCCTGTGGCACCTTTAAGATTAACAGATGTACTGGAGCATAAGCTTTCGTGGGTAAAAATCCACTTCTTCAGATGTGGGTTTTTACCCACGAAAGCTTATGCTCCAATACATCTGTTAGTCTTAAAGGTGCCACAGGACTCTCTGTTGCTTTTTACAGATCCAGACTAACACGGCTACCCCTCTGATAAAAAGACATGAACACACATGTTAAACCTTGAAAATATTTGAGGATAAGGGAAGAAGAGAGGACAAAAAAACCACTTTTTTCACACACAGTTATGTCAATATTCCACAAATCATTACGATTCCTTTTTGGGTCCATACATATCATATGTACTGACTGAAGAACAAAGAGAGAACATTCATTATATTTTTCTGGTAAAATTACAATTGGCAAACACTTTCTGGAGAGACTGGCCCAGATATGTCCCTCCTTTAGGGCCACATTGACTCAGCAAATCCAGCAGAACATACCATGCCATCATCACCTTAGTGTAGGAGGATCCTGTGGTGGTATTCAGCTGGTGTAGCAGCTCCTACATTTCATCTCCCCACACACAAGTGTCCCTACAGTGACTGTAGGGCGGATGGCCTGAGAAAATGTAGAAGAGTCACGTAGTTTTCCTGTTCCATAGCAATCTCTAGCTGGTATATCAAAAGGACTATTGGCTCCAGCGTAATTTAGAGCAGTTCCCAGGCTGCTCTGATATGCCAGTGGAATAACTTGGTGCATATCCAATTTGGGATTGGGTGAGCTTAGTTAACTACCTTTCCACCCTCACAACAGAAGATCTGAGCCATAAAGCTTTCCCATCCCAAAACACCACTAGGGTTTGGCTTCCTCTGTGAATCCCATGATTTGCTTTTTTGTTTTAAACAGTGGTTGCTATTAAAATGTCATTATTGCTGTCAGTTACCACACAGTATTTGGGATACCACTGTATCCTTGATACCCAGAATAGGAACTAGCTGTGTTACTTCTTTCTAATGAGGTTATCATCCATCCATAAGATGAAATCTATGTGTTCTATTACTTAAAGTTGCATTGACCTCTAGATTTTCATGCTTGGGTGTTTTACTTTCTCATCTCATGTACAATTATATTGTTTTTTGTATATTTTAAGCCTCTACGTCATCAAGTTATATAAGCAAAATTAAAAATAATCAGAATCACAGCTCTGTGGTGATTGTCCATTTTTGTCATGACATTAGGATTTTGCCTTGAGACCACTGTGCAAAATGTCTGATACTCATACCTTAACTAATTATTCAATCAAGGATTTGGCAGATCAGTCAAAGGGAAACCCATGTACAATGGACTGAAATTGATCACACTTCATTTCCCATCAACTGTCAGGCCAAATGGTGTCTGGAATGGTAAATTAGGATCTTTGCCAGTCATTCTTGGGCACACACCTCCCTTCTTTTTGTTGAGACCCCCCCCCAGACTAATCAATGAAAGCAAGTGTCCTTTGATGTTAGTGAATGAAGCAATACAGAATTATTGCAGTCTTTAAGGGAAGGAAGACTATTATCCATTCCATAATTGTTGCTGCATAGTCCCAGAATTGCCTACCCTTGTCAGATTGTCCCCACATGGAGGCTTGATTTCAAATATGGTGATCATTATGCATCATTTACTGTCACATAGACTACAAGTTCATCTGGAAAATGACAGAATTTTGCCCTCAGAGCTCTTTAATATGTTAGGCTTTTCACCTTGATTCCTTTTGCATAGGCTTGTGACACTCGCAACTTTGTACTAGCAATTAGTAGGGGTTCATGACAGATTTATTACAGTCTTTCAAAGAATGATTAAAACAATGTTTCCTATAATGATTCCTGAATATAGGAACATAGGAATTATCATGCCAACTCAGGCCAGTACTCTGTCTAGTTCACCATCCTGTGTATGGCAGGGACCAGCACCAGGTGCATCGGAGGAAGGTGCAAGAAACCCTGAAGTAGGCAGTTAAGGAATAATCTACCCCTTAGTAATGTTACTTTCTAACTCCCATCAGTTAGAGGTTGGTTTATGCCTTGAAGCATGGCTGTTTATGCATGAGGAGTAACTTTCTCTGATGCATTTATTTCTGACATGTCAGAAAGGTCATTTATTATTTAGAAAAATGTTGGTATTGTTCCTCTGATTACACTGGCCATTTGGGCCACTGCTCTGGGAATAGTGAACACTTCAAAAAATATCCATTGGTGGCTAAAATACTTTTGCATTAACAAACTTCCATGATGTACACTACCATTTCAGTGCCTTTTGAAAATATATCAACCTGTTATTGTTTTGCCAGACATCCAGTGCTTAATTCAGGATTCTGTTTAAACAAACCTGATTTCCAAACATTTAAAAAACAAAACAAAACCCTGCATGCAAACCAAATGCATGTTGCACTAAAATTAGCTGCTTCAGCAACTTGTTCAATGTTTTTTAATTGGATGAAAACAGTGTACCCATTGCAATCTCTTTCCCCTCCTTCCCCCCTCCCCCACACGTGCAGCGTGGTTAGCTTAGAAAAGGTAGATATGTCTTCTGTTCCAAAATGACATGTAATAATTTAAAATGAAATGTGAGATAAACCTACAGTACTTATGGCAGTCTCTGGAATACACCTTAATTGCTTTTTAATTATGCTAGAGGATGTCATCTGACTTGTTTTTCTAGGAACACCTACATTTTTCTTATTCTAGATCTTCTGGGAGACAGAAGAGATATGGCAGCAATGACAAGTTATGTCTAAATAACATCCCTAACATTAAACACTAGTCTCTGAGCAGAGTTTGGCTGATGGCATGTTTGAATGTGGAGTTCAAATGTTGATTGGGGGGTGGGGGGGAGAGACTTTCCCTGGCTATTCCTTAGCAACAGGAAAGTATCCTAGAAATATGCACCACTCTTTCTAGCCCTGGCCTATATGCACACCCCTTAGAAATAGCCAACAGGCCACAGGGAAAGGACAAGCTCCCAGTAAGGACTGTAGATGTCTCTCAGCACCAGGTAGTCAGTGGAATTGGTGCAACAGTAAGCAGGAGCCATTCCTGCTCCTGCTAATGCAGTATGAGGGATGAAGTGATTTTAAAAGTCTGCAGAGGACCTCAAGTGTCAGATCTTTCTTCAATGGAAGTAAGTCAATTTATACCAGTTGAGGACCTGGCCCCTCATTCTTAAGTTCTTGGCTGAAAGATCCACATAAAGTAAGCTCCATGCATCTCACTTTGTCTCCCTCAGAAGACTGAAAGGCTGCACTAGCCCTGCTTGAGTTTGAAGTTGTGGCTCTAGAGAGTCTAGGTTTGTCAAAGCTACTGTTTAGATGACTAAATCATCCCTTTTATTTGGAGCAATAAAGTTGGAAAGATGACCTACGTGCCTGATGCAGGAAAGCTACTTTCCGGTATGCCTACTGTACTGAAGAAACTGTTCAATATCCATGTGAAACTGGTTCTGGACTGTTGCCAGAATCAGGGAGAACTACTGTATGGTGATCCGATGAGGAAGTGCTGGTTATATAATTTAAAGCTTTCTGATGACAGATTTAAGTTAGGTGTCCAGATTTCCCATTTAAAAAAAACAAACCAAACTGCCTCTTGAATGGTGACCAAAACAAGAAGGTGTTAGATTCCCCCCACCCCCCAGACATCTGTAATGTAGAGCATCTTTCTCATTGTGAAAAATTCTCCAACTCATTCTGCTTTCTTCCCCTTGTCCTCTCCTAGCTCACGGGTTTTACATCAAATTCTAGGAGTGAAATTTGGAATTATTTAAATAAAAAATTAAGATGTAATGTCACTCTTCCCTTCAAACACACTGTACAAGGGGCATTTGAGGGCAGAATAGAATCCTGAAGCATTTCCAACTTTTACAGAGGGGGAATTGGCTGGCTTCAATGGCTTTATGAAGAAAAATACCAAACTCTTCAAGCACCTTGTCTAGAAACCCTTGGAATAACCTCTGTTTTTCTGAGACTTCAGCAATAACAATTTGCATGGTTAAGACACTGCATTTGTGGCTTTATTGCATTTCAATGCAAGTGTTCGAGCTAAAGAACAAAAGTAAAGCAGTTTGATGTAATATGGATGTCTATTTGCACTCCTTTTAAGATAAACATTAGGCAATAACCATTTCTTTAGAGCCTATATATTGTTCATGTGATTCTCTCTCTCTCTCGTATAACAGCTAGTGTTCATCAACATGATACATTTCTCCCTGATTTTCCAGTTCTGTCTTTCATTGTGGATATCCTTTTCTCTTCTTTGATTGCTTTTTCTTTTTAGACCATTACTCTAGTTGATAGCTTCAGGTTATCATTGTATCCTATCTCCCTCTCCAATAAGCCTATGATTGATACTAATCTTCCTCCTGGGACACATTTATAGGATACAGGATGGAAACTATTCTCTAAATCTCAGCTTTATATGTGTGGACAATTTACAAGGTTGCACCTTATATTCACTTCAGGTGGCTTAGGGGAAAGCATCCACACCTTGTAATCATACTTCCTAATAAGAACAGAAATTTGTTTCATATACTATTTCACTCAGGATCATGCGCTGTGCTGGCTTATATTTTAAGTGACTAGTAAGGGCCACTTTTATACAGCTGGTCAATTCCCAGGAACTAAACTCATGCATTTTTCTCTCCAGTGAGAGGAGCCATATTTTAATTATTCTAACGCAAGCTTTAACTAGCAGGCAGTCCCTTGAAAAAAGTTAATGTGGCGGAAAACGCTTTGCACAAGCAAAGGACTCATCATTGACTAAAGTGCTTAACAGTACTTTCTATAAGAAAATTATCCCATTGAAAGCTATATGGAGTGCATATGGTTTTATTTTCTCTTGACGTAGGCTCATGTTTTGAAATTGAATTATATTTGTGTAAAGACTATTCAGAACTAGCTCGGGTCTGCCCATCACTGTGACATTAGGCAGATACAGACTTTGAGAAATCAACTCAGTATTAAAAACCAAGAGAATAGTCACTGCTGTGGGTGAGTTTATTCACTACATTTTTATTTTCGCTGCTTGTCATATTTATCATTAGAAAAATGAAGACAGAGTCTAGCTATGTAATGAACTCATAGTTTACTCAATGGAAATTGAAGATACTTGTGTTTCTTTAACATTTGCATGTTTAAGCTATGCAGCACAAGAAACAAAGACAAATAATAAGTAGTTGGTTTCTTTTAGCTTTTATCTTTATAAACAGACCTATTTATCTTTAAAAATAGGCCTGCCAGACCTTTTTTGAATTGCAAAGTTTTGCTGCAAATGCTTTTTGTTTGGCTGTGCATAAGGATTAACACTATCAAGAGAAGTGGTATCTCCTAACCTTTGTCTCTTTGCTCAATGTCTGTCATTGGGTCTCTGTTTTGGTGTCAGTCACTGCTCTCTGTTTATTGGATAAACAATACAGCTTTTTATGGCAGACTTTCTGAGGTTCCAAAATCTAGTTCAACAACAAATAAAATTATATTTGCTCTTCTCTGCTTTTACACAGTAGACCTCACAATACTTATAAGCGTACTAGTTACAGAATGAAAGTTCAAGGGATAGTCTGAGTTAGTGTGCACAGCCTGTAAATTAAGCTATATGCCCTCCCTGGAACTAACATCCTCACAGAGAGTTGTGCAAAGCATAACAACTGTGTTGTCAAAGTGAAGCCATATACCAGTGTGAAACAGCCTCATACTGCTGAGATCAGAATTCACAACCGGAAAGCAATTCCGTCATATACCTAAGACTAGAGAGAGATGGGCATATATCTCAAAAGGTTGAACTTGGATCCACATCTAGACTTCCACAGAAATTTGTAAGTGTTCCAATCTGGAGTTTGGGTTGCAGTTTGTTATATGAAAAAAGGTTGGGTAAAAAATTCAAATCAGGATCTGAACTTTCTCACCACTCAGAGCTGCTTAGATCTGGTGCATCTTTTAACAGATATTCAGGTGGATGGAGGCTGAGAATTTTAAGGCAGAGTTTCTCTCTCTTTTCCCACTTACTCCCTCTTTCCATGTTATTGAGAGGACTGAACCAGCATCCCTATATTGCAAACCCAAATAAACAAATAGAGGTTTCCGGGTTATTCTTGCAAGCATTTTTGGGCACATAATTGGGTATTTTGGAAATAAATTCTAGAGTGGTAGAGAGGGCAGCTGTACTTAGCCAGTAGAAAAGACAAGTTAAGCAACATGACTTGCTACATTGACTCATAGAGCAGAAGAAAATGAACTTTAGAAAAATAAAGCTTTGAGGGCCAAATTCTGCTCTACGTTACATGACTCAGTGGGAGTTTTATCCATGTAACAGAGCAGAACTTTGCTCTAGAGTTAATTGATTAATCAGCTAGGAAAATGAAGGTCAGGGACATATTTTTAGGAGCAGTCTGGGATTATGTCCTTATGCAATCATTGAACAGCAAATAATGACAGAGGTTATTCTAGACCTAACAGCTGAGAGTAAACCAGGCATAATAAACTACACTGAACTTGGAGAGAACTTAGGAGCTACTGTCATCAAGCGTGAAATGCTGATGAGGTTCTGTGGAAAGGGCAATGATTAAAAAATACTGCACATTAGAAAGGTAGACATTGAAGTAATGTGCAGTGAGTTATAGAAAACTATGTGATATTCAGTAATGCTTAGGATGTTCACAGTGGGAAAAGAGGGAACTAGCTGGGATATATTTTGGAATGCTACAACAAAATTCATGCCAGTAAAATAGAATTTAAAATAGTCTGAAATGGCTAAGAAGGGAGATGAGACCTGAGGAGCAGGAGCTGAGGAGAGCACATCTACAATAGAACAGATTAGAAAATGGTTTTGGTTCCCTTTTTTCTCTGAAGAAAATTTTGAATTTTTTTCATCTGAAAACCAATGGGGCTGGGCATTTTCCAGCACTGTTTTGCCTGAATATATATATATTTGGCAGATAACAGCTGAAAATTTTATGTTGAGAACTTGTCCCAAAACTTTGTGATTTTGTCCAGCAATTTTCAAGTTGTGTGCTTTCTGTTTTCTGATGAGCTAATTCAAAATTTCTAGGAAAGCAGACATTAGCCAACTCCCAGGTGTCGGTGTAAAAAATAAAAAATGTATAAACATTTACAAAAATTGCAATGACACTGGGAAGGGAGGGTGTTACAGTTGCTGGTTGAGTTCCCCTTATGATTGGTCACCAGACTGCTGTAGTGGACCCAAACCTTGGATCCCAAGTGCTTTTAAGCTTATTGAGTGATCACTCACTGTCCCTATATCTGGCCTTTCAGGCACCCTCCCAGGGTACAGACTTCAATCTGGTGCCCCTTCTCTGGATGTGGGACCCTGTGGTTCAGCTTCACTAGCCTCCAAGCTCAGTGCTAACCCCCCACATCTCCCCAGTATATTATGCATGGCCTCTCCAGAGCTCCAGCCTCATGGTTACTCTGGATTACAGTTCCACCCTTCAGAGACTTCATGACAAAGCAAGGGACACACCAAGTTGCAAAGGAATTTCTAAACCAATCACACTTTACTCAGACAAAGCATGAGAGATGTACAGATTTACAGAAAAATAACAAACATCTGCATGCAAGACCCTGCCTCAGTTTCCTTAGCCGACCCCTCTCCCCCTGCCTCCTGCCCAGTCTTGTCTTCTGGTTCTGGTCTGCTCTTCCTTGCTAGCAGCTTGTTTAACAGCAGACTCTAAAACCCATGTTTCTTCCTGTATCTCCATTGGGGTTTTTCCATGATCCAAACCTTGTTCTTGTAACAGTGGATTACAGTCTTTAGTGTCAATTTTCTTCGGCCAGTCCTCTCCCCTTGGACAAATCAACAAAAGCTCTTGACACCTGTATTTTTTGTTTAAGTATCAGTGATTGGGCTATCTACACCCATTGTCTGCCTTTCTGCAGACATGTAAACCCCCAAGGACTAATTCTTTGCGCCAATGTAGTACTCTCATTATGAGAGTAATGAAATAGATGGAAATATCGCTATTCATAAAAATAATACTGCTATCTCCAACATTCTGTACAGAGGGAGACTGGGAAATTATGATGCCCCGATTTAAAAGGTAGGCATTTTTTGGCTTCTTTTAAATAATAGCTCTTATTTTTTATATTGCTCTTACTTTCCACCTTGATTTGGGTGCTTATGGAGAGCAGGCAGCTGATATGATTTTTCATAAGCAAAAAAGGTCAATCTTTGGGGTCAAGGATTCTTAAGGTTTTCATTCCAGTTAAGATCTGAGCCTCGTTTTTTTGTTTGTTTTAAACAAACACTGCCAGCACTGAGAAATACCACATATGTGGAAATACTGCAGTGCAAAAGGGAATACTGTCTGTCAAGAATTCCAGCTTTGACAATGTGCTGCTAGCAGAGACCACACCGCAGAGTCACTTGAGCAGTCTGTTGATATTTTGCCCTTACAATCTCAAATTTTTAGCTGAAGATGATTTGTCGAAAAGGGTTTGGGAAATTTTGTTTAACCCTTCTGTGCCTCACTAAATGGCCCCAATATGTCAGAAGTTGATATCTATTAGGGATGCTAATGATTCTGAACTGACATACTCCCTCTACTGAACGCAGTAATAAGCGACTCTTGACTCCAGAATATGTTTCAGTCTTTTTTTACAGGGCACCATTGTCAATATACAGAAATTAATTTTTCCCCGTAGGAAGAAAATGTTCACAGAGCTAGTAGCACTGTGATCTGCACCCAGGGCTTAACAAGCAGATTCAAACACCTATGTCTCTTCCTATGCCATTGGGTACAGTTACTGAGCACTGACCGTAGGTGCTTAGTAAATAACTGTAGTATTTCCTAGTGAAGTATAATTCCAATGTTAGTTTGTTTGCTTGCCTCCTATGTTGTTGAATTCGAGACCTTATGGATATCAGCATTATTAGATATTTTGATTTTTATCACAAGGTAACTAATTACATATAAAAGTCAAAAACTTTGAAACTTTACCCAATTCCTAGAGCTCCAGGCTCAAGGCCTAACCCTCTTAATTTAGGCATCCCCACCCTTTCCCAGTTCTTAGGGCTCCAGGCGAAAAGCACCTACCTTTACTCCTCCGTGGGCTCCAGGCTCTACTCCTCCGTGGGCTCCGGCCAAATACCCTTTCCCTGTGGACTCAGAGCAAACACCCTTTCCCTGTGGACTCAGGGCTTAATCTTTTGCGGGTTTATGGGGTCTTTTACCAGTGAAAGAGCCTTACACAGTAATACACTACATAACCTCTATTTATTAACAATCACCAAAAACAGACTACACACGCTACACATACAGTGCTCACCACTCCCCATAAGACAGATGAACTTTTTTTGATGGCCAGTCAGGATCAGGTCCATCCGGGGGAATCCAGTTTCTGCACGGTGTCATTGGCAGAGTGTTGAGGTCTGGCAGCTTTGATCTTTGGGGCTGTGTCTTGGGGTTGGTTCCCAAAGAAGTTCCTTTTGGACCCCAGTTTATATAGTGATATTTGAGTCCTTTTTAGCTATACCTTAACCAACCAGTATACTAAAATTTTACTAACCAATCCTAACATAGTGTAACAAAATTCTCTAACCAATCCTATCCCACCACCATAATTAATTTACGCCTAGAAAAATTAATTATATAACAGACAGAAACAATTAAAGAACCAGACAGCGATCGTACAGATAAACAATAGGGAAGTGGGGACCATAATGACAAAACAATAAAGAAATGAGGATTTCACAACTACAACTATTGATAAGTGATTTCTTGACAGACAGGATGCTATCAAACTAAGTTTTCTTTAACCATCTTTAGATCTATTTCTTTATCTGGTATGACTGTGAGTCATTCATAGTCTAAAAATGTCCTGTACGTTATTTATTTGTGTTGTGGAAGTGCTCAAATGCCCCAACCACATTGTGCTGGGTCTGCATATGCACATCGGAAGCCATGAAACATGACTGAAAAAGCCTTCTATCTAAGAAGACAGTTGAGGGAGAGGGATACAATTAAATATATACATTTTTAGTTATGCATTATATATATTCTTTCAAAATAATGAATAAAAATATCTCTTCTATCCCAACTGTCTGCCCTTTTTTTGTGGGCTTCTCAGAGGTGAGTCTTGAGATGAGGGTAATGGCCCTCCTAAAAAAAAAAAAAAATCCATATGTCAGGGTTTGCTTAGGTTTTTAGGATCTTCCATTTATAACAGCGATAATTACCTTAACAGAGAGCATTGCATGGAATTAATGACAGCCTAGGTTTAATGACCCTTGGTTATGTCTCAGTCCATCAGCTTTTCCCATCTGGCCATCAATCCCAAGGAAATGCCCTGCACCTCCATTATTATTGCTTAGGTAGATGACAGTTCTGCTGCAACCAATGCCTTATTTCTTCCAATGAGAGAATCTTACAGCTAATACTTTCTTTCTTCTCACTTTAGTTATCTGCAGTATTACCAAGACACTTTACACAACTGGTACCCCAAATGATGAGGCTGTTGGCTGTAGATTTGCCTAGGACTGCACCTTCAGGGTCCAAGACCCAGCTCCTCAAAGGTATTTAGGCACCTATCTGCTTCTTTAGGCACCCGAGTTTACCATTTAGGCACCAGTGCCACCTAATCCTGTAGGTGCCTAATTCCCACCAGCATTTGCAAAGCTGCCTAAGCCTGATGCCACTCCACAACTAATGAGCAGCTCAAGCCAAAGCCTCAGAGGCCTCAAAGCAGAATTCTCTGCAGAATTCTCAATTCTGTAAGGTCTCCAGTGTAGCCGCTCTCCTGCCGGCATAATTAAATGACCGCAATGAGTGGCGTTAATTATGTTGGCAGGAACATAGTGCTGTCCACACCAGCACTTTTGCCAGTGAAATTAATGTCGGTCAGGGGAGTATTTATTTTTCACACCCCTGACCAACAAGTTTTACTGACAAAAGTGGTAGTATAGACAAAGCCCTAGACAGGGGATCATCTGTCTCTCCAGCAAGGCCTGATCCCATAGGTGTGCTCTGAGCACGCCTAAGACAGGGTTGCCACCTGGCTGGTTTTGTACTGCCCTGCAACAAAAACAAAAAACAAACTTGGGACATGGTGGAGTGCTTTGCAATTCACACCCCCGGTAGTCCAGATGGTGGTGTCGTTTTAAGATAAGGTACAAAAAAAGATAAAATAATATTAAAAATACATAATCAGGAGTGGCCAAACTTACCGAACCTCTGAGCCACATACAATAATCTTCAGATGTTCAAGAACCGCAAGAGAGACACACCTGCCCCACGGGGCAGCTCCTACCAGGGTTTGCAGCTTCTGTCCTGATGCCCCCTCCCTTCCCCCTGCTGGGCTAAAACCCTTAGACCCCACCTCCCTGAAGAGCAGAAGCTCCTAGTCCCATGACCCCGCTGCAGGGCAGAAGCCCTGAGCTCCCCCCTGCCCAGTAGGTGGAGAATGGGTGGGGGACTGAGCGTGGGGGCCTCCGGGAGCCACACTTTAACTGTGAAAGAGCCACATGTGGCTCGAGCCACAGTTTGGCCACACCTGACATGTATTGTGGGCAGGTTGTGGTGTTGGGTGTTGGGAGAGGTTGTGTCTGGTGTGTGTGTATTTTGTTGGGTTTTTTTGTAACATGGTTCTCTATTACTAAAAAAAAATTTTAATTACCTAGTTTAGTAATAATTAATCGGCACTGGGTCCTTTCAGTTGGTTGGGGATGGAAGGCCAGTGGTGGCTGCTATTTGTTAGTGTGTGTGTGGGGGGGCAACCAGTGGCTGGGTTATATTGGGAGGGTGGGGGTGGCTGCCAGTGGCTGGGTTATATTGGGGGGGGTGGCCGGGTGTTGCGGGGCGGGGGCAGTTCCGAGTAAGAACTGATACTTGTCAGACCCTGCAGCAGTAGGGCCAGATGCAGGCCAGGTGAAGGGACAACACAACACCCACACAAGAGTTAGCCGGGGCACAGGGACATGTAGGGTGAATGTGAGAGAGGCAAGCAGCAGTGTCAGGGCAGGAAACTAGCGCAGAGGGGTGCCAGTGAGAGACATTAACTGAGCTTGGCCTGGAAGCCTGCAAGCATCAATTTGCTTGGAATACTGACTGGACTGGAGAGGCACTAGGCCCGTAGAGCCTTGTCTCTCAGCTGTCCTTCCACAGGAACCCAAACAATTACCACTGTCGCTCACTTTGAATTGTAACTGTTAAGCTTCTGTACTTAGAGTATCTGCAACCTTTGCCTTTCTTGCCAACCCTAGTAAAATACCCTTTCACTCAGCCATGAGTCTGAGTGGTTATTTGAGCCCACTAGGGCTAGTGCCTACAAGACCGAGCTGCTGAAGCACTTTCAGTGCTCGCCTCCAAGTCATGGTACTGCTGCCACGCTCCTGGCACCTTAGGGGTTTGGTGTACTCCAGCACTAAGCAGATATAATAATTAGAGAGCTTTCGAACATGAGCAGGGGCTGGAGAGAAAGAGCGATGGTTTCGACTGCTAGAGCACGGGCTACCTAAGCAGTTGACCTGGCTTCGGAGCCTGCCTCCAGGAGAGTGTTCACTGCTGAGGTTCCCAATTAGAGAGAGGCACTTACCTCAGGCACAAGGAAGGAGACCAGGTCAGCTGCTTAGGCACCTAAGCCCCTCTCCCTGTGACTCTTCTTGGCATTTCACTCCTGGTTAGCTTAGGTGTCACCCCATTCACCTTGTTGGCTTCTGAAAATCCCTTCCTTAGGCACCTAACTCTCACCATGCATTGTAAGGGAGCCCAGGTGGATTCCACTGGGCGGGAGACCACCTAGGAATTAAACATCATAACACTGACCGGAGCAATGCCTCAGTACCTTGGAGGTTCTGGGCCCCAGACTATAGCTGTAGTTTTGAGAGTAAATGAAACTCCCAGTAAAGTCAACGGGAGTCGCTTGCAAGGAGCAGCTGCAAAAAATCAGGTTACAAGTAGTGCTCAGGAAGTAAGTGGGAAATCACTGACACATTTTTCACAAAGGAAATAGTTGGGTGGGAGCAGGAACAAGAGGGCATGTTAACAGATATGTCAACATTCATGAAAATATATCTGTTTAAAAAAAAAAGGTTTTCATGGTTCCAATGATGGTTGTCCTTGTTTCCTTGCAATTGATGGGTTCTTTGGCAGGCTTTCTAAAGAAACAAATAAGTTGTAGCTCAGTAGGCAAGAAACCAGCAGAAATTGTTTTAGGTGAAAATGCCTTGCTATGTGGATATTTAAAAGTATGTGAGTTAACATTGGTGCTGACTATATTTCCTTTAACCTCATTAGCAGTTCATCTTGCTTTCCCATGCATGACGCTGGAGAAACTAGTTCACCTTAGTGCCTTCTGGTACGTAATTCATCAAAGTGGCAGACGAGTGCTTGAAGGAAAATGCATGTAAATACTCATTAGGAACCTGACTCACAAAGGCATGAATATTTCTACCCATATCATTAGGTCCCTCAGGATTATAGTAACGCATGTGTGTGAATGAAAATGGACTTAGCTCTGTGTGAAAAATGAGACTATAACACCCCTTGGAAATACCACTACACAAATTGTTTAATTTTTTTTAGTAATTCCATTGAAAAGATTGTTTTGTTTTTTTGTTAAGATTATCTTAATAAAAAAAAATCATTCTTCAGTGGCTGTTTCCACACACAAATCTTCATTAAGATGAAGCTGAGATTGCAGTCAGTTATATGCGGTTTCAGTGGATATTACCTTCCAAGAATGGAAGAGGAAATAAGTAAATAAATAAACCCTCAATTGTTAGAAACCTAGGATGTCCCAATCTATTCTAAGGGCTTGTCTACATTACCCACTGGATCGACAGGCAGCGATCGATCCAGCGGGGGTTGATTTATCACGTCTAGTCTAGACACAATAAATCGACCATCGAGCACTTGTCCATCGACTCTGGTACTCCACCAGGGCGAGAGGCACAGGCGGAGTTGACGGTAGAGTGTCATCTGTCGACTTACTGCAGTGAAGACACCACAGTAAATAGATCTAAGTACGAAGACTTCAGCTACGTTATTCATGTAGCTTAAGTTGTGTAACTTAGATTGATCGCCCCTGCCAGTGTAGACCAGGCCTAACTTTGCTCCATATTGATGCCTTCCTAGCCTGTACCATGTCAAAGATGTGCACCACAGAACATCGCTTTTATAATGTTTTTCATATGTACATGTCTCTGTATTAAGTGTAATGATAATGTCACCACACTAACTTCTGCTCTTTTTGTGCAAGTACGTTAATAGGAATATGAGATTTATGTATGGAGACGTGTGTAATGACATGGATAATTGGCTGCCACAGGGCCAAATCTCATGGGCGCTGAGCACTCCTGTGAGGCACTGAGGCCTAGATCCTCAAAGGTATTTAGGTGAGTTGGCTGCCTAAACACGTTTCAGTGTCTGGGCCTGAATTCCCTTAGTGGTTTGCAGGATCAGGCCCTTACTTCAGGCCCTTTAGCATGTTATGTTGGAGTTTGTAAATAATAATACAAGTGTCTGTGTGTGTGTTTGTGCACATTATAGGTGTCCATAAAGGAAGCTGTGAATTACCCCAGCCACCTTTACTTACATTGGTAGTATGTTGCTCCACAAATACAGTATATTCCTGATTATCCAAATAGTGTGGGGGAGATGGACATGGATTTTATTCGGATAATCAGGAGTTTGGATAATTGAGAGGACAGGAGCCATTCAGCCCCAGGATTTCCTCCCTTGCCTCCGGGAGCTTGATGTTGTTGTCCTCCTAGTAATGCCCCTCGGGGGTCTCTGTTATCCAAATTTCCACATTATCTGAGTCCCTTTCTTGTCCCCCACCATGAGAGAGCTGCCTTCTGCAGCATGTGTCCCCCTTGCTGAGGGACAAGTAAGGGATTCGGATGATGCAGAGTTTCAAATAATAGGATTTCAGATAAATGGGGATATACTATAGACCCATTGATTTCAGTGAGGCTACACATTGTGAGTAAGGGTGGCAGAATCTGGCTCTGTACAGTTACAATTAAAACAATCTAGCTTTTATGGTCTGTGATCAAAAGTAACTGGCTGGCTATGGTAGACCTGGATAGCTAAGGCTATCTATTAGGGCACTGCTGGGAGTGCAGGGTGCAGGTAGTTTGGGTGCCTGGCTTGAGAAGTGTAACTTTGACTTTGCAGTTCCTGGCATTCTAATCTTGGGGCAGTTTGTGCGGATGGTGGTGGGTTATTTTGTTTTTTCACTTTACCATTTTCGAAAAGCACTATTATATCAGACCACTGATACACGCCTGCAACCGTAACTCCATCTTAATAAGGGTTTTGAGGGAGATTTCCTTAGTTTGGTCATTGGACTGGGGAATGGAAGAGGCTAGGTAAGGGGGTGGGGGAGCTTTGTCACCCTGGCTTCCTGAAGCCAGCAGGAAGGGACTCTCACTAATCTACACCTTCTGTGAATCTTGGGAGGGGAGCCTCTCTCTTGTAGGCCTTATAAGATGCACAAGAGTATGGGAATCAACTGCTGGGAGAGCCATGTGGTCTGGTGAGGAATCTCACAAGCCTTTATAATCCTTATGATTGTTAGGGTCCCCAAACTTCCCCCCTCACAGGCCTTGAGGTTTGTGGTTCCCGCATGAGCCCTAAGACCTATGGGGTGACTGTAAGTCAGGGAGCGGGGCTACAGGGAGCTCTGGGGAGAGTGTATTTGTGCTCATGGCTTTTAGGGAGGGGGCTGCACGGAGCAGTGAGGGCAAGGCAGGAGAGCTTAGCACTGCAGAAGGAAGGAAGGGGAAAGTACCTTCCCTGGCTTATGCAACAGATGAATCTCCTGTTGTTTACAGCAATGGGATTCCCTGCTGATGAACCACAGGTGGCTTGTTGAAAAAGGTAGTGAAGTGCTAATTCTAATGCTTCCTGCTTGACTTCTCCCCCTGCTCCTGAGTATCCCTCTCCTCACCTGGATCCTGTGCTCCTGGCAGCACCCCCTCCCCCAAACATCCATGCCTCACCTAATCCTCATTTCTCCCCAAGGCCCTGTTCTCCCCCTCATTAGCCCCAGCCAGAGACTTGTTGCCTCTCAGGTCTTCATGCACCTGTGTCCTCTCTCCTACACTCCACCCCCTAGAAACCTCATGACTTGGGGGTGAAGCCTGCCAGTTGAAGGAGGAGTCCAGGTGTGGAAGGTGCTCATGAGCAGCTTGCATGTAGGAGTCATTGTGGGGTGCACCAGCATCTTTCCTCCCTGAGGAACCTCCTGTTGTTCATCAGAGAGGAACCACAGAGCATGATCAGAGAACCTCTTGAGGTCCACAAGGTGGGAGATGGATGGGAGTGGAGCTTGAGGGGCAGGGGAAGGAGATCAATGGGGGCATTTCCCACTTCCTGCAGGAAGGGAGAAGCCCCCATTGAGTCTCCTCAGCCCCAGCTCAGGAAGCTGACCAGGCTCTTTGAGTTCTCCCCCTTGCCTCCACAAACCTGTATGAGGATCCTCAGCCCCTTTGCAGGTTGGTTGTAAGGACAAAGTCTCATTTCCGTTGACAAGCCTTCCAAGTCATGGAGTTAGGCAGTGTGAGCTCTGTCTGTGTAAGGAAAGGGCTAGAGACAAATTTGTTAAACACGGCCAGCTTAGGTCTCCAGCATTTGTGTGATGAGCTGTGCACTAAGGTCACCAGAACTGATATTCCTTAGCAGTGTTACTAAAGCCAATGTTAATTGCTCTGGTAATTTGAATTTAATCATCTACATTTTGCTCCGGGGCTCTAGATCTCAGCTAAGGGAATCCATACAAGTCGGTTAACGTGCCTTTTTTGCTATAAAGTGGGAAACAGACAAATATCATTAGAATATGTCTGGACTTGTGCTTAACAGCTCTAGTTTAGGGTTTCATAGTTCAGGAACAAGTTGTTAGACTTGCTTCAGATTTTATAGGAAAAAAAGCTAATTTACATGTTTTGAGAACAATATAGATAAAAGGTGGGGCTGAAATCAGGTTTATAACAGAAACTCAGTTGCTCTCTTAACTATGACACAATGGCTGTCACTGTTAATGACTCAGTGCTTGGTGCATCTTCTCATGTACAGCTGTAAAATGTAACATTACAGTTAACAAAGTTATTATCATTTTATTGGCACCACTTACTATAGGAAATTTTGCTATCATGATTCAAAATTTCTTCATTTTCTGAGACATTTCTAATGTCACTGCACTTGTAACAGTGACTGTTGGAGATGGTGCTAATTGATAATTTAGTACATAGAGAATTTGCATATCTCTTGCAAAAATCAGGTATAGTTATTTAATAGAATTTATTTACTGATTTCTAGAATACTCATTTCTGAGTACAGAATCTGAGATGTGATACAAATTTTAAACAAAGTTTAAAACAAAACTGTGCCCAGTGCCCACAAGAACCAGAAGCTCTTACTAAGAAAAGAATTAAAACCAGAAAGGAAGAGCTGGTGCACCATAGACAGTACAATGTTGTGCTGACCTAAATAGAAAGACTTAGCATTGAACCTTGGGAATCTGATGGACATCATCAGAGACGATGATCCATAGACAAGCTCCCTGGTTAAAAACGGCCTTATCCCCAGAGGGGAACTTGGGATGGTGACCTCAGTTTTCTTGGAGAGACAGAGGGATATGCTAAAGTACTTCGGGCCAGCATTATGCTCTTTGGAAATGTAGGGTCAAATCCAGCCCAGGACAGCACAGCAAATGGAAGGAGACATGTAGGCTACTGCATTCTCCTTAATCGAGGAGAGACAATCTAGAACAGTTCAACAAATCGTGAATGATGCTGCAAGATATCATCATTCCACAGGAGCCTATTTAAGGGCCGCATCATGAAACAGTCCTGTCTTCTTAGTACAGTATATTATCACTGCACCTTGTTGCATACTGTGTATTTGATTATCTTTAGCTTTCCTTCTTTCTTTTTCTTAATTCTCCTGGTAAACAATGGGATAAGATGTATTTACAGATTGATAATGATGGTTTATACATCTTTTAATAACCTGGCTTATTTTCATGGAAGTTTGTGGTTTTCCTCTCTCTTCCATTGCCTTGTAAACACACATTGTATGGATGTACTCCATCTCCTGTTACTGTGTATCTTTTGAAGATGACTTGAAAGACAATCTAGAAAAAGTGCAAAGCACTAGTTATCAGTGCAATTGTAAAATATGTGTATGCATTAAAGACAAAGAAATGTATTAATAAAGCACTATGATAATCTTGACAGTGATTTTGTTTAAAACGAGTGTAGTTACATGCTGTACCTGTATAACATTAATGCTGCAGATGACAACCCAAGGGAGACAATTTGCTGACATTTGGCACCAGAGAAACCTGATTAAAATATTATTTCCATTCACCAAAGCAATGTTTTAAGTAACAGAATCTGTTATAACATATAAAAATGTTAATAGAAAACAATTACCTATCCGAGAGGGTGTTTGGAAAGCACTCTGAGATCCTTGTACTAAAAGGTGCAATGTATGAGTAAACTAATTAGTAATAATTATTTTATTGCCTAGTGGATGAAAAAGTGATTGCAGTTAATTTTGAAGTGTTTATTTCTTTGCAGCCTTTGAAAATGCACTGCAAGAGTTGTGCACTGGTAACCAGTTCTGGACACCTTTTGGGAAGCAAACAAGGCAACAGAATCGACCAGACTGAGTGTGTAATACGAATGAACGATGCACCCACTCGAGGTTATGGAAAAGATGTTGGAAACAAAACTAGCCTTCGAGTCATTGCACATTCTAGTATCCAGAGAATTCTGCGAAACCGCAATGAACTGTTAAATATGAGTCAAGGTACTGTGTTTATCTTCTGGGGTCCCAGCAGCTATATGAGAAGAGATGGAAAAGGTTTGGTTTATAATAATCTGCAATTGATGAATCAGATACTACCTCAATTAAAAGTATATATGGTTTCTCGGCACAAGATGCTTCAATTTGACGACCTCTTCAAACGGGAAACTGGCAAAGACAGGTGAGGAAATTTATGAGGGTACATTTGGGGAAATTTGCATAGCTGCAGAATAATGGCGTTTACACTCATCAGTTTCAGATTAACTCAGACGGAACATCATGCCCGTTAAATGTGCTTGTGGTTGTAATATGAATTTACATGCTAAATAACACTTAGCTTTTGTAACTTAAATCCAAAATGTGTATCAAAATCATGTGCATTGAATAGTTGTCCATTAACTCATAACACTAAAAACAGTGTGTTGTATACAATTAAGCAAGGGAATTGCAGAAAGAAACAGCCAGGAGATAGACACTGTGTTTTAAATCTCACTTTGGGCTAATAAACCTGAAAACAGTTTTTTACTGGTTTTGAAAAATCAGAATTGATAGGTTTTACTTTCATATGGAGGAAATGCTACTGTTCTGTGAATTATAATGGCTACTTACTGAATTTAAGCATTCTTGAACGTTGCTGCTGTAAAGTTTCCTGTAAAACAAATACTCACTTTTTTCATATATTAGTTGCTTCTGAACAGTTCATCTTCCATTTACAGCTTGGAAAAAAAGAAATTGTTATTATAGTTAGTCTCATAAAGATGTATCTGTAACTTATAGACTGATCTTCAAATGAAATTTTTAATAAGTGACCCACTGCAGGACTGGAGTATTTATATGCATAATGTAGGTAAATGGGCTTTTAAGCCAAGGACTTTCTCAAGAAAAATACATTTGTTTTTATTTCTATGAATTCATTATATTTGTACACACTAAATATGCAGCAGTAAAAATGGTACAAGGTCCCCACTTTGATACAAATGAAGAGGTGAGTACACAGTGCAGTAAGTCATTGTGAACAGTTTTCCTCACCTAGAAACTTACTGCAAAGTCCAGCCCATGCAGCTGGTCTTAGTACTGGGGCAACCACAGGGGATGTGGGGGATGTGTCCTGTCTTCCAGGCTGCAGGGCAGGGGCAGAGGCAGAGCCACTCCATGGCAGACTATTACACCCTATTGGCTGAAGGGACCGTCTTTTGGTTCTGTGTTTGTACAGCACCTAGTATAATGGGGGCATGGTCCATGACGGGGGCACCTAGGCGTTACCACAATACAGATAATAAATAATAATGATAGGTAGCTGTCCATGCCCTTTACAAGCCCACACTGTAAGGTAAAGGACCACTGCAACCAAGATACAATGTATCCTCTGGCCCCAGCCTACCTTGTGCATTGCTACCTAAGAGTCCCCCATAGGCTAGGGCTCTGCACAGGGGATGCAGTACTGCCCCCTAAATCTTGCCCCTCCTACACTGGCTCCACTGTCAGGGAATCCTCAGTGGCTCTGGAGGTGTGGACCGGCCTTGCCGGTATAAGCATAATGTAACTATGTCTAGGCCTACTTGTTAAAGATCCTCTCACGTTCACCTTAGAGGCCTCTCTTCATTCACTGTAATTGCAGTGGGAAACGACAGCTGGGGGGCGGCTCTACCAGCACAGAAAAAACTCTTCCCTTTCCTAGTTTGCTCAGCCAGAGCAGAGAAGAAGGGGAATCTGACAATCCCCAGGGAATTGTGCATTTAACACTTTTTTGGAGGATGTATGGAATTAGCTGCATCCCCAGTATTCAGGGGAGTGAAACTTAACAGCAAGTGTAATGAAGCATCACTGTGGGCTAGATGGGGCATTTAGGCTCACGCTCTGCCTATCGGGCAGTGCAGTGCTGTATCCTCCCAGTCACAATACCTCCCCTGACCCCCTCTTGCTCTAGAGAAAGTAAGATGTAGCACCCCTTTTTGAGATGCAGGATACGTCTTGCCCTGCTGTCTGGCCAGCTCTGCTGGCTACACACGGGGGAGGGTGGAATCATGCCTCCTCACTTGCAGTGGGGATATCCTGCACGCAGCAGGGATCTGAGCAGGCTCTTTGTGTGCACAGAGTGAGGGCTTTTTACACCTCTGCAGTCACATCTGATCAGAGCTCCGTCTTGTCCTGTAGGAGAAGTGAAAACCTCCTGAAGGAATTTTGTCCTTTAATTACCCTATAGCTGAGTTTATTGGGAGCCCAGTTCTGGGCACCCTCAGCTCCCAGTGGGAACCAAGGGCACTCGGATCCTTAGCATTCGGTCTTACAAACAGGTTCTGTTGGTAAGAAGAAGGTGCACACGCCACTGTACAAGAAATGCTCCTTTAGAGGACACCTCTGACCTACTTGAAGGACTAAGAAGATTAAAACAAGAGATGAAAATAAATGAAAAGGCAGCAGAAAGGAAGGAGGAAGGAAGATGAAAGGAAATATGGGCAGGAAGGAATTTGTAGAAAAAAAAGTCAATTACAGAGCTGTGGGTGCAGGGACAGAACATGGTGTAACCCAGAATGTTCTCTACTCAGTGTACTTTTTTTTTCTATTGAGTACTACTGAGTTATTGACTGCAAAAAACAAAGGGGGAGAAATCTGATTGCAAGGAAGCAATAATCAAGCCATCCATTTCTGTCTTTAGTGTTATGAGAAAAAGGATAATTGGATGTATTGTGCTTTATAAAAAAAGGACTGATTTTTAAAACTGAAGGAGAACCTTCAGAAAATGTCACCAATGAAATAGTATGGCAAATGACAGAGGCTGCAGAGCAATATACTTTGATATTACAAAGTAGCTGTACTTGAAAATAACTTTGTAATTGAATAAGGGTACATTAAGAAAATATGATTCAGAACCAATATTACAGTAATTAGATAAAGGAAGCGTAAATGAAATAACTTCAGGAAGAGTATTTCCATAGAGATTATAAATGAGATTTTGGTGGAGCAGAAAGGCCTTTAATTGTAATTTAGTGTGCACTACAGAATTATCAGCACAGTGTGTTAGTTCATCATATAAAAGAATATCTGATAATTCCCCCTAATAAGCACATGACAGCTCTTCGTATTCTTTCATTACAGCTGATTAGAAGTAAAAACAGTAGATATTCTTTTGTTGGACTCTTGTTAAAATCTTTTATGAAAAGGCAAGACAATGTAACCCTATTTCTATACTGTAATACTGCAGAGGTGGCATTTAGAGAGATGGAAGCATTAACAGTGGTACTTGAACAGGTTTTCAGATTTAAATTCTTTATGCTCATTGATTGTCTTTTATTTAAAGTTTGTTTAAATTCCTTTATTTTTCCTATTTATTGAAACCTCGAGAGTTACAGTAACTAACATAATAATTGTCTAACCTAAAAGGGCCAGACCCTTCTGACAAATGCCCTGGGTTTTCTGAGCTGTGCAAACCCTAGACGTTGGGGGAATCTTGTCTGTTGAGAACAATCTATTTCCCCCAAATCTCTCACTTCTGTGCCATGCAAACAAATTCTCCCCCTTGAGTCCTTATCCCTTCCTCCTCCACCTCTGAGCTGGAAAATTATTATTTGTATTGCAATAATGCCTACAGGCCCCAACTGAGATTAGGGCCCCATTGTGCTAGATGCTGCCTATACACATAGTGAGAAACCACTCCCTGCCCCAAAGCGCTTAAATAGACATGGCAGAACATAGGGTAGGAGAAAGGAAGTATTACTATCCCCATTTTACAGATGAGGACCCGAGGCACAGGAAATTAAAGGTCAGATTGAGGAACAATTCCTCATATGAGCAGTCCCATTGATTTTTGCACCAGTAAACTTTAATGTAAATCGGCCTACCAATATGAGTAAGGGGCTTGGAATCTTGCCTTAAGTGACTTGCCCAATGAGACACAAGAAGTCATTGGTAGAGCCAGGAATTTGACCCCAATCTCTTGAGTCCCCAGCCAGTGCCTTAACTAGAAGACTGTCCTCCTTCTGCGATAATCTTCATGATCAACTGCTGGTGGAGTGAGGTGTGGGATGGCACGGATGGACTCCAGCAGTCCCAACCTGATACACATCAGAGGTGGTGGTAAAGTGTTGTTTAAAACACTCCCCCTATGCTAGAAGCCATAGAATGCTAGAAAATGGGCCCTGATAGCTGTGGAATTTTAGCTGGAGAGAGATTGACTTTTCATGGCATGAAATTCTCTGCCCAAATACCATGATGATGGGAGCATACATGGATGGAAGGAAGGGCTGCTGTCTTTACTGTTCTCCCATAGTGGACAAGTCCATTCCTGAGGTGAGTCAAGTAGACTAATTTATGCTAGCCATTGGCCTCCTCATCAATAGTAAGGGGTTGAGGCTAATAGATGGCATAAATGGTTCCTTGGAAGCCTCAGTAATGAACCTGTAAGTCAAATAGACACCCAAGAGTGGAATCAGCTATGCCCCTTTTAAAGACTGTCCCCAGTTTACAGATGTTCAGTTAGCCAGGGAGGAGCCAGCCACATTAGGATATCTGGGTTACTCCTCAAATGGAATCCCACATTGTTGTTCAAAGATCCCAGATGCCATTAATGACACTCAGGCTAGGTGGAGTCAGAGTCTCTGATCTTGTGCAAGAGGTGTCATGTTATGGCTAATGGATGGCAATGGCTTTAGTCACTGAAGAAAGGAGATTCCCTGCTAAGAATCACAATTAAAATTCTCAGGCATGGAACACAGAGTGGCTGAGACATGTCCACAGACCAGCACTTGCAAAAGCTCATTTTGGCTGGATTGAGCTCCTGGGGGCAAATCCTGGTCCCACTGAAATTCTGTGCATGTCTACATAGCTCTTGGCAGCGAGCCTCTGGGGTCAACAGATCTGGGCTAGTGCTAAAAATAGCTGTGCAGAAAATACTTTGAAGTTGCTTGCAGGGCCGGCTCCAGGGTTTTGGCCGCCCCAAGCAGCCAAAACAAAACAAACAAACAAACAAACAAAAAAGCCGCAATCGCGATCTAAAAAAAGCCGCGATCGCGACCTGCCGCGGCAATTCGGCGGGAGGTCCTTCACTCCCAGGCGGAGTGAGGGACCGTCCGCCGAACTGCCGCCGAATACCTGGAACTGCCGCCCCTGTCCGGAACGGCCGCCCCAAGCACCTGCTTGAGAAGCTGGTGCCTGGAGCCGGCCCTGGTTGCTTGGGTGGGGACGTGCTCGGGTCCCACAGCCACAACTTCAAAGCACTGTCTACACAGCTATTTTTAGAGCACTAGTGCAAGCCCCGAGCTGGGAGACTTGCTGCCACAGGCTGTGTAGACATACATAATGGGACCAGCTCTAAATGGCATCCTGTGTCACCATGCATTTGGGTGATGGCTTCCATTAAGCAATTATCGATACAGGGTATTTTTCTGGTAGTTAACTAGTATCAGAATATAAACACAGGTTTGGAGGCTACAGTTGCTTAAGATAAATGTCACAAAAATATTAATGTTTCTGTGCCCAAAATTAATGACAGCAAAAGAGGTGTTGGTTGCCCAATTTTCATAACCTTTCACAAGAATGGAGAAAACTGCCCAGAAATTACTTTAGATATTTCAAGAATGATTTGTCACCCTGGAAACTTAATTATGTTTTTACTTTTAGGAAGATATCCAACACTTGGCTTAGCACAGGATGGTTCACAATGACTATCGCATTAGAACTCTGTGACAGGATAAATGTTTATGGCATGGTGCCACCAGATTTCTGCAGGTAAGATGTATTTTGGAAGCATTATTTGCTAGCCAGGTTGAACATTGGAGATAAATATTGAAATCTTTAATTTTGTTTCCAAGAAATATGTCTACAGTCCTCTTGAAGCAATTAATTAACATGTCCCAGGATCTGGTTCAAGAAACAACAAACAGCATTTAATTCTGGTATATAAAATATTAAATGTTTTTATTCTTACAGTGGGAGAATTAATCCATCTTGTTGGTGTCTTTTAGCCTTTGAATATTTATCAGCTAAAACTAATGCAATAATTGGCATGAAATTAATCTGGAAAATATTAGTTTCAATCCTCCTCTGAAGGGATTTTTCATTATAGAAGGAGGGAAGCTCTGACAGTTTGACTAGTTTCTAAACTGAACGATTTATGAAACCAAAATTAAGATCCCGGTTCCCCTGACATGTAAGCCCTACACATCTGGAACACTGGCCACCTACATTGCCCCCTCAAAATCTGAATTTGCACATGTAAAATGGATGATTACTCTTGCTATTAGCTATCTTGTGCATGCAAATGTGGTTTGCAGGTGAAAGAGGCAGCACTCAGATTTTTTCCAGTGAAACTGGCTAGTGTTAGAAAGTTTGGTACAGAACATAAAAACATAAAAACATAAGAACAGCCGTACTGGGTCAGACCAAAGGTCCATCTAGCCCAGTATCCTGTCTTCCAACAGTGCCCAATGCCAGGTGCCCCAGAGGGAGTGAACCTAACAGGTAATGATCAAGTGATCTCTCTCCTGCCATCCATCTCCACCCTTTGACAAACAGAGTCTAGGGACACCATTCCTTACCCATCGTGGCTAATAGCCATTAATGGACTTAACCTCCATGAATTTATCCAGTTCTCTTTTAAACACTGTTATAGTCCTAGCCTTCACAACCTCCTCAGGTAAGGAGTTCCACAAGTTGACTGTGCGGTAACAGGTGTAAGTTCAATGAGAGGTAACTTGCTACAAAAATCAATACTGAGCCATTTCACAACTACAGTTTATCTTGGGCCACATTCAGTGTTCATATGCAACAAGGGGAAGGGATTCAGTACAACTTTTCATCGCTCACTCCCCATTTGAACTAGTGGGTACTTCATTGAATTTTCTGCTGCAAACTCACTGACTTCACTGAAGTCAGGTTTATCAGTAAAATAACTTTCAGTGGCAAGGAAAGCAAGATTACAGAGCTGCGTTGGCTCATTGTATCATGGAGGTAGAGTTTCTTTTGTTTTAATTCTTTTGAGCATTAAAAATGACCATTCAAGACCTTGCATTTGTGCTGACCATGAAGAAGTAGCAGCTTATTGACAGGATCTTTACCATAGGCAATGTCAACACCAAATTGTATGTGGTGAGAATCTTTATGTATTTCTAACAGAACATTAATGACTGTAACTTGGGCTGTCCCTACCAGAGCTCCTAAATTTCACAAAGAGCTCTTCAAGGAAAGCATCAGACGAGATCAGATACTACGGATATCATAAACAACTTCCATTACACTCCGCCTACTTGAGCTCTCCTGCCAATTCAATTGGATAAGACCTTCTTCACTTCCTACTCTAAAACTGTAAAGTTCCTGGCACCATTATAATGGCTGCCATGTCCTATCCCAGAAGTGGTTGCATTCTGGCGGTAAGTGAAGCAATCCTTATGAATTTATAAGTCATAAATCTGCGTACTACTGTAATTCAGTGTAAAGCAAGGCAACCCCTTTGAAGGAAAGATTAAGTCTGCTTTGTTGGGGTACATGCATATAGGTAAAAAAAAAGGGGCAATCCCTGGTCCAGAGAGCTTAACATCTTCACTGTGACCGTGTGTAAAATGTTCATAAGAATTAATGTACTGTAACAAAGTGGCATAATATTAAATTATAAGATACTATAATATTGATATTTGATTTAGTTAGGGATTGGTTCTGCTTTAAGCAGGGGGTTGGACTAGATGACCTCCTGAGGTCCCTTCCAACCCTGATATTCTATGATTCTCTACTGTTTATATAAGAACATAAGAATGGCCATATTGGGTCAGACCAATGGCCCATCTATCCAGTATCCGGTCTTCTGGCAGTGGCTGGTGCCAGATGCTTCAAAGGGAATAAACAGAACAGGGCAATCATCAAATGATCCAGTCCCAGCTTCTGGCAGTCAGAGGTTTAGTCACACCAAGAGCAGGGGGTTATGTCCCTGACCATCATGGCTAATAGCCATTGATGGACCTATCGTCCATGAATTTATCTAATTCTTCTTTGAACCCAGTTATACTTTTGGCCTTCACAACATCCCCTGGCAACCTTTAACCTGTTACTGAGTGACCAGAGAGGTTGAAGTGTTCTCCTACTGGTTTTTGAATGTTACGATTCCTGATGTCAGATTTGTGTCCATTTATTCTTTTGCGTAGAGACTGTCCGGTTTGGCCAATGTACGTGGCAGTGGGGCATTGCTGGCACATGATGGCATATATCACATTGGTAGATGTGCAGGTGAATGAGCCCGCCACGCCATCAGGGCAACTCCCACCTTTTCATGTTCTCTGTATGTGTATATATATCTCCTTACTATTTGTTCTATTCTATGCATCCAATGAAGTGGGCTGTAGCCCACAAAAGCTTATGCTCAAATAAAATAAAAATAAATTTGTTAGTCTCTAAGGTGCCACAAGTACTCCTGTTCTCCTTGTCCACATGTGTGTTGACCCCCTCAAAGAATTCTAATAGATTGGTGAGGCATGATTTCCCTTTACAAAAGCCATGTGGACTCTTCCCCAATTTATCATGTTCATCTATGTGTCTGAAAATTCTGTTCTTTACTATAGTTTATTTTTTTTTTTTTTTTTTTTTACAAAATTGGTGTTACATTAGCTATTTTCCAGTTATCTGGTACAGAGGCTGATTTAAGTGACAGATTACATACCAAAGATTGTAGTTCTGCAGTGTCATATCTGAGTTTCTTTGGAACTCTTGGGGTGAATACCATCTGGTCCTGGTGACTTGTTACTGTTTAATGTATCAGTTTGTTCCAAAAACTCCTCTATTGACACCTCAAGCTGGGACAGTTCCTCAGATTTGTCACCTAAAAGCAATGATTCAGGTGTGGGACTCTTGCTCACATCCTCTGCAGTGAAGAGCAATACAAAGAATTCATTTAGCTTCTCCGCAATGGCCTTATCGTCCTTGAGTGCTCCGTTAGCACCTCAATCACTCAGTGGCCCCACTGATTGTTTGGCAGGCTCCCTGCTTCTGATGTACTTTAAAAACATTCGCTGTTTAGGTTTTGTTTCTTTTGCTAATTGCTCTTCAAATCCATTTTTTGGCTGCCTAATTATACTTTTACACTTGACTTGCCTGAGTTTATGCTCCTTTCTATTTTCCTCAGTAGGATTTGACTTCCAATTTTTAAAATATGTCTTTTTGTCTCTAACCGTCTCTTTTACTCTGTTTAACCACGGTGTCATTTTTTGGTCCTCTTACTTTTTTTTTTTTTTTTTATTTTGGGTTAATATAGTTTTAGCCTCTTTTATATACATGGTTAATATTTATAGTTCAGTGAACAAATTATGGTACAGCGGTTCATTTACCTGCTCATAAAGATGGGAAAAAGTAGTTTAATAAGCAGTAGAATTTAATCTATCCTTATTAAAGGGCACAGCCTACATCTGTGCTGTAGAGACTAACTCTGGGGAAGGTCATCTACAAAGGCCCTTGAGAAGAACCCAGTGCTCCCATAAATACAACCTGAACTGTCTGATTTGTCCTTAGTCTGCTCATTAAATAATAAAATATTGTAGCAAATAAAGCGTGATTCTTATTTTCCAATAAATGGTTACAAAATACAGTATAGTGCCATTAACTATTGTCTACTACTAGAAATGTGTACAAAAGGCTGGACTTTAGAGTTGTGTTCCTGTGGTACATTAGGAACAATGTATTTTAGGTCCAACACAGTATAAATTTGCAATAAAGTATGTTTTCATTATTTTCCAGATTAAAATCCTTCGAATGTATTGCTGATTATTTAGTTGAATAGCAAATACAAATATATTAAAATTGAATGTCTAATATTCATATTTATATTCAGAATTAAAATAAAACCAAATTTACAATTCCTCTTACCCATTTTTTAAAGTATTAATTAGCAGAGTAATGATCACTGTCATGGAACTAAATTAATATCACATCTGTAATGTGAAGGACATTTCAGAGGAATCATAAATATTACACAGTTGGTTCTATAAAAATTATTAGCTTAAGATAAGTAACCAAACTTCTTTCTACCAGGACAGAGGGAAACAAATTCTGTTTGAAGGAATTTTTCCTCAGAATGAGAAGATTTTCATTGTCAACATGAACAACACTTAGGTGTATAAATCATTTTGTACATTTACTAAATTTAATATTTACGTGTGTTGGTAGTTGCAATTGAAAGTGGAATGGTTGACCTGAGTATTGTGATTTTCTGGTGTTATGCAATAGATCCATATGTAAGATAGAATAGTTCACCTTAGTCATAATATTACTGGATTTTATCAAAAGCAAAGGGTGTGTCTACACTGCAATTAAACACCTGCCGCTGGCTCATGTCAGCTGACTTGGACAAAGGGGCTCGTGAGAAGGGGATGTTTAACTGCGATGTAGATGCTTGGGCTGGAGCCCGAGCTCTGAGATCCTCCTCTCTTGTGGAGTCCAAGAGCCCGGGCACCAGCCCAAGCCCGAACGTCTACATCACAGTTAAACATCCCCTTAACCCGACTCCCACAAGCCTGAGACAGCTGACAGGTGCCAGCTGTGGGATTTTAATTGCAGTGTAGACATACCCTAAGGTGCCCTGATGTTGCTCTTATGCCACTCTATGTGAGTATCTGACTTACAGATTGCTGCTTGGATAGGGATGTGCTGAAGTTATTGAGTATTCCAGTAGTAAGATGATAACCTGCTTAAGTCCCCATAGCAAAGGTTTAGCACAGAGAATACACTACTCTTGCCCCAAAAGAAAATTAAGGAGGAAGGTCACCTACTCTGATTTTGAGTGTTCAGGAAGCAAATTCCAGCCCATAATGGACTTGGGGTCAGATCTCCCGCTTCTGTAGAGAAGCCCTTGGAAGAAGTCAAAAGAGCAGAAATACACCACATTTCACAGTGCTTCCTTTAATTGTCCTTGCAAAGTGAGGGATTTGGGTTCCTGTAGAATTCACAAAAATGAGATCTACTAATTCCGTGATCCTGGGCACACAAGGAAGTGTCATTCTTCCCCAGAGACAGGAGGCATTCTGTGTGGATGTTCCTGTCTCTACTGGCTCCCATTGCAACCCAGTTCCAGGAGCTGCACTGCCATTTGCTGGGTCCCCTTGGGTATGTCTACACTGCACACTAAGCCCCGGTCTGTGGGACCCAAACTTGCAGACTCACAAGTGGAGTAGTGTTTCCTAGCCCATGCTTGAGCATCCGCACTGCATTGTAAACCTGTGTTTACAGTTGCTGGATCCGGGTTTCACAGCTGTGCTAATGCATCTCTTCTGCACTACACAGACCTTACACCTCAGGTCGGTGGTTTGACCTGCATCCACTCTGCAAAATGACAGGGTTTATCCCAAGTCACAGTAGGATTCAGGCTCTGAGAACCCTCCTAGCAGGGTCCTAGGCCTTGGCTCCTGAGTGTTTGCTGATGCAAGTCAGACTGATTTGTGTGTGGATACAGTGGGGCTTGGGCTTAAACCTGAGTCTCAGCCTGGTCTTAGTTTGCAGTGCAGACAGATATACCCAAGCGTCTGGCTGCCCAGTAGCATCTGCTGGAAGGACACAAGAGGGTTGATGTTATTTCTGGCAGCATTAACTCCTGATAGGAAATCTGAGACAATCTCGGAATGGTGCCAGAGAGAACCACCAGGCTCCTGCTCCACTTGCAACCCCACCAAACCTTTTCTGGTGAGGGAGGCTGGCACCATACACATTGCTGCTTTCCGCATTTTGGGAGGAGCTCTGCCTGAGGAGAGCCCCGGCATGGATCTGTGGAGATCTTCCCACACTAGAGCTTATTCTGACCACTGTTTTAATTGCACAACCAGAGGCATATACATAGAGGCCATTTAGAGTCAGGTAAAAAAATGATATTTTCCTATCAAGAATTCTCTTGTTTGGCTGTCAGGTCATTTCTCATTTGTGGAAATTTAGGCAAATTGATGTTTAAAGTTCTGTAATTTATTCCTTTGGCCACCACCTCTGACTCTGGCTTCTTACTCTGTCCCACCCCCAACTGCCTTAAATCAAGTAGCTATTGTTCCTAGTTATGTTGTCTAGAGTTATGCATTTTATTCCCAATTGTATGGCCACTATTCATAGTGGGTTATCTCCTTCAGTCCTTACTCACTGACCTCAGTGAGAGCACTGCCTCAGTAAGGGCTGCACAATTCCATCCTATATAATCAGGAGCAAAATGTATAAAGGTGTTTGGAACAATTTTAATAGACTAGAAATTAGATTCCAAAGGGGGCAGGGCACTGGCGAGAGGAGGCAAAATTGTCCAGAAAACTTAACAGCCGAAGCACAAAATCTGCTTGTCCATACTTCAACATGGTGATTGACGATGATAAAGAATAATGACATTTTATTCGCCCTTCAAAATATATATAGTACTCACCCCAAGTGAGCAAGTATAATTCTGCATGGCTGATTTACAGCCACTTTTAATTTGTAAAGGAAGAGATTGACTGGAGCGGGAGATGGGATGGCCTTGTTTTTCTGCTTCATTCCTTTCAATGCAAACACTGTTTGCTGTATTTTCAGGTACCAGTGTGGGTGGATACCATCTGTGGAAACATGTGCACTGAAGTGGCAAAAAGTAAATGATTGACGCCAGATACAAGTGCTTATTGTGTGTCAGCGCTGGCATGCTATGAGTGGAAAAGTATAGTATATTTTACAAACTGCCATCCAACAGCTCCCTCCCAGCTGTGATATTAATATGCATGCTAACTGACAAAATACTGATTAATGTCCAGTATCAGGCAGTGGTAAAATAGCATCTGTTTTAATATTAATAAATGAGATGACTAGCAATTTCCTGATAGAGATTACTCATGCATTTCATTTGCTGGTGACACAAGTTAATTGCAGTTAGGAGAGAACATGGTACAGTTAAGTTGGGTTACTGTGTAGTTACTCAAGCCACAGAGTTCAGATCCAAACTCAGCTCTCCTGAAGTTCAGGGGTCTTTGGAACTGGGATTTAGGTTTGGCTTCTATGAGAGAAGAAGAGACTAAACACAAAGGCCCAGGTGCTCAAATGTATTTAGGCACCTAACTCCCATTGGGGATCCCTTTGAAGATCTGGGCCAAAGTTGTTATGATACAAATCTGGATATTCCCTTCCCCTGAGTTTGGTGTGTTCCTATAACTGGTTTTGGTTCAGACCCATTTCTAGTAGTCACCATTGTATTAAATGGAATAACCTGGAATTTCTGGAACCCGATCCTGGAAGTGACTGCTCATGAATATACATCTGTACCTGTACAGAGTCCCACTGAAGCCAGTGTGGCTTTATTCACAGGATCTGGGTCTAAAATAACACATTGTTATGAGGTAACTATGGGCCCCATCCAGCACAAGATATAGGCCTACCTACATAGGAAAGATTGGCCTGCTATGGAAGCCATCAAACAAAGCAAAGAATAAGATCTATGGGAATTAAACTCAAGGTACAGGCACAAGGAGAGAGAGGGAAGATTCATACATTCATAGATTCTAGGACTGGAAAGGACCTCGAGAGGTCATCGAGTCCAGTCCCCTGCCCTCATGGCAGGACCAAATGCTGTCTAGACCATCCCTGATAGACATTTATCTAACCTACTCTTAAATATCTCCAGAGATGGAGATTCCACAACCTCCCTAGGCAGTTTATTCCAGTGTTTAACCAGCCTGACAGTTAAGAACTTTTTCCTAATGTCCAACCTAAACCTCCCTTGCTGCAGTTTAAGCCCATTGCTTCTTGTTATATCCTTAGAGGCTAAGGTGAACAAGTTTTCTCCCTCCTCCTTATGACACCCTTTTAGATACCTGAAAACTGCTATCATGTCCCCTCTCAGTCTTCTCTTTTCCAAACTAAACAAACCCAATTCTCTCAGCCTTCCTTCATAGGTCATGTTCTCAAGACCTTTAATCATTCTTGTTGCTCTTCTCTGGACCCTCTCCAATTTCTCCACATCTTTCTTGAAATGCGGTACCCAGAACTGGACACAATACTCCAGTTGAGGCCTAACCAGCGCAGAGTAGAGTGGAAGAATGACTTCTCGTGTCTTGCTCACAATACACCTGTTAATGCATCCCAGAATCATGTTTGCTTTTTTTACAACAACTTCACACTGTTGACTCATATTTAGCTTGTGGTCATCTATAACCCCTAGATCCCTTTCTGCCGTACTCCTTCCTAGACAATCTCTTCCCATTCTGTATGTGTGAAACTGATTGTTCCTTCCTAAGTGGAGCACTTTGCATTTGTCTTTGTTAAACTTCATCCTGTTTACCTCAGACCATTTCTCCAATTTGTCCCGATCATTTTGAATTATGACCCTGTCCTCCAAAGCAGTTGCAATCCCTCCCAGTTTGGTATCATCTGCAAACTTAATAAGCGTACTTTCTTTGCCAATATCTAAGTCATTAATGAAGATATTGAACAGAGCCGGTCCCAAAACAGACCCCTGCGGAACCCCACTCGTTATGCCTTTCCAGCAGGATTGGGAACCATTAATAACAACTCTCTGAGTACGGTTATCCAGCCAGTTATGCACCCACCTTATAGTAGCCCCATCTAAACTGTATTTGCCTAGTTTATCGATAAGAATATCATGCGAGACCGTATCAAATGCCTTACTAAAGTCTAGGTATACCATATCCACAGCTTCTCCCTTATCCACAAGACTAGTTATCCTATCAAAGAAAGCTATCAGATTGGTTTGACACGATTTGTTCTTTACAAATCCATGCTGGCTATTCCCTATCACCTTACCACCTTCCAAGTGTTTGCAGATGATTTCCTTAATTACTTGCTCCATTATCTTCCCTGGCACAGAAGTTAAACTAACTGGTCTGTAGTTTCCTGGGTTGTTTTTATTTCCCTTTTTATAGATGGACACTATATTTGCCCTTTTCCAGTCTTCTGGAATCTCTCCCATCTCCCATGATTTTCCAAAGATAATAGCTAGAGGCTCAGATACCTCCTCTATTAGCTCCTTGAGTATTCTAGGATGCATTTCATCAGGCCCTGGTGACTTGCAGGCATCTAACTTTTCTAAGTGATTTTTAACTTGTTCTTTTTTTATTTTATCTGCTAAACCTACCCCCTTCCCATTAGCATTCACTAGGTTAGGCATTCCTTCAGACTTCTCGGTGAAGACCGAAACAAAGAAGTCATTAAGCATCTCTGCCATTTCCAAGTTTCCTGTTACTGTTTCTCCCTCTTCACTGAGCAGAGGGCCTACCCTGTCTTTGGTCTTCCTCTTGCTTCTAATGTATTGATAAAAAGTCTTCTTGTTTCCCTTTATTCCCATAGCTAGTTTGAGCTCATTTTGTGCCTTTGCCTTTCTAATCTTGCTCCTGCATTCCTGTGTTGTTTGCCTATATTCATCCTTTGTAATCTGTCCTAGTTTCCATTTTTTATATGACTCCTTTTTATTTTTTAGATCATGCAAGATCTCGTGGTTAAGCCAAGGTGGTCTTTTGCCACGTTTTCTATCTTTCCTAACCAACGGAATAGCTTGCTTTTGGGCCCTTAATAATGTCCCTTTGAAAAACTGCCAACTCTCCTCAGTTGTTTTTCCCCTCAGTCTTGATTCCCATGGGACCTTACCTATCAGCTCTCTGAGCTTACCAAAATCCGCCTTCCTGAAATCCATTCTCTATTTTGCTGTACTCCCTTCTACCCTTCCTTAGAATTTCAAACTCTATGATTTCATGGTCACTTTCACCCAAGAGACATAATACAAATAATTTCTTTGTTTCATTTGCTCTTCTGTTCCAAGTTCTTGGGACCATCCAGGTCCCAACTCCAGACCCTGAAGTCTACATTTGTTTCTACAACTGTAGCTTTGAACTAACCTCTTTAAATAGGGGGTATCTTCCTAATAGGCTTTTATCTTTCCATATGATGAGAAAAAGGAATTCCTGTCTAATCCAAGATGCTGGATACCCATCCTTTTTAATATGATGCAGCCTCCAAGATGCTGTTTAAAAGCCTAGGAAGTGCCAGAGCCAGTAAACCTGGAAGCTTTATCAGGAGTGGACCCTAAGCAGTTAATTTGTTACCACAGTAAAAGTATTAACTAGATGGATAACATGGACCTGATTCTGATCTCACACACACTGATTTTACACCAGCGTATTTCCAGTGATTTAAACAGAGTAACTCCAGATTTACAGTAGAGAAAGTGTGTGTGGGGAGGGGAGGGTAAGAGAGAGGGGGATTACATGTAAAGGAGCAATAATCTAAATGATATGCACGTGCCTATGTACATAGTAGTTCTGATTTTCTTTTTGAATACCACATTAAAAATATACCCTGTTAGATTTATGGCAACAGTATAAACCACTCAGCTAGGAGATTTATTTTTCTTTTTAATACATTGGACCTTTTATAATAAACTTAGTGTGACATTCATTTGAAATAGAGATCTAGAAATCTACCTTGGTGATAGATGAAACCATCTATATTAAATAGATATATAAACACGGATTTTTAAAATTAAAAAAAATCGGGGTCTGTAGATGAAGTACTAATGGTTGGTGGGTTTTTTTTTTTAGTTCTCATACATATTCCAGTGAGGCTATGTACAATACGAACAGAATCAATCTTATTTTTAGAAATGTAATTTTATTGTTAGTGTGGTGCTGGAGGATTGATCTCAGTATTGTATTGTGTTATTAGAAAGCTAGACTGATTGAATTAAAATGTTAATCTAAGGGATAAATGGAAAGCAGCAGCAATTTTTTACATTACTGCTACACATACAATATGGAGAATGGTGAAATAAGGAAAATTAGCCAGAGGATTGTGCAGGTGACAGATGCTATACAATAGAAATAATGGGCAATACCAAAATACTTTAGATTTTTTTTTTTGTATATTTGATTGAAACTGCGATCAAACATTAAATAGTTCCTTTTTTAAAAATGGAAAGTAATAAGCTTGGTATTACAGCTACCAGCGCTGATTCTCCATTGGTCTCTTCATGTGCCATATCGGGGCCAGCTCAGCTTAGAGCCACTTCAGAGCTCCTCCGAGTTGCAACAACTTGGAACAACCTTGTGTGGACCATTATGCCAGTGCACAATAGTCAGAGTAGTGCATTCTGGCCAAGGCTGCGGGCAGGAAGGAGTGAGGCACAGAGGAATTATGGGGGCTCTGCATCAGCCAGAAAACAGCCCTACATTAGAGTTGTTTTGCATTGGTCATATACGCTCCATTTAAGCTCCAGTAGTAATACTGGCTTGGATATGTTTTCTTGTGAGATCAAATTAGCCTTGCCCATATTAAAGGCATTTCGGAGGGTAATATGTATATTTTTCAAAACAACATACTGGCTGATATAGAAAATCAAACAGGGCAACCAAAGTGTGGTGTGAGAATTAAAACCAAGCGCCTTTTCTGTAGCAGGTACCATCAGTGAGGTGAAAATTGTTAAAATGATCCATGTCTCATATAAATCTCTCTCTACTTAAAATGTTGTGCTCTGTGGCATCCCTGCAGGTTGATGTACATGGGGTTACAAGGTCTAAGAGATGCCCTGGGTGAATGGCTTTAATTTTTGCCCCCTACGTATATGAAAGTGGATACTATAATAGAAGGAACTCATTTGTGCATTGGTTCCATTTGATTAAAAAGTCAGCAAGAGAGGGTTGCATCATCAACCTAATATGCGTGGGAAGTGCTAATGAAATTGTGTGGTTATATCCCTGGCACCATGCTGGGAGAATATTCACACAAGCAGGTGTGAGAGAATGAAGTGACTGGGATCAACTCCTCCCCTTCCCCCAGTCCAATACAGTGTGCACCTCTCCTCTCGTGTTACAAACTGAATATAAATCTCTTTTAAGCACCATGCTTCAAATTTCAGTGCAGCAATGTGGCACTGCAGCGCGCAGACCCTCCCTTGTTTTTGAGCCAGGGGAGTCACTCTTTTAACAGGAAGGGAAAAGAAAACCACCTTTGCTTCATTCAGATACAGCTTAACTATGCTAGAAAAATACCACCTGCAGGAAATTCAGTTTAACTGGGACAAAAAATGATTTGCACCCACCAGCTTATTTAAGATAGCATCTTTTTTCAATCAGTACAAAGAACATCTTGGGCTTCCATCTATTTTCTTTTTTCCACAGGGATCCTAATCATTCTTCAGTACCTTATCATTATTATGAACCTTTGGGACCTGATGAATGTACAATGTACATTTCACACGAGCGGGGACGAAAGGGCAGCCATCATCGTTTTATCACAGAGAAACGAGTGTTTGAGAACTGGGCACGGACATTCAATATTCACTTTTTTCAACCAGACTGGAAACCAGAATCACTTACGATAAATCACCTGGAGATTAAACCCGTGTTCTGAGGAATGAATGCACAAGACTGCAATCACAATCACCTACTGTATCAGGCTTCAGGGTATTGAACCTCGCAGAAGAGCAAGGCAATCTAAAAAAGCAAGGTTAACAGGATTTGTGGGTGGAAACCGCTACAATATTCAGGAAGTTCTTGCGAAGGAATACATAAAAGGACATTTTGTATCCAATTGTATTATAATCCAATAATTAACATTGTCCAGCCAGCTCACCTCCTGTATAAGTATGTGATCTGTAAAAAGCAACATGACTATCATTAATGGGATGTTTAATTCATTATAGTTTTTTAAAGCACGTTGCCACTGAATTTTCATAGTGAAAACTTAAAATACTTATTTAATGGAGGTTTTTATGCAGGCTAGGCCAGTATTTTTCTAATTCACAATTATGTGATTATCTTTCATAAGCCTTCAAATCCAAAATGTATTGCTGGTCATATAGAAAGGCCTAACTTCTTGTTTATAAGTTTTCCCTTTGAAAAATATGATTCTATTGAGCATGTAATTAATATTTGATCTGGAAATGTTGTATTTCTTTTTAAAAGGCTGGGCTCCACTCCAAGGTAGAGTCTTTAACGGCAAGAGAATTCCCATGAGAAGATCGTGTGTGAGATGCTACAGTCTGACATTTCACATTAATATGAAAATGGCAAAGAAAATTCCTTTTGATGTAAATGTGCACTTGCAGCTATGATGTCAGGCTGCTCTTTCTTAATGGAGATGGGGTAGAGGGCAGGGCAAGGTTTACTAGATTGTATCCTGGGATATCGCCACCATCTGTGGCACTGTGCGTATAATTAAGACTGAGAAATAAGAGGGGCCACTTCAGGAGGTCAGAGGACTCTCACTAACTCCATTATTCTGTTTGGCCTTTTATACTTCCCACTAACTCTGTAATCCTCCCATTTCCAGCTGCAATCTGCAGACAGCCCGCAATGGATTAAGAGTATGAACTGATGCCTTCCCCTACGATAGGTACTTATGTGATGTTCCTAAGTCTACGCCAACCAGCAGAATACAAATCGTATGGCATCAATCACATGAGATATAACGTTGCCACTCCAAACTCTCTCCCATCCATTTCCCCAGTAACTTTCTTCTCATAGATCCTGGGTCACAGAGAGATTAGGAGCCTGAGTGGATTGAGTTCAGTGGTTCTGAGACTGTCCCCTTGAGGACAAAAAGTAGCAGAACATGGCAGGTTCTTCATGATGCACATGTGGCTAGTTCCTGTGAATTACAGGGATGGACACTAATATTTCGATATATGGAAATTCACAGTGGGTCTTATTGGGTTATAATGTCTTGTGCATAAAGACGGATTTCATTTCCAGTGTTATTTGTCCTTTTACCTCCCAACTACTAAAACTCAAACACTTCTTCGAAGTAATTGTGGGGAGTAATTTACTTATTACATGAATGCTATAATTCAGGCGATAAAGCTCCTTCATTGTACAAAAAGTGAAACCAAAGCTATTGTTAATGGTTGATCTTAAAATGTCAAAAGTCAGGAAGCTCAAAAGTGAGGTGGGATCACACTGGGTGTACACAATTTGCCCAAATTCACACCTGATGGGAGTAGCTGCACCTCCTGTGGAAGTCTGCATCGTACTCAGCCAGGACATAAACAGTGGTGGCATTTGGTTAGAAAATGGGTGTAATGGGTCATATAGCATAATTTGCACCAATTTATGATTCTGTGAGAATCTAAACTGTAACTGCAAAGAGGTGGAAGGGATGCAGCAAGTAGGATAGAGCAGTCCTTCTACTTTGTCTCAGTTGGTATTTTTTCCCCTGCTACTTACTCCTTCCGTCTGCAAACCCCTGAATGCAAAACTAGTACAAGTTACACTACTTGGCCAATTATTTACCCCCATGCTCTGGCCAATTTCCAGCTGATGTTTAATTTCCACCATTTAGGGAAGGAGTTCTCAAACTTCATTGCACCATGACCCTCTTCTGACAACAAAAATTACTACACAAGGGGGGGACCAAAGCTTGAGTCCTGCTGCCCCGGATGTGGGGGCCAAAGCCCAAGCCCCATCACCCAGGGTGGGGGGCAGGGTCAAAGCCGAGGCAAGGGGCTTGTAACCTGAGCCCTGCCACCCAGGGCTGATGCTCTCGGGCTTTAGCTTCCGTCCTAGGCCATGCGGCTCAGGCTTTGGCCTGGGGTGATGGGGCTCAGACTTCAGCTTCGGCCCTGGGCCCCAGCAAGTCTAAGACAGCCCTCATAACCCGATTAAAATGGGGTTGTGACCCACTTTGGGGTTCTGACTCCCAATTTGAGAACCGTGGATTTAGGGTGAGCTTCCCAGCCCAGGTAGACAGACACACACTAGCTCAAGTTGAGGTAGCTCGCTAACAATGAGCACCGAGGATGTTGTGGCACAAACAGTGCCATGGGTTAGCCACCTGAGTACAAGCCCTCTTGACACACACACACACCGGATCCCTAAACAGGTGACTAGCCTGTGTCATAATGTCCACACTGCTATTTTCAGCACAGTAGCTTGAGCAGAGGTAGCTTGTGTCTGTCTGCCTGGGCAGGCAGACATGGTTCCCAGCTGCCGTGAAGACATACCCTTAGTGACTGTGTTTTATTCCTCACGTGTTATGTCATGGCACCTTAGACAGAAAAGAATGGATTTTAAACTAATGATTATGTGAAGAGCCATTTCACCCTGGCTACTGGCGGCATATCCAGCACATAGTGAACTTTAGTCAACTTAAAATTGGTGAACTTTAGTCAAATTGATTTACAGAGCATGTTAATGGTCACTGTAAAAGATGTTGTTATAGATTACAATGGCTCCTAGGCTGCCATAGTGACCTGTCTTTTAGTTACTTTATTATTGGTTTAACGCTAAAAGGATTTTGGACGTGGTAAAATATAGCGCTGTTAGGATATGTCTACACTGCAAAAAGAAACTGGCAGCACACAGTCTCAGAGCCCGGGCCGTTGGCTGCGACTCAGGCTGTGGGACTAAAAATAGCAGTAGAGATGCTCAGGCTCGGGTAGGCGCCCAGGCTGTGAGCCCCTCGCTGCGTTTCAGCACCCAGGCTCCAGCCCAAGGCTGATCAGCTAAACTGCTATTTTTAGCCCCACAGCCTGAGCCCAAGTCAGCGGACCCAGGCCAGCCACAGCTGTGCTGCAGCTCTTTCGTTGCAGAGCCAATGTAGCCTGAGGTCTTCTATCACTGTGTGGCTGTCAGGCTTGCATGCGACATGCCGCCATAGTAAAAATCCCTAAGAAATTGTAGTTAAATATGGGTTAAACAGTGTACTGGTCCCTTTTCTATATTAACTAGGAATTGCCAGCCTGGATTAGAGGCAAGGTCCAGCTCATCTAGTGTCCTGTCACCAACAATGGCCAGTACCAGATACTTTGGGGTGGGGGTAGGAGAGGGGAACGAGAACCCTGCAGGAGGCAGTTGTGGGATAATCTCTAATAGCTAATAGTTAGAGATTGGATTTAGCCTTGAAGTAGGAGGTTTAATATCGTTACCAGTAACTATTCTATAATCTGGTGGCTGCTGTTATCCATTAAATGGCCAATGACTCCTCTAAGGTATTAGGTGGCTAGCTGCCTCATTAGATACCTAACACCTCCATTTAGGTGCCACTGACTTTTTTCAAAAGTGCCACTCTGCTGCTAGCTAACCCTAAGTCCTCTAGGTGCCTATGAGTCCTCCAATCAGCATTCACAAAGCCACCTCAGCCCACAGGCCACCCCCCCCCACCACAGCTAACACACAGTTTAGGCTGGGTGCCCACCCCCCCAGCAGGCTACCATCTATCTTGTCAGTGGGGCCTGGTCCCATAGGCATGCACTGAACATGCAGCTGGCGAGGGGGGGGGAAGAGGAGGGTTGTGGGGGCTGGATGCAGGCTACTAGTAGGTAGGGTTGCCAAGTTGCTAATGGAACAAAACTGAACACCCCTGCCCCCAAGGCCCTGCCCCTACCCTGCCCCTTCTTTGAGGCCCCGCCATCCCCACTTCCTCCGTCGCTTGCTCTTCCCCACCCTCACTCACTTTCACTGGGGGTGTGGGAGAGGGCTCCGGCCGGGGCACAAGATTGGGGCATGGGGGGTATGGGCTCTGGGTGGGGCCAGAACTGAGGGGTTCAGGGTGCAGGAGAGGGCTTCAAGCTGGGGCAGGGGTCCCTGGGGCACTTCCTGCGCCTCCCAGGAGGCGGCTGCCAGGTCCCTGCAGCCCTGGCCAATGGGAGTTGTAGAGCCTGCACTCGGGGCGGGGGAAAGCGCATGGAGATTCCCTGGCTTCCCATGCGCCTAGGGGCTGCAAGGACCTGGCGGCCACTTCCAGGAGCTGCACAGCACTAAGGTGGGCAGGGAGCCTGCCTTAGCCCTGGGCCCTCACTGTGCCGCTGACGAGACTTTTAACGGCCGGATTGGTGGTGCCAACCAGAGCCGCCAGGGTCTCTTTTCGACTGGGTATTCCGGTCAAAAAACTGGATGCCTGGCAAGCCTCCTTGTAGGCCCAGGAGCAGCACCCACCAGGGAAACAAGGTAAATGTGACAGAGCTCAAGAATGAGCAGGACCCAGAGAAAGCAAGCGATGCAGGTTTGGCTGCTGGGGCAGCCAAACGGATGGCCTGGCTTAGGTGCCTCATGCCAACAGAGGGTTCAGAGCTCAGGATCAAGAGTGGCGTGGGTGCCTGGCTCTGATCAGTAGCCAAGTGTACCAGGCCAGCCACTTAGATACTTAGGCAAAGACAGGAGATGGGCTTCTTTCTTGGGCATGTCCCTCCTAGCTTGCTGAGGTGGCTTCCTGCTCAGCTTGCTGGTTTCTGGAAAAGAAACAATATCCCTTAGGTGCCTGGGACTGGCACTACAAAGGGATTTAGGTGGTGCAAGTGGCATCCCCAGGTCCAAGTTAGGCATCCAGGCTCCTCCACATGCTGCGTGGGCAGAGTTAAACGTGTAAGGGAATGGCTATGCTGGAATCAGGGTGTCTGACCGCAGCACATGTAGCCAGACCTGAACCACCTTTACCCGAGCTGGCTTGGGGTGCAACAGCAGCGAAGCCATGGCAGCTCAGGCTGCAGATGTGCAGCCGGGCCCCCGAGCTAGCCCACGCTGACGTCTGTGTTGCCGCAGCTTCACCAAACAAGCTAGCGCAGCTATGTACATCCCTGTGCCATCACGCACATGCTAATTGCAGTGTAGACATACCTTAAAAAATGGGAGTCTCAGACGCCAACAAGCTAGCCAGCTAACCAAGCCCATAGGAAATGCTGAGGTGAGGGGTGTAGCCTTAGCTCTGCCCATAGGCAGCGGGTGAAGCTTCCCCTTGGGGAGGCGAGCCCCTGTCTGCCTTTTCTAGCCGAGGGCCCCTCCCCACTCTGTGCTGTCTGCCTCTCCCTGTGGCACGGGGGAGGAGGGCTGAGAGCCCAGCCCTGACCCCCCTCACAGCCCTGCGAGCTCTGTCAGGGCCACTGGGTGGGGGAGGAGCGCTGAGAGCCTTGTCAGGGCCACAGGGCTGAGCACGTGAGCACCTCCACCCCCCACGACCCTGGCCAGGCCCGGGGGTGGGGGTAAGAGGGGAGGCTGAGAGCTTGGTTGGGGCTATGGGAGGGTGGGTGTTGAAAGCTCGGCCCTGGCCCTATTCCACCCCTCCACTCCCCCATCTCCTGAGGCCAGAAAAGCTCTGTGCCCCTGCCGTGGCTGCAGCAGGGAGCGAGAATGCCTTCAGGCCTGGGGCCGTGGCAGGGGATTTTTTTCAGGGGGTCCAGGGCCCCAGAGCTATCACTCCCCACCCCCTCCACCCCCTGGCAGCACGAGGTTTGGGGAGTTAGGCACCAGGCTGGACCAGTGCCTCCCTACAATTGGCATTCACAGCCATGAACCCACTCCTGGCGTTAGGTGCCTGAGCCAGTCAGCCCTTTCTCAAGAAAAACCTCAGAGGTGGTGGTGGTGGTGGGGGTCTGCTTTTAACCGAAATCCAAGGGGCAAGAGCATTTACCCAGGATGTGAGAGTCAAATCCCACCCCCATGTGGACCAGCCACCCTCCCAGGAGAGTGCCCTAAGCACTGGGGTACTTGGGAAGCATGGGGGGGGGGTGTCTTGATCTCTCCTGTTGCTGCTCTTCCACTGTGTATAATTAAGTAGTTGGGAAATGGGGGCGGGGGCGGGGGAGAGAGAGGGGGGAAAAATATGAATGAATTGCTATTGGCCAGTGGGTAGGACATTCTCTGCTTCCCCACCTCCTAGGGGCTGCGGGGGAAGAAGGGGCAATCCCATAGGCCTTACTAGTCACAGAATTTGTCATGCCTCCCTCCCCTGCCCCCCCCCCCCCTTACATGTAATCTGATACCCTTTTTTTTTTTTTGGCAAGGGCTCTATCCTGCAGCAGGACTGGGATCCCCCTGCCATAATAGTGGGAGTGGGCTAAAAATTCAACAAACAATGCAGGAGCAAGTGGGTATCACAGGGTGGGATGGGAGGAGCAGTAAGAGAGGCATTGTCACTACGTACTGCTGCTGGCAGTGGTGCTGCCTTCAGAGCTAGGTGCTGGAGAGTGGCAGCTGGCGGGGGAGGAGGGGCATTTATGGTATTTGCGGGCTATTTGTTTAATACCGCTCCCATCCCACACTATAGACACTGTTGCATTTCTCCCCATCCCAAAAGCACACACCCCCCAGTTTACACACCACTGCCAAAAAGCATCTTCTGAGCCTAACTATGGGTTGGGCCCCACAGGTGAGATTGGTTGGGGCTGAGAATCCCACCAAGGCCCATGAGTTAGGCAGCAAGTCACTTGGTGGTGTCAGGACTGAGGCAGCTGCATGTCCACCACGTCAGCATCTCAATCTTTACCAATAGAAACGTATGTGCCTACAAGGCATTCGATCCACAAAGGAGGTTTTAGCTCAGCACTGCAATGTCTAATTTTAGTCACCGTGCTGCCTAATAAAATCCTTAGCCTTCAGTTGGGCATCCAGACTCCCTATGCAATGCAAAGGAAGAGTTGGGCACTTAAAGGTGGGATTCACAGCAGGAAGCAAGCTGAGCCAATAGGAAATGCCAAGGACAGGACTTATCTGTGAACTAGGGTTCTGGGCCACTCAGCAGCTCTGGAACAGCATCAGCACTCAGGCAGCTTTGCACATACCTAACTGGTGAAACTTAGGTGCCCACACTTAGGATTAGATGGCAGCTGAGTAGTGATTTTGAGCCTGTCAGTGGTGCCTAAATGTTGGACTTAGATGGCACAGTACCTTTGTAGATCAAGCCCCTAACTCTCCCCCTATGTTGTATGGGGAGCCTAAGTGCCAACCTTGGGGCTGAAAATTCCTGTGGGCGGCAGGGCAACTAAGGCTTAGGTATTGGAACGCTGATCCAATACCTAAGTAGCTTTAAGGATCTGGGTCTGAGTTCCCCCATCTAATTAAGCAGAATGTAGAAGTATTTCTTAAGGATGCTTCAGCGTTTAAGCCAAAAATTTCTAAGGAAATACTTTTCAGACAGTGTGTAATTAGAACTCTCTGCCACAGGATGGGGATGAGGCCAAGACCTTAGCAAAAGGGATTGGATATTTATAGGGAAATAAATCGTTTTTAATTTTCCCCCTCTAGTCCACACAGCAAAAATGACTGGAATACAAAATAAAACCTAGTGAAGTCATTAATTTTTAAAAATACTTTAATACTATTTATATTTACAAATGACCAAACTGCTTTTTTTCTACGTTTTGAAAAGTTGTAACTGTCTGCTACATTCCAGCCTGGTGTGGAGTTTTAGAGTATAGTTAAAAACATATCTTAAACTAAGGATTGGTAATGGTAAAGGCTGCCAGGCTTGAGATGTAGTGCTACTGGGCACCACTGTCCTTATCTGCTTTGTACTGTCATTCTAGACCTGTCACCATGATTGTATTGACTCATTAGCTTCAGTGTGCATCACCTCGGATATTAAAAAAACCATTGTAAAACAGTGTTTACAGATATCAGTAATTTTAAGATCTACTTAATCTTAAACTTGAACATCTAACATACTTTTTCTTCTCTGGCCAGCTTCACTACAGTGGTTGTTTTTCAGCTTTAAGAACTATAACTCTAGTGTGACATGTTCAACTGGAATTGAATATGACAAAGGGAATATCTCTGCAACTCTAGAAAAATATTGCTTTTGGTTTCTGTTTTTTTAGCACAAAGATGTCCAGCTAAAAGCATTATGATATAAAATAATAATTGTGTGCACTTCAAACAACCTTTCATCCAGGGATTTTTAGAGCACTTTATAAAGATGGATAAGTACTATTTATGCTCATTGTTACAGATGCGGAAATTGAAGTATAGCGGTTAAAGTCCAGATCCTCAAAGGTATTTAGGCACCTAATTCCCATGGGTTTCATCTAGGTAACCTGGCTTAAAGTCATGTTACAAGTTAGCACCACACTTGGGAATAGAACTCCTGTTAACTAGTCAATGCTCTAAGCATTCGTGTCAGGAACCATCACTTCACAGACAGCATCAGTCATTTCAAATGGCCTGTGCACAAAAAAAATCCCTCATTTCACAATATACTACATACAGTAAATATTCACCCAAGAACAATTAAAATAATAATTTGAGTCCACTCCTGCAGTCCTTTCTCAGGCAATCTTTCCATGGGCTTCAGTGAGCGTTTTACTCAAGTAAAGTGTGAGGACAGTGAGGCTTAGAGCTCCAGGAAAATGTTCAGAATGACGTACAGAAGATGAAGCAAGCAAATGAGAACTGTGCCACTAGATCCTGACCTAACCCTAAGGATAGTTATTCCTGCAGTTCTGGAGGAAACAGTAGTAAGTTAGGGAAGTTTTCTAAGTAATGTTTGTTCTGTTTCTTTGGCTCCCTGACATAAGTTGATTATAGCTGCCCAAGCACTTATATGGCACTCATCACCATAGAATCTGAGCAGCTAAGGTAATCTGGCCCCAAAAGAGTGGAAACCAGTGGTGGCATAATGGCAACCACATGGTACTAGCGGGGATTACTATGTGAATATTTCACACCTCTCCAGCATTTTGAATTCAGTAATGCTGCACATTGCATACAGCACCCTTCACCAACCATACTTAGGAAAAAAATATGATCATCACCCCTAACTGATGGAAATTAAATATTCAATTGGATATAATGAGTCCTATTTCTATTTCAATTAAATATCATAGCTGAAGGACAAGAAACCGTAACAGGTAAAAACACAATTAAACAGAAGTAGAGCATATTTGTACGATCAGCAAATTGTAACTAAAAAAATGGGATATTCCAGGAATCAGCATCTGAATCTTTACTGAAAGGAAGTTAAATTCAAATAGCTTTGAATTAACAGCTGTCTGTTACAGAGCAGAGCAGTGCAGCTAACGTATATGTCAAATGTAATACTGTCCAGGGAAAACATTCTGGAGTAACAGACTCCTTTAAAAATGTGTAGGAAATATAAAAGAACAACTGGAAAAGTCAATACGATGGGGAGACCTCCACTGAGCTGGGGCAGAACAATATAAACATGACGTGGTTGGGAAATGGCCACACTTGCAGCACAAAATATTGGTTCCCATCACGGAGTTCTTTAAAAATGTTGCTTTAACACATGTAAAGTAACAGAGAAAAGTGACTATAAAGGGCCAGGCAGCGCTTGCAAAGTGGAGTCTCAGTGCTCCAGGGGAAGCTCTGGATGACAGTGCCTCTGACCACATTTGTAGTGCAGCTGTTGTGCCATATCCCTTAGGAGAGTACTGGCTGAGATCCTGCTGACAACTGCAAGTTCTGTAGGGAAAACACTAGGAGCAGCCCAGTGCAGGAGAACCAGAAGGCTGAGTTGTTTTAGGTTTTGCTGTTGTTATAAAGGCAACCCCCCAACAGGGGGTAATAAAGAAAAAGTCAAAGGGATATATTTTCCTCACCTCCCACAGTGGTTGCACCAATGGTTTGGACCCTATTTAATGTGTGTGGATAGCATGTTACGGGACAGAAATGCCACTTTCTTACATGCAGATACTGAGATAACTGGTATATATGGTTACCAGTATTCAGAGGATTGCTGTATTTTATTTTTCAGTCTCATTACTGTATCTCCTTTATGACCATCTTTTATGTAAATCAATGCTATGGTCTCACCTGGAATCTTCTAATTCCTAGTTATTCCATCATAACAGTGATAATGCAGAAAATAGGAGGGGTACATAGATGGGCTATAAAAACACAGGCACGGAAAGGCTTCTGTATGAAGAGAGAATGCAAAGATCAGGACTACTTAGTTTAAAACAAAAACAACAAGGAGTCTTTAAAGTGCCACCGGACTCCTTGTTGTTTTTGTGGATACAGACTAACACGAACGACTACCCATGGCAGAGGGGAGGTGACAATAAAAATACAAAATAAGAAATGGTATAGCAAAGGTAAATTGGATGCTCCTATTTACCCTTTCATTGCAGTACAAGAGCATGGGGATAATCAGTGGAACCTGAAGACAATACAATCTAACCCATAAAAGGAAGTACTTTATTACATGATGCAACTGTAACCTGTGCAACTCCTTACCACAAAAATTACAAACTAACAAGTAATAAGATGGTTAATAAGCCCTCCTACCGCTACATTAAATAGGATAACAACTCTTCCTACAAGAATAACTAATAATCATAGAGCACTGTCAGCTGTAGATCTCAAAATGCTTTACAAAGGAGGACAGTATCATTTCCCCCATTGTAAAAATGGGGAAACACAGAGAGATGAAGTAATTTGCCCAAGCTCACAGCTGGGAATAGAAACTGGGTCTCTCAAGTCCCAGTCTAGCGCCCACCAGGGCCAATGCAACCACTAGGCGGCCAACTAGGGCGCCAAGTGTTGGGGGCGCCAAAAAGCGGTGCCCCCCCCAAAAAAAATTTTAAACAACGGAGCACCAGGCTGCCGCTGCTCCCTGCTTCCCAGTTCCAGAGGGGCCGCCAGCAGCGCGGCTAGTCCCTCCCCCTGCAACAACCCCGGGCACAGCACACCCCCGCCTGCCAGCCCCTTGCAACAACCCCCTCCTGCCCACTCCTCCCTTGTGCAAACCCCTCCGTGCCACTGCACCCTCTGCAACAACCCCGGGCACAGACACCCCCCCGCCTGCCAGCCCCTTGCAAGAACCCCCTCCTGCTCACTCCTCCCTTGTGCCACTCCCTCCCTGCCACTGCACCCCCTGCAACGAGCCCCTTTTGCCTCTGTGCAATCTCTTCCCTGCCACTACACCCCCGCCCCCTCCATCTCTTGGCCACCTCCACCCCCTGCAACAATCCCGTGCACCCCCCTCTGCCACCTTCACCCCCTAGAAGAGCCCCCATACGACCCCCCTCTTTGCAGCCCCCCACCATGCCCCTGCACTTTGTGAACATCTGGGCCCCTGGGGGGAACTTGGCCATAGGAAGGTGGGGGCTGGACATCGGAGCGGGGGCGCAAGGTGGAAGTTTCGACTAGGGCGCAAAATATCCTTGCACCGGCCCTAGTTCCCACCAGCTCCTTTCTGCAGCAGGGGACAATCTGGCTTTGGTTTTATACTTTTAATTCAAAAATAAAACTGTTTGATGTTACTACATGAGTCACTCTTCTTCCCAAGCACCCTGAAATGGTGGCTGTGTACATTATAACTATCTTCTTTATAGCCCTGCCCACCCCCAGTGCTATGGGCCTGATCAAACAGTAAATACATGGCAGTATTATTCCAGTAACCATTTGGTGATAGGAGAAGACAGTTGCTATTTTCATACAGTTTTAGAAAAAGGAAATAAGATGACATGTCAGAGAGAAAATGTATCTTCCCATCCCAACAGAACATAAAGCTCAGTTGACTGATCTACCCTTAAAAGTTTTGCTGGCATAGCAAAGTCAGTTAGGAATATGAAAAAAAATATCACCCCTTCCTACCACCACCACCCCCCACACCTGACACAGCTATGCCAGAAACAGCCCTAGTGTAGACATAGTTATACCAGCCAAAAAAATCCTTTTGGAAGCATAGGTTATTTGGGGGAGGGATAGCTCAGTGGTTTGAGCATTGGACTGCTAAACTCAGGGTTGTGAGCTCAATCCTTGAGGTGGCCACTTAAGGATCTGGGGAAAAATCAGTACTTGGTCCTGCTAGTGAAGGCAGGGGGCTGGACTCGATGACCTTTCAGGGTCCCTTCCAGCTCTATAAGATAGGTATATCTCCATATATTATTTAGAGTTCAGGGAACTGGTATAAGCTATATTGGCAAAAGAACATTTCTTTGCTGATGCAAACTGCATCTCCACTAGGCTATATCAACAAACCCTTTCTAGCATAGACAAGTCAGTGTCCCTCATATACAAACATTTTAAAATATATATATAATAGTATAGGGAGAGATGGAGTGGAGAGAAATTTAATATATATATGTACCTGTGTTAAAAAAACAAAAGTTGAAAGGCACACGCCAGTTTAACCATTTAGATGCGACACAAAACCACTTTAGGAAAAAACAAAAGCAAAAGACCCCACACTCTAATTTTGAAGAATTTGCAAGTGAGACAGGTGCTATGAAACACTGTTACTTTGGTAGCATATTATTTAGGATATAAAAAATTTTCATATTTAAGCACAAAGGCTTTCAAGATGTCTGACTTACAGTGTGCTATTTTTAAAAGTTTGCAGACAAATGCAAACCAGAGCTAATTAGGTGCAAACAGCAGAGGATATTATCTTCTAAGACAAACGTCTACCTGTTCTTTTTTACTTTGTCTTTCACCACTGTAAAAAACCCACTATTATGCTCTCTATTGCACAGCAGTGCTAAAATTATGGTTGAGGAGACACTTTCATTGTATACACTCCTATTTTCTGTCGCTTGTAACTTTCTGGAGGAATTACCCTTTCGGATGAAACTTCTCATGCTTGTCCTCAAAAGTGAATTCATTTGGAAAGTTTGATAAAATATTATTAAGTCATAGCTATGTGACACAGGCACAGCTGGAAGCCAACATTCAGAGAAAGTGGGACTTGGTGCTGCTGTGGCAGTACAGGGTGTTAGTGTAGAAGACCCTGTGGCTCTAGAGTGGCTTCGGTGAATGAACCTCTTCTGCTTCCGCAGGAAGAAAGGGGACGTTCCAACTGGCCCCATTCTGCAGCAGGGGACTATCTGGCTCTGGTTTTATACTTTGAATTTAAAAATAAAAAAAGAGTGCTATATGCGATATAAGCATGTTAATTTTACGTTAGTGACCTTACTCGAAACCCATAGGACACCAGCATTCAGCTGAAAGACGGGCTATGGGGTCTCTGTAACAAACACCTGCCATGCTAGGCAATTCAGTTCAGCCCCTGGAAGAAAACCTTCCGTTCCCTACTTCCATGGCAGCAGACTCCATCGCAGGGAAGGGGAAGTGCAAAACCAGTTTGAGCCAATCTTTTGGAAGGCTTTGATCATATTCTTTTGGGATCAGGATTGCCAAAACAGCAGACCTAGCCAGGCTACCAGCATGAGAGAATCAGCTTACACTATTACTTACGCCCTCGTTGGGCCATGACGCTTTCCAGGCCCCTCCATCACGTAGGTTAGCAGCCTGTCTCCCCCCACTATCAACACGTTTGAATTTGCTCCCTGCTCTCACCTTTTTGGCTTTTTTTCCACAGCTGGCTGGTCTAGTACCATGTCTGGAGTTCACTCTTCCTTACAGTATTTGAATCCTCAGTCCTAGCATCACCTACTGGGCCCATAAGCAGGCAATACTGTTTCCAATTCAGCTTTGTTTTATCCCCTGTGGATCCTTACTTGAAGAGGCATCAGGGCATGAGATGTGATCTGCTCAGTCCAAATACACAAGCTGAGGGAAAACACCGGTAGATGCAATTATCCAGCACTGTGGAAATGATTTGGTTCCTCGGCTGTTATCAGGCTATTGCAGTGGGTGAAACAAGACAAAAATCAGTCCAATAGTCCTGGCCACTCAATTTGCCAGGTTGGAGCTGCTGACCCTAAACATTTCAAGAGGGTGCCATCAAACGCCTCATGGCAAACAGGGCTAGGAAAGGGGTCAACAATAATGGAAGTAGTTTTATTTGCTGCACTGTCCACCAACCATTAGGAATAAGAGTTTTTCTTACAAGTGTCCTGGACTGCTTTGCCCAATTGCATGCAATTTTGTGATGTCAGCTCTGTTATCTTTAGTTTTAGGCTGCAGACCTGACTGAAGAGCAAGTGATTAAATGGAGGATGCCCGCTAAGCTTAGAGTTTAGCACCACCTGTAGTCTCTGGTCCCGAAGAGCAAAGATCCAGGCAAGGCTGTTTACGTAGGGGTAGGAATGTCTCTCAACTTCGCTGCAGTTTAGAGACGGGGGCATATGTCCTCCCTGCAGAACAGGTGTCAACACTTCCATAACCATAATCTGATGGAGGTTGGTCTTTACTCAGAGGGGCAGCTCTCTGAACAAAAGTGGGTGGCATTACTGGTGATAGTAGGGATAGCAGCAGCTTTGGTTTACCTATATTCCTTCATCATGTCAGGAAGACATAGCTTCCTGTTAGGTATTAAGATAACCAAGGAAAACAAGGATTGGCTTGTATGGTGAATTGAACCCTCCTATTTTCATAGCTGCCAGGACTTTCTGCCCTGGGGCTTAGGTAGGTTTGCTTGTCTATCTCTATTTTGCAGCCTTTTCTGACAGTCTGGAGTCATGTATTTGTGTAATCATTTGGGCATGCCTGGGAAAACAAAGTACTGCACATACATACAGGATATCGTTTTTTCTTATTAAAAGTAAAGCCACAGCCATGAATCAAGGTACACAGACATTTAGGCATGAATACCTGGCTATGTACATATGGAAAAGCTACCATTCCTTTAGTCAAATGATGGCAATACGCTTGAATAAGTGATCCTAAAGAAGTGAAAATGTTGAAATAAAGATGCTGATTTTAGAGTGATGATTATTCAGGTTTTTAAAAAAAGTTTTTACCATTCCTATAGCATCGTAATTTGTCCTAGGTACTATATAGTGAAACAATACAATACATCAGGGAAGTTATATGGTCAAGGATTTACAGACAAGAAGGTCAGCAATGCAATCTTGGCCACACTGTGGGCATGGGTGTACACACATACAGTATACATACAATGTGTACTTCTGCTCTGAAAAGTGTCTATTGAAAAAGTTATTTTTATACAAGTTCTACTCCTATCTATAGTCATTCATAGCTGCATACTTTAGTGACTAAAAAAAGATTTTACTGTTTTATATCCCCAAGAGGGAGAAAAAGCTGGATTCTATTCTGTGTGCATTATCATCAAAATTGTTTATTAAATTCCAAATGCAGGGCTAAAATATGCAACCTCAGAGAAAGCACTGAGATTGCACAAAGGGTATAATTTGCCCTGCAAAACATATATGATGTGACAGATGGAAAGTACTCAGTTTGACTCTTAGATCCCAGGTTGAGTTCACAGGGCTGGAAGTTGGGGGAGGGTGGGGGAAATTTCACTTGTAAACAGCACATTTACTCGGAACCTTACTGAGACGCATTTCTAGAGTCACTTTTCTGAGTGGTACTGTACTTAGGGACAAAAATTATAATCAAATACCTGAAAGAAAGACTGTCATATGAGCAAGATGGCTGACTTTTTGGGGTTCCGGGATTCAGCTTCCTTAACCATGGAATGTTTTTCTGGGAAGGACAACAGTTGAGAAGAGATGGAGTGCACCTGACCAAGAAGGGGAAGAACACCAACTCAACAACATAGTGAGGAGGGCTTTAAACTAGGTTCAAAGAGGACAGGTGACAAAAGCCCACAGGTAAACATTAACGAAGGCAACCTTAACAGAGGACTAGATTGGAGGGGAGGTGGGGGGGGGGCAATAGAAAATTACAATAGGGTCAGCAAGGAGCATCAAGAGGGATATCAATGGGGGAATCTGCTCAAGATCTTAGATGTCTATACACAAATGGAAGGAATATGGGGAATAAAAAAGAACTGGAAGTGTTAGTAGATAAGCTAAATTATGACTTAACTAGCATCACAAAGACTTGGTGCGATAAAATACATGACTAAAAAATTGCTATAGAGGGGTATAGCTTGTTCAGGAAGGGCAGGCAGGGAAAAAAGGAGGTGGTGTTGCATTATACATCAAGAATACATACACATGATCCAGAAAGCGGTGAGAGACAGATCAGTTGAAAATCTCTGGGTAAAGGTAAAAGGGGAAAAATAGGGTTAAAAAGTGGTGATGGATGCATTTCTAGAACAAATAAAAAAAAAATCCAAACACAGGACCTTCACTACCCATACATCTATTAGAAAAGTAATATGGCAAAACACAAAATTTCCAATAAGTCCTTGGAGAACTTTGTTTCAGAAATGAAGTGATCAGGGAGACAGCCATTTTAAACTTGATTCTGACCAACAGGGAGGAATTGCTTGTAAATTTAAAGGTTAAAGGCAATTTGGGTAAAAATGATCATGAAATGATAGATTCTACAGAAAGGAAGGAGAAAGAGCAGCAAAATAAGAACAACGGACTTTGAAAAAAGCAGACTTTAACAATCTCAGAGCACTGGTAAGTAAGGTCCCATGGGAAGAAAATGTAAGGGATAAATTTGTTCAGGACAGCTGGCAGTTTCTCAAAGAGACAACATTAAAGGCACAACAGCAAATTATCCTGATGTGAAAGAAACATAGGAAGACTAGTAACAGCCAATCTTGCTCTATCAAGAGCTCTTTAATTACCTGAAAATCAAAAAGGAATTCTACAAAAAGTGGAAACATGGACAAATTGCTAAGGAGGAGTACAAAAGTATAGTACAAGAATGTAAGGACAAAATCAGAAAGGCTAAGGCATAAAATGAGTTAAACCTAGCAAGGCATGTAAAAGGAAGAAGAGGTTCCATAAATACATTAGGAGCGAAGAAAGATGAAGAAAAGTGTAGGTCCTCTACTTAGTGTGGAAGGAGAGCTAATAACGTATGACATCAAGAAGGCTGAGGTGTTTAATGCCTGTGTTACTTCAGTCTTCACTAAAAACGTTAACACTGAACAGATACTCAGCTCAATTAACATTAACAAGAGAGAAGGAACACAAGCCAAAACAGGGCAAGAACAGGTTAAAGATAAGTTAGATGTATTCAAGTTGGCAGGACCTGATGAAATTCATCCTAGAGTACTTAAGGAACTAACTGAAGCGATCTCAGAAACATTAGCAATTATCTTCGAGAATTCATGGGGGACAGGTGAGATCCCAGAGGACTGGAGAAGGGTAAACATAGCACCTATCTTTAAAAAGAGGAACAAAGAGGAGCCAGGAAATTATAGACCAATCAGCCGAACTTAAATACCTGTAAAGATGCTGAAACAAATTATTAATCAAATCATAAGCACCTAGACGATACTAAGATAAAATATAGCTATCATGGATTTGTCATGAACAAATCATGCCAAACCAACTTAATTTTCTTCTTTGACAGGTTTATTGGCCTAGTGCAGTGGTTCCCAAACTTGTTCCGCTGCTTGTGCAGGGAAAGCCCCTGGCGGGCCGGGACAGTTTGTGTACCTGCCGCGTCCGCAGGTTCGGCTGATCGCAGCTCCCAGTGGCCGCGGTTCGCTGCTCCGGGCAAATGGGAGCTGCTGGAAGCGATGCGAGCCGAGGGACATACTGGCCGCCACTTCCAGCAGCTCCCATTGGCCTGGAGCAGCGAACCGCGGCCAGTGGAAGCTGCGATCGGCCGAACCTGCGGACGCGGCAGGTACACAAACCAGCCCGGCCCGCCAGGGGCTTTCCCTGCACAAGTGGCGGAACAAGTTTGGGAACCACTGGCCTAGTGGATGGAGGGGGAAGCTGTAGACATGATACTTCTTAATTTTAGTTAGGCTTTTGAACACCATCCCACATGACCTTCTCATAAGCCAACTAGGGAAATATGGTCTAGATGAAGTTACCATAAGGTGGGTGCACAACTTGTTGAAAGACCACAGTTCTGCTGTCAAACTGAGAGGATCTATCTAGTGGGGTCCTGTCCAATACTCTTCAATATTCTCTATTAATGACTTGGATGATAGAGAATATGCTTGTCAAATTTGCAGATGACACCAGACTGGGAGGGGTTGCAAGCACTTTGGAGGACAGGATTAGAATTCAAAATGACTTTGACAAATTGAAGAATTGGTCTGAAATCAAGAAGATGAAATTCAATAAAGACAAGTGCAAAGTATTATATTTGGAGGGGCGAATCAAATGCTCAACTACAAAATCGGACTAGGCAGTAGTACAGTTGAAAATGATCTAGGGGTTATAGTGGATCACAAATTGAATATGAGTCAACAATGTGACGCAGCTGCAAAAAAAGACTAGTATCATTCTGGGGTGCATTAACAGGAATGTTATACGTAAGACACAGGAGGTAATGGTCTTGCTCTACTTTAGGACTAGTTTACTCTAGTTTAGGCTTGAAATTAGACAAAGGTTTCTAACTATTAGAGGAGTAAAGGTCTGGAATAGCCTTCCAAAGGGAGCAGTGGGGGCAAAAAAAAAAAAACCTAACTGGCTTCAAGACTGAACATGATAAGTTTGGGGGGGATGATGATGAAACTGCCTACAATGGCATGTAGCCCATCTGTGACTGCTAGTAGCAAATATCCCCAATGGTCAGTGATAGGACACTAGATGGGGAGGGCTCTGAGTTACTAGAGAGAATTCTTTTCCAGCTGTCTGGCTGGTAGGTCTTGCCAAAATGCTCAGGGTACAACTGATCACCATATTTGGGGCCAGCAAGGAATTTCACCCCAAGTCAGATTGGCAGAGACCCTGGGGTTTTTTGCCTTCCTCTGCAATATGGGACACAGGTCAATTGCAATTTAAACTAGTGTAAAGGGTGGATTCTCTGTAACTTGAAGTCTTTAAATCATGATTTAAGGACTTCAGTAACTCAACCAGAGGTTAGGGGTCTATTACAGGAGTGGGTGGGTGAGGTTCTGTGGCCTGTGGTGTGCAGGAGGTCAGACTAGATGATTATGATGGCCCTTTCTGGCCTTAAAGTCTCTGAGTCAACTTGTGACTCGTGAGGCCTCAGCTGGAGTAGTGTGTCCAATTCTGGGCAGCACACTTTAAGAAAGATGTGGACAAATTGGAGAGAGTCTGAAGCAGAGCAACAAAAATGATAAAAGCTTTAGAAAACTTGACCTATGAGGAAAGGTTAAAAAAATTGGGCATGGTTAATCTTGAGATAAGGGGGGATTCAGCGGGGACCTAGTAACAGTCTTCAAAGACATTAAGGGCTGTTATAAAGATGATGGCGATCAGTTGTTTTCCATGTCCACAGACGGTAGGACAAGAAATAATGGGCTTAATCTGCAGCAAGGGAGATTTAGGTTAGATATTAGGAAAAACTTTATAACTATCAGGGTTGTTAAGTTCTGGAATTGGCTTCCAAGGGAAGTTGTGGAATCCCCATCATTGGAAGTTAAGAACATGTTGGACAAACACCTGTCAGGGGCCAGGGACGGTCTAGGTCAGTGGTTCTCAACCAGGGGTCTGAGGCCCCCTGGGGAGCTGCGAGCAGGTTTCAGGGGGGCCACCAAGCAGGGCCAGCATTAGAATCCCTGAGGCCTAGGGCAGAAAGCTGAAGCCCTGCTGCATGGGGTTGAAGCCAGGGCCCTGAGCCCCGCCACCCGATGCTGAAGCGGAAGCCTGAGCAATGTAGCTTTGTGGGGTCCCAGGCAATTGCCCAGCTTGCTACCCCCTAATGCCAGCCCTGGCTTTAATATGCAGAAAACCAGTCATTGTGACACAGGTGGGCCTTGGAGTTTTTATAGCATGTTGGGGTAAAGGGGGGGAGGGGGGGCTCAGAAAGAAAAAGTTGAGAACCCCTAGTCTAGGTTTACTTGAGTCCTGCCTCAGCACAGAGGGTTGAACTTGATGACCTCTTGAGGCCCCTTGCAGCCTTACATTTGTATTCTCTGATTTTAAATATCTCAACCATAAATGCATTAAGCATCGATTGTTGCATTCCATTCTAATTGTTTTTCTTACTTCATTTTAATCAGCTGTGTGGGTTTACTTACTGAGTTTTCCCTTCCGTAAATTACGTTTTAATAACCCACCTAACTGCCTCCTTTTCCCCAAGCAGATTCTCTTTTCAAAAGTACAGCATCACTGCCCCTCAAAATTCAGCCCAGCTCTGCTGATTCTCCTGCCTATCATTTCACTCAGACGAAGACAGTAAAAGGGTGGGGGGAAATGAATAAGGCCTAAGGAATCTGAATAAGAAAATTTAATTGCAGTTGAAACAGGGTCTGAAAGCTCTATTAATGTCACTTCAGCTGTCTTTTAAAATGTGACCAAATCTGCCTGTAAAGCCGATTTATCATTTGATAAAAATAATTATTTGAGAGAAAAAAGAAAAAAAATGTATCAGCAGCTGAATTGAGGAACAATAGGTAGACAGAGGTCCTTTAAGGACAAATTTAATTGACTCAATTTTCTAATGGGTGTCTACAATAGATACTATATTGATAGGTGCATTAGAAATAGCAGAGATAGATTGCACTTTTCATTTTAAATTCTTGTCAGTCTTATGCCATTTCATTTTTAAAACAAAAAATCCTATTCCTTACAGGTGTTATAATTATTGTGAGTGAATCTACTGCTTGTGAAAGGTGCTGGACTGAACGCCAGGGAGAAATGCACTCTTTGGCCACAGAACAGGTACAGCATGAAGTGCTAGCTTCTTACTGCTGTCCTGCCACTGTGTCCCACTCTGACTTGAAGAGGCCTCCTCTAGCAAAGAGAGGACAGTGTTTTCCAAGCTCAATCATTCACTGGCATCTCATCCACTTGGTGGCATGTGTGTGGGGCGTTTGGATGATGTAACGAGAGCAAGTTCCAATCTTAATCTTATTTCTCACAGTCTACCCTGTTGTTAGCCAGTAAGGTGCTTCGTGCAGGGAATCTCTTTGTTTCCAATTTAACATCAAACCACATCACCGGTGCTCAGAAAAAGAAAGTTTCAAGTGCTATGACCCACAGCTAGATTTGAATTAGGGTTCTAGAGGTGAAAGATTCTATATCCCAGTAGTAACCCCTCAGGCCATCCACTTTCCCTTAAAAATCTCTTATTTTTTTTAAAGGAATACAAAGGTACAGTCTGCCTCTATTTGCCCATTTCTCTCATTCATGGCAGTGCCAAGATGGAGATGCATGTGCAAATATGCAAGAAAAAGTCTACAGCTCCCTACCCCCACATTGTGACCATCACAGGTGCTGAGCACAACTTTGTGCTTATGGAGCAGGACGACTCTGTGGGACTAGTGCAGATGCTGCTAGTCTCTAGCACCAGCCAGTGGAACAGAGGTGGGGAACCTACGGCCCGGCCTGTTGCTTAATTTCATCCGGGCCACGGAACGGGGTTGGGGGCTCACCCCATTCCACCGGGTCCGGCGCTCACCCTGCACCGCCCGGCGCTCCAGCAACCCCCCATGCCCCGACCCCGCTCCCCGGCTGGAGCGCCGGGTCGGAACAGGTGGGCTCCCATTTTTCTGGGGCCCCCAAATTGGCTGGGGTTCCTGGACACGTCCCCTTGGCCCAGTGGCTAATCCGGCACTGGGAGGAGGGCGGCAGGCGAGCAAGTGGGCAGCCCAGGGGCGGCAGAGGAATACTCAAAAAAGAAAGGCCTGCTGCTTCAGGAGCCAGGCCCGGTGTGGGGAGGTGGGACAGGAGCCGTTGCTGCTGGAGAGCAGCGTCTCCTCTTGGAGTTGGATGTGAGCTCGGGGCCCCAGGCAACCCCTGGCCAGAGTGTCCATCGCCCCCCACAAGGCTGGTGGTGGGGGGGGGGAAATGGCCCCAATTTCTCCTGCTCCCACCTCCCCGCATCATTGCTCACACATCACCACCAGGGGATGGCAGGGCTGATTTACGGCGAGAACCTCATCACAGCATCTGATCCAAAGACCGGGGTAGTCAACAGCATGGGCTTTGGATCAGACCCTTGCTTTTTACGTGTGTGTGACCCTCAACTGATTTTTTCTGTGGGTCAATGGCCCTTGATAGAAAAAAGCTTCCCCACCCCTGCATTAGAAGTACCTGGGCAGACACCAGACCCTTTCCAGAAGCAGCACTAAGTTTGTGCTCACCAGAGCTGGGGGTGGGATTGTGCCTGTAGGACAGCGCACCTCAACACCACCCCTAACATGAGGCTGTAGCAAGATGCTACAATCAAGCCTAAAAATAACAATGATAAAAACATCTAATGTACATGTTCTATGCAATGTGGCAATGTTTAATGCTGTATTCTCTCCAACAAAATGATCCAGGTATCTATACATTAGTAATACAAATACAAAGAGTAGCTAATGATTTTTAGAGATTTATGCCGGATAGACTATTCCCTTCCTGTATATCTAATCTTTATATTTGGCATACAGAGCAGAACCCTTAGGCATTCAGGAATCATTTTCAGGAAACATTTTCAGAAATCTCTCTTCTGGCATTTGTTGTTCCTGTATATGAACAGATTTGGTCCTCCTGTCACCTAATATTGGTAAAATCTAAGAACAAAGCCCAATTAAGCATACATTAACCATTCATTCATAGAACCATTCATAGACCTGGCAACACTGTCTTTTTAAGGCTATGCAATCTGGATTAGAGGGGTTTCCAATGCGTTAGATACATTGGATCTTCTTTGCAGAGAGGAAAATTGACTCTGGTATCAGGGATTTAAAATAGTTGTAAAATTGTACTATTGTACTCAAGAGTTTCTGAGCTGCATTGTTTTAAGTCTTGTAAATTCTGTTTTGACATATCTATTGGTTTGTTCTTATTAGATATTTACTGATTTCTAATGGACAAGATGAAATAATGTTTTCAAACATTTTGGCAGCTTTTTATTCAACTAGATTCAATTAGGTCATTGTTTGGCCATATTTTTGTTTTCAATGGCTCATAGAATCCTAAACCCAAAATTGCCCTAGGTAAAAGTACTGATCTAAAGGATTGTATTTAACACCAAAAAAAAAAATCAATATTTTCTACAATATTTTTGTTTCTGTTGAGCAAGTTTTCAATATGTCATGCCTGAAGTCTGTAGAGTGACTTAAGTTTTTATTGATAAAATTACATCTTACTTAAATAAGGTTCTGCATACTTTCTAGACCTTTGTTCCAGTGATAGGATAACTTTTAAAAAAGATTTACTTAAAGGTGGAAGGGAAAGGATTCTCCCTTTTTACAATTCATAAACAGCCTTAACATTTTAAAGATTCAGCTGAGATCTTCAGTTTTCCTGCTCTCTCCGAAAACACAGGATGAAAAATTGTTCAGAAACAGCATTAATTTTATACTTTCTCATTTAAATACATTTTATCTAATAGTATAACCATTAGTTAGGCTTTTTACAGAAAGGAGGACAGATGACACAACATCAAAAGAGCATCTAGATGTGAGGTTTCAGCATTATTTGTCACTACAAACAGACATAATACACAAATAAAGAACCTTTGATAACACCAATTTTCATCCCATGTTGCAGTCAGTGCAATCATCTTGGTTGCTCAGAAAACCTAGAAGATGTATTTCATGTGCTTGATTCCATATGTTTTAAAGAAAACCATGATAATCAATGCCCAGAGTCCTAGAATAAAACCTCCTGGAGGATGCCAGTCTTTCTGTTTTGGTTTCTGTAAAATAAAAACGGTATCACTGTTAGTTCTTCATGCTAAATACTTATTGGATTTATCAACTGGAAAAAAAATCTTTGCACTTGAGCAAAATATTGACAATATGCACATCCTTTACAAAGCTGATATCCAGCGCCAAACATCTGTCCTTTTAATGAAGTTAAAAGTAACTGGCGTGAAGTGAGTTGACAGCCTGTTATACCTGCATCTTGGGAGTGACGCTATAGCTATGAGTGGGACACCACTTTCGTTGTACACTAATTGCAGGTGCACATAACTTTCCAGAAGAAAAATCCCTCACACATTTGTTTGGAGTGAAATCTCTCATGCTTGGGCTCAGGCGAACTGTGAAATTTTATGGGAGAATTTGGTAAAACTTTGTTGGGTATTAAAAATACACATTCTTAAGTGTGGTTTTTCATCATCTAAGAAATGGTCAGATGTTCCTTCTGTGCTGAGTTATTTAATGAATTAATAGTTATTTAAATATATAAATAATTATTAATAGTTAAATGACTATAATACACAGTATGATTGATTTGAACGCAGTAGTTTCCCCTAGGATTTGCACCTCAGGAAGCCAAGAGCCTGTGCTTGCCTGGTCCTCAATCAGTACTCCTCCCTTGAACAATCCTCTTATCTGCAGACAAGTGAACTATATCCAGGACAGCTACGCCCCTTCTGATACAAACTGAATGGTAAGATTCGTATCACTTCTGCTCTCTCCTCAGCACCATGAAAATTTCAGATCTTGTATGGTCTGTGGTGGGAAATGAACTCTGCCAGGTAGAGACCTAGAGTGCCCAAAATCTGTCTAAGATCTGTGTAATTCATGCTACGTACATGCAACATTTTGGCTGAGAATTTAAACATGCTGAAATCAGAGATATCAGAGTTGCAATTCTTATGAGAAGCATAACTCAACACCTCCTGCACACAATCTAACACCATAAACAGTAATGCAGAATCCTAGGTGTATGCAAAGGGTGGAGTTGCTTGAATGAAAATAAACACATGCGGCTAAAATAGAATTGCTAAAGAAATAGACCACGTCTAAATAGCACAAATACTGTACTGAAGTTCTTGCATAGTTTTTGTTCATTTTCTGAGGAGTGATTTGGCTTCTTGTTATTAGAAAAGCCATCAGTCATGCATAGAATATATACATTTTCTACCTAAAGCTTGAACCATATTCTCCTTCTATACCATGAGCATTCAAAGGTGTTCTGCTTTTGTAGCATGAAGTCAAATTAAAACAGTCATATTTCACTCAGGTAAATTATTACAAATACAAAACACTCTACAGTTCCAATTTCTGCATGAAACTGGTTATAGGATGCTTGCTGTTTCCCACTAAATGCACCAGGTGGCTGGGAACTTTAAAGCCATAGGTGCAGTTTGCAGCGTCTGTTCTTTCAAAACAGCTTTTCAATCAACAACAAAAGCCTTTGGATTTCTCTGCCTCCGTTTTCTAAAGCTGGATAGATCTGGATATTTTTATTTTTTTTTCCTAAATCAAGAGAAAATTTCTCTTTACGTATAATATTTGTTATGCATAAACAAAACAAATGGAAACAGGAGGGCCTGAGACACAAACCAGAAAAACAGGCCCATGAAATGTTATTGAATTTATTTTCCCTGCTGAACGAACCAAAAAACTCAGATTATAATTTACATTAATAACAACAAAGCAGAAGATTTAAAAGAAAGTAAATATATACATCCTTACATTTGCTAAAGAACTATCGTTAACTATAAAACGTATCTGCTGTTGATACCCCTTCATTAGTATTCACAACCACACAGCTCCATGTAAATATCTCAGGAAAATCAAGTCTAAATGTGCAAGCTGCCAATGTACCTCAGTTCTGAGAGTAACAGCTCCCAAACACTTCTCCATACAAAGGAACTTTCTTGTTTAAATTCTTCTAATTAACCCACAACTTCGTATGCATATTGCATTGCTCATTTCATCAATCTCTTTGTACTATCAATCTTTCTCTTCTTGGAGCTGAGACAAATCCTTACCACAAAGTGGCACCTGACCCTTCTAGACAAATGACTTCAATTTGCAGTCAGTGACACTAAAAGCCTCTCTTCTATTTTGTACAGAACACATAATTTAATTTCTTTAAAGAATTTATATGTATAAATATTTATAAGGTGACCTAGGAGTATAGTTTTACGTTTTGTCATGCCATGTACTGAAGCTTTCCCCATGAAATTCCAAGAGAAAATGGAGTCTGGTACAGTAATGCTTTTACATTTGAATTCAAGGACACAAAATAATCTGTTCAAAGCCAGGCAGCACAACTTTAAAATGTACTGGATATATTATTGATAGAAAGACTAAAGCAACATAAAGGAAAATAGTTGGGAGTAGTGAAGCTGCATGCTCAGTTATCTTAAACATAAATATATCTTGAGAAACAGGATTACAGATTTAGAAACTGAAAACTATATGTGAATATTAAACCATTGCTATGTTCAAGTCCAAGAGGTGCCTCTGTTGCATGCCTAAAACTGTCAATAATGCTGCTGAGTACATAATTATATTTAAATGTACCAACATTTTCAACTATGGTGTCACATAGACATCCCACAACTACTCAACACATAAAACGAGAGCACAGAAATAAATGGGTGAGATGACCTGAAACCGTTTTCTGAAACTCTCAAAACTTGTATGTAAGATTCCCAAAAGAGTTTATGACTGTCTTAAAACAATATAATTAGTGCTCTACTTTAACACATTTACCTCCCTAAGATCCTGAGAAATAATGATTTACAGACTTGCCGGTATTGAAGTCAATGGGAGTTGTGCCATTAATTTCAACCCGGTCAGGAGTTCACCCTTCCTTTCTATGCCAGAGAGTGAGATAAGACAAATACCGGAGACATAAGAGAAGGAATGAGGTTTATTATTATTAACTAATCAAGTTACCCGAGAACCTAAGAAAGCTAGTCATGGAGCAGGATCCCATCGTGCTAGGTGCTGTACAAACAGAACAAAAAGACAGTCCCTGCCCCAAGGAGCTTACAATCCAAGTGTAAGACAAGAGACAACAGATGGATACAGACAGACAGATGGAGGAGTACAAGGAAACAATACTGGGATGGATTTTTAAATAATTTAAATTTTGGTTTAATGTAATCAGGTACTTAGATGATGTTTTAGCCTTTTAAATACAGTAAAAATGATTTATTAAAAACCTCTTCTATTGCTTGATTTCCACTGCCCAAACATTATCAGGTGTGTGTTTTAAATCACTTTGACTTTAAAATTATTTTTTTGTACTAAAGTTTTAAAAGTTAAAAAGGCAACCACAAGAAAGAAAGAAAAAAACACCACCACAACACACACAAATTTCAAATAGAAACAATGAAAAAAACCCACATAGGCAAATGTTAGTCAAATCAGATTCTGTTATAAGCTTTATCCACTAATGTTTATTCATGAAACAAAACACATTATTATTCAGAGAAAGTGAGCATGCTCCTCAACTTGATGTATTTACATGGAGCCATATTTCCCAGTCTATGTAAAAACACACAATAAGATGGCTAAAAATTGCCTAAACAATCTTATAAGTAATCTTCATATGTACTGAAAGTACTAAGACAGAGACTAACAGGGTATAGCTTATAGACAAGAGGGTTGGTTTGTTTTTTTAAACACAGAACATTAAGAATTTCAGAGGTGTAGATACGCAAAACAATTTTCAGATGTCAGTGATTAGAATAATTATTTGAATTTTACAGTAACTAACATTTTGGTCTAAGCATTTCTGTTTCTTTTCAGTCACAAACGCTGCTGTTTTTTCAGTGAAGTGGGAAGGAGGTGTTAGAAGATGTTTTCAGAATGCAAATAGGTGCAGAGAGAGAAGGGGGCAATTATAAAGTGCCCCACCGCTGAGGGCCAAATTTTAAATCTTTAAATCAAAACTGGATTTACGTTCTAACTCAACCAGTATTTCTGAGCTTGCTGCAAGGATTATTGGGTGAAATTCTATGGTCAGGCTAGAATATTGTAATGGTCCTTTCTGGCCTTAAGAATATATTAAATCAAAGGGACTGCTTCAGGAGCAAAAATTTCATACTTATTTGTACCCACATAATGGGGGCATGTGTTTGTGCAATACCAGTACTTATGTGTGAATGTACCTTTTTTGAGTACACAAGTGCATACACAAATTTTGTGGAAACACGTTAAGAGATCTCTCTGACAAATCTGGCCCTGTATAGATATTAGTAAGAGGGCTGATCAGAAAGTAATTGCCAACACACAAATCTTCCCTCCTGAATTCTTTAAAAATCCAGTATTTTGCATTTATGCACAGTTGCACACCGACTGACATGGATCCTAACTTGCAGTCCTTATTCAAGCAAAGCTCCTTCTAAACCCAACCATGCCATGCTCCTTGTAAAAGTCTGGATGGACAAAATATTAGGATGCTGTGATCTCTTCACTTGCAATTAATTAAATATCATTATAAATTATGTTGACGGGTGTGTGTGTGTGTGTGCGCGCGCGCACATGCACTCATGCACTTAAAGATTCGGAGCCTGACCCTGCATATATTTTCCCTGGGTGTAATACTTACTAATAAGGGTAGTTTTATCGCTTTCAGTGGGACTATTCACAGTAGTGGTAAATATTTGGAGGATCAGGCCCATAATTCTTTTAGTTCAGACTGTTTCTCTATCTAGCAATTTCACCTGAGTAGTACCCAGATGAGAACTTTACTAAGAGTGGCTTTTATAATTGATGTACTTAAGATTTTTGATTTACACTACATATAACCCCATTATAAACGCCCTCTTTATTCCTACAATAATAGCTGTAACACAAAGGTGAAATGCACACATAAAATGGCACAATGTGTCATGAACAAATACATTTAGTAGCTTAAGGGCGAGTCATTATCAAATTGCTAGAGAGTCCGAATTAAAAAGGTAGGTAGCTAAGCAACAGTGAGCTTCCTACTGTGAATATTTTCTGTCATACTCTTTATAGTTCTGATAGAATCATTATTCTATGGAACTTCAAAACAGTTAACAGAGAGCTGCTCCAAGTATTGTAATTAAGGAGAGAATAAAACAGTGTATTTTCAAATTGGATGGGTCTGTAGGGATCCTAATGGAAAGCATCCAAGATTTTCAATGAGGACTTTTCATAAAACATACAGTACATGTTATTGCCGTTAAAATGCATTTTATGGAAAAGAATGATAAAGAAAATGGACTAAAGCTACAGAAGCAATTAGGTTAGAAAATGGTTTCAGAATAAAAGTTCAAATTTAAAAGTATGCATCTATATTTCACATGCAAAGAAAAAATTATTTTAAGGTGTCACTAAGGTCTCAATCCTTTAGTCTTTACCCAGGCAAAACTTCCCACTGATTTCAACGTGGAGGTTGCATGAAAAAGAACAACTATTTGGCCAGAAGACTGGCTTAAACTGGTGTGTCCACATTTTGATGGCGATTGTAGGCACTGCAATTCACAGAATGTAACTACAGCAGTGTTTGGTCAGGAACTCAAGGATTCCCATACTGGATCAGAACAGTAGCCTATTCCCAACAGTGACTTGTGGCATACGCATCAAAGAAAAGGAGCAAACCTCAAAAGTGACCTCACTTATGCAATAACATGCTTACAGAGAAAGTTTCTTCCCAGTCCTAGCCAGATGGACTAGATTCACAAAGGGGATTTAGGCATTTCAATAACTAACTCCTAGGTGCCCTGCCACCTAGTGGAATTCATAACCCTGAATTAGGCTTGTAGGCTCCCTAATGCATGGGGAGAGTTAGATGCCTTAGAATAGGATTCACAAAAGCCACCCAAGGAACTGCCTAAGTTAGGAAGTAGGAAATGCTGAGGAGAGGGTCATGGTCTGTGACCCACCCTTCAAAGGCAGGTAGGAACAGCTTCAACAGCAGAGACTGAGGGAAACCTGCCCCAGAATACCCCACAGCTCACTCGCTAGGGCACTCTCCTGGGAGGTGGAAGACCCAACTTCAAATCTCTGCTCCAGATCGGGGAGGGGGGGAATGGCACCTAGGACTCCCACATCCCAGCTGTGTGCCCTACCACTGGGTTAAGGGGGCAGGAGGGGGCACCACCACTTCCCCATCCTCCCACCTACCAGATCAGGCTCCAAAGGCAAGATAGGTAGGGGAATGTCTAGTTTGAGAATTCTACTGGGGCACAGGCATGATTCAGCCACTGAGCTGCTGGGTGGTGTCTGGACTGAGGAGACTGTGTACATGGCCCAGTTGCCGAAATTTAGGCATCTACAGGGTTAAGTGGGAACTGAGCAATGGCGCCTCAATGTTGAACTTGTCATTGTTAGGTATTTAAGTCCCTTTGTGAATCTAGCCCATGGTCTTTGCTTATGTCACAAAACCTAAGGGCTGAATATCCATATCTACTATTACAGAAACAAAATAGCATTGTGTTCCAAGGGGTCCATTACATGATGGACGTGCCGCCTCAGTGGAATTCCCAGCCTCTGATAGCTTAGGGGGTCAGTAATCAGATGAGAGAATTGAAGCAAGCTTCCTGTTCAGTACTGTAGAACGGTGTTACTACATCACTAGGATGGGGTTTATGTAATATTTTGGGTGCATTTATTTATTTTCTTCCCAGTAATTTTCCTTTCTGAAATTTTCCTCTTTGTTGTCTTCTCCTCTCCTCCACTGATGGACGAAAGGCACCTTTTCTTCTTTGCCATTCTTATATTTTGTAATCTGCACTAAAGAGCTGACATTTCAAATTTCATTCTCAAGTCAGAAACAAAACAGGTCCACGTTTCAAAAGAGATCTTTAAAATGGAAGGCTTCCTCAGATCAGAGAGTGAAAACGAAATGTCCCATGCCCTCAGAAAAAAAAAGACACCATCCAACAGGAGGAACAAGAAATTAAACACTCGCATTGGAAAGGCCAATCAGAATTCACTACACAGAACTCCATGTAAGCAGCATGCATATTACATATTTTTAAGGACATTCTAATAGCAATTCAGATTTAGTTGCAATTTTACATTGCAAATCAGGTAATCATTATAATTCTGAAAAGAAAGCACAGAATTCACTCTCAAAATGAAATATACATATAATATATAATCATAATATATACGCCCAGTGCATCTAATGAAAGTATGAACTTCTTATTTGTCAGTTATATTCTTGATTTTGGGGGCTAAGGAAAATAATAATTCCAGCCATCTAGTAATAACTTAATCCTCTTTGGTGCCCACAGTAAGATTAAAGTCATAACGGAATTCCAACATAAAGGATTCCTGTTAATCTGTAAAACAATTTAGAGCATTTTCATCTTATCCCCCAGTTTTTACTTATTAACAATAATGTAATGATTACTGACGCCCCACATTTTGAGTAAAATAATTATGAAAGAACAACAAAAACTCAGACAACATACTGGAGAGAATGCTAGCTACACTTAACAAATATGTTAACGCCAACAACTGCATCTTAAACAAATGTATTTGCTTTCAAATTTGAAAGATCACTATAGAAACATGATAATTACGCTATGATGGCTTTGCTTGTCATTTCCTGTGTCTAAATTTTTCATTCAATAAGCCGTTTTATGAAATTAATTTCTGTTCCAAAAAGATTGTTCAATATACTGGTGACAATTTCATTCTTTACTTTTATCCAATTTATTAATCAGGTATTTCTCCAAAATTCTATGGTATCTTGTAAGGATTTTAAAATGCTTTACAAGTAAGCATTAATCTTCACCCCCGTGATACAGAAAAGTGACGCTAAAAAATTGTGTGTATGTTTAGGAGACAAAACAACGGAAGTCTTCTGTAGAATACACCTATTATTCAATAAATTCCCCCAATTTATTCAAGACCCACAGAGCTAATTTTCTGTATTTTAATCAAATACATCATGTTTTTCATCACACCATGGTCACAGACATGGGTGATTGAAAAATGCCCATATTCTGATACATGATTCTCACTTATATGCATATATATCTATTCTAAGCGTCCAGTTAAATGGGGGATTTGAACAGCTTATTTAAAATGCTTATATTTGAACATCTTGCTCATAGTTATTTTGCTTGAGACAAATCTTAACGTCTTCTCCCCACTGTAATTCTAACGAATCAAAACAGAATCCACACCAGGGATAAAACCAAGGACCTTAGGCAGCAAGAGTACAGGCCTCTGTCACTTGAGCTAAAGGACTACGGTCACGTCTACACTAGCGAGCTTACAGTGGCACAGCTGTACCAATGTGGTTTGTAACATCTCACTTAAATCAGCTTCTGTACCAGATGACTGGAGGATAGCTAATGTGATGCCAATTTTTTTTAAATGGCTCCAGAGCTGATTCTGGCAATTACAGGCCAATAAGCCTAACTTCAGTACCAGACAAATTGGTTGAAACTATAATAAAGAACAGAATTATCAGACACATAGATTAACACAATTTGTTGGGGAAGAGTCAACATGGCTTTTGTAAAGCGAAATCATGCCTCACCAATCTATTACAATTCTGTGAGGATGTCAAACAAACATATGGACAAGGGTGATCCAATAGATATAATGTACTTGGAATTTCAGAAAGCCTTTAACAAGGTCCATTCACTAAGGCTCTTAAGCAAACTAAGCAGTCATGGAATAAGAGGGAAGATCCTCTCGTGGATCAGTCACTGGTTAAAAGATACGAAAAAAAGGGTAGGAATACATGCTTAGTTTTCAGCATGGAGAGAGGTAAACAGAGAGGGGTCTGTTCTGGGACCAGTGCTGTTCAACATAGTCATAAATGATCTAGAAAAGGGGGTGAACAGGGAAGTGGCAAAGTTTACAGATCATACAAAACTACTCAAGATATTTACAAAGTGATCTCACAAAACTGGATGACTGGACAACAAAATGGCAGATGAAATTCAGTGTTGATAAATGCACATTGAAAAACACAATCACAACTATATATTCAAAATCATGGGGTCTACCACTCAAGAGAGAGATCTTGGAGTCACTGTGGATAGTTCTCCGAAAACATCCACTCAATATGCAGCAGCAGTCAAAAAAGCTAACAGAATGTTAGGAACCATTAGGATAGGGATAGATAGTAAGACCGAAAATATCATAATGCCACTGTATAAATCCACAGTATGCTCATACCTCAAATACTGTGTGCAGTTCTGGTCACCCCATCTCAAAAAACATATATTAGAATTGGAAAAAGTAAGGCAACAAAAATGATTAGGGGTAAGGAACAGCTTCCATATGAAGAAAGATTAAAAAGACTGGGACTATTCATCTTGGAAAAGAGATGACTAAGGGGGGATATGATAGAGGTCTATAAAGTCATCAATGATGTGGAGAATGTGAATAAGGAAGTGTTATTTACTCCTTCACATAACACAAGAAACTGGAGTCACCCAATGAAATTAATAGGCAGCCGCTTTAAAACAAACAAAAAAAGTACTACTTCACACAACCCACAGCCAACCTGTAGAACTCTCTGCCAGGGGATGTTGTGAAGGCCCAAACTATAACTGGAATTAGATAAGTTCATGGGGGATAGGTCAATCAATGGCTATTAGCCATGATGGTCAGGGATGCAACCCCATACTTGGGTGTCCTAGCCCTCTGACTGTCAGATGCTGGGATGGCATGACAGGGGATGGATCACTTGATGGTTGCCCTGTTCTAGTCATTGGGCACTGTTGGAAGATAGGATACCAGGCTAGACATACCATTGGTCTGAGCCAGTATGGTAGTTCTTATATAGAAGAGCTAGCAGATCATCATTTAAGCCTTGTAGCAACAGCAGCTGCTCAATGAGTTCTTTGCCTACAGCTGCATCAGACCTGCCTCCTGTACAAATCCTTGCTCCAATCTGCGCCTGCTCCCACTCCAGCCCTAGTCTTTACCTTTCCCCAAACTCCGTGACTTCTGGCTCTGCTCCAATCTCTATATCTCACCGCCTACACACGGTGTGTGACACCATGTTAGTCACACCCCATCTGGGAAGCTCATCCCAATGGTCTGACATACAGAGGAGCTTACTCTTATAAAGGCCACTGCTTTATAACAACTGGTTGCCAGTGGGGATAGACTCCAGAAACAAATTGTTCAAGCCACATGAGCTGAAGGAGTAACTATATTAGTAGTATGCTACCTTCTGTGGGTGACAGCAATTACAGACAGCCATGACCACACACACTTGGCTAGTATATTACATTTTCCATATCAACTTGTCAAGGCTACACCAGGTACCAGCCACATGTCATCATTTTAAGAGGCAGAACTCTTCCTGCTCAGAAGCCCACCTCTGATCCACCATATATGGCAGTACAATATAGAGCCACTTTGAATCACTGGGCCAGCCCATGCAGTTATTTTTAAACTGAGATTCTTTAAGGCATATTTTTTCTTTAATCTTATAAAAACTAATTGTATGTCCCAAAACATCCACTACCAAATGTACACGTATTCACTCTAAAACAAATAAAGATGTGTTTATTTACATGGAGAAACAGTGATATTCATAAATGATTAGGGATGTTTCTACCCAGTTATTTTCCCCTGGATATCCCATGAGTATCCATTTATTTCCAGGTGGCAGGCTGTATTAACAGCAGATGTTAGACAACATTAGATTTTCTACTCAACATGCTATACTGAGTACAAGATCTAATCAAACATCTCAATGGCTACATTTTAAGGCATTAGAATCCAAATAAATATTCCCTCTTCTTGGAAACTTCATTGCTGGGATGAGATGTTTTTAAAAATGTCCCCAGAATCTCTACAGCTAGAATTAGAGAAGTCCTCCTCTGCCCTGTGTTGTGCATTACATTATGCATGTAAACAGATGGTCTCACTGTTCTAGCATCAGGATTAGCTTGCATTTCTCAAACTGCATTACGCTGAGGAGAGAAGTGAGCACACACCTCAGGGGGGAGAGGAAAGCAGGTGAGAAGGATCTGCCTCATTTATCTGAGCATGTTAAAGTATGGCCATTATATTTATGGAGATACACCTATCTCATAGAACTGGAAGGGACCCCGAAAGGTCATCGAGTCCAGCCCCCTGCCTTCACTAGCAGGACCAAATACTGATTTTTGCCTCAGATCCCTAAGTGGCCCCTTCAAGAATTGAACTCACAACCCTGGGTTTAGCAGGCCAATGCTCAAACCACTGAGCTATCCTTCCCCCCTCCCCAAAGCATTCTCCTCTCGCAAAGCATATGTTTCTCAGTGAAAAGGCAGGATAGGCAACTTAGAACTGGCAAAACTGCAGTTTCTCTATTTTTAAAAACTGGTTAGTTTCTTCTCAAAGCCCCAACCTGCTATTGTATTCAGCTGCTTTCCACTAACAGGTCAGCCAGGATTTTTACAAAGTTTATACAGACAGGGCAGAATGATAGCAACAGATTGTGTGAGTAAAGAAACAACAACAAAAAAGATCAAACTATTCTTAAATCAACTCACTGCTGCTAGGTATTTTAGCGCCTATAGAACCTAAATATTGCCAATATGTCATGAGACCTGGGCTCAGTCTGCTACTGCAAAACTAGCCAGTATGTATTGTACATACTGAGACAGGCATGTTTGCCATGCTTGCAGCATCAAAAGACAATGAGGCGCAAAGGCCAGGCCCCTGTCAGGGAGGACCTGAGAAAGTATCAGTGCATTCTAGTGCCATGAATATTCACCTGATACTTTTTCATCTAATTCAGTGTTTTATGCTACCTGGTTAGGAATACAGAGCACTTCTTTGTAGAAGGAGAGCTCATAAGCTGAGTAAATACCAATTTATCTCCACTGTAGTAAGGCTTATAAGAAGACACAGACTACAGTGCTTATAAATTAATGATAATAACCTGGCTGCACTTCACCTGCCTGTTACTCACCTCACCTGACTGCAGTAAACTAAATTGTGGTGGAAGAGTCTGGAACTGTGTGCTTGCCACAGCCAGACGAAGGAACTTGTGAACTATACACACCCCCTTGGGCACTAGGCATATTTGGCAGAGAAAGCGCAGGGGGCTGTCAAAATAAAGAATAGGAGGAATATAGAGATTGGAGTGGCAAGAGCAATGCAGAAGAAAAGACTCTCCTACCATCCCACCCAACCCCGAATTATGTGATTTTTGCATTCACTCACTCAACTTAATGTATGCAAGTCTGGCAAAAAAAATCCAGCTGCTTTCTGAAATCACTCAGTTTAGGAATTCTACACATCATTCACAACTCTATATATTGATCTTCGACTATCTACAGTGATGGCCAATCCCTGTCTCTTCAACAGCATAGGTTCCATATTCACCCCAAGGACAGCAGCAGGCACAACCCAAGAGGGTAGCTCCAGCACAAAAACAGCCCTCAAAAAACAACTGCCACCCTTCATGACCAGTTTTCTTGAGGAGAGAGGCAGGAAATATTTCTCTTTTTCAAAGTATTCAGAATAGAACACCAAGCCCTTCAGAGTAAAATGCACTAAAGATTTCTGACTAGATCAAGGTAGGTATTTTACAGACACAAGGAATATCATCAAGGAGGAACAAAGTTATAGCCGTTTAAAAGGAACAGAAAGACAAGAAAAGACAACACACGTCACAAACGAACAATCTATGTCCATTTTTTAAATACAAAGGGATAAACAACCATTTATGTTTATTATATTTATTTTTATTATAGTTAACCATAAAGTAACCAACATAAAAACTCATTACAATATCATCATCATCTAGACTGATAGGATATACTGTACACCATAATATAAATTCATTTAATCTTACCAATCATATGTGTACACACACACACTCTCTCTCTCTCTCTCTCTAAGGACCAGGACAGAGTGAGGGTGAAACTACATCCCCCTCAGTGTTAGACTGGGGATACTGTAACCCAGGGATACAGAGGGGTTTGGAATTGCAACAACTATATTAGTTCCTCAGCTTGAAAAGCACAGCAGAGTAGCAAGTCAGGATTTAGGAGCAGTAGCAGAGTTCTCTGTGTGCAATGCCTGTCTACACTATGTCTGATCCAAATTTCAATACTATTAGTCCCCTTACAGATATGAGCAGCAAACGGACTAAAAATTAGTTTTATGAATGCTACAAAATAAGATAATTTGTATCAAACAAAAAAAATGGAGCTTGCTCTGCTTCATCACAACAGCTCACTCCTCCAAAGCCTCCACTCATCCTCAGGCACCATTTTAAACCTCACTTTTATTAATTTTAACAAAAGTGCTTCCCATCCTACTTGCATGTCCATGTTAAACTCTAGCAGTTAATAAACAGCCACTTCCTCCAGACACTCCCATATCACCCATATCCACAAGCCCATTTTTATCCTGGTATGTGCATGCACTCTGCTGGTACCAGGAGCACTCTCTGCATGAACCTCCTGAAAGGCACCCCCACTAACAAAATGACACTGTAGAGCCAATGGACTTGAACTGCTTCCAGGGCACTGAGCTGTGGATTATAATTACTGAGGTGGAAAGGGCCAACCCCACAACCACCAGTAGGGTTGGGCTAGGTAAAAGTGACACCCAGCAAAGAGAAATCTAGCCAACAGAGCAGAAACTGATTCCACAAAGAAACCACATGCACAAATAATTTTCACAGGGAACAATAAAATGTGACGCTGCCCTGCCTGTTCGACAACACAAACACAATGGTTCCATTACTGGAGTCTTTATTCATTTACCCTTTCCGTTCACTCTGAAAATGGAAATGATTTTATCGAATTCCAGCCTTTCTGAATTATTAAGGAAAACAAATTCTAGACATGGCACTGGTGAGCAGCCTGCCAATACCTCTGTCTCTAGCTATTCATCAGTTCTGTCAAGATGGGCTTGTGCATTACACTGCCACAATCCTCACAAGGTGCTACTGAAGGGTAAACAAAATATAATTAACTTAACACAAAACCCACCAATATAACTCTCATTAAAATTACACGACAATTAAGTGAGATGAATATGTAAATATATTTGGAGCTAGGACACCTGAGAGTGTCAAAAAAGATAATTGCCAACACAACAGTGCTAAATATACCAAGATTAAATTGATGAGACTTACATCAAAACATGGTAACAGTAACAGCAGCATTACTTTATCCATGTGGGCTTACAGGTAACAATTTCTGTTGTTTCTGTTCGTACTCAGAAGAAGAAATTCTGTGCATAGCACCTTAAATTAGCAAAGCCAGAATTGTTAATTTTACTGTTCACTGAAATCCTATTTAAGTAAATATTGCCTATCACAGAAGCTGCCATACAGAAGGAAACAATTAGAATAAAGTCAAATGCATGTTTAATAAATGCCAAAGTTATTTATTACATAAAGTAATGAAAATGTGCAAGAATACTAAATTATAGTCAGAAACTGAAATTACATCTTATTTCTTGGACAGTCTTCTGCACATTGCTTGAATAATCATGTTTTATTAACAAAGGCCCCACTCCTGCATGTGTGTAACTTTAGTCACACAAGTGGTCCCCACTGAAATCAGTGGGGCCAATCACATATCTGAACGTAAGCCGGTGCATAAGCTTGCAGGACTGGGTCCTAAGGCCCCATGTGACTAGTAGTATTTATGCAATAAAGTTAGTAATAAAGACTACTGATGTTCTGTGCATATACATCACCCTTCATCTGAGGATTTCAAGTACTTCACAAAGCTGCTCATTTATTTAATTCTGCAGATACATTTAAATAAATGTGACATCCCATACCACTGCTAATAAGAGAACTAAGCCTATGGGGAAGAGGTCAACACCAAATATGACCCTTCACCCCACTCCTCCCAGAAAACGCATGGTGAATAGCTGGGCAACTCCAATCCACAGCTATTTGGGAAAAGAAAGGGTGCAGTGACAAGAAGATGGCCAGCTCTCCTCAGGTGCATAATGGGGAGAGAGTAAAAGCAGTTCTGGCCGTGGCTTGCCACAAATGTCATAAAAGCAGTGCATGCTGGAATGGGAGTTCTGCCACTTTTACAGGTTACAGTTTGTGTACACCACTGCAACAGATCTTTGCCCTTCAAACAATATAATTTCCAAGTGTAAATAAGACCGCAGAGGAACTCTGGCTTAGCCAGCCATTCCCACACTGTTGCTTGGCCACGTCTCACCTTGCTCCAAGCAGTGACTTACAGCTAAAATCTGGACTTCTGGCTCCCAGGGAGGGAAAGGTTGCAGTTTATATGTATATACAATTCCCAAATCCTGTCTGCCAATAAAAATAATTTAAAACATTGTACATTTTAGTATTTAATACTACAAACAGCATTCAAAGTCACATGTTTGTCCCATTGAAAGTCATGGGAAAGAGTATGATCCAGCACAGTTAAACGGATCACAGGATAAGAGTAACTGAAGGAATAAGTATATTTCACCTTTTCTATTGCTAAATACCCTGTTCACCAAAATAAAAAGCCAATTCCATTACATAATTTAGAAGTTTTGATAAATCAGAAGGTTTTCCCTTACTTAGAAAAATCCCTCCAACTTTTGCTTGGATCAAGTTTTGTTTTTTTTAACTACATTAACTCTTCCCCAGCATTGTGTGGGTTGCTGAGATGTAGACACACTTTTAAAATTTTTAATTGTATTAGGCCATTAATGGGTAAAATCATTTATTAGAAAATCTGTTAGAACCTCTTCACTCCTTGATGTTTTCAACTTCTAAAAGTCAACATTTACTAGTAGAAAAATTGCTAGATTAAAAAAGTTTTGTTTCCATGTTGACTTTCAACATTGTTGTTTAGTTAAGAGATAACAACAATGATAACTCAGGTTCTGCAGCTGAAAATTCCAGCACTATGAAATACACTTTTGTTTGACTAGTGTTTTGGTATTTAATTTGTCTCCACTTCCGAGTGATGTCTGTACATAAGATGTAATTAACAATAGGGAAAACTGTTTTATGGAATATGATTTTCAACCCATTAGGCAAATTTTGTCACTATGATATGAAAAATGTCAACTACTTAATTAGCACACCTACTTTGCCTGAAACCCCCAAGTGCATCTAAACTACATTTTATGCTGGACTGGAAAAAGAAAACCCACATCAATTATGCCTGTTCTCAATTGTACAACTATTTTAAAATGTGTGAATAGTTGAGACAAAATTGAAAAATTACCATAATGGGCTTTTGACACTTCCCTGCTTAGGCAAAAATTAATTCTAACTCTCTGTTTTTGTGCAAAGCCTTTATAATTTCTCTAATCTTGAGTTCCCATGAGAGGGAACACAATACTTTCAAGTACAAGAGTGTGAGGCTTGGCATCTTCTCTCTTTAGTTATGCAGTTTATTTGATGGACGTCTAAACCACTAAGCCTCCCTTTGTGCTTATATAAGCCATTCTCAGTGGAAATATAAGTTAATTTCAGTGAAATGAAGTTTTAGGAAGAATGCACTCTCTTACACAGAAAGGCTCACAAAGCAAGGCTTTTTAAAGAAAGCACCTGTTTTGTGAAATGCTCTAGAAACTAGTATAAAGGCAGCTAAAAAGAAGTTTCATTTTAAAAAGTACTTTTCCTCACAAGCCTAACACACACACACACACACACAGCTGGCAAGATCTAGTGGAACAAGTAATTTTAAAAAGAAGCTTCTGAACTTGCATCTTTTTTTCAGTTTATTCTTCTTCTCCACACATGGAGAAGCTCTACTAGTGAAATCAACTAGAGTGATAACGTGATAGGCATCTTCAGTTTTATTTTTGGTGCTTAATGTAATTCCTGTGGCTTATGCAAGCAAAGTAAATCAGACCTACCACTGGCTTTAACACTTCCCATACAGAGTACAGTATGTTGCTCACATATTAAATTCTCACAGAGAAACATTTTAAATAGATTCCTGTGCCCTCAGCTACAGCGAGCACACATACACACACACGTGTACACATATATCAGATACCATACAACAACAGCACATAGTATATTATGATGCTGCCAACCCTATTAAAGTCATACAGAGCTTGCATATATATTTAGTCTATTCCCATGCAAGATAAAAGTACATTATTTGCATATCATTATGCACTGGAAGCCTATTCAGTTATTCCCACAGCAGACAACTCACCAGAGTGACCTAAATAGTATTCACTCTTCTGACTCAAAATCTGAAGGAACAGCAAATAAACGAAGAATGATGCAGACATAGGCACAAAGATTTAGAACATTTAAATAAGAACCTGGGCTAATAAATGACAAATGCAGATGAATGCAGACAAATGTAGCATAATGAATCCCACAGGAGCACAGAATAATGAAAAAAATAAATTATATGCTTAATGGAAAAGGGCTATCGCACAGAGAAGAAAGAAATCTGTGAGTTATTGCACCAAAAAGCCTCAAGCCTCAGTCAAATGTGCTGCTGTCAGGATGAGGGCAAAGAAGATGCTGAACTGCACTGCTGAGGGAACACAGTATTAGACACAACCTGCCCTCATTTGCACCTCTAAGTAGAGAAAAGGTTCTTCTGACATCAGTTGATAGAGGCAAAGGAATTCAGACAGCCATAGCAGCATTAGCTGCATATCACTCGGTCTAGACACTGCAACGCTTCATATATCACCAGCATTTGAAGACCCGTATAGAGCACAATAGGGATTGTGTTTGGTTAAAACCCTTGAGAATATCAACTTGAAATTTGTAACAATGAGATTACAACAAAGACTGGTCCCTTGGCATAGACCCTTCAGAACATAACATATAGAAATCTGTGCACTGTAACATCACAGCCTAGAACCTGGGAAAGAAATGGAGCACAATCCACTAGGACAGGGGTTCCCAAACTCTGATGTGTGTACCCCTGGGAGCATGCTAGACATCTCTGGGAGGTACGTGAGAGAAATTGTGTAATGGTGGATTTTATTTATTATTTAATTTTTTGCATTTTCATAATAGGCTACTCAGACAAAGCTTTAATACTCTAGGGGAATTCGTTATATAAAATATGATAGTTAATTTACTTCAAGATGTACAATGAGAACACAGATACAAAGGGACGCTGTACAGCGCAGGTTCAGCAACTGTTCAGTCTTACTGAGCGGGGGGGAGGGAAGGGGGAAGGTTCCGGTTGTATATGTCGCACTATAACTATATCTGTACATAGGAGTGAAATATGGAAAGATGGCTAAAGACACGGCTAAAGCAGAACACCCAAAGTATCAGTGATGAGACGCATGCTGAAACTGCTGGGGAGATGACTACTGACTCAACATGCGGATCTCAGCCTGTGAAGAGAAACACGGACACCAAGGACGAAACAGGATCTATATCAAAGAGACATAAATATGAGGAAAAGTACTTCAACATGGGATTTACTTGGACTACAATCAGTGAATATCCTCAGCCACAGTGTGTGTTATGTGGTGAAGTCCTGTCAAATAACACCCTGTCTACGCAGACAGTTGTAAACAAAACACAAACTAGGACAAACCATCAGAATTTTTCATTGGACGTGGGCAGAGCTAATGGCGAGCAAGGAAGTTTTGTACTCTGCTGCCGCCGATGAAAATATTAAGGCCCTTGAAGCATCATACTTAATGAGTTACAGAGTTCCGAAGTCAGGAAAACCTTACACCACAACAGAGTAATACTACCTGTGGCTGCAGACATGGTAAGCACTATGCTTGGAGAGAAGGCCCAAAAATTAATTCAGTTAGTGCCATTGTCAAACAACACAGTGTCACATTGAATAGATGATGTGACATTGTGCAGTCTATATGGTTTTATAAAAACATGATAATAAGTGAATATAATGTAAATGGGATAGATTTATAAAGATTTGATGATAAGTGAATATAATGCAACTGGGATATGCTTCGTGCAAAAGGTCTCTCGTAAGGTATCATTACAAAGCTCATAATCTACTGAGTACTTGTGGCACCTTAGAGACTAACAAATTTATTAGAGCATAAGCTTTCGTGGGCTACAGCCCACTTCTTCGGATGCATATAGAATGGAACATATATTGAGGAGATATATATACACACACACATACAGAGAGCATGAACAGGTGGGAGTTGTCTTACCAACTCTGAGAGGCCAATTAAGTAAGTGAAAAAAAACTTTTGAAGTGATAATCAAGATAGCCCAGTACAGACAGTTTGATAAGAAGTGTGAGAATACTTACAAGGGGAGATAGATTCAATGTTTGTAATGTTAGGTTTCAGAGTAGCAGCCGTGTTAGTAATGGCTCAGCCATTCCCAGTCCTTATTCAATCCTAAATTGATTGTATCTAGTTTGCATATCAATTCCAGCTCAGCAGTCTCTCGTTGGAGTCTGTTTTTGAAGTTTTTCTGTTGTAAGATAGCCATCCGCAGGTCTGTCATTGAATGACCAGACAGGTTAAAGTGTTCTCCGATTGGTTTTTGAGTATTATGATTCCTGATGTCAGATTTGTGTCCATTAATTCTTTTGCGTAGAGACTGTCCGGTTTGGCCAATGTACATGGCAGAGGGGCATTGCTGGCACATGATGGCATATATCACATTGGTAAATGTGCAGGTGAACGAGCCCCTGATGGTATGGCTGATGTGATTAGGTCCTATGATGATGTCACTTGAATAGATATGTGGACAGAGTTGGCATCGGGCTTTGTTACAAGGATAGGTTCCTGGGTCAGTGTTTTTGTTCAGTGATGTGTGGTTGCTGGTGAGTATTTACTTCAAAAACAGACTCCGAGAGATTGCTGACCTGGAATTGATATGCAAACTAGATACAATCAATTTAGGATTGAATAAGGACTGGGAATGGCTGAGCCATTACAAACATTGAATCTATCTCCCCTTGTAAGTATTCTCACACTTCTTATCAAACTGTCTGTACTGGGCTATCTTGATTATCACTTCAAAAGTTTTTTTTCCACTTACTTAATTGGCCTCTCAGAGTTGGTAAGACAACTCCCACCTGTTCATGCTCTCTGTATGTGTATATATATA
>NW_020664562.1:32043561-32137032 GCF_002925995.2 Terrapene triunguis | reverse complement strand
GGGGGGAGGGTGTCATGGCTAAAACTCCCCCTAACACCTCCTTTGCTAAAGAAGAAATGAAGGGAGTGGTATAGGAACCACTATACCTGTTCTGTGCCACTGGAGGATTCCCCTTATACTGGCATAATCCCCTCATGCCCATTTATGCCAACTTTACAGGCAGAATCCACCAGCAGTACAATGCAAAGCAGTTCCACCACACTGCTGGCTGTCGCCAGAAGTCTGCTAGATAACTGTTATGGAAGTGATGCACTTATTTTGTGTCTTAAATTTCTTCTGAATGTATGAGATGGGTCAAAATTATAAAGTACTGGGGGGAGGGATAGCTCAGTGGTTTGAACATTGGCTTGCTAAACCCAGGGTTGTGAGTTCAATCCTTGAGGGGGCCACTTAGGGATCTGGGGCAAAAATCTGTCTGGGGATTGGTCCTGCTTTGAGCAGGGGGTTGGACCAGATGACCTCCTGAGTCCCTTCCAACCCTGATATTCTATATTATCCAAAGGTTTCTGTAGTTTCATTTATTCCTTAGATAGAAAGATCATTTTGAAAAAGTCAGCTATGCACTATAATAGAGTAGAACATCACTAATACACACACAATGTTATGAATTAGTGAGTATCTGAAAAGGATAAACAAATCAAAACAGTGTACTTCATTTATTAGACAAATGTGGTTTAATTTTAATTCTTTATGATAATACTTCACAGCATTTTGGGAAATACTGTAGTACATTAATGTAACAACTTTGATTAGTATGCGGCCTTGTTAGAGCATTCTGCTATTTAGCCTTTGCATGAGAAATGGCAAGGGCCAACCTCATTTTTACATATTAGAAAAGTGCAAGCCAGTGAGATTCCATGGTAATTGAAAAGATGAAAATTAATTTGAAATGTTACGTCCGGCATTATAGGTTCTGTAATTCAACTAAAAGCAAATCAGCATTTGGGGTTGTTGTTTTTTTAAATGACTTCTTGAAGTGAAAGCCAGAGAAATAGATGATGGCACTGTTTGTCTCAGCTAGCTTTGTATAACTTAGTGGAAGTTATCATGGCAATCAATCATTCGCTTGACTTTATAAAGGAAGCATGAGCATGTGAACATCTTTCAGTTTTGGGGCAGTAAGACAGTATTCCCATCATAATTTTTTGATCATCCTTAACCTTGGAGTTCATCCACATTTCTTTCGGAGTGGCCAGATGAGCAAATAGCAGCCAGGAACTTGCTCTTGCATGCATACAATTTTGGCAGCATCTCTCTTCAGTGCTCTATGTGCATTGAAATTGTGGAAGTTGGCAATAACCTACACCAGCATTTGGTCCTATCGACAGAATGTTTGTTTTACTTCTCTTGGGTACAGAAGTAGCTATACTTGCCCTTGGGGTATTGTGAGGTTGCAAGGCATGAGAAGCAGAAGCTATAGAAAGCCCAACAATTCCCACATAAGCCTAGTAGTGAAAGAAACTAGATTCACAGCACAGCAGCTAGATCTTAGGAGGGGGACTCAGAGCTGTTGTTTACTGGGTAACATCCATACAGGATTCCATTTGCCTCCTTTTGTCCAGTTTACAAGTACAGGTGAACAAAACACAAGTTTAAACTGTGCTCAATTATAAGTATTTGTACTTACAAAGTGAAAAGGAGATGGAACCCAGCATGTGGGTGCACGCACACACACACAATGAAAATGACACTCAGTGTGTCAATTTCTAACTTTCTTCAGCATTAACAGACCCCGCAAATCCTAGAGACTGAAAAGGTAGAACAATGAGTGCAATATATTGCATTTTATCACAGCATACAACAGTAACCAGCATCCCTAACCTTGAGAATGTTGGCTTAAATTCAATCACTGGAGGAGAGGGAACCCACACATTTTGATGACCATAACCAAGCATCGTGGTTTTCCACATCTAGTCCAAGGTGTACAGAAGCACTGACATGGCCACTGATTGCCTTCCATCTACTCTCTTGCAGTCACAGGAGATGGCAGCACTAAAGGAGACAGCTGAACAAACACACAGCTGCTGTTGATCAAACCTGCAGAAGAGGAGGAGGAGCTCCACTGTGGCCTGGTCTACACTGCGGGAGGAATCGATCTAAGTTACGCAACTTCAGCTACATGAATAACGTAGCTGAAGTCGACGTACTTAGATCGACTTACCGTGGTGTCTTCGCTGTAGTGAGTCGACTGTTGCCGCTCCCCCATCGACTCTACCTGTGCCTCTTGCCGAGCTGGAGTACAGGAGTCGACAGGAGAGCGTTCGGGAATCGATTTATCGTGTCTAGACTAGACACGATAAATCGGTCCCCGCTGGATCGATCGCTGCCCGCCGATCCAGCCGGTAGTGAAGACATACCCATAGTGAGAGATGGAGAAATGCAGGACTTTTCTTCTTGACCACTTGCTTGGTGATTCTGACTCATGGCATCACTAGGCAGAAGGAATACATTCTATACATAGAATATGTGTATCTTGTATACAAACACACAGTAATTTAGGATACCCACCTTAAAGGGGCTTGATTTTCAGAGAGGAGTTGTGTAGCAATTCCTAAAAACGCTTTTACGTGTCAAGTTGAGCACTCAAAAAATCATTGAGTGCTTTTGAAAATTGTGTCCTATACATTTGAAAATGAAGTAAAATCTTCAATATGAGTTTCATTCATCAATGTATTTTTATCTCCAGATAAATTGTTCTAATCCAAGAATATCAGTGTCTGCATCTAAACTAAAACCTGTATTGCCTTTGTTCTCTTACTAAGCATTTTATGTGCCTGATGAAAATTTTAAAAACCCTTAACTCATTTTATAAAAGATTAATAAAATGTACACAGTGATAATCACCATTTTATTTTCAACCAATTAAAGTGAAATGAACCTAATAACATGTAAACAAATGAATTCTGACCCATCTGTTTGTCACTGTTTAACAAAGCAGGAAGTATTTTCCACAGAAAGTACCATTTTTTTTAAGTTAAACTTAAAATCTTAATTTCAAATTTAGTCTATGAAAGAAAAACTGAGTAGTTTAATTGCAAATTAATGTCTGTTAAGTAACTGTAAAACGCAATTATATTGGAAATCATGTTTCTTCTGCATTATTCCTCCAAGGGGGTATCCCTTCACTGGATTGCACTGCTCGCACAGGTTTCCCAACAGATAAGTTCAGCAAATTTTAATAAGGTTATAGTGGAAAGTATTAGTTCATTCATCCAAAGATGACTCCCATCATCCACTACTTCCCTAGGAGTTAACCAATCCAAAGAGCAATGAAATCAGGAGTTTCTCAGCAAAGGACAGTTTTAAATAAGTTATTAAAAGCAACTAATGAAAAAAGATTGTATTATAAATATGCTAGAGATGACAGCTCAATGTGTAGTTCTGGTGCTGCTTGGAGCTGACATGCCATCGTCTTAAGGAGAAATGTCATCACCTGTCTCCCTTGCAAGTGAGATAGTGTGTGTGTGTGTGTGTGTGTGTGTAACAATATTCTGCCTATGGGCTGGGTTGGTGTGAAGATTTCACCAGTGAAGCAGAACATGAATGTCAGCTCCATATGTCAGTAAGGGGCCACACCAAGATTGTTTCATATGGAAGTGGCAGCTTGTACTCGCTGCCTTGAACCCACAGGCATGGTGATAGCCACTTCCCCAACCTCTCATCTGGGTGAAAAAAGCAGGGAAGGAATATCTCCGTAGATCCTTGTTCTAGGGATGCCTACAGGAGACATGCATCCCTGCCTCATGGAGGAAGCCAGGAGAGACAACAGTTTACATCCTTGGGTGCTGACAGATTCTCCCAGAAGTGCTGTTTGTAAAATACTAGATTCAAGAAGGAAATGTCTTCGGGTAGGTGCAGAGGGAAAAGATTCCATTCTGAGCCAAGACAGGTGAGAGTGAATGTCAGGAACAGGCTCTCATTGTTGGAGCTCTGCCAAAGTAGTATGCACTGGAGGTGCAAGGAACCATCCTCATGGTCGGCTTTCATTATAGTTACTGGACTACATTTTGAAAGCCCTTACCAGGATCAGTACTGGCTTCTGTGCATTGGATTGTTGTTGTTTTTATTAAGTATTTCTGTGTTATAGGCCCTCACAAAGAACAGCAAAAACAAAGCATTTTAGAAACCTGAACACTGTACATTTTACTTTCTTGACATACGAACACGGTTTCAGTGTTTTCCTTCAAATTTCGCAAAAAACCTCTCTCCTCTATACTTGTGGGCATGATTCTTCTCCCAGCTAAATCAACAAAGAACAGGTATAACTTCACTGAAAATGAATGAATTTACATAGCACTGTAAAACCAGAGAGATCGGAATCAGGTCCCGAGAATAAACAAACAAGAGATGGGGGGAGTTTTGGGGCCAAAGTGAGATAAGGGCTGAAACCAGAGATGAAAATGAAACCTTGGTTGCAAGGTTAACTGTGGAACTACTGTGCTGAGCAGTTCCGTAATTACCTTTGACAATCACTAACTGCTCCAACCACAACCTTGGTCTCTCTGCTCCCCTTCTACAGCTCTGAAGACCCCTTATCCATTTTCTTCCTTTAATTTTTCATTTGATTCCCCATGTTGCAGTCCTCATCCTTCCAGCTATGGATTGGATGAGACAGTCAAAACTGTGCATTAAGACCCTAATACCACAAAACATTTAACTAATATAAGTAGTCCCAACTACTCACATGCTTAAAATGAATCAAGTGCTTAAGAGCTTTGCTGAACTGGAACCTCAGTGGCAAAAGCAAGTTCTTGTTGAGCAATGCAAAAGTACACTTACCCTACAGGATTAATTTAATATAGTAATCCCTTGGGGTTACAGTCATAATTCTTTCCCCTTAACAGTTATTTCTAGAAAAGCAATTTTTTTAGTTGCTAATTTTGAAGGTTTCTGTTCTCAAATTAGGATCAAATAGTTCTCTGGGGAAATGAAACAGTAATTTATTTGCTAAGTTTAAGTACTAAAAAAAGCAACAAAGGGATACTAGATACATTAGGATATTCATTTACTAGTTTCTATAGCAATGTCTGTTTTCACCAGACAAGTAGAGTACATATAGGAATGCTCAACCCTTCAGAAGTAAATGCAGAGCATTCTAGGTTGCACCCCTAGTGTGGGCCTCCCACCCCCGCCTTAGAGCAGACTGACAAGCTGTATTGAACCTTAAAGTTACTATTACAAACAAAAATCTAAACTATTGTACTGTTCCATAATGCTAAAGTGTTTTCGCTTAATATGATCAGTATTTAACAAAGGACTGGAAGAAATAAGCATCCAATTTGATTCTGGCCTCAAGTTGCCATTTAAGCTTTCAATTATAACAAAATTAAGAGATTGGACACTTATCATTGAAACATCCCTTTCATCAATAAAATATCTGTAATGTTACTGGGCTACATCATATGAGGATAGTTCAAATGTCAAGCCCCGATTTAAGCAAGGTGTATAAGCATGTGCCTAAATTTAAGTGCATGAGAAGCTCCACTGAAGTTAGGCACATGTTTAAATACCTTGCTGAACTGAGGCCCTACTAATGAATGTTTTGTATATGATGAACAAAAACAGAATCTTCCAACATACAACTTATTTTTCTTCCAAATTTGACTTAACATTTTTCTCTACCCTCTCACTAGAACAAAATAAAAGCAGAATTAAAAACAAACAAACAAAAGAACAGAACTGAAATACCTCCTAACTTTTTTGCTTTATACACAAAGTCAATCCAAATTTGTCTGCATATATTAGCGTACAAAAAAAAACCTCATAAATTTTTAGGATGTCTTCTGTTGTATTCTCGTTAAGCTTGACTAAGCTATTTTAAAACTTAATTTAAATATTTTTGTTCAAGAGTACGTGATTACTTCATGCTACTTACAGGATATTTTAAGAATCAAAGAGCCGTCATGTTGATTTCTAATGTCTTGGCAATTCATTCTGTACAGGCTGTCAACCAGTTGGCTGCCACAGCTCCTTCTACCTAGTAATGTAATATTTTAAAACCAGGTTATGTGTCCATTTTACATGAATGCTTGTTTTATAGCTGATTTACATTTTACATTAATGGCTGTCCAGGCTCTTCCTTTTCCAATTACTTAAAATGTTTTTAAATCTAATGTTTGTGCTTTTTGTTTTAGACTGGTAAAGCAATTATCTTCCTTTTTTGTGTATGTCTGATTTGCTCTATATTCAGAAAATTGGTGGTTTACGTTTTAATATTAATACTCCCTTTGGTTTTTATCCTTTCATTTCTTGTGTGTCTGTATATTTAAATTAATTGTGCGCTAATGTATTGAGTTTGATATAATTATTCAATTTAGAATGGCTAAACTCTATGCTGTCGTTGTCCTATTTTTATACTAATATGGTAACAGATTACTACTAATACAAGAGAAGTGCTGTGTTGAAGTCAAAATTGGGTGCAGTGTTTCCTTTTGATGCAATTCATATGTAATAAGCAATTCAAGATGTACTGTACCTGAATTTTTCTCAGTGAGCAAACAAACGAGAAATCAAAGAGAAGGCTTTTAATGGCTACCATATTACAGTGGTTTAAAAACTGGAGAAAATATTAGAGATAATGTTTAAGGACCTCAAGAAACAGTGATGGACATTTGGTGATACCCAGGCTAGGTCTACACTACCCGCCTGAATCGGCGGGTAGAAATCGACCTTTCGGGGATCGAATTATCGCGTCTCGTCGGGACGCGACAATCGATCCCTGAATCGACGCTCTTACTCCACCAGCGGAGGTGGGAGTAAGCGCCGTCGACGGGAAGCCGCGGAGGTCGATTTTGCCACCGTCCTTACAGTGGGGTAAGTCGGCTGCGATACGTCGAATTCAGCTACGCTATTCGCGTAGCTGAATTTGCGTATCTTAAATCGACCCCCCCTGTAGTGAAGACCTGCCCCCAGAGTACCAACAAACTTATGGTACCATCTGAATAGAGTTGCCAGCTATCTATTAGGCTATTCCAAGTAATTAAGATACAGGTCATCACATTATCAGGCAAAAAAAAGTAAATGTGAAACATCCCCAATCATTAACATAGGGAATATGCTGCTTGTCCTTTTCTTCAAAAAGAGTGCCTTGTGTGACAAAGTTACATTTATGAAGAAACTGACAAGAATGTGAAAGCAGCTACTTTGTAAGACATGGACATCCAGTGTAATGTAGAGCAGTTTCAGGGTTGCTCTAAATTCCACCTTTGGCAATGACCCCCCCGCCCCAAGGGGCTACTTCAGGAGCAGGGATTGCCAGGGCATTCTGGCCCCTCACATACTCCCTAGATAAGGGCCTCCAAGGGGCTGGCATAGAGCTTTACAACATCCTATGCCAAGGAAATCCCTAGGTAACTGGGTCTGTCTAGCTGCTTTGCACCAGATGACAGGGAGGATCTGGTCCTATACTATTGGTAAGCTTCTGTTATAGCAACGAGATAAAAGTATATGAAAATCATATTTCTGCATTCCCACAATGCAGTAGTCCATTGCAAGACATCACACAATAGCCAAATGAACCATCCATGGTTATTAATTTCTTTATGCTGTAAAAATATTACTGTGACATTTAATCTGGCCAGCCATCTTAAAGGTTAATTCTCTTTCCTGTTTCAGATTTTCCTCTAGGTGAACCAATCTGTGCAGTTCCTATTTACCTATTCCAAACAACCCACAAACTGTTTCACTGCTCACTCTCGCTGTTAAGAACATATTGACTTGCTGCCTGCTCTGTTGTTTAATTCATTTATGCTGAGAGTCAGGCATGAAGACAGAATTTTAAATGTGACATTTGCAGGCTTTTGGGTCATCTGAAGCTCTGACAACACCAGGGAATTCCTGACATACAAACTGGTCCTGATTTCCAATCTCCAATGTTCTGAACACATCAGATATTCTTCCCGGAGATGCAGATTTCAGCCAAAAAAAAAAAAAAAAAAATCAATATTAAAATCCCTTGTGTTCACATCTTGCAGAAAAGGCCTGTACACTTGAAAGTTTTAAAATAAAGCCCATGTTTCCTTTAAGCTAAAATTGGCATTGCCTGCAGCAAGCAATTCAACTGCAAAGAAACACTCTGATTGACAAAGATATTTGGAAAGATCTACAACAACAACAATTAATACTCATAGGATATTCTCAGCAACTTTGACATTTGGTGGATTTCCATTTTCTCCTGTTGATCTATCATGGTTCAAAGTCAATTGTGTCTGAAGGCCAGAGCTGTAGATAATCTGCCATCTAGACAATATTAACATCTGGCTCAGTGGGCCAGCAGTTAATTACAGCCACAATTAGAATGAAATACCTAAGGCAAAACTCTACCAACAGTGCTTTTTGTTGTGATACCAGCTATGCTGCACAAGGAACAGAAAGTATGATGGCACTACTGTAGTTGGAAATGGAAATGTTACTCAAACCTCATTCAGAATTATATTGGGAAGGGAAATTGTTTTCCCTGTTCAACTCTTCATTACAAATACACTGTGATAATGGTATTGTAATTTAGCTGCTTTTTCAAAGACAGCAGGCATGTTGTGATTCGGGTCAAGATGCAAGTTGGAAGAAATCTAGTTCTGTTTTTTAGGGAAAAAAATACAAAAATTTTAACTGCACCTTGTGCCATCAGTGAAGTCAGAATTCTTGTGTCATCCTGCAAATATCCTTTCATTGCTGTGCTTTGAATAAGACTTTCATGATTTAATAGCTGTCATCTAAAGTTTGTGAGTGCCTCTACATAAGCACATTGATTCTGTAAAACCTAACAAAAGTATTACATTTTAAAGATTATGAATCTTGCCTATTCTGAAAGCAAATACTTGTAATGGAAAGGCATACCTGGTGTATTATCTGAGCTACAGGAAGCTGTTCAGCATATTTTAGTGGTTCTGTTGCCATCTCATCATTTGGAACCCTGAAAATAAATGAAGTTCATATTACTAAATGTTCTTACAATTATTACAAAAAACAAACTCCTGGAATTAAAAACAAAAAAAACTACATTACTACCAAATACCGTTTGAAATGTTACATCTAGAGCAGTGGTCCACAAAACTAGGGCCACCACTTGTTCAGGGAAAGCCCTTGGCAGGCCGGGCCGGTTCGTTTACCTGCTGCGTCCGCAGGTTCAGCCGATCGCGGCGCCCACTGGCCACACTTCCCTCGGCCCGCAACGCTTCCTGCAGCCCTCATTGGCCTGGAGCAGCGAACTGCAGCCAGTGGGCGCCGCAATCGGCCAAACCTGCGGACGCGGCAGGTAAACAAACCGGCCCGGCCCGCCAGGGGCTTTCCCTGAACAAGCGGCAGCCCTAGTTTGAGAACCACTGATCTAGAGGGAACAATGTTTTGCTTCATTATAATCAGAAAAGTAAATCCCCACCTTAAAATAGTTTTTAAAAGCAAGAGAAAATAATAAGACAAGTTAGTGTAAATAAAACTTGTGTGTTACTCATGGCTGCTGTTTTTCACTGGAATAATTCAAATATGTAGAAAGTTTAAAATCAGCAGGCGGAAACCTGAGAAAACCTTTTAATTTTGTTTTAAGTGAATTCAGCTGGTGAAAGATGCTTGCCTGATCTCCCTGGAGAATGAAGTTGTTTGTTTACAGACCAGGTGCAGCACTGGCAATGACAGTGCAAGCTTCTCCATATGGTCCCACTAAGGTAACTCAAATGTGACACCACCACAAGCAAGAGGATAAATCATTCTCCTTCCCTTCTCTGCCAAAAATGCCAATCAGTGCCAGCTGCGGTGGCGAGTTTAACAACGCAACCACTTGTCCACTTTGAACTGGAGTAAGACCTCCAGCTGGCTACCCCGCTGATATGCTGTTGAAACTGTACACTAGGTTTCCTTGTCATTAAACCCAAATAGAGCAGTTTACTTGCTCTCATAGTGATAGAGAGAGAGCGAGAGAGGCCCAGAAAGAAATCCAGTTAGCGTAATATCTCTCTAGGAAAGAAAAAGGGGAAGCCGATTAGTAGGGAAAACCATTCTCAGGAACTCATTGAGTCTAAACCTGCTCCAATGTGTACACTCATGTACACTTTCAAAGTGGATTTCAATCTTGGAGCCTCACTAGACAGCTCTCTGCTCCTGGATCCCCAACTACCAACAACGGCCAGAAATACTCTCTATCTCTCATCTTCAGCTGACCAGAAAATTGAGCTCTTTCCTCTCCTGTACAGCACCTGCTTCAGGTCACCAATGCTTTGGTTACTTCTTTGGTTGGAAACATGGTGTGTCTGGGACTCACCATCTAGGCTGCTCAGTCTTTTCATCTAGTGCAGAATGCAGCTGCCTACCCCTCTCAGTAGGGAAGAATTGTGAAAGCATATTACTGGCTGTCTACCAGTATAGACGCCGACTTCCCCTGTTTCCCAGGGGTGCTCGACCCCCACTCTGCCTCCGGCCCCGCCCCCACGCCACCCCTTCCACAAGGCCCCACCCCTGGGCACCCCCATTCCAACCCTTCCACAAAGTCCCCGCCCCAACTCTGCCCCCTCCCTGCCCCTATTCCAATTCCTTCCCCAAATCCCCGCCCCGGCCCCACCTCTTCCCGTCTCCTCCACTGAGCGCGCCACATTTCCGCTCCTCCCCCTCCCTCCCGGAGCGTGCTAAAGCTGCCAAATGGCTGTTTGGCGGCAGCCGGGCGGGAAGCGCTGGGAGGTAGGCGGAGGAGCGGGGACGCAGTGCGCTCACGGGAGGAGGAGATGGGGCGGGGGGTGAGGGGAGCTTGGCAGCCAGGGGATGCAGAGCACCCACTAATTTTCCCCCATGGGTGCTCCAGCCCCGGAGCACCCACGGAGTCGGCGCCTATGGCTACCAGCAAAACTCAAGGTGCTGGTTGTCTTTTGGGAGCCACAATGAACAGCTCACCCCATGGTTCAATATAGAACTGTACCTCGTTTTAACCTTCCCTTTGAACAGAACACTCAGTTTAAGATTGAGTTAGGTATGCTTGTAGAAGAGGAGTATCACTATATCATTGTATTAAACATTAGTACCAAAAATATGGCCTTGTTCTTCCATGGCTCTATGTAAACATAATTATGACAATTATTATTCTGGAGACAAGTTAACCTGTAGGCAGGGAAGGATGAGGACAAAAAGGGATAAGAAAAGGGAAACAAATCTTAAAGGTGTTTTTTGAACATCTCTCTATCCAGCAGTGTGGACCCACCCCATCCTTTTCTGCCCCCACCCACTGCCCAGCCCCCTTCTTCTTTTTGCCCCAATGTACATTTTGGAATTTTCCTGTTTCAGCTGGAGGGAAAGACTGAGGTCGTCTCTTTTGGGGGCTGTTTGCTGCAACAAATTCTTAGTACAAAAGCCAATCAGGGCAGAAGAATTAGAGTAGTCAGAGTAATATGCATAATCACTGTGTGATTTTTGAGAAATAACTCCGCTGATTATGCAAATCCCTGTACTCTGATTGGCTAGCTGTCATTATTAGCCCACTAGGACATAAGGATCTGCATCCGGTATAGTTATTAAGAAATAACCATACAGTGATTATGCAAATCTGATATCCACAACCAGAGTGCAGAGAATTGCACAACTGAGAAAAAACCCTCTAGTTATCCATCAGCAGCTGTTACAGCATTCATGCACTCTGCCTGGTTGAGACAATACCATTTGATTGGAACTGCACAGAAACTGTTAGTATCTCTGCTACAAACTAAGGTAACTGCCCTGGAATCCTTGCTTTTCATACCCTCGGACAACTGTGGATATACTTTATGGCACTGATGTTCTTTATACCTCAATGGGAATGGGGCTCACTTACACCAACTATGGCTTTGATCCTTGCAAGGTGTGCAGCAGGAAGTGAGATGCTGTCATAGTCCAGATCAAGTCTCAGTAGAGACTATGAGTGGGCATATAGCCAAGGGTCCTCTATGGCATGGAGAACCAAATCCACAAAGTGAAAATCTCAAACTACTTGTGCATCCAATCCCTTACTCTCTCACGTCCACAGGGCAAGAGAGGGGTAGGCTGTGGTGGAAAATTGATTTGTCTGATGAGACAGGCCTAAGTGCAGTCCTCAGGAAACCAAATCAGGTTCTTAGTTATGTGTGCCCCTCTTTGGGCTTTCTAGTACACGCATGTGCCATACCAAGCTATACCTAGCCATCAGGACTACACAAGAACTTTGCTATTTCTCTCCTAGAGATCAGACTTCTTAATCATGCGAGCCTCTGTTGTTTGCATGCTTTTATACAAACTGGATAAAAGTAAAGGTTCTCTGATCTTGAAGGAAGTTGCAGCAACCAAAATGTTGATACTCCTGTTTGAAAAAATCTCCAAAGACACATTTTAGTAAAGCAGAACTTCACTAACTTGTGCTAATAACTGATCTGTGAATAACCACTGTGAATCAACAAATTTTGAGAATTAGCAAGTTAGTGAATAAAACAATTTAGAAAGGATAGTTCATAACAAATTTACTTTGCTCATTTGGCATGTGCAGTCCAATTTTCATTATTTATGATACTACACTGTACCAGTAAACCTACTGTATAATATTTTGTAAAATGCATGAGGTCTTACTAGGACGAGAGCTCCTTATGGCTCCATACTCACAGATCTTTCCTGACAAGAACGGAGAGGGGTGGGGGGCTTGTTTTTATAAACTCTGTGAATTATGGAACATGCAGGTTAGTGAAGTAACTAAGTTATGGGCCCATGGATGGATGGATTTCTCTCGCACTTTTTGTCTGCGGGGGGGGAGGGGGGGAGGGGTTGTATGTATGTTTTACAAAAGCCTCTCTAGACATTTTGCTCCCCGTTCCCTTCCCTTCTGATAGACCTTAGAGCTGTTCAACTTGATAAATAGTTTGTTACAGAACAGTCCTATTTTTCTAATGGCATTCTGACGCATTTATTAGAACACCTGCATCCTTGGCTCTGCTCTGAGGGAGCCAAAATAGAGCTACTGTTATGGTCTCCGTTGAGAGCTGTGTATATGTTGTGATATTAAGCATGTCTATTATGGGTGTCATTCCCCTTAACTCAAAAAGTGTGCAACCTTCCGACAAGCTCCTAGGCATTATGGTAATACATATAAATAGTAAAATAATTAATAACAACCACCATCATCACAGGAAAGTATTTCCTTATTTAATGTCTTCACTTAACATTCATACCATGTCTTTATCCAGGTTCAATTCAGAACAGGTTTCAAAGACCTATGAGCTGATGTACACTAGAAAAGTTGTACCACTATAACTATGTCAGTTGGGGGGGAGTCATTTTTTACTTATACAGTTATAAGAGTATAAGTCCTAGTGCAGACAGAGTTATACCACTGTAAATGTACCTTACACTATTAGAGCTTATTTCACTTTTGAGCCGCAGGGTTTTCCTTTTCTGAGGGGGGGCACAGACGATGGGAGAAGCACGATAGGAGAGGCCGGCTCTTTTCTGCTTTTCTTCACTGGAGAGGGGAGAAAGGTCAAGGGCTGCCCTGCTTCCTCTTCTCCATTTCAGAGTGAAAGAAAAGACCAGGTTAGAAGAAATGGCACCTCCCACCAAGGTCATCCTGACTCTGCTTGTCCTCTTCACAGCGAGATCAAAGGAAGGTAGCACTAGTACCTCCTCAGAAGAACCCCCTAAAGCAGAGCCTGGAGGTATGCATCTATTCTGAGAGAAGATGGACATCAGGAAAAAAATAACTGGACTCTGCTGTGAAAAACTACTTATCTTATTGAGCCCCTCAGGGATTTGTCAGTTGATGGAAGTGTGCTTGATCACAGATGATGTATTGTTTGGACTATAATTTCACAAAATCCACTAGCTTCACCATTTAGTTCATTTATATTTCACACTTGGATCTTTATAAAATTAAAAGCTAATTTACTTTAATGCAAGCTTCTTTGTGCTTTTAAAATAATTCTATTATAAACACACAGACACTTTGAATTAATTAATTTTCCAACCAGCAATAGGCCTTTCTGTCCCAATTGAGCATGACAGCAGACTACTGCCAACAGTGTCAATACAAGCTAGCACACTAGCGTAGAAAACAGTATTCCAGTATGCCCGACATCTGGTAATGAAGAGCATAAGGAGATTTTGATTCTCACAAAGGAGAGGGGAGAGAGACATGAAATCAGAGGAGAACTAGGAAACAGCAAGAGATATCAAAAGAATATCTTGAAAAAATTCAATTTGAAAGCAATTTCTGTATTGCTGCTGTGACTGCCCTTAGACAAGGGGAAGGGAGCAGAAGCCACAGAAAGTGAAGGTAATTCTAGTAAAATGTGTCAAGATATTTAGTGAGGAAGCAGATTTGTTATTTATATAATGTCGTGTGGGCACATGCTGTTTTGCAATAGGCAGCAAGTGCTAAAGAAAGAACTAAATCCCTATCACCAAGAGATGGCATATTACAATATGGGACAGGCATATTTTAATACTCATGAGTATGGCTAGATTCTGGTATAACACTGAGAACAACATGTAGTCACTACAGCTCATATGATTCACCCCAGAAAAGGAAGGCTTCCAGGAAATTTTTAAGAGTTGGAAAGGATGGGACTTGGTAAACAGGACACGCCAGAATATGTGGTTGCTTTGAGACTGCAAAACACCGAATAGTTGTCTAGGCGACTGTGGGCTAGCAAGGGTAGACATTTGTTCCTTTGCCTAGAGTCACCAGCTTTGTTGGTCTACACTGACTGAGTAGCTGTTCCAGGCATAAGAGCAGCACGACAGAAGAAATGCTGCAAATGACAACAAAGTCACTATGTGGTAGCAGGATGCAAAGAGTGTAGCAATGGCCTGAGACAGATATCTAGAGCGAAAGAGAAAACAGTGGGGGTGAAAATATTAATTTAAAATCTTGTCTGGCATCAGTAGCTTTACTGTCTATAAATACATGAACGAGTTTGCATCTGGCAATAAAAACAACACAAAATAACAGTACTTTATGCACCACATCAGAGAAAGTTATTAGGTTCCCCATTAAAGAGACTGAAATGGGCTATATCTGGTTTGAGTGAATAGTTTTTAAAATTGACCATTGAGAAATTTATGTACTTTATCGAGACTAGAGAAGATTAAGAATTAAACCTTAGTTTAATGCCATCTACCTGCTCCACCTGTTAAGTCCTAGCTTTACATGTTCTTAAACAGAACAGGTTTAGATGGTAAGAGTATCACTCAGCACCAACCATCATGCAACGCACCAAACCATGGAAAGCATTACTCCTCCCTGGAAGTAGTACAATTAAACTCCACAATGGGTGCTAATCAAACTCTTCTTACCTTTCCAGGAGGTGAACGTTTCCCCTAAAGATATGCTCAACTATATTATTTGACTAAAATGGGGAAATATTAAAAAGTAAAGTAAGTGTTTCAAAGAGATTTCTTACAGAACTTCTCCTTTACCCCATCCATTTTCCTCAGTTAGATAGATGAATATTCAGGTGATTTAAGAATATATTTCAGCACAAAACACTTTGTGCTGACATATTTTGTCTTAGGTAGTGCAAATATCATATACACATGCCAATCAGAACATGTGGTGTACCTCATCCAGTGCACTAAATGCTTCAGTTTTAACTATGTGGTGCACCTAGTACTCAACACAATTTCACTCACTTCCATTTCATTGTACCTTGGTAAACTGGACAGCTGGCAACTTACCTTGGGTGACCTTGCATGACTGTCTAGCAGAACGCTAACGTGTATGTTTTGCAGATCATTACTGTGGAGCCCTCAAAGTCACGTCTTCTAATGGGCAAGCGATTAGTGCATATTCAAGGATGAGGTGAGGAGGGAGCTATGGCTACAATGGAAATATGCAGACATCTCATGATTCATGAATACTGCCAGGCATGCCAACATCTGTTAATAGGGGAATTTGCTCCATGATGCTTATAGGACCTCCTCCAGTAGTGGCATGGCATTAAAGATGTTTTAAAAAGAAGATAATCCGTAAAGCAATATGTAAACAATACATGCATCTTATCTAGACAATAATGAAAATGTATACCTGAGGCAGAAATGATCTTTGAAATCATGAAAAAAATTACTCTGAATGCTGCACAGGTAATCAGAGGGGTGTCACCTCCCTATACACCAATATCCTTCACAACGATGGCATTCTGCCTGCCTCAAATTTTTACAAGATAATGGACAACATTCAGATATCCACCCCAAACACATTGCCAAAATCATCCGTTTAATCCTCACCCATAACAATTTCACATTTAACAACACACACTTTGTCCAAGTGTTTGGGAACAGCTACGGGGATCGGATGCCTCCCCAATGTGTCAACCTCTTCATGGACCACCCTGAAGAAGACTTTCTGGACAAATGCACCACAAAATCAGTGATATACCTGAGATACCTCAATGATATTTTTATCTTCTACACCAGTGGTCTCCAAACTTTTTTGATTGTTCAGTAAAAAATTTTTGAGCACGCACGCCCTGCCGCGCCAAAACAAACAAACAAAAAAGCCGCTCGGACTCCCGCCCGAAGTGCTGAAGCAAATAAATAAATAAATAAATAAAAATAAAACTGCTCCTCCTGCCGCGCACCCCCAAGGATCCTCTTGCGCACCCCACTTTGGAGACCACTGTTCTACACAGCCAACCTAAATTCCCTCACAGATTTCCACCACAACTTCAACCACCACCACCCTCCATTAAACTCTCTCTAGAACACTCCCACACTAGCATCGACTTCCTGGACACCCCAATCAGCTTCAATAATGGAACCCCACAGACACTATTTACAAGAAACCCATGGGTCACCACACTTATCTTCATAAACCCAGTAACCATCCTCAACACATCAAGAAATCTGTTTATCTACAGCCAGGGACTCAGATACCACATAATATGCTCTGAGGCAGTGGTTCTCAACCTGTGGCCAATGTGACATCCTCAGGGCCATACAGGTATTATTGGATGCAGCCCACAATGGTAAATAGGTTGAGAACCACTGCTCTGAGGAGAAAGTTCGAAATATACATCTTCACACACTTAAACTGCCTTTGTTAAGCAAGGACATTCCACCAGAGAAATAGATCACATCATGAAACAGGCCACCCAAATACCCTGAGAAAACCTGCTTCAATATAGAAATAAGACCCTCTCCAACCGCACACCCCTAGTTGTCACTTACCACCCCACACTGGAATCCATACGGGGTATCATCGAACAACTACAACCCATATTCAATGGGGACCACATCCTGAAAGAAATCTTTCCTAATCCTCTTCTTCTGGCCCTCAAAAAAACCCCTAACCTCATAATCAGAAGCAAGCTCCGACAGAGCAGGACATACCAACTCAAAGCAGAACCAGACTCTGCCAGAACAACAGATGCAAAACCTGTAGACATATCTCCACTGCTACGATGATCAACACCCCCCATCCAACGCACCTTTCAAGATCCATGGGTCCTACAAATGTCTATCACAACATGTGGTGTACCTCATCCAGTGCACTGAATGCTTCAGTATCAACTATGTTACTGGGGGTCATAGTGGATCACAAGCTAAATATGAGTCAACAGCGTAACACTATTGAAAAAAAAAAGCAAACATCATTCTGGGAGTACTAGCAGGGGTGTTATAAGCAAGACACAAGAATTAATTCTTCCACTCTGCTCCACGCTGATTAGGCCACAATTGGAGTACTGTGTTCAGTTCTGAGCATCTCATCTCAGGAAAGATGTGGACAAATTGGAGAAAGTCCAGAGAAGAGCAACAAAAATGATTAAAGGTCTAGAAAACATAACATGAAGGAACATTGAAAAAATTGGATTTGTTTAGTCTGGAGAAGAGAAGACAGAGGGGACATGATAAAGTTTTTACGTACATAAAAGGCTGTTACGGAAGCGGGGGGGGGGGGGGGGGGCGGGGGGCGGGAATTGTTTTCCTTAACCTCTGAGGATAGGACAAGGAGCAATGGGCTTCTATTGCAGCAAGGGCAGTTTAGGTTGGACATTAGGAAAAACTTTCTATCAGGGTGGTTAAGCACTGGAATAAATTGGCTAGGGAGATTATGGAATCTCCATCATTGGAGATTTTTTAAAAGCAGGTTAGACAAACACAGGGATGGTCTAGATAATACTTAGTCCTGCCATGAGTGCAGGGGACTGGACTAGATGACCTCTCAAGGTCCCTTCCAGTCCTACAATTGTATGATTCTATGTGGGTGAAACCAGACAATCACTATGCTCTCAAATGAACTCCCACAGAAAAATGATAAAAGACAAATACGCCACATCACTTGTGAGTGAACACTTTTCACAAAGCGATCACTGTATATCTGGCCTCAGTCCTCCTATTCAAAGGAAACCTGCACAACACCTTCAAAAGACGAGCCTGGGAGTGTAAATTCATAACTTTGTTAGATACTAAAAATCATGGACTGAACAGAGACACTTATTACAACAATTTATAACTCACTTACCCCTCCCTTTAGCTTCCCTCTCCTCTAATCCCCCAATGATTGGAGAGGTGTTATGGGCCACTTCACCTTGAATCATCCCCTGAAATGGGTGTTAACTACTTATGCTAAACAATCTGTTCCACTTTGTATTCTGTGTCACTCTGAGTGCATTTCCATGACCTGAAGAAGAGCTCTGTGTAAGCTTGAAAGCTTGTCTCTCTCTCTCTCTCTCACCAACACAAGTTGGTCCAATAAAAAGATAAAATGCCTCACTCACCTTGTCTCTCTAATGTAAGATAATAGTTAGTTGGTGCCTCAGCTAACAAACCAGTGGTCTCTGTTTAATACTCGGGTTAGGTTCCTTTATTACTAAACCAGCAGGGTTTGGGAGAAACAGAAGGCAAGGAATGCCCTAAATCACACTCACTCTCTGCCAAATTCTCCAGCAAACTCAGTAATGCTGCTGACAGACTCCGGATGCAGCACAGAACAGCCCTTCTGTTTAGTTGTGTGGAGGAGGAAAAAATTGCAGAGCTCCTTGGTGCTTCTACTCCCACTAGCAAAACAAATAATCCCAGGTGAAAATAAATCCACAACCAGTTACAGCTTTACTTTAAATTTGGTATCACTTTATAGTTAAGAATAATCTGAGATTTAAAATAATACTTAAGGTCACAAATTGTTTTGGAAATAATCACTATTTAATTCACAATCTCTTTTTTAATGAATCGAAGCAAGATACAAAACAGGTCTAGGAAATGAGAACACTGGAGGAAACTATTTCTACTGAGAAAAATATTAGCATGTTCTGAGTTTGAAACACTGCTTCTTTTTAATAGCATAAAGACGGAAGTCTATCCACCCATCCCTAGGGCACTTCACTGTTTGACTGCTCATTGCATCTTGCACATCCCATTATAGTTGGGATACATCCTGAGCTTTGCATCTTCCACTCATGACAATACTCACAACAATCCATTCTTCACCTTTGCTCCTTGTAGCAAAACCAAAAAGTGATGAAAACAAAAGTCAACACCGCCCAGAAACCTCTGACTGAATTTCAATGGAAGCTTAACAAAACAAAAATAAGAAAAAACCCAAAACAAAACAAAAAAACCCAGAGAGTCACAACTATCAGTCAGAAGGCTCTAATACTATTTAGATAACAATAGTGCTATAAACAAGATGGTACACCCTGCTGCACCTAGATAAGCCTGTTAGCTAAAAGTTTTGGGAACAATTATCAGCAGTGCAGTGGTTAATAATTACATGGGACCAAACACCATAATCTATCAGAACATGGAGAGTCACCAAAAATCAACAGCGAGCTGCTCTTAAAAACTAACAGCAGGTTGTGCCAGGATATGAATACTGACCATTAAGTGGTTATAACTAGGACTTACACTTATCAACCCATTAAGATCATCCTTTCATCCCATTGTTTCTGCCTGGCTTGCTTCAGATTCAAGAGAACTGTTGTGCATTAGTTTATACTGTCAAGGCTTACTTTGCAACCAGAAGCATTTTTAATTTTTTTAAATTAGATTCTCATTTTGCTTAGATTTACAGAGTAAGTTTTTCACAACAGATCTTAAGTTCTCACATTTTCTTCACCTACAGTATATAGTTCTATTTTCCCAGTTCATGAATCATGCAATGTACCAGCTCAGCTCTAATTTCTCACGGGACTGTTGGCTCCATCACAAGAGTCAGCTCGCTACTTTGGTCTCAAGTAGTGGTGGCAACTTCATCAGATCCAGTTTTACGTCTCCCTTTGGGATTTTAGACTTCCTACTACTTATGGCCCTGTGAGAAAAACATTGTAAATGTAGACCATTGGTCTCTGTGCTTTTACTGACAATAGCAACTCTGTTGTAGTGCTGACACAATATTAGTTTGTCAGCATTTCTGCTATCTATCTCATTTTTCTAGGGTATATAAATTGGCTATAGAATTGTAGTCAAGGTTGAAATTTAGCATACAAATACTTTTTCTTTTACCAAACAGTGGGAGAAAAAACCTCTCTGATCAGCAGTGTTAAACTACACGAATGAGAGAAAAAGGTTAGCATTGTCAAATATACTTTTACATTCCTATAAATATTCACAGGACTTCATTCCAGTACAAATAATGGGTAAGCCAGTAAGTCCAAAATACCCCGAGTATTTTGGGCATTTTGAAAATGAACAGCTGTATTCTAAAATGTGGCTTCCTGTATTGTAAGTGTACAGGTAGGTCTGCCCTGAAAAATAAATGCGGCATTTGATCCTCTTGGATAAAACACTATCAGTGGTATATATACAGAGAAAAGAACACAGACACAGAGGATTCAGAGGCAGTATACTATAGAATTTAGCTAACCATGTTTTCCCTTTTTAAAGAGGATTTTGTTTATAATGGTTCTTTTCTATGAACTACCCTAAGTACACCACATACTGCCATGCCAGAAAGAATTTAGGACAGTATCCTGTCTCCACCAATGGCCAATATGGAATGCTTCAAAAGGCCTAAGTGACTTACCCCAATGCACCTCAATGTTCAGTGCTATACTGCTGAGAGGGGCATTTTTTATTTTTATTTTTTTGGTCCCCCCGCTGCACAGGAAGTGCATCTATCTTTTTAAGGTTCTGTCAATCTTACCTCCCAGACTGTGATTTTCAGTAATTTATGGAGGAGTTCTGTATTTATTTGCTTGGTTTTTGTTCGTATTTTTAGTAACAGACCAAACTGAAAAATCCAAACTCATTGTTATAATATATTCACTCAAGCCAAGAGACTTCAGGCTATTGGACCATGGATTAATTAATATGTGATCCTAAAGAACAGTCAGCCTTCCTCTCAATATTGCCATTTTACAGTTTGCTTTGCTATCTTTATTTATTCAGTATTTCAAAATATGAATTACAATGATGAGTCAGTTTCATTGCAATTCTCCTGCTCTCTGCTTAAGGTAATATGAACTGAAAGGGAATATAAAATGATCGGTATACAAGTTCCCCATGACATACTGAATGGATTCCCCCACAGCCAAGATTTTTTCTTTCTGAGGATAACGGAATCCACCTCCTTGAACTCCCTAAGCAGATATGCCTACTCATTCACATGGTTATTCACAGTTAGCTCCAATTCTATGCAGCATTTTATATGGCTCACTGTAAAAGTAAAGAGATTAAAACACTTAATGCTAAGGAGATTTTTTTTAAATCTCTGTTTATTTCCAGCCCTAAATTAGTACAAAGTCCATTATGTTCAAATCCTGAAACATGGCAACATCTTAATCATTAACATTTAAAATACGAAGCAATTTTTAAAACTCTTGTGATTTTCATTATAAATTAATAAATGCAAAAAGCCACTTTTCTGCAATGTTATGTTTTTGCAAGATTAAGGGTAAAAGTTTTCGAAGCACCTAAATGCCTTAGCCCGTGTCAACATGGGAAAGGAATTGCCAGTATAGTCATCCCAGCAAAGCCTCCTAGTGGAGATGCGGTTTACAGGGGCAAAAAAAGAGTGCTTTTCCCTTATACCAGTTCCCCGAATGAAATAAAGTATCCCAACAAAAGAACACTTTTGCTCGTATAACTGAGTCTACTCTAGGGCTTTTGCTGGAATAGAAATGTCATAAAAAATTCCCCCTCCCAAGCGACATTACTATACCAGCAACAGTTTCTAGTGTATTACATGGTGTCAAGTATCAGGGGGTAGCCATGTTAGTCTGTATCTACAAAAACAACAAGGAGTCTGGTGGCACCTGGTCTGCATGCATCTGAAGAAGTGAGGTTTTTACCCACGAAAGCTTATGCCCAAATAAATCTGTTAGTCTTTAAGGTGCCACCAGATTCCTTGTTTTAGTGTATTACATGATCACATACTCTTTGCCAAAAAAATTTCTACAACAGAAATGGTTAGCGTCTTTTGATTTTCTTCACCATCATAAAGATCCAGCATTCCACCATCTAACTGACAGATCAGTTACATGATCTGTTTTCTCCTCTCCCTAATAGGGATGATACAATGGTTCCATAATTAAAGTAACACTGAGATTTACACTTAAAGCTTTGAGTTGTGTGAAGACCATACAAAATGCTTTCCCAAATATACAGCTTTTGCTCTTACTCTTTTTATATGGAATGAATAGCCTGTGAACTTTCAAACAAATCTGAGTCCATTTAAAAATATTTATACTCAGACTCTTTTAAGAGACATTTGTTTTACTAAGTACCTTTTTCCTCTAGAAAATTATTTACTGAATTTTGAGATATGAAATTTGGTGTTTATATTTTAACCAAATCTGGGTAAAATAATTAGTGTATTTATTGTTATTTATTAACAGTTAGGTATAACTGTTTCTACCTGTATTTCAATGTTTATTGACATATATAAAATATAAATACGTAAGTATTGGATGCTCCAAAATCAGAGCTCTCATTTTATCATTATGTTTGAAGTCTATGGGTGTGGATCTGATGCAATGATATCTTCCTCAGTCTGGAAACAATAATTTCAGTCAGATAATGAGTACAGATTTCTTGCTCTCAGCTGCATATGGCAGAACTAACTCATACACAAATAACAGAACAATTGGAATCACCCAGCACATATGTTCAAGAAAAAATCCAAAGTGACCAGACACAAAAAAGGAAACAATGTCTAAAAATTGATTATTTTTTTTTGCAGGGTTTAACTTAGCATTTATGGAGCTAAGTAGAAAATTCACATCCCTATTGGCATTTTTTTTGTTATGTTACAAAATGGCCTTGATTTCTGAATTAGAAATCTCTCTCTCATCTACCTTTGCATGTCTAATGACTAGAGTACCAGGGACAGTATACATGACTAGAGCTGGGTCCCTGGTACATGACTAGAGCTCTTGGGCACTATGGTAATACAAATAAATAATGGACATAAGCACCATTTTCATCATCAATGGTACTACCAAGTTGCTTTTATGTATATACTACAAAATATATACACTTCTACCTCGATATAACGCGATCCGATATAACACAAATTCGGATATAACGTGGTAAAGCAGTGCTCCGGGGGGGCGGGGCTGCGTACTCCGGTGGATCAAAGCAAGTTTAAAAATTTTAAAAAAAAAAATTATTTATTTAATACCATGGTTTCACCTATAACGCGGTAAGATTTTTTGGCTCCCAAGGACAGCATTATATCAAGGTAGAGGTGTACTTCCGGAGTACTGGCTTCTAGTCCTATTCTTGTTGTAGAATAGCTAGCATGCAGTATTGCTCAGCAGCACTAGACTATATGGGTCCCATACCAGAAAAATTGATGAAAATGTGTTCCTCCTGCATTATAAATACAGTACTTCTGCAGCAGTTTGTCACTGCCTTTCCTGTGTATCAGGGACTACGTATTCTTCCAAATCAAATAATAACAAGCTGAATATTCATTGTCTATCTGTGATTAGTGCTTATTTTTTATTTTATTTTTTTACTTTTGTTGGTCAAATGAGATTTCATAAGTATAGACAGAGTGTAGGCAGAGTGTTTTATGTTAACTACCATTGGGTTTACTTTTCATAGCGTAATGTCCTCTGCCCTGTGTTCCTAAGAACACTGCTGCTGCTGCATTTACCGAGACAAGGATGAGTGCAGTAAAGATACCCATCCTCACCAATAAATATATGACCGGTCACTTTGAAATGAAAAATTTCCATTTAGGTAAATATGCTGCATTGTAAAGTACTGAACTTTTACTAGAGGGTTGCTTAGTGACTGCGGTTATTGTCTTGTTACAGAAAGCTGGACTGAACCCTGATAAACGTGGTATTTATTGATGAATCATATTCCCTGGGAGACAAAGCCTGGGGGGAAAAAAAAGGATATAGCGAAAACAGCAATTGGGGCACCTGCCGACTCTTGCTGTAATGCCAAGAAGCCTACAACATTCCTACTACAGCTCTCACCCTTCATAACAAGCTGGGACCATCTTCCTATTATGGCAGTGGTATGCTCCCATCACCCTTGGGAGAACTGATGTGAGGGGGGCCATTAGGGAAAGCAGATACTCTCTGTTTATCTGGTAGAACATGATTCATGAAAGATAGCAGACAGTGATGGTGGCTCCTTATAAGAGGAGTACACTGCGACCATGGGAATTTCATCATGTGTGGCTTCTACTTACTAGAGAAGGGACTTTTCTTCTTTTAAATGTTTTCGCTGACATGCTTTTGTGACCAAAAAGAAGCTGAGCGCACACACAGCAACTACAGACCTGAGCATCTTTAATAAAATCATGGCTTTCCTTCAAAGGCTCTTTAGAAAAAAATAATCACTATTAAAAGGTGAGAACACTTGCCAGTGGAACACTAATAATCTGACCAAATCCCAGAAGAAATCATTACAGCATAGCCTCTGCAGCAGAAACAGGCAATCCTGGGATACTGTCAAACCCAGGAATTACGTGTTTTCACATTTTTCCACTAAAACCCTATAGAATAATTGATATGTTATACCTATCTTACATTAAACATACCATAATTATACATCAAATTTTATACAGCAGAGTTTAAAAAGAAATCCACTGCAGCACCTGGGCACCTTGTTTCATCACTCTCCCTCCATCAGGACAATAGACATATTGTGGAATATTGCAATTAATTGTTTGAAAGCTCTCTGGGTCGCAAATTTACAACCACACAAAGTTGATTGTACATACACCATACTCAGTACAGTAAAGCAAGCCTAAAATAAAAAGAGCCAGTGACAAAACATGACAGCATGGCTCCTGAAAGATAATTCTCCATGTGGAAACAAAGTCTGAAAATGACTTCTTGAGCCCTTAGGAACTATATGTGGATTTTAATAGTAGCCACTTGTGGTGCCACAATGAAGCACAGTGGCAGCTTTCTGCTGCTTCCTCTTCATCTGATGTATATGATCACATTACACCATCTTAAGCATTTGAAGGAGTAGCTATCTAAGACGATACAAAGTACAGGATACATTCTTTTGCAGCATGTGAGGAGGGTGACCTAAAGCACATGACCAAACACAAAATGCAGTAATTCATTTCCTTAGATACACCATCCACAGTCTGAAGAAAATCCATAAATGATGTTTTAATTCAATAAAAGAAATAGTCTAGAAAGATACATGTTGCACTGTGATTTATTTGTTTCTGCCACCTACTGGATGTTAACTCTAACTGTAGAAATAGCCTGACGTTCCTGTTTTGTCACACCGTATTTTCTTGCAGCGTGCCCAGTACAGAATCTCTTAATGAAGGTTGCATGATGCAATCTGTATAATCTACAAACAAAAGTTTCATTGCATCTATGAAAAGAGGCACGTCATCAATATAAAGTAAAATTGTAAGAAACAATTCCAATTTTAGCAGCGTACAAAAGTGATAGCATCACAGTAAAAATGTTGTGGAAAAAGCTATTACACAATGTAGATTTCTGAGTTTAAAGCGCTACTACACTACATCCTGTTTGATATGGTGCCTAATGTTAACAGGTTGATAAAGAAAGGAATCCAGAAAATATCCACATTATAATGACTTGTGTATACATAGTTTTTCTGTATATAAAGGATCACACTGTGGACACCATAGTGGTGTCTTAATTTTGCATTCAGGGATTAAGAAAATGGGTGAAAAGGTAAAATATGTGCATTTTCTCTGATGCATAATGCATGCTATAGAGAGATGGGCATTTTCTAATAGGCTCTGGCTCTACACTTAAAACGACTAAACGACTAAAATGACTAAAGAGCCTATTCCTGCAGCCCTTGTTCTAACTTCTATTGAAATCTATAGGAGATTTACACATGTAAGGCTGCAAAAAGGGGGCCCTAAATAATTTACAGAAATTATGCATTCTGAAGACTGTAATCCAGTATCATAGTAATAGTCTCACCTAAAATACACTGAGTCTCAAGCTAATGCATTTTTTCCATGTGTATTGAACACTAGAGAGGAAAGGTTACTACATCATCTTTCTGACAAAAGACTGAGCAAGAGTATTGAGTTTGGGATGCACATAGGCACACTAAGAAAAAAATGCAAAACTTTTCTCTTCCACATAATTTTGAGAGAGAAGTATTTATTTCATACTTCTATATAAAACATAAATTAGTCCCTGATTCTTCATATGCAATGTTTTCTTCAGCAAAATTGAAGAAACAGACAACAGCACTAGAACTGCACTGATGTCTACAAAAAGCCTCAGGCGCTGGTATAATCTATGGTGGTTATGTACCATCTAGACTTCAAGATAGAATCATATTTTAATACTGTCAGGGGTATGTGTGTTGCAACCAAGTACTCTGACAGTTGTTTGCCATGTGGACAGAAAGTCAGTAATTATTGGGCAATTTTTTCCAGGGAGATAGGGGGGAGTAAAATTTTTCCAGGCCGGGGGAGTCTATTCCTATAACTCAGACAGAGATCAGAAATCTTATCTTCAATATTCAAATACAGAAGTCCCTTAAGAACGAAAACTCCTGTGCATTTCTTATTTTCACAGATTTTTTTTTTTTTTTTTTTTTAAGGCCAAGGGACCATTTTCGCCAATGTGGACTGAGATCAAATCTGGATCTGGTAGTTGTACAAGAAAAATGTGTTTGCTTTATGACTACATATGAATTTAGTGTTCACATAGATAAAATCTTAAACTGCCTCCAAGAGGCCAGTGCATGATTATAAATGTCAAAGCAATAGAAGGGCAAAACCCGAGTCAAAGTTAATACCTAACAGCAAATCATTGTGGGACACTGGTGTGTACACAAAAGAAAAAATCAAAATAGAGCCTTTAAATTAAAGACGGTGGTGTGATTAGAACTTGAGAACAAAAAGACACACACAACTGACTCTGTGCGCACACACTATTGACTAGATATCATCTTTCAGTTCCCTTTTCACTGAGGTGGAGTGGAACTCAGCAATGTAGCTTTTTCTTGGAATGAAATGCTTTCAACAAAGCTACAAAGCCACCTTCCTCTCTCTGGTATCCAAGGGTAGTTTTATGGGCAGTAATGACACATAATAAATAATCACATTCAGAACTATTGCACACCACACTATGGGACTACTTTGGTTATTAAAGCTTTAATTAGTTGGTCTACACACTATGTATTATGTAAGACCTTTACAGGGTCTGTTCTACTATATTGGATCAAATCACAACAATACTTGAAACTACACTGAAGCACGTACATTAGAACAAGAGATATCAAGCCACTTTAAGTACAATTTTCACCATATTATAAAAAGCATTTCCTTTAATAAAAGGGCTTATTTGACCGCTATTGGTGAAATTACGTATATAATTTAAGCAACTCTCTCCCCTCTTTTTTAATTTTGGAGGAAAACAGCACTTTGAAGGATTTCTAATTGATAAAGGGTGAATATTAACCCTACATGAAGATGTTTAAAGTTAGTTTTGGATTTGGGGTTTTTTAATAATATATCAATGTGTTCACTTATATTTTCTAGTTACATTTCTCCTGCTTTCAAACCTTTTTACCTAGCTTCTGTCTTCTGTACTAGTAGTTGCTATGGTAACTTTGGCTCTCTTTTTCCACTGTTCATACAGGTTTTCATCAAACCCAATAACTATTTTTTTAATGTGATCTGCTCCAGAACAATAGTTCCTTGAGAAAGGTGAATACATTGCACTACAGCAGACCTTTACTAAATAAACACTACTGATTGGGAGTAAAATCAACAATCGCTGAATGTTGTGAATTAGCACGTAAAAAATTTTAAAAGCCAAGGGTAGTGTCTGACAATATGTACTTTGTTCATTTATTTGACCACTGCTCACTAAAAATATACCCATAATTCATAACAGTAGTAAACATATGATGGTAAGATTTGTACAAGTGATGATGCTTAGTAATAAGAGACCTTCCTATAGCATCTTACTATGGCAGTTTTGTAGAGAGAAAAACAAACCTTGCTACCCTGGTTTTGTGTGGATCACGAACATGCAAGGGAACTAGTGCAGTGAGAATTAACTGCTTTATTGTAACTGATAAAAGTAAATTTTTAATCCTTCAGGTATAATTGCAGATCATACCTTATGTTCATGGCTTCCCTATTTTGGGGGAAATATCCTTGTTCAGCCTTATAAAATATTTCATAAGGATTAGAATATAGAGCTCAGTAATGGACAAAAATATAAAAAAAAAAAAAAAAAAAAAAGGTCAGTGAGGCATACATGACTATAATTTATTCATTATATGACAGCTGGTGTCCCATAATAATTGAGTCAACTGCAACTGCCTTCCACTATAATCCAGGTTTCTCACCTCAATTTCCCAGAATACTTAGCTTTTAGATTAAAATACTTCATGATGGGTTTTTTCCTGGAGGTATTTTTTAATTTTTTTTTAAAACTAAAAAAAATTAAGAAAATCCTTTCTGCTCTTTTGGCATTACAAGAGGTCAACGCTCCTTCTCTCACCTCCAAAGGAATCCACCCTCAGTAAAAATTGATTTTTTTTTTTTTTGAGCGGGGGAGAGTTACACAAACATGGGTCACCACAAACTCTAAACTGGATAAAAACTTATTTAAGATTAAATATGAAGCATCTAAAATGGTGGGACTGAGCATGAGGAACACAAATCCACACAAAGCTATTATCTGCACTCTTAGGTGCAGATTCCAATACCCTTACTCAGACCAAGTAGTGCCTTATGCCACAAAGCAGTCCCAGTGAGTCCAGGAGGATTATTCATAGCCCAACATGAACAAGGGTATCTCACTCAAGGAACTACCCAACATGAGTAAGGGGATCAGAATCTAGCCTTAACCATGGATATAATCCTCATGCAATTAGTTAATGTCCAATTATTTGGTTAGATAAATTTGCAAGATCAACAAGTGAAGCTGGGGGGAGGGGGGAAATAGCACAGCACATATGCTCCATGCTTAGCTATTGCAGCTCTAAAAACTACCCCCAAACACAGAGCTGTGAAGCGAAGACAACTGGGCCTTCAAAAGTTTTAACTGGAAAGCGGCAAACGTGTGCAGTCAGTCCCTTACCAAAGAAGTTTATAGTGTCTTTCCAGCAGCACTAGCCTATGCTTTCCAAAGCAAGGAACTTTTCAAACTCAACCGGTGAAGGCTGCAGTGCTTATAAACTGCGTAAATCACAGAGCTATGGATCAAGGAACTTACATTCACCACTTATTATTTGTATTACTGCAGCACGCAGAGGACCCACTCTGAACAGGGCCCAATTTTGCTAGATGCTGTACAAACTCATAGGAAAACATGGTCCCTGCCTGCAAAGGGCTTGCAAGCTGAAGACAAAAAAAAAAAAAGATGAAGAGTGAGGGTAAGGAACACGCCACACCACTTCACATATTGGGGTCTCTATAGGTATTTTGAAAAATATAAAATTCTCCCTAGCTGCACCCTCCTTATGTAACTTGATTCATACTTTTCTGTTTTAAAAATCCATAACCAATACTAGTCTGCCATTCTAAAACTCCCCTTTTGTCCCCAGTCAGCCTGATCTCAGTAACTAAACCAGGATGCTTCAACATTTCTTGTCCCTTGCCTTCCCAGTCCCACCTGCTCTCTTGCCCCTAATTTGTACCTTGAACTGAGAGAGAAAGAAAGAGAACTGAAATCATCAGAACACCTCAACAGCTGTCCAGGCTCCAAAGCCTGTGGAGGTCACACTGTCCACATGGGGTCCCTCCTACCCAGGCCCCTAATCACAGCAGCTCCAGCTACCTCTCCCTACTCAGGATGATACGTGGAGGAAAACGTCCAAAGTACAATCGTGCAGAGTAGGCTGTGATGTCAATAGGGCCCTGGGACTCTGATGATGCGTCAGGAATCCTGCTGCCTCCCATGAAGGCAGGCCCTGCCACTGCAAACTACTGCTCTGTCTCAGCCCATGATGCTGAGGGAGGGCATCTTCGATCCTTGCCTGCTCCCCTACTCTCAGGTTACAGGATCCAGGGCCCTGGAAGGACGAGTTTTTTCTCTTAGCATGTGAGCAGTGGATAGGCTGTGAGGAAATGCTGTACTGTTAGTTTTGTGATGCGGATTCTTATTGGTAGGTCTGTTGTAAACAATAAGAAAGTATCTTCTCTGCCTTAGCCTGGGATTTCCGAAAAAGGAGATTGCGTGTATCCCACTTGTGTACATCTCTGTTCGAGTCTGGTGTACATAGTGTGAACAGTTACATTAAGACAATACCCAGATGGTGTGTCACTGATTTCTCCTTCAATGGGAAACTGACCTAAAGGCACCCTGATCACCTAACTCTTCAGCAAAGGAGCAACAGACATTATTTATTTTATTTCAGAGTGGTAGCCATGTTAGTCTGTATCAGCAAAAATAACGAGCAGTCCTTGTGGCACCTTAGAGACTAACAGATTTATTTGGGCATAAGCTTTTGTGGGCTAGAACCCACTTCATCAGATGCATGGAGTGAAAAATACAGGAGCAGGTATAAATACATGAAAGGATGGGAATTGCCTTACCATGTGTGAGGTCAGTCTAACGAGACAATTCAATTAACAGCAGGATACCAAGGGAGGAAAAATAACTTTTGAAGTGGTAATGAGAGTGGCCCATTTCAGACAGTTGACAAGAAGGTGTGAGTAACAGTAGGGGGAAATTAGTATTGGGGAACTTAGGTTTAGGTTTTGTAATGACCCAACCATTCCCAGTCTTTATTCAGGCCTAATCTGATGGTGTCCAGTTTGCAAATTAATTCCAGTTCTGCAGTTTCACGCTGCAGTCTGTTTTTGAAGTTTTTTTGTTGCAGAATTGCCACTTTTAGGTCTGTTATTGAGTGACCAGAGAAACTGAAGTGTTCTCCTACTGGTTTTTAAATGTTATGATTCCTGATGTCAGATTTGTGTCCATTTATTCTTTTGCGTAGAGACTGTCCGGTTTGGCCAATGGACATGGCAGAGGGGCATTGCTGGCATATATCACATTAGTAGATGTGCAGGTGAACGAGCCCCTGATGGTGTGGCTGATGTGGTTAGGTCCTATGATGGTGTCCCTTGAATAGATATGTGGACAGAGTTGGCAACGGGGTTCGTTGCAGGGTTTGGTTCCTGGGTTGATGTTTTTGTTGTGTGGTGTGTAGTTGCTGGTGAGTATTTGCTTTAGGTTGGGGGACTGTCTGTAAGCGAGGACTGGCCTGTCTCCCAAGGTCTGTGAGAGTGAGGGATCCTCCTTCAGGATAGGTTGTAGATCCTTGATGTGCTGGAGAGGTTTTAGTTGGGGGCTGTAGGTGACGACTAGGGGCATTCTGTTACTTTCTTTGTTGGGCCTGTCTTCTAGCAGGTGACTTCTGGGTACCCTTCTGGCTCTGTCAATCTGTTTCTTCACTTCAGCAGGTGGGTACTGTAGTTTTAAGAACGCTTGATAGAGATCCTGTAGGTGTTTGTCTCTGTCTGAGGGATCGGAGCAAATGCGGTTGTATCTTAGAGCTTGGCTGTAGACAATGGATCATGTGATGTGGTCTGGATGAAAGCTGGAGGCATGTAGGTAAGTATAGCGGTCAGTAGGTTTCCGGTATAGGGTGGTGTTTATGTGACCATCGCTTATTAGAACTGTAGTGTCTAGGAACTGGACCTCTTGTGTGGACTGGTCCAGGCTGAGGTTGATGGTGGGGTGGAAATTGTTGAAATCATGGTGGAATTCCTCAAGGGCCTCCTTCCTAGGGGTCCAGATGATGAAGATGTCATCAATGTAGCGCAAGTAGAGTAGGGGTGTTAGGGGATGAGAGCTGAGGAAGCGTTGTTCTAAGTCAGCCATAAAAATGTTGGCATACTGTGGGACCATGCGGATACCCATAGCAGTCCCGCTGGCTTGAAGGTATAAATTGTCCCCAAATCTGAAATAGTTGTGGGTGAGGACAAAGTCACAAAGTTCAGCCACCAAGTTTGCTGTGATGGTATCGGGGATGCTATTCCTGATGGCTTGTAGTCCATCTTTGTGTGGAATGTTCCTGTAGAGAGCTTCTACATCCATAGTGGCTAGGATGGTGTTTTCTGGAAGATCACTAAAGGATTGTATTTTCCTCAGGAAGTCAGTGGTGTCTCGAAGATAGCTGGGAGTGCTGGTATCGTAGGGCCTGAGGAGAGAGTCTGTCTCGTTAGACTGACCTCACACTTGGTAAGGCAACTACCATCCTTTCATGTATTTATACCTGCTCCTGTATTTTCCATTCTGTGCATCTGATGAAGTGGGTTGTAGCCCACGAAAGCTTATGCCCAAATAAATTTGTTAGTCTCTAAGGTGCCACAAGGACTCCTCGTTTTTATTTATTTTATGTTCCATAAAGTGCTACGTTGTGAGAGTAAACCTTAACTTTTGGAGTCTCCTGACTTCTGAGGATTTGATTTTGCCATCTGCATTAGCACTTCTTTTGCATTTAATTTCTATTTAGCTTGACAATGATGGCTCATCTTTTTCAAATATTATACAGACGTGCAAATTTTCCTCCTCTTCACTTTCATTTTTGTATTATCCAAGTTAGCTTGAGTGGACGTGCACCTTAAAACTATATTCTCTCTTTAAAAAGACAATTAGGGTGAATTTAAAGAAATGCCATAAAATCTGCTTCACTTGATTTCAGTTTTATTTTCTCTTGATATTTCTGGTGATGTTGACTTACTATATAATTATCCTTTTCCACAATTCTGATTATATTTAGCAAAATAAATAGAGTGGGAGAACACACAGTAGGTACAAAGCATTTTCACAGCATTGAATTGGAGAACCAACTCTGCAATGTAGTCATAAATTCATCTCTAAAACTATTCTTGCAGTTTCTGTGCATGAAAAACATGCATTTGTACCAGTACAAAATGAGCAGGGAAGCTACTTGATTTGCAAACACAGACTGTGGTAGCAAATTTAGATGCCCCTTTAGAAAAATGCTATAGAAGTGCATTAATATACTAATTAACCACTGTCTCAAGTTCAATTATGTTAGCTTTGTTGTGATTTCAGATTAAAAATAGGATACATACAATGTACATGACAAGTATACAGTTTCATCATATATGATGTTTACTTACTGTAAACAAACCACTAAAACAATCTGCTTTCTGCCTACAGAAACAACAGCATAATGCCCAGTTTCCTGACACTAATTCTCAGTCACCAGTTGCATTTTTTTAAAGTATATACTATGACAGGTTTATTTATAATTAATGACTTATAGTTTGCTTTTTTTGTTTTGTTTGATTTTTGTTTAATTGACCTGTCTTGTGAAGGAATTCTATTTTAAACTAGGCCTCATTCTGCATCCTCAGCAGAAGAACCACAGTATCTTCTCCCCACACCTCCCAAAAATTGCATACTGTATATAAACACAGAACTAAGTACATCAACAGAGATGAATTTCCATACATAAATTCCAAGCCACACCACTTTATAAATCAATATTACTTTAACAGATCCCTTGCATTTATTACGAGCAATAAAACCATTGTACATCTACACAAAGTTCAATACAGCGTTAACGATAATCATTTTTAAAAGCACACTATTAATTTCATCTCATAACTAATGTAAAGATAGTCATAACTTGACAGCAACACCACCACATTAATCATTTTTTTCAATACATAACGCAGATTCTGTCACACTGTTAATCAAGAATAAATTGTTCTCTGGTGCAGTTCAGGTCTGCAGTAAAAAATTATTTTTAAATTTAGTTTGGGGGTGAGGAGAGTCATACACATCCTTCACACAGTCAGTCCTGTGAAGACATCCACCCTTTCCCCATCCTCATGACTCCACAATGTAACTGCCATCTTTCTGGCTGATGCAAACTTAGCTATACTTCCCTTATGAACCAGATAACATGATATTTAACCAGCTATACAAGGGTCACTGCTGAGAATCAAAAAGCATCAAAAGCACTATTGAACATACCTCTTAATGCCCACAATGTATTATGTATTTGTATTAGAGTAGCACTTAGAAATCCCAACAAGGTAAAGGCCCCATGGTGCTAGGCGCTGTACAAACAGATTGTAAAAGACAGCCAATCATAGTTTAAGACAAGATTTAAAAGGATGCTATAGCAAACAACCAGCCTACAACTGTTAAGTCTGTGTCTGAATGGTCAGTGGAAAAGAGGTTATGAATAACACCCTTACTTAAGCACGCATAATCAATTTATGGAAAAGCTACTGCAGATGACCTCTAGTTTAAGGACACCGTACACCTCATTTCTTAGAATACAGATGGTAGGGCTGTCCTTTGTATCTAACAATGATGTCACACAGGAATGAACTCCCACTGAAGATTTGGCAAGATGTTTGGCCCTCTTTTCCAATCAGTTTTTCACATCTGCCTTTTTCTAAGTGCTTACAATCTTTACTGATAGTTGCTCTCCGTTCAAGTCTGTCTTTGGTTGTGTCTTCGGAGTTATCAATATTAAGCTGCATGAGTTGAGATTCTGCATATGCGCATCTCTGGAGCATGTATGCTGACTACGCTTTCTGAGTTTCAACTCACCACAGAGGACTTTTTGCAGGAGTCTATCAGCACCCAGTCTGATAACATGATCTGTCCATCTAAGCTGAGCTTTGATAATCATTGCCACAATGCTGGTTGTGTTTGCTTTCACGGATGTCAGGCACTACAAACACATTCAATGGAAGATGCACTAACTTTGAATCAGATTCTCCTCTAACAAAAATTATCTGAGTAAGGGACAGGAAGAGGCATGGAAGGGGGAGAGGAACCTCACAGAGATCCGTTGGCAACACAATCCCATTTTTATAGCAACATTCCTAAACCCACTGGGACGGGATCCCTGGGATGCAACCTGGGGCTGTGGGACTGCTGTGCCCCCTCTACTCACTATTCCGGGTTGTCTCTCACAATGCCTTACTGAGTAGTAACAGCATTTGGTGGGATTTGCTGCTATCACACCCATCCATTGGCAGCATTATCTTAAATGGGGATTTTCCAAAGGGTGCGTGTAAAAAATAAGGGGCATGACTGCAATTCTGATGTGACAGGCTGACAGTCCCTCCCTACAAACAGATCTTGGCCCACATAGAAGATCTACTCCCCACTTCAGTCTACTCCAGACTTCACCTCTTCTGCTCATGGCAGCAGGGGGACTATCTGGCCTTTTGCTGACAGCTTTCCAGAGTCCAAATCAGTATACTGCTTTGAAAAAGTCAACTGTTACATGTTAAGCAGCTGTTGTCAATACAGCATGTATATATAAATTTAATACTGAAAGGTGATAGACTGATATAACCGGAAACTGAAGTTGTCTATCTACAGAGCACACAGAGCATCAGTACAAGTTTCTCTACAATGTCTCGCAAACATGTTCCATCATTCTGGAAGGAAGACCTCTAAGGTTGAAAGTGTAGTTCCAGTCTCCATGCACATTCAGTTCTTGGCTACTCTGCCGAAAGCATCAGCAAGAACAACAAACTGTGGGTACTGTTTTTATGATATGGCCCACCTATCTGTCCACTAGCAACTGGACTGAGACCACCAACACTTTTCACATACTGTAGGCCACTGAGAAAGCATTATGAGAACACACTTGGGGCCACTCTTGAGCTGAACCACATTTCAATCAGTGATCTGAAAAATCTTACCGCATACAGTCAAGGCAATGTCCCCCACACATCTCCTTGCTAAACTACTTTTCAGACTTGCATACAGTAGGGCCAATATTTGTTAATATATTCATAACAATGGATTCATAAGCAATTATGCAAAAGCACTGTTTAACTGAAACTGTTCTGTCTAGCCTCTCAGAGGTTGGTGGGGGTGTTTTTTGCTGCGCACAGGCATGCATTTTCATTTCTAGAACACTACAATATATAGCAGTTTTATCCATCATACAGGTGCATCATATATTTTTATGGGGACATTTATAAAGCTTTTATGCATTAATAAGAAAGAAGGCAGTTCAGAATATTTCATAATAAATTATCTATTAGTGAAAGCTCTAACAGAGGGAAATACATACAAAGGAAAAAGGAACCAGAGCACTATCTGACAGCTAAGGAAGAAACAGAGGTTATGTCCTTTATGGCTGAGATTCAAAGCAGTTTCAGTTAGTGGCTGTTCTGCTCCAATTCCCCAGATAAAATTTTGACCTACAGCAAGTGGTCTTCATTCCTATTCTATTCTAGTGGGGTAGTCATGGTTTAGTTTCTTAAGTAACCAACAGAAAAACTCAGTTGGGAGCTATGAAGCTTAAATATTGTGTTACAGTTAAACTGAGAGAGCCACCTATAGTAACTATAATGGATTATTACTGAATTCCCACAAACTAAAACTATCCATAAATTGCTAGGTATGTGAAGATAACACATTCCTCCAACAACTTCAAATGGAAAATCACTAAAATATAAAAAGAGTTGAAATATGTCAATGGCGCTACAACCCATTTGTGAGCAATGCAGGACAAGGAAATCAGCTGACAATACCTGGCAACCCTATCTCTTCTATCTTCCACTCAGGTTGTTAATATACAGTTATTTTTATTAACTTAGATTAAATTGACTGATGGAGTAGAAATATACTGTGGAATTACTGAAACTCATACTTTTCCCCCTTTCATGCGGTTTACATTTAGCTGTTCTCTTTCTTAGCACATAGCAAATGACCGCTTTCATTTTTTTCATAGCATTCTGCTATTGATAAAGAAACTCACAGGTATAAATTACTAGCTAGGTTTGCCAGCATAAGCCAGGGCACTAGGTCCTCAGCAGCAGAAAGTCAGTCATGGGGAAAATAAAATAGGTTGGCACAAAGCAGCCATAACCCTTTGGTCCTTCTGAGGGTCCTTATGGGGCCAGCACAACCTGAAAAGCTGAAGTGATAGCCACCAGGGAACATCAGTGCCTGCCCTCAGCAGCATCTGCCAGCAAAGCTACCGAGTCCCAGTCACAAATTAAGGCTGCCCTATCCTGAGTGTAACCTCCAAGGATGGGAGTGGAAAGACCATCTGCTCTCCTCCAGCAGTGAATCCCTTCCCTGTGAGGACAGCAGGTTTTGCTAGTGTAAGTTACACTGCCTAATGAACTACTCTGTACCAGCTGGCCCACAGAAATTATGCATTTTATTAGAATGGCTCATCTTGCTAGCTAATTTGGCTTTTCTACTTCACAGCATGTGTGACTTCATGGCCCCGATCCAGCACAACCACTCAAATTCATACTTAACTATGACTACATGGATGCTTAAAGTTAAGCCTGAATTTAAGTGCTTGTACTGGGATCAAGGTCCAAGTTAACCAATTTTGGCAATCAAAATACCTTCAAATATACTACATTCTCTTGAAGTTATGATGCATCCTGAGTCTGCCATAGGTAAACAAACAAGCCACCACAGAGACAAGAGTAATCAGAAAAGTTAACGGGACACTCAATTTGAAAAATCACATCCCTGTCAGAAAATTTACCACCTGCTGCTATTATGAATAATATTGTAACTGAAAGATTAGAGAAAAAGGTGTTCCTCTATTTTTTCAGTTTGTGTATTTGACAACACTGCGTGTAATCAGTTGCACTGCCTCCGCCCATCCCTGCCCACAGCCATAGGGAGAGAAAACATTTTAAAAAAATAGAATTGTAAAAACCAAAAACCTGGCACTGGGAGTCAGGAGAAGGTATAACATCTGAAAGTCATTTTTTTTAAATTGACTAGATTACTAGTTGTCTGTCCCTTTAATCTTGGAACAGGCTCAAGTAAGGGACAGTGGCTAGAGTTCAAAAACAAGCTGCTTGTTTGTTTTGTTTTCCTACAAAGAGACAAAACCCTAAATGACTGCTGGCATCCCATACTATTAAGGTATTTATTCCAAAGCAACACAGAATACGAACACATATTATATTCCTCCTCTAACAAGGATGTTCTGTTAAGCACTGGAAAAGTCAGACGAAGAGTGATGCACCCATAAACAAAGGTAAATCCCATTTTCAGGAACTAGGGTGACCACTATGGTCTTGACTTCTATTGGTTCCCTGTGAAGGCCACTGGAATCAATCACATAGTCCAAATATGCTAGGGAGTACTGGAAAACTTACTGGAAAATTTGACCTTACAAACAGACTATCATACTCCAAGGCTGTATCTAGATTCTCTAGGTTGCTCAATTTCATTCTTACCAGTTACTACAAGGTCATCCAAGCAGTGCTGTACTCCTGTCAATCCACTCCAATATCTGTCAAGACTTGGGCCAACCTAATCCCCAAAATAAATGATGGTAGCAATACAATCCCTTACACATCACTATTGTTGTTAATTCCAGTGATTCTTCCTCCTCTTGTATACGTAAGCAAGTTTGGAAAGGCTCAGTTTTGCTAGGCTTGCAGAGGTCTTCAATCAGTGGATGTGGGTATTTTTCTGCTCAGGCCACTGAACTTATTACCACTGAAAACCACCACAAATTACAATGGTGAATTTTAAAATATGAATGTGTCTACACACAACAGGCATTGCTCATTCACTATATGCAACAGGTGGAAGAACTCCTGTCTTTGTGTTCCAAAAAGGATTTGAGCTTAGGGTGACCAAATCACCCAGGTCAAATATCGGGAAGCGGGGGGGGGGGGGGGGGCCCCCGGGCCCCCCTGCCCGGGGGGGGAGAACAGCCGCGCCCGCCCCCCTACTCTCCCTACCGCCCGACTGAGTCCTGCCTGCGCTCGGGGCCAGGCCGGACTCTCACTCACCCCGGCCCCGCGCTTCCCCTGCGTCTCCGGGGCCTCCCTCCAGAGCTTGTGGAGGAAGGAGGAATGGTGAACCTGGGGAAGAGGCAGGGAGCCAATGGGGGAAGGAGGGGGCGGAGTCGGGGCGGGGGGGGGGGGTGCGAGCACTTCCGGGCTCCGGAGCATTTGCTTGTTTGTCCAGTGTCCCAACCTAACATCGGTCAGGATGCGGGACAAACAAGCAAATATTGGGACAGTCCCGATAAAATTGGGACGTCTGGTCACCCTATTTCAGCTTTGGGCTGTTGGTGTGTGGTACTATCCCTCTCTGCTGGACTAGTTTAATGGTTAGCTTTAAAGGTTTTTGCATGTAACTCAGTTCGCTCTCCCCATTATGTAAATTTGTGGCCAATTTTGCCATATTTTTTCAAGCTCTGCTTGCCCCAGAAGAGATGGATAGCCAGCATTTAGCATGAATGTTGGCAATCTAGCTGCTGATCTATGAAATTCAAACTGCACTTCCATAGTCCTCATCATGGTCACTGATTGCCCTAGGAATGTCCATATCATAGCCTTGACAGATTGTAGATGACAACTAAGTTTGTTATGATACAAATGATACTGCGGGTTCTGTACCCAAAGCGGACACACATCCAACTGTCTGATGAAGGAAGTATATGCAAGGACATTTCTTCTATCCTCTCGTTTTGGTCCTGCTGTCGGGAATGCAAACTCTTCCTTACTATGCCTGGTTGGCCTTCATTTTTGTTCAGGTACTTACTAGTACCAGTCTTTGGTGCAATCATGCTTAACACATCGCATTTCACTACACTGTATTTGTTTTCTTCATCCCCCTCCTTGGTCAAGTGCAGAGGACATCCACCAGTTTCCACCTTTTATTTCAGTCTTGTACAGCCTGCTCAGGTTTCTGATGAGTGTCATGCTGATGGATCTGGCTTCTTTCTCTATTGTTCTGCATAATGTTTCTCCACGTCACCCTCTTCTCCTCTTTCTAGGTGGTGTCCATATTAACACTTGCCATGAAAGCCAGCCATGTTGGTGGCATCTTAAAGCAGTGTCCCAAATATGTGCATCATCTTCTTACTATATTTGACGCTTTACATTGATTTGCTCGATTTAGAATTTCTGATGATCCAAGAAAATCTTCCCAATGGATTCTGAAGATCTTTCTCAGTCATTTAGTTTGGAATGAGGTGATCTTCTTATCAATTTCTGTTGCAGATTTCTATCACTGTGCTCCACAAAGGAGTACAGACATGATGCCGGTGTTAAAAATTCATATTTTTTGTCAGTGTCAATCATGCTACTTTTCCAAATCTTTTCAAGTTTATGAAAGCTGATTGCTGATTTTGATATCCGTTGCTTAACATCTGCCATGGTTTCATTACCATTGCACATCTCACTTTCTGGATAGGTAAAATGACTGAATTCTTCTAGTGTTTCTTCATCCATTAAAATAGTTACTTTTGGGACACAGATAACTGTATATTTTGTCTTCCCTTTATTGATGAACAAACCAACTTGTTTTTCTGTGTCTGCCAATAACTGAGTCTCTTCTTCCATTAAGCAATGTTTTGAACTAAGCAGGACAATATCATCAGCAAGAAGGCCATACAATTGGTCCATAAAATTCCTTGGTTGCCCTTCTGCAGTTACTCCCCCCATGAAATAGTGACTAGTGCAAACAATTGCGGAGACATAACACATCCTTGCCTTACTCCAGTTATCACTGCAACTGACTGATATGATCTCTGAATGCACATTCAGCAGCATCATACAGATCCTTGACTATTCTAATTATTTTTGCTAGTATTCCATAGTATGCCATAATTTTCCAAAGACTTTGTATACATTGTCAAAAGCCTTCTGGAAATCAGCCATACCAAGTCTTCATAAATATCAACCCATTATTTCTGAAAGATCAGTTTTTCCACATATTTCACCCCACCAACAAATTTAACCTAACACTGGCATATTGCCTGAAAGCTCCCCTGATATGGAGCATATTTGTAGATATATTCGCACACTGGATTCCCTTACGTCAATTTCAATATTAACTGTAATTTCTACAGCTTTGATATACTTGACCAGGCGCAGAAAATGGTCTCATTTACTGCATTACATTCACATTGTTCGGCAAAACAAGAATGACAAAAACTGGAAAACTATTTCTTTTACCAGATTAGAAGCCCTCTTAGCAGTCACCACTGGCTTGCTTTGCGTTCCTGGTTGACCATGGTTGCCCCAGTGCTTCCGCATTTCAAGCAATCTCTCAAGATGTCCACCTGAACCCAAACGGTGTTTCCCTCCACTCTGCCACTGATAATTTTACCTTTTTCATTTAGTGCTCAGCTTTTCTTTTCTCCTTTTCTTTCAGTTTTTCCCCCTCACCATGGAGCATCACTCCCTCTCTCTCATCTGAGGATAAGGAAGACTTCAGAAATGCACAATAAAGGAAAAATATACTGGTTCCACCTTCTAGATCCTCCTCCAGCATAAGACCTGAACAGACTCCCACTAAATCAATACAAAGATTCCCATAGGGCATGAAGTGCAATCACTGGAATTTAAGTAACAGTCTTGGTCATCACAACAAGTCTGGTCTCTTAGTATATGAAACACAAAGGAAGAATTAAAGTTGGGAGAGAGGGAGGAGAGAGAAAAAGACCATCTTATAGTCTTTTAGCTGTCACTTCAATATGTGAACAGGAGAGGCAAAATGCCTCTTCCTCCCTGCACCCTGCTCCAAGCTTTGGACAAGATATGAATTTTCAGTGGCAGAGATTTCTGACCATCTGGAAGATAATCTCTCAGGCACTGAAAAAACTAGTGTAAACTTTATGATGATATTGAGGCGGGCAAGAATGAGACCGCTTGTATGTGGTTTAATGCCAAAAACAAAAATATTAAGGTTGCTTGAGCCCTGGAGCCCTCTAGAATTTATAGTTATGTTTTCAAGTCCATTTTCAAGGGCATAAAGGGATGGCAAAATAAACTGCTTACCAAAAAGCCGGAGATCTAATAGCCCAGTAATTAGTATTTCAACTTCCTGGCTCTTCTCTCAGCTCTACCCCCTTAAAATTCCCATCATCTTATTATTGCCCTCATCCTCTAAGCCACAAACACCAAAGAGGAATTCTAACCATTAACCATTAGCAGCCATTTAGTGCTTCCAATTGCAAACATTTAACAAGCATCACTACTACTAATCCTTATTGGGATAGTACGTCATGCTGTCCCAAAGGACTAAAGAAACTCGTAAAACCATATGGCATCAACATCCCGGTCGGAAAATGTTAAACACCAGTACTACATAGATCAGGATTTAATACATTTTACTTGAGTGGCAGCAAACTGAGCATAACTGCAGAAGTGCACCCTGAAAAGAAAACTGGATTTATGTTTTAGCATGCTGGCAGGAAAGAAAAATGTACCAAAATCATGCTATCTGAGGTGTCTGTACAGAGTACATCAGAGACCAGAATTTTAGAACAGACCACTTGAGTGCAAGATCACACGGAAAAGGTACAGGAGGCATGGTGAGACAGAAGAGGAGAGAGAAAAATGCTACAAAGGAAGGGAGAAGAGAGAGTTTTTAAGTAAGAGTGGGCGGGTGAGGGATAAAGACGAACAAAGACTGAGCAAGTTGTCATTTGTCTGCCCATCAAGAAAATTCCTAGATAGTCTCACATTTTAAGAACTGTCAAAATCTGCTGTAAAATTTACTTACAAGCCCTTTCCAAACCTGGCAATTAACTATCTTCGACGTTATCCATTTGTGTTAACTAGATCTATTGCCATTATGATGTGATGTGACGAACTGGGACTGTTCTTAATGTGGTATGTGGTCTTTGAATGCTGAGTGGGGAGTGTTGGCTGGGAAGGCAGGGGAGTGTGGCTAGGATGGTCTGCATTGGGGGATGGGAGACTGGCCTTGAGGGAGGATACCTGAGCATGTAACATAAGAACCCAGGAAGGGGTTAGAGGCCAGGTGACACCTTTGCCCGGGAAACTGAACAAAGGCTGGGGGAGGAGACGCTGGGGGAGAGAGTTGGGGAGCTGGCTGGAGGATTGGCTGGGAGGCAGACGGGGCTCTGACCTCCTAAGGGGGCTGTGGTGCCCTGGGACCCCAAGATGCACCTAATTGGGGGGTGGGGGGGTCCTGTTGTCTGTGCCTGCAAGACCTGTCTTGGACTGTATTCCTGTCGTCTGAATATACCTTCTGCTTTCCTGCATGGCTGAGAGTCATGGTGAATCGCAGGAAGCCGGGGGTGCAGGGCCTGGTGTCCCCCCACACTCCCTGACACAAGCCCTTTCCAAACCTGGCAATTAACTATCTTCGACGTTATCCATTTGTGTTAACTAGATCTATTGCCATTATGATGTACATGTCAATGAACAGATAGAAGTGCTAACAGAGAATGCACGCTGACTTAGGGCCTAATACAAAGCCTATAAAAATTAACTTCAGTGGGCTTTGGGTCAGATTTTTAATTGAGTTTTTTGCATTACTCCCAATATGCATTGCCATCACACACTAACAGTTTTCTCTGATGTCAAAAGCTACATGCATATGTACAGCAAAGTAATGTATACTGAAAACATACATGGTATCAGTGGTATCATTTCTTTTACTAAAAATAAAAAACATGTAGCAGCAGGAATCCTCAAAGCCAGACAAACCCTAACAACATTTCTGCAAAAATCTAGCTGAAAAAGGAATCTGAATCAACAGCTACAATCTTGTAAATATATATATATATTTTCTATGGAAAACCTCTAATGTAAAAAGTGGGTTTAAAACTGAAAAGTTGATAGCATTAGTGTAGTAACCACAAACTGCAATTCGGCTTATAAAATGCCAGTGGCCTTTTGGGCTGCATCAAATCACTTAATATGACATGCCCTCTTTTAGGGAAAGCAAAAGGGGAGCTGCAGCCTGCTTGTCTGGGAGATGCACTGGCTAGTCTAATAGGAATTCCCCATCTCTAGCAACGTTCCTCTTTGATACGCCAACAACCCTACAGCACACACGAACCCAGCACACCAGCAGGAACTGGAACTTATTTGCCTGATCTCTGAGAAATCTCACTCAGAGAAATAAAATGGAGTTAACCTAGAAAGAGCAGAGTTTGACATTTTGAAACTATAATGATATGCTTCATTACGTGCCAGAGTGCAGAGAGGGCTCTTAGTGGAGGAGGCTGCAGGTGCATGTTTCCCCACGCAACACACCGAGCGTTACTGTTGACACAAAAGTCACTGCACTCAATATACTTACATGATGTGGCGCACACACATTTTTGGACTCTGACATAATTATTGTTTTGAGGGACTGATCCAGCAGCTGTTTTGTAATCCCCATTGAAAGAACTGGAGTCTGTGTTCAGGGCATTGAGTCCTGTGCACAGTTGTAGGAAATACATAATTTTCAGCCTAGCCCGCCACTCAGAGTCCCCTCTGCAGCTCTTCACCCACCTACTGATCCCCCACATGGAGATCTGGAACTACACTTCCTTCAGCAACTCCACATGGAGTGAGCAGGGAGCCTTCAACCCCGCACCAGCTCACTCCCCTAGGGGAATTACTTTCTTATTCATAGATTCATAGACTCTAGTACTGGAAGGGACCTCGAAAGGTCATCGAGTCCAGTCCCCTGCCCTCATGGCAGGACCAAATACTGTCTAGACCATCCCCGATAGACATTTATCTAACCTACTCTTAAATATCTCCAGAGATGGAGATTCCACAACCTCCCTAGGCAGTTTATTCCAATGTTTAACCACTCTGACAGTTAGGAACTTTTTCTTAATATCCAATGTAAACCTCCCTTGCTGCAGTTTAAGCCCATTGCTTCTTGTTCTATCCTTAGAGGCTAAGATGAACAAGTTTTCTCCCACCTCTAAGGAGACCAGACCCATCCCATAGCCAGTCTCAGGTAGTGATAAGAAAAGAGGAGAATAGCTCTTGGGCTTTCTAAAGGACAGACTCCCTCCCGTCCTAGACAGAAGTGCTGCTTCTTCTGAAAACAGAGGGAAGCCACTGAGTAGCACAGCATAGAAAGAGTAGCTAGCTATACAGGGAAATCAGGGAGTTCACTCCCTACAAAGCCCATTAGACCACTAGACACAGTGGTGCTGGAACAATTTATATAGTGGAGGTACTGAGAGATATTGAATCAAACTATAAACCCTGAATATAATGGAATCCACTTCAAGCCAGGGCATTCCAGCACCTATGCCTAGACACACTTCTTTACAATAAAAGAGAACATTTGGGAAGGTTAGGGGATAAGCATGAGAGAAGAACTTGGATCTGATATTGCAGAAAGGCAGACGTAGGGCATGAATTATCTGCTAGGATCATCTACTGATATCTCACCTAATCAATTCCTTGACACTGCAAGGACCTTAGTATTGGTGGTGCCTCAGTCTCTCCTGTTCTCTGCCTATGAAAAACAGTTAAATCTTCTGAGGACTGAAATGCTTTCATCTAAATGAAGTATTGAGCCCAATGATGGAGGTATCTCGGTGAAATTTAATGGAGGTCAAGCTACATCAGTGGTTCTCAAACTTTTGTACTGGTGACCCCTTTCACATAGCAAGCCTCTGAGTGCAGCCCCGCCTTATAAATTAAAAACACTTTTTAATATATTTAACACTACTATAAATGCTGGATGCAAAGCGGGGCTTGGGGTGGAGGCTGACAGCATGCGACCCCCCGTGTAATAACCTCGTGACCCCCAGTTTGAGAACCCCGGAGCTAGATGATCTAATAGTCCATTCTGGCCTTAAAAATCTATGAAACTATGACGTGAACTACTGATTAAGACCAATGGGAGAACATGATTTGAAGCATGAGAAGGAGTATAGGGGTGTCAATGGAAGCAAGGAGGTATGGGGAATTCATTACAATTTTGGAAGGTAGAGCATTAGGAGGAATTACTCTTCGGGGGTGGGGGGAAGGATATACTGACATAAGGAAGGAGTGAAGGTGTGAGCTGTTAAGTGAAGAAACCTATAGAGAAAGGCTTAAACATTTTTACATGACTTATTACTTGCAGTTAGACAACTCTAATATTGCTCTTTTCCTTTTTTTTAAAAAAACACTATTCTAATGAAATTTTTTATCCATTACTAAATGGGGAATACGATTATCTACAGCATCATTTTCTATCGTAATGTATTTTAAATCTAGTCATCTCCTTTTATGCCTGTTAGAGCGCCCAATGATCCTGTCATTCTTATTTATTTTCCCTTGACTTTTCACTATGTAAATTCTACTCTACTGTATTAATTCTGCCACTGTATTTGTTCTATTGATAGAGGTCCACTCTTCCCATGTGAATTTCTCTTTATTTTCCACTAATAAATATAGCCACATATATAATTTTATAGGGTCAATTAATGCCACAGAGGCAAATAGAAAAGACAAATATATTTACAACTAGAGGAAATTTAGCAATAGTACCAATAGCACTTCATGTATTAAGCTTTTAAAATCTCTTCATGAACATTAACAAAACATTTGGTAAAACAACAATTACATTTTTGCATGGCAACAACTTGAAGATGTTAAACACAAATGCAGTAGATATATAAGTACCAGTTTGTTTCATAAACAGTATGTGGAACTTATCCTAAAAGGTTTCAGATAAACAGAATTGCTTGGCAATTTACAGCACTCCTACAGATAGATTCACAACCCCATAGATGAAGTACTGATCCCATTTCAGAACAGGAATTTGCTAACTTATATGTATACATTATTTTTAATTATAAATTTTACTTAAATAAAGATATTTTATATAAAAACTAGGGCTGTCAAGTGATTAAAAAAATTAATCACGCGATTAATTGCACTATTAAACAATAATAGAATACCATTTATTTAGATATTTTTGATGTTTTCTACATTTTCAAATATATTGATTTGAATTACAACACAGAATACAAAGTGTACAGTGCTCACTTTATATTTATTTTTGATTACAAGTATTTGCACTGTAAAAAACAAAAGAAATAGTATATTTCAATTTACCTAATATAAGTACTGTAGTGCAATCTCTTTATCATGATAGTTGAATTTACAAATGTAGAATTATGTACAAAAAATAACTGCATTCAAAAATAAAACAATGTAAAACTTTAGAACCTACAAGTTCACTCAGTCCTACTTCAGCCAATCGCTCAGACAAACAAGTTTGGTTACAATTTGCAGGAAATAAAGCTGCCCGCATCTTGTTTACAATGTCACCTGAAAGTGAGAACAGGCGTTCGCATGGCACTGTTGTAGCCAGCATCACAAGATATTTATGTGCCAGATGCGCTCAAGATTCATATGTCCCTTCATGCTTCAACCACCACTCCAGAATACATGCGTCCATACTGATGACGGGTTCTGATCGATAACAATCCAAAGCAGAGTGAACTGACGCATGTTCATTTTCATCACCCGAGTCAGATGCCACCAGCAGAAGGTTGATTTTCTTTTTTGGTGGTTCGGGTTCTGTAGTTTCTGCATCAGAGTGTTGCTCTTTTAAGACATCTGAAAGCATTCTCCAAACCTTGTCCCTCTCAGATTTTGGACGGCACTTCAGATTCTTAAACCTTGGGTCGAGTGCTGTATCTATCCTTAGAATTTCACATTGGTACCTTCTTTGAGTTTTGTCAAATCTGCCGTGAAAGTGTTCTTAAAATGAACATGTGCTGGGTCATCATCCGAGACTGCTATAACATGAAATAATATATGGCAGAATGTGGTAAAACAGAACAGGAGACATACAATTCTCCCCCAAGGAGTTCAGTCACAAGTTTAATTAACGCATTATTTTTTTAACGAGCATCTTCTGGAATGATGGCCGAAGCATGAAGGAGCATATGAATGTTTAGCATATCTGGCATGTAAATACTTTGTAACGCCAGCTACAAAAGTGCCATGAGAACACCTGCTCTCACTTTCAGGTGACCTTGTAAGTAAGAAGCAGTCAGCAGAATCTCCTGTAAATGTAAACAAACTTGTTTGTCTTAGCAATTGGCTGAACAAGAAGTAGGACTGAGTAGACTTGCAGGCTCTAAAGTTTTACGTTGTTTTGTTTTTGAGTGCTGTTATGTAACAACAACAACAACAAAAATCTACATTCGTAAGTTACACTTTCACAATAAAGAGATTGCACTACAGTACTTGTATGAGGTGAACTGAAAAATACTATTTCTTTTTATCATTTTTACAGTACAAATATTTGTAATAAAAAATAATATAAAGTGAGCACTGTACACTTTGTATTCTGTGTTGAAATAGAAATCAATATATTTGAAAATGTAGAAAAACATCCAAAAATATTTAATAAATTTCAATTGGTATTCTATTGTTTAACAGTGCGATTAATCATGATTAATTGTTTTAACTGCAGTTAATTTTTTTGAGTTAATTGTGTGAGTGAACTGCGATTAATGGACAGACGTAATAAAAACCCAAGTCCTCCTTTCCTTCTCCTGACCTAAAGAAATCACAAATGGATAATACAAAAGCTGTTTCCACATTCAGTAGCATTGAGTTAATCCTGCATATTACCTCAGGGCACTACCTAATAACCTGCATTGTTTCTAAGCTAGTTTTCGAAATAAAACAGTGATGACACAGTTTCATGCTTAACAGTACTGCCATCTTCTGGTTCAAAATACCACCCAGTTCTAACACACTATTACTACTGGAGCTAATAAAGTTACATAAACCATTTCAATTTATCCTACTGGAGAGACAGAATACCCAAAATCGGATTTCCCTACAAAAATAAACTTTCAATATTTTAGTGTTATTGGTTTCTACTGTAAAAAAAATTTGGTCTAAGAAGTCTGTGGAATACATTATACAATAAGAAAATATGTGAGGTAGTTAGTCTAAATGGAGCACAGGCAATGCTACCAAATGACAGGCAAATGACAGAGGATTTCTTAAAAGCTTTTAATTGCCCTAGTATAAAGGAAGCCAGAGAATACTACAAATACTGATGTATCTTGTGGCAATGATAAAGCAATTACTGATGCTAAGAGAATCATAGAGTTCAAAAAATAATTGGGCATTTCTACTGAGAACTACATGGAGAACTACAGAAGTAAGGATAAAAACAAGTTTTGAATAAATATAAACCCTCCAACTTCTGGGCACAGACCACCCTGGTGATCTTCAAACCAGCTAATCATGTTCTCCTATTTTTAGAAAGGTACATCTCTGCCAGTCACCGGTCAGTTTAACTACCCACCAAAGCATGATCGCTTTAGAGGAAGGATTACACAATGGCACCTCTGCCTATTCAGTATACTGTATAAAGTTGGATATGCAAAAAGAAGAAGAAAAAGAAAGGATAGGCAAGGAAACACTGAAAAGAGTAAGAGGAATATTAGCCACTGACATATAGTAAGAATGGACCTTCAGTTACCTAAATGAGTTCTCTTTATTTAGGATTGGAAGGATTAGATTTTTATTGGTAAGGTTCGACTTCACCATACACATACAAGACAAAAAATATTTTTAGATACGCAAAGGAAGGAAAATGCTGCCAGAGAACGTAGAGTTTGATTTAAGAATATTTACTTTGTATATTTTGACATGGGATGCGCTGCCAATTTGTGTTTTAACAGTTATAAAGCTTTAACTCTTTGACTCTCATTGTCTGTCATTAAATAATTACACTGTTCAACACACACACACAATTTCCTGAAACTATGAATATGTAAACAGGTTGAAAATGCTAAAAAAATGCTTAAAAATAAACATATTATCCATCAAAATCATAAAAATATAAATAAAAACATCAAGCCTACACTTATTGTGTGAAAAGTAGAAAGGGTTATTTCCAGCTAAGGAATATCTTTTACAGATATTGCCCATTCCATTAGATGTGTCTGAACCTTAACTTCCAGGGATTTAGCCCAATTATCAATATGAACTTCCACCATTTGTTTTAGGAAAGTATTAAACAATGAAGCTTAATTATCAAGGATAACAAAGCTAAAAATGACCTTACTTTATCTTGAATTCACTTTACACTATCACTAGCATGTGAAAAGGACATCCCTAATCTGTACTGTCAACTCCATGGTTAGGGATCTCCTCCTCATGACAAGAGCTGAAAAGGAGGAAGTGATCAACCTGGCTAGTGAGAGCTCTTACCTGAGTCTGACAGACTGAAGGCTCAAAACTTGGTAAACATCTTAAACTCTGCAAATCCCACTTCTCTAAAATACAGGATTTCTTCCATCCCTTACTGTTTCCATTAGATCATTTTAGTTCGCTTAAAAAGGGATTTAAAAAAAAAGCAACTGAGAACTCAGGATCCCAAGACCTTCCATTTCTGTGCTGAAACTAGCAGCTCTAGGTTCAGTCAGTGCTGAGGTGTTTGTAAAGTGAAGCCTATGAAGTTACAATAGCTCAGATTGAAAGTGCTCTGAAGAAAGAAACTAGTATTTTTTTTTAATGAAACTTTTATTCTACTCACAAATATTTCTCTACTTGGATGCGGGTAGAAAGAAAGCTTTTTCTTTTGGGTAATTGCTGGTTTCACTCACAGAAGTCTCAACCCAAACCAAGTGAAACTTCAAAGGTTATACACAACAGACATCACAGCTGATGCTCAAGGTGAAATTGCCAGCTGTAATCTAGTAGCACAGCTATAGGTAACGAGCTGTTGTGTGACTGTGTAATAAGAGTAACAGCTAAGCAATCATGTAAAACAAGGACAAAGTTTCATTGAAGAGTTCTGGCAAAGTCAAAGCAGAGAGAGAGAAGGAACCTTGAGTGGTTTGCCATCTGTATGATCCAAAAATTGAATTTCCTTGTAATACAGGGCTGCATTTTTATTATTTATTACCTATCAGAAGTAACCAGCATTTAAAAAAAACAGTCCTTATCTGTTTGAATTAATTATGTGCATTAGACTCTAGCAAGTTTAAATGCAAGCAAGAGCCCTTTTTAATGCTGACTACTAAAGACTGAATCGGAGTCACATCTTCCTCAAGGGCCTCCATTTCCTGAACAATGCTAAAGGCTGAGAAAATGGAACGAGCTTTGGAGGAAGACACCGCCAGTAGGATAAACAGACAGCTTGGGCAAATGCACAAGAGGGGCCTACAGGCAGCTTCTGGCCTAGGTGGTGAGGGTGTGCTGATTCCTATAGCATCCCAGCTACAAATTAAAGCTGCCCTTGCCTGGCAGAACCCCTTGGGAAGGCAGCATCATAAACACAGCTTGTACTCCTAAAGATGAAACCCACTAGGGTGATAACTGCTTCCACCTGCACAGTTTGACCCCTCTATGCTATCTGGGGTAACTTTAGTCCAATATTAATTGCAGAGGTAGAAGCTAAGTTGAGTAAGGGATGGAGAATCCAGTAGACTTTTTCGTTTGTCCAGTGCTCAGCAGGTATGCCAGAAATGTGATTCTATATAAGTGGGATTTTCACTACCTATGGACATCTGTGAGCCAGAAGGGGAGACACATTGCATCAGGGATTCTGATAACATCGTGCTAACTTTGAATGAAATGACATAACCTATGAGTATATCTTTGCTGCAGAGTTAGCCCAGGCTCTCACTCAAGTGTCATCCCAACCCCCCTCCAGTACATACCTCCCATCTGAGTTAAGTGGTGCTTTCAACCCAGGCTAGCTGGCACAACTGAGGGTGTGGGTTAGAGCATGGGTTCTGTTTTTATTTGGGCTCTCCATAACCCTCCAACTTTGTAGTGAGGAGACAGGCTAAATCACATGAGTGCTATTAGTCCTCTAATGCCTTCCCCACATATGCACAGAAGAGGAGACAGGTTTTCCCACAATTTTTTCTCTCTCTCTCTCTCTCTTTGGTAGAGCAAAACACTGTAAGCCAGAAAATGTTTACAGAGTTAAATAATGCTGCTGAAAGTTAAAGGTGACTAGGTCCGGAGGCCCCATGCTAGAGGCCTCAGGGCCCTGCCTCACTCCGCCCCAGAAAAGAACAGAGAAGTACTCCAAGCAGCCTAGAGTGGCTGCAGGGGAGCAGCCAATCAGAGGTGCTGAAGGAGTGACCAATCAGGGGTCAGAAGGGCCATATAAAAGGAAGCAGCAAAGGCAGAGCAGTTAGTTGCTGCCCGGAACTCAAGGAAGGCACCTTGGGTACCTGGCTGGCTAGAAGAGGAACAGGACCGCAGACAGCTCACTGCAGACAACACTGAGCCCAGGAAAGGCTGCCAAAGACTGGGTGCCTGGCTGGCTGGAACCGCAGCAGGACCATGGACAGCTCAGTGCAGGCAGGCTGAGCCCAGGGGACTGAGCCCAGAACCTAGCAGAATTGGTGAGGGTCCCGTGATGGCCCCTGATGGTCTGGTTGAAGACTGAGCCTAGGGAGGGCTGCCAAAAGGACACCAACTGAGGGTACCAAAATGGGCCCCTGTTGGGCTGGTAAAGAAGACAGTGTCTCCAGGAGGGAGCCTTGGTGCTACAGCCCCATACCAGGGCTGTGAGCAAAAACTAGAGACTGTATACCCAGAAGGGGGGACAGTGTGAGAGACTCGGCCAGAGGGCTGAGTCACTGAAGACTTGCCGAAAGAATCATCAGCCAGGGAGAGTGCCTGCGAAAGATGGGTGCTACCCCATTCAGAACTGAAAGAAAAGCAGGCTCACACCTGACTAGAAGGGAACGCTTGTGAGAGGTAAGTGCCGCCACATTCCAAAGTAGAGAGATCGCAGACACGTATTGGCCAGAGAGGAGTGCTTGTGAGAGGCATGTACTGACACCATTATAGTCTCCCAGAAATGAGAGAAACCACAGAAGGGGCCTTGAGTTCCTTTTTTGCTTCATTATTATTTTTTAATTATGTTATTGTATGGTGCCTAAAGATGTGTCCCCTTCTCTCCTCATCCTACAATTTTTAATTTTTATTTATTTTGTATTTCATATTAAAAATTCAGATTTGGGCTAGGCAGAAATCTCCGTGGTGACCGGAGAACTAGCAAAACAAACCCCACCTGAAACAAGAGGGAGTGATTTTGAAAAAGGAAAAGCAAAACCAAAAAAAGGCATAAACCCAATTAAAAAAAAAATTTTTAAGGAAAAATTAAAAAAAAAAAAAAAAAGAGGGGAAAAGTAGTATAGGGTGAAAATGTGAGTTTTAGTGACGATGGGCCTGAAACAAAATATCTAGATCTAAATATCCATTAAGGAGATGTGAGCAAATTTGCAACTTGACTCAATCTTTAATTTTCAGTTAAGATTTTAAAATATGTATTATACCCAGTAATCAAATGTATAAATGTGTACAGATTAAAATATTTTATAGTTATATAAAAATATGTATTACACATTTATAAACATCTATGTATAAACACTACAGGGGGCACTAACTCAATACTGAGTTACTTTCTTATATTTTCTTTGCAAAGCTTTTTCCTCTTTAATATTGAGGAAAATATTATGCTTGCTTAATAAAATTTCAGTCCTTCTTCAGTTCTTTTTAAAAAAAACTTTTGAATAACTTTATTTGTTACACAATTAAAGGAAAATGAAAAGAATCTTCATTACAGAATTTTTAAGATACTAAAACAAATCCTATTCCTAAAAAGCTATTAACACACGACAGAAGCAATAGGGAAAAATATCAAGAGAGAACCCTTAGCAGCTCAAGTAAACATTTGAAAGGCTCAGAGTGAATGTTGTGGTATATAAAGTAATGAGTTCAACAACTTAATTTACCATTAAAACAATTTTTTTTTTGACCACTGAATAACCACAGCATTAGCCAAAATAACCTCATGAAGGGCCAAATGTACATTTAAATAAGCTTCCTTTCTGCCTAAATGGTGTTAGTAAGATGACTTTGGCATCATATTTGAAAAAAAATGTGTATTTTTTAGACTTTACTGTCAGTTTCACTGAAAGTAAACACAGAGGGTTGAAAGCCGGAAGACATACATAAAGGGTATATGCCAATGATTTTCTTCTCAAAATCTCATATCCACATACCAGGAAAAATATTCTTATTTAGAAATACCCTTTAGGCTCAAAGTTTGCCCATGATACAATCCCTATAAAACAGCACAGCCAAATCTACTGCAGCCAGTCTAGGGGATAGAGATAAGGAGACAAATATTAAATAGGAGATTTTAAAAATATGCTCATTATCTTCAGAATATAAAGTGAGGGCCCCAACTCAGAAAGGTAATTCAAGACAGAGGAATTATCTACGAAACAGCTCTTCCAATTCTAGAGACCTTGGAATACCTAAAATCCTTACATTAAAAGATTTCAAAAGTTTCCATCACACCAATTTTTCAGAAGTGTCTCCTGTATATTGGTGCAATCATGGGAAAGGGTGATATTCTGTCATGCTATAGCTATATTACTTAATGAAGTTTATTGAAGGTATGTGTTTATTATCGAAGCACAGCAATCACATTAATTTTAATAGATTAAACAGTGGTCAAATATTCATGAGTACTTAAGTGATTTAGTATCTTAAGTCCCATTTTCAATATGCAGAAAGTTTGTAGGATTAGCACTGGGAAGATCATTGACCCATATTTTTAAATTCAGAAATTATGTTCATGTTCCGCTAGGGAAAATTAAATAGTTAATCTGGAGTGTAAATGTTCAAAGTGTCCCATTACAAATTAATGTCATAGAAAAGCGCTGTGGCTTTCTAACATCACCTTCATGAACAGCTGTACAGAAAGTTTAATAGATTCCTCAGACAAAATCCCACGTACTAAGCTTTTTTAGTATAGCAGGCCCTGCAAAGTTGTATTTCGGTACAGCATTGCTTTTTAAAAAAAACCTCTCCAACTCAATTACAGTACAGCCCACTCATGAATACAAAAGGTGCAGACAGCCACCTGTCCCACTGTATACCGCATGAACTGCCTTCCCCACCTTTTTTTCCTGTTCTTACTGCCTAATGTTCAATTGCAACTACAACAATCACTTACATCCAAAAGTATGATTAGGATGGCACTTACTGAATTTCAGTCATAGTTTAATGTGATATAGAAACTGGAAAGAAGAGCCAGTATAAGACCAGCTAACCTATCCAGGGCCAGCCACCAAGTGATCTGTGTAGCACAGTAGTCTACAGTTTGACAAACTCTGATCTCTACTAACTACCATTTCATGCTATTGTCCTTTTACGTGTCTAGCACCTCCTCATCTTTGCCTCACATCTCAGTCCCCATCCAAGCCAGCTGCTGAGGGTTGTGACAAGGATGTGTTGAGAAGGAGGATGATCTGCCAGACATTTAAAGAGGACAATACTGGGAAATGGTAACTAGCAGATAAATATATTCCTAAGTTTTTCTGCACTTAAAGTTACATTTCCTCGCTGTTCACTGTAGAGAAATATAGCTTTGAAGACTCTGCCATACTGAGAGCTAATTCGTTTGAGGAATTTATTAAACATTCTGCACAGCTGTCTTTGAAGGTAATTCCAGAAAGCCACAGAACTTTCTACACTGCTCCAAAAGGCTTTTTCTATTTAAAAAAAAAAAAATTGTTTTAAACCATACCAACAGAGCTACTGAAAACTGAGACCTGAAGCACTATAAAATACATTGTTGCTTGAAAAAAAACATTTGAATATTGTAGAACACCTAATATTATTTTACAAAAGACCAGCACACAGTAGATCCATATGCTGCATACACCAGATAATTATGCTATAAATCTAACATACTAGACTAGAAGCAGGTGTCTCCCACTTATGCTAAAGAACTCACCTCCCTGTTACTACTAGTAGTTTGTCCCTTAACTTACCTACAAGCCGACACCAAAAATCAGATTTTTCAGGCCAGAAGGAAACACTGTAGTCATCTAATCTAACCTCCTCTGTAATACAGGCCACATAATTTCATCCAGGTATCCTTCCTTTACGTGTGTAAGTAATAATATTAAGAAGTGTTTAGTCTCACACACCAAGCTAGTACAATCATGTGTACCTGGCATCATAATAGTTCCATACACATGCCAGTACTACTTCAGGACTAAAAATTAAAGATTTACTGTACCTGACTGGCAAAGAGGTCGCAGAACCTGCCTCTACCATTATGCAGAAATTGGTAACCCACGCAGTTGTTTTACATCCTATCAAGCTCCAAAACTTCTATTAATTTCCTAATGTTGCTTCCATTCATAAAAGGTAAAAACTACCTTTACCTTAAGAATATGAGTTAGAAGAGGCACTAAGGAAGTTTCAGGATTAGTTTAGGCTTTGATCTGTATTTCAATGCAAAATGTGGAGGCCAAATGCAGCATGAAAACAAAATGCAACTATATTAATACAAATTACACTAAGTTTTGAACTAAGAAAGATTTCATTTCCCCTCTCCCCCAAAAAATGCACCAATGTTGCACTAACTTTCCCTTAAACTCTCAAAAACGGCTATCCATTATCCCTTTCACACCACGAGCAATTCTGTAGTGTTCTAAGAAAAATGATGAATCACAAAATATGTATATCCATATCTATATCTATTTATATACATAAAAACAGTGTATAACCAGATTCATATTTCTTCCTGGCAGATGGCAACACAATTTTCTCAGGTCATTTTACAAAGGGCTGTAACAGAAAGGCAAATACAACATGAAAGAAGCTCAATAATACAAATCAGTCATCTTGTACATGCTCCCAATAGATGGCAACAGAGTACTAGAAATACAATGAACCTAAGGCCTTGCTTAACTATTATTGAAACAAGAAGCCATCAAATGGTTATCAGTGGGCCCAATCAAACAAATGCTTATGCCTAACTAACTTCACTCACATGAGTAGCCTCACTTAAGCCCATGGAACTATTCCCACAAGTATCCCAACTAATCTACCCAAGGGCACAAGTGTTTATGCAGGATCAAAGCATCTATTAAGAAACCTGGCAGAGTTTTTTTGTGTGTGTATAGCAAGCTACCTGATGGACCATCTCAGAGGAAAGATGAAGATGTATATAGTTTACTAGCAGTGATATGAAGTAAAGAAATCTTTGTGGCCTACTTAACAAGAGCTTCTAATAAGGAAAGTAAAAACTGGTTTGTTAAAAAAGCTTTTGTTGGTGGCCATATCTTGATCTTTGACTATATTTTTGCAACATAGTTTAGAGAAGGGAGAATTTTTCAACGAATAAGTATTTAGCCCCCAAATTCCCATTTTCTAGGCACTTTTCAGCTTACTTCAGACAGAATTATCAGCCATACATCATTTTGCTGTGTGAAACTGGCTAGGAATTAGGCCAAAGTGATGTCTGAAAGTACAGTGATTGAGTTTAGACACAACTGTAAGAATTCTCTAGAGCCTTAGATTTTAGAAATATTTATCTCAAAGTATCAATTTAAACTGAAAACTAGAAGTCCTGTTTTTATCGTACAGTACTAAAGAGAGAATTCACTTCATCAATTGGCTGACACTCCCTGTATCCCCTCACTCAATCTTGAATAACATCATGGCTACATACTACATGGAGCTCAAAATCCCAAGCATTATTGCAGAGTTGCTTCTCTGAGGAACATTTCTCTCTGGCTACTTCTCAAGATTAAAAGCTTTATTTTCAAATAAAATATCATATTAGAAGACACAGAAGGCAATCCTCTGGATTTTCAATGGAAATTAATCTAAAAATAAAAAGGACAATCCCATTCCCCCAGAGGAGGGGCTGAGATATTTTTGGTGCAGGATGGTATGGAGAGGATTTTGCACCTTTCATGAGAATGCTACATCCACCACAATTTTCTAAAAATAAACATGGACGGTGCAGACGGGGCTTGCACACTGAACAGCTGCTGTTGGATGCCAAAATGCAGCAGCATTATATCAGCTATAAAATTCCTTATGGCTGGATTCTCTAGTCTAAAACCACTTTGTGCTATGTAGTCCTAAACCACTCAGCCAGCCATGGGGAGAATTCCTCTTGCCCAGGTGTTCTCTCCACCAGTGGCTGGATGGAAGAATGAAGCTCAGCTGCCTACTGGACTCAGTGCTGCCCTCCCCATTGCATAAGGGGAAGGAGGAGGATGTGTTGGAGTGGTACAAGAAGGGGGGTATGGCAGAGCAGAGCTTCACCCTGCATTACCCTCCAATGATGCAAGTTAGAAGTGCTCCTATACACCCCGAACTTGTGCTGGAGCTGGGCTGCCCTGAATCAGGGCGCTGCAGCCCCCCATGTCAGATGGAGTGGAGAATCAAAGCCTTACTCATTAAAATATACTGCATGTTCACAGACTTCATATCGAGTATAAAACAGGTGGGTACAGCTACAGTATATGTTCTCTATTTATACTACATGAAAGTATATGAACCAAAACTGAAAAAAAATATATATATATACCTGGTTTCCAAGCCAACTAAGTTAGGATCCAGAGCAACGGTCTGTGTTGTAATTTCCACCTTTCGTACACTGCCAAAAAAGTCCGTTATCAGAACATTCTGAGGATCTCTATGAAAAAGATCAGTCCGGTGTCCAGGTGTAGAAACACACAAACTTCTAGGGCACACCTGAAACTGAACATAAAAAGGATAGTTACATTTTCCCTCTCACATTTACTCTTTAAATTAGTCTCTGTTGGTGTCTGTCAGAATATTGTTGGGAAACGAGAGACAACCACTAAACAAAATCAGCATTGATTTCACTGGTATCAATAACACATGCAATGGTTTTCCACACTTAGAAAAGGCGATTTAACTAAAGAACTAAGAAGTGCTCTTTTGTCATGATTATGCATTTAGAAACCTCTTTCGCTCCTGATATGCACGTAACTCCTATTAACTCTAATGGCAAATTAATATTAAAGAGGAGTTATATGCAACTCTTCTGGGAAAAAACAAGCCGTTCATCAGAACAAGCTGTTTTTCAATGTACATGTGGCAACTTCTGAAAAATTAAACTAGGTGGGAATCCTATAGGTTGATCAAAGGGAGGCAAGTGAGGCTGGATAAGTGTTCACACAGCCTTGGAAAGTCTACTCAGTAGCTTAAAAAGGTTGCAAAAATGAAGCAAGAATTTGGATTCTTGACATAGGTCCAGAGGAGTCAAAATCCCAATAGTTGTTACCCTTCTACAGCCTGTAAATTAACTATGAATTAGAATCATCATATATTAAAAATAATTTAGACTTATTTTAAGTTAGTGTAGATATGTCTGCAGCTCACGCGGCATATTATCTACAGATTAGTTCCACTGCTATGCTGAATTCCAAAATGCAGCACTGACACTCCTGTAAAGGCACAGCCATCAAGAGAAGGAGGCAGTAACAAACTTATCCAGGTTTTCCTTAGATCCCAAGAAATTCGAGATAGCAAAGACTTTACTGAGACTATGTAGGCATCAGTGGAGACAAACTCAACTTAGTATTTCAAGTAGCAGTAAAAGTTTATTAAATAAGTAATACAACAAGACATATAGTTCTAGCAACTTCTGAAATCAGGAGCACAAAAGGGGATGATAGCATCATTGCTCTATGCATCATTGCTGTTCATCCTCCTCTCCCCTCCAACCCTCCCATTTCTGTAATTCTGTAAACATGGTTTTTCAGATCTAGACATGTACCTTCTTTCCAAAACCATAACAAACCCTCCTAAACCCATGGTCTAACCAGGTCTGTATTCCCATTCAAAATATTGCACTAGGGTATTTCCAAATCTCACTTAGCTATGTGGGAACACCCCATCTTTCTAACCTCTACTGGCAAGGGATGGTGGGTTACTGCCAGTCCATGAGAAGCCACTTGACCATAAATTAAACACACAACATTATTAAGGCTGGGGAGGACTCTGGCTATAATTCTTACTGCTAGGACCAGGTATCCAAAGTACAATCCTCCAAAACCCAACAAATGCAATCCAAGATCATTTCCCTGCCATCGCTTAGGGAAAGCACACATCTACAATCTAAAATGAACACTAGTAGTCTTTACAGCAAGTTTACAACCACTGTGGACTCCAACCCCTGGATATAGCGTGGAGCAGTTTTGGAATAAGACTTTGATTTATATAGCACCTTCTATCCAAGGACCTCAAGATTAAGTATCATTATTCTCCCAACTATAAAATGAAAACACTGAGGCTAGGTCTACACTACAGCGGACTTCCGACCTAAGATACGCAACTTCAGCTACGTGAATACCGTAGCTGAAGTTGCGTATTTTAGGTCGGCTTACCTGGCGGTGAGGACGCGGGAAAGTCGACCGCTGCCACGCTGCCGCCGACTCCGCTACCGCCTCTTGTCGAGGTGGAGTTCCGGAGTCGACGGTAGTGCCATCAGGGATCGATTTTACCGCGTCCTCACGAGACGCGGTAAGTCGATCCCCGATAAACCGATTGCTACCCGCCGGATCGGCGGGTAGTGAAGACGTAGCCTGAGAAAAGAGAAATTACTTGTTCATGACCACACAGCGAGTCAGTAGCAGATTTGTGAATATGACCCCAGTCTCCTGATTCTCAGTCTTCAGCTCCCCGGTAGATATTGCTGCCTCTGATAGGATATAGGAAATACAAAACCAAATGGAGGATTGGAATGTGGGAATAGTTCTTTAGTGACAGGAAGAGAAAGAGCAAAGATTCCTCCAACTACTGGCCCTCGTTTAAGGATGGCAAGAAACTACCAGGCAGCTAGACTAGTATTTTCTCTTCCCATTGGAACACATGATGTACTGGGGGGGGCTGCATACTCCGGATCAAAGCAAGTTCGATATAACGCGGTTTCACCTATAACGCAGTAAGATTTTTTGGCTCCCGAGGACAGCATTATATTGTTATATCGAGGTAGAGGTGTAGATGGTGCTGGCTATTATCAGGTGCTTTTATTACCATTGAAAAAAACTGAGTGTTTGAACCAAAATGTGTTGCCAAATATCTGCTTTAAAAAAAAATAGGAGGAGTATCTCAATAGTATTTCCTATGTACCTGGTAGAAAATATGCAAGAAACCAGACAACTATGTCACCAGCCAGATCTCCTGGGGCTCACCGAAACACAGCTTATACAGCATGATGTAGTAGTATAAAAAATAGTCTTAGGTAGCAATAAAATCAGAGTGGTCCATTTGATGAGACCTATTCATTGAAGATATCAGAGAAAACAGAACCTTCACTTCCACATAGCTGCCCATACCCATGTTTGTTCCATCCCATTTACACTTGGGGTGCACATTCGTTGCACAGCTAGTGTCATCTTGGAGGATTACATCTGTGTTTTTAGTCATGGCACTTACATTGAACTGTGCTACTCTCCAGCTCTTTGTTAGCTCTCCAGCTCTTTGTTAGCTCTGGATCCCACCCATGCCCTACCCATTCTTCAAAGCATTTTGCCTTCTCTTGCAGGCAACCCCTTAGTTTACTGTTCCAACTTCATTGTATACTGGCACAGGAAAGTGATCAGGAGCAAGAGAGAAGTCTAGTTTTCTATGGTTGTTCTTAACCAGCATTAGCAGCTCTGGAATTGGAGAGACACACACTGGCCCAAGAGCTGGGCACATGGATGAGTTTGGCTGTACGTCTTTAGATAAGTGAGTAGACAAGAGACTTCCTCTCTGGCCATCTTGCAAATCACAACTTCTTAAAGAGAAAGATCAGTCATTTCCCTTCGCTCTTAGCTCCTCAAAGAGCACAACCTTAAAAATCTAAATCTTTAAAGCCCATGAATATCCATAATATTTGTATTTTTAATTCACAAATTACTGAAGACATAAGTCTTCTACACTGCAGCTATGCCATCAAGCCACTGCACTGGCTAGGAATGTTATAAAACATTGAGTAACCGTAACAATTTTATATTTCTGTAATGTCAACACCACCATGAATGGAGGTGTATAAATGATTCAACAAACTATGAATGACTTTTCAAAGCACATCACCCATAACTTTTATCTATCAGTTCCCAACAGAATTTCAAACCTAGCACCAAAGGTTTTTGATTGAAGTTGACTCTTTTGCAAATAGCTTCAAAGACCTCAGAGCAAAAGCTGCTTACTAATTCTTCTTTATGTTAACTAGCGAAGGCACACGACAACAACAGTTCTTTTATCTGAAAGCCCACTGATCTGCTCTCTTATTGGTGAAATAGTCGTGACAAATTCTTCCATTTTATTCCTATAAAACTGCCAATTTAAAAAATCCTCCCTCTCTTTCAACAGGTACATTCTAAGAGTGAATTAAATCTGTGATAAACTGTATATGAAAGGGATTTAAAAACACATCTTTAAAAATCCAAGACCATCCTCCTTTGGGGCCAATTGTGCTTTCTTCACAAGCCTAGAAGAAAGGGAGTTGTGTTAGCTGCGCTGCCCCAGGAATTTCTCAGGAAGCAGTCTGCAACTCTGAGCGCATCCCTTCTCTGCCTAGCTCAGTGTACATTCCTCCATCATGCTAAACTACCTGAGGCACCAATAAAAATAAAACCATGAGAACTATACATCATCTAACAGAAAATAACCAGTTTGCCCTGGAAAGTTAAGGTAACTGCAGAGGATAAGTAATTACTAATTCAATTATTTCATTGATCTGCTCATCTGAAGAGCATATTTTGCTTCCAGAGTTACAGTTTTTATTTCAATCCCTTGTACCAACATTCACCTCTATCTGCTACAATAAAGTTCAGTTTTGAATCCATGAGAAGAGTTTTGCTCTGCTACGCATAGATAGCAAAACCACTCTGCCTTTTTAGGCTTGATATCAGTCGAATATCAAGTTGGAAGTGTCAGGAGTGCTAAAAGAAATAATCTGGTTGCAAAATACTACTACTAATAATAATAATAATAAAGTGTTAGGTGTATGAATAGCTCACTTTGCCATACTCATTAGCTGCCAGGCAAAAGCTCATACATGTAAATAACTATTAAAAATGAATGTTGGGAGTATTCAGAAAGTCAGAACTCTAAAGTATTTCACTTCAGCCTAATCCTGTTATACTTCATCATGCTAAAAATCATGCCATCAACTTTAAATTACGTTTCAAAGTGATCTTATTAATTAGTTCAGCTAATCAGGGGTGGGGGTGGCAAAAGGGACTTATGTGATCTTTGGATGTACAAAGAAGAAGTGGTAAGTAGAAGTAAGGAGGTTATTTTACCACTGTACACAGTATTGGTGAGACCAATACTGTATCAAGCTCCGGAGTCCACATTTTAAATAGGATGTTGAAAAACTGAACATGTTGCAAAGAAGAGGCACAAAAAAAGATTAGAGGGCTGGAAAAAAAATGTGTTACAGTGAGAGACTTCAGGAGCTCAATCTGTTTTGTTTATCAAAAATTAGATCGAGAGATGAAATGATTGCAGCATATAAGTACATTCATGTGAAGAAAATATCAGGCACTACAGAGCTCTTTAATCTAGAGAAGAAAGGCAAAACACAAGCCAGATGCCAAAAAAATTCAAGTGCTCCCAATTCCGCCCTCTGTCTTTTGCAGCAACCCCTAATGGAGGCAGCTAGACTGACTCTTGCTCAGCTTCAGCCCCAGGTTCTTCCTTTCCAATGGTACAACTCACCCTGCAGCACTCCCTGATGTAACAATGTGGCATTGCAGAAGGTCTTCATCTCTAGCATCCTCTGTTGACCTCTTTTTTGGCTATGTGATGGCTTGTTTCTGTCTATACCTTCCATGACCTAGCCCTCCGGCCAGGTCACCTTTCAGTTCAGTCGGGATAACAAAAGTCCAACTGAAACATCCACACAAATGAGTCTTCCGTCGCTTTTGGACTTTTCTCTTCATCCCTATTCTTGACCCCTGGGGAGTTCTATGCTCCTTAAACTGAGCACTGCCTTCCCAGGACTTTCCCCTGGACACACTTCTACCCAGCAGATTTTCTTTTGGATGACAAGGTACAGAAATAGATGCAGATTTTTCCTCTAACCTAGAGGAGATGAGTTTAGTTTATAAAATTTACTCAACTAGGTCAGAGATTAAAACCAGAAAAATGTCCCACTCCCTTTTGTGGGTTAGCAATGGGCTTAATCTTTACCCACAATAAATGCTGTCTATTGCAGCTCTAGGCTGTATGGATTGAACACTACCTGGGAAGATGCTCCTCAGTCATCTGGCACCTTGTGGTATGTCAGTCATTCCATAAAGTGCTCCTGCTGTAGGCACTTAAGAGGCAACACAGCCAAATGCAGCCCAGAATTAGTTTATATTCATAAGTCTTTACATTCTCCAAGACTGCAAACAGCCACTTTTGCACAAAATAAAGTCACGCTATAAGCAAATACGTGCTTCTTGGCTAAGAATAATAATTAAGACTAGATACTAAGTATTTAAGAATTTAAAACATCAGAGTATGCCAATAACAATTACTTAGTTAAAAAAAAATCTCTCTCAAGAGTACAATTGTTTTTACAGTATCTATTAATACATGAACTTTACTAAACACTAAAAAAAGGGGGTCAGGGAGAATACATTATTTACAGTTTAATACAGAGTATGGATGGCAGTAGGGGCAAACTTTTCCTAATCAAAAAATTATTTGAAATTGACAGGGGATAGCACTAGGGAGATAAATAAGCAAAGTAATAGAAGATAAAATTACTTTTAAAAATTTGCAAGAGAAAAATGTGGTAAAATTTGATAGACATGCGTAACCTGAGATTTCACTCAATTTAGTAAAAATCACCAGAAGCAGCATATCGTGGACAGAGTAAAGATGCTTCACTCTGTAATATGGTAACATCCTGTTAAGTAGAGAGAGATACAATGACTATATTACTGTATGTTTCTCTAAACAAAAGCTCACTGCTATAATGATTATTGTTTTGTCTCTGATATTTACATGGTAAGGATTTGTAATCCTGTTAAAACTTCCTAAATAAACAAATAGTTAAGAAAGAAAAAAGAAAAGGAAGAATAAGCATAACTATACCATAAATAGTGTAAACTGAAATACCCCCAAGAGTAGATTACGGACTGAACTGTTGCCTGGGCTACAGAGTGGCACTGGGACATAAAAGGCCACAAGGTTCCCTTTTCTGCTCCAGTAACATGCAGCATGGGTAGCAGTGTCAGAGGACAGAATCTGCAGAGCCACTACATCCCCAAGCCACGCGGGTGGGTTGGGAAATGGGTGGAGTAGAGCACAGCAAGCAGGAAGACCTTATTCTCTGCAACATTATGGTGCCAAGAGCTCAGGTGGGTCTGAGGGGGAGGTGTTTTAAGAAAAATGGTTGCTCTGAATATCATAGGGTTATAGGAACACCTTGAAGTTGCTATGCTGCTTCCTAAAAGATTACACATTAGGAATAACAGGATACGATTCCTTTGAAAAACAGCACATGGAAGTCAGAGCCACCAACAGTCTACCAGCTCAGATCAGACAGGCCAACACAACAGCAATTAATCTGACAATCAAAACTGGAGTCTTCCCAAGGCAAGAATATCTCCATCCAAATACCCATACCCATACCCAAAACCAGGAGACTGTTTGTTTAGTCACTATTTTGAAATGATCCTGCCTAATAAATTTTAGATTTTCCATAAACACACAGAACTATGCTATAAACAAAGTACTTGTAACCTGAAGTTCTTCTGGTACAAGCAGAAAGCTTTTCCAACAGATTGCTGCCACTGTGTTTTCCTCCTGAGTTAAAACTGATAGAGTCACATAGTCCTTAAAAATTGTAACCAACATAAATGCTCTTGAATAAATGCCATTTAATTTGGATTTTTTTCTTCTAAATAAGAAGACTTCAGAGACTAAGAATGAAATTAAATACAGACATATGACCTAGTTTTTCCTCTTTCCCATTTTATATTCAGCCTTTGTAGAGAAAGATGTTATCATCAGTTAAAGGTTTTAAAAAGACCTTTACTATCACAACAGCAACATTTATTACTACAAGGAAAATGATTAAGGAGCAACTATCTGCAGATGCTGTAGAAGTGAGTTACTACTTATGATGGATTGTACATATATCAGATTCCTTGGATTTGTTAATAGAAGCCAAGTACCTGTTTGACAGTTCAGATCTATTATGTATAGTATATGGCTTTCAGCAAGCAATTTTGGCCTTTTTCAGAACAAAAACTAATAGGATTTAATCCTTCTGAGAGGAAGCATGATAAAAGTCCTTTAAAACCTAGAATATTCAATTTCAGAAAGAAAACAATTACACTATTAAGCAATGATATACACCAGAATATCCGATACTTTAAAATGGAGAGGTTTTAGCTTTCTCTTCTATGTAGATTGTTTGTATAGCTAATTTAAAAAAAATATCTTATTGGAGGAGACAGGAACCTCTATTTGACAAACTACTAATATGCTCACCTATCGTATGTAAGTAACACATATTTGTCCTATCATAAAATTAAGTACTGTATACACCTCTCCAATGATTATCTTTATAAAGGTAATAGAAACTAAAAGGAAAACTTGGATATACTTGATCCCATTTAAACTACTTGCTACATAAAGCATAAAATGACGACCATTGCCTTTTGCACTTTGAGGTTGGAGCACATCCATCCTGTCAAGGCAAGGGGTTCATTTTGATGGTCTGCCTAGGAGGTTACTGAAACCAGAGGACTTGAAGGGAGGGGGAAAAAAGATTACTTACTTGTAGAATAACCATTGTTCTCTGAGATGTGCTGTCCACATATACATTCTGCTGCAGGTACCTGTGCACATAATGTACTCGAGTCAGAGACTTTTGTCACCAGTACCACTAGGCAGCACATGCGCCTCACTCGCCTTGTGCCACCATCTTCCCCTCTGTTCCTTAACACTGCTGTATATAATTTCTAAAGTAGCAGGGAAGTTGGGAGAGTTGTGGAATGTGTATGTCCACAACACATCTCAAAGAACAATAGGTATTCTACAGGTAAGTAACCATTTTTTCTCCTTTGAGTGACTGTGCATGTATATATTCCACTCCAAGTAACTCATCAGCAGTTCCCTTACAAGCAGAGGGACTTCAGATAAACTGAATAGAGGCTATAACTCCAGCTTGCAAAAGTCGGCATCATTACAAGAGTCTTCAGTAATGGCATAATAAGAGGACAGAGTATATGCAGATGACCATGTTGCTGCCTTACAGATACCAGCTACTGGAACATTGCTCAGAAAGGCTGATGAAGTGCTTGTTCAGATATGTATTAAAAACACATATTTAAACACAAATCACTTAGATACATACTGATCTGGTAAAATGAACCTGTCGTCATTTGTCACTCCAGCAATTTGATCATCATCTAAACTTTACTAGCAATGATTTTATGTTTTCTTCCAGATTAGACATTACATTGGGCCAAGAATAGATTCCTGGGGACCTCACTAACACCACACCATTTGGCTGATGATTCCCCATCTACAATTACTTTTGACTTACAGAGATCTGTCTGTTAACCAGTTTTTAATCTATTTAATATGTGCTACACTGAATTTATATAGTGCGAATTCTTAAAATCAGGCCTGGACAAGGAATTTGTTCTTCTTTAAGCAGGTACCCAGCAGTGCAACTCAGTCAGTGACCAAAGTATTCCCTTTAATTTCTCACAAGACATGAGCTGATTATTTTATCAGGGTTTAGAGTTATGGCTCTTAGGGATCCCTCAGGATGAAGGCATGGTGGAATTTGACTTCTGCAACCGGAAGTTCATTCCCTGAAGTTCATTCACATTATGTCTCAAGATAATACAGTGTATTCTGATTGCAAATCGTGACATACATTTGTGTTTTCCCAATTTTTATTTTTATTTTTTGACAGTGATGCAAGTCTCCTTATCCTTCAAATAGTATCTGGGTATAATATGCTACTACAGGGTTTGCTGTACTACTTCAATATATTGCTGAATACTTTGAATTTGGCCACTGAAAGACCAATACAATTATAATTAAAAATAAAGAATACACAGGACTTTTCTGTTATTTTGTGGTTGTCAACATTTTTACAAGTCATTAAAGCGATAGAAAGGATTTACAGATTTGCTATGTCATCAACAAGATCTGCATTAACATTTCTAACTAACTGAACCAGTTCACACCATTTTCCAAATGGCTATTTATACACTTTAAACTGCTGCTGAATTTCTGGTACTGTTTCTTTTTATAAGACAATTAATTCCCTTGATTACAGATTGAGTGTTTCAGTCAAATTCACTCAAATAATGTTTTTTTTAAAATATGTACATAATCAATAGAAAAGCTACTTAATCCTTGTGACATAAGTTTTGTTCTAAAATTCTCCACATCCCATCATAAATTAGAATATGATGTAATGAAATGGATTTTCATGCTCTTGGTAGTAAAATGTCGGCATATTAGTCACTGAATCAATTCTATGTCAACACAAAATCTGTCAGTGTGGGCTGCTTTGTGTGAAATCTACTACACTTCAGCTAGCAGCAAGGCTGACACCAGCCTCCACAGACATTGACATAAAATGTTTGAACAGCTGCTCCTTTTATTGAAATGGAGATTTAATGTGTGTGGTCAATGGTGGCTCTTAAGTCTCTGACAACAGCATGACAGAATTTACGGCAACAAGCCACACAAGCATAATGCATTGCGATGAAAAAAGGAACGTTTGACCTGTTCAAGGCCAATGGACTAAGAATGCTACTGAAATGTAGTTGCTTTTTCAATTTATGGTATCCAAGATGGAACATATGTTCAAAAGCCATTGTCATTAAACTTCACCAAGACATTTTTTGTTGGATCATATGTGGCAATTATAATATTTGCCCGAGAACAAATAAAGCCCCAGACTTGTAACTGGATTTACACAGGCTGACCCCTGCACCTATGTGGCGAAGCACTGCAGTCAATGGGGCTCTGCTCATGTGTTTCTGAGTGCAGGATCAGGATTCCAACATACAAATTTCCTTTGTAAAGCAAATGCCGATGACTGCCTTTCCATATGTGCAAAGTGATTGCAGTCCATGATTCTAGGTACCATGCAAGTGGATCAGTTCCACGGGATGCAGAGATAACACACATAAGTGACATTTTTCAGTAAAACAACCAGGTTGTTTTAATTTAATTTTTTCCTAATCAAGCAAAGAAACAATTTTAAACTGTGGACTCAAGTCTCCAAAATGTCAATATATAATGATTTTACTAAATAAGAACAACAAAAATATTTTTAAAAATACCCTCTTGATATGCAGGAGAACAAAAAATGTTGTGAGGTTCCCACTGCCAAAATGGACCAGTTGTGAGAATACAGGAGTAGTTAGCAAACTAATGAATACAGTATACTACTTACTAGGTCATTCATATTGGTCTGGCTGGCTGGGTGAATTTCTTCCAAGAACTCCAAGACATAAAATGTGTATCTATCCATAAGGTGAACTCCAATCCCAAGATCAGGCTGATGCTTAAAAACAAAATATACATACTTAGAATGTTCCATAGCAAAAACCTGATGGGAACAGAGCAAAACAGGACCATGCAAGTGTCAAACCTATGAATTATTTTTACTATTAGTCAAATTATCAGAAGTATGCAAAAAAAGATTACTAACCATCAAAAACACCAATAGACTGTGTAAATGAATCTGTATATTGCATGTGATCATCTTCATCTTTTTAGACTAATTTCTGACTAGCCCTGTCTTTGCCTGGTTGCAGGGAGCCTCTTTCTCCATTATACACCTGTGCAGAACTCCGGTAGGATCCTCCCACTATGGCCTCTTGAGCACAAGAAGGAGCGTGGGGGGAGATAGTCCTGTGTGGCTCCAGGAGGTCATGACCAGTTTCAGTAAGCACATGAGTAGAGCTTGATTTTCAGAGATGTTGAACACCTACTGGGGCTATGGTACTCACTACCTTTAAAAATCAAACAACTACAGAATAGGATGGTTTCACAAACCATGGCTGTCATATGATGCCATAGCCTAAAGTCAGAAAGATGAAGCTTAAGCCACTTGCAGGCGTAGGGAGAAGATGACTAATGTCCCCCTCTTCAAGTGTGCTACTCATTGTACTATAAATCACATTTTCTATCTCTATTGTTACATTGCAGAAAAAAGGTATTTATAATTACATTTTTTTAATTCATTATTTTATGTTTGAATTGTAAGACTTACTGAAAATCAAATTAGGGGTGTACATTAGCCTAGTGGGCAATTGACATCCCCACACTTTCGGACAGCATGACAGAACAATGTGAAAAGTACATCAAACATTATATGAGTGATGCTTTAGAGCAGAGGTGGACAAACTACGGCTCACAGGCCACATCTGGTCCGCAGGACCCTCCTGCCCGGCCCCCGAGCTCCTGGCCCCGGGGGCTAGCCCCCAAGCCCCTCCCCTGCTGTTCCCCCTCCCCCACGGCCTCAGTTCACTGCGCCGCTGGTGCAATGCTCTGGGCGGTGGGGCTGCAGAGCCGCAGCCTGACCCAGTGCTCTGCGCTGTGCGGTGGCATGGCTAGCTCCAGCCAGGTGGCTGGGCTGCCTGTCCTGGTGCTCTGAGCGGTGCAGCTGTAGCGCCGCCAGCCACCAGTGCTCCAGGCAGCACGGTAAGGGGGCAGGGAACAGGGGAGGTTGGATAGAGGGCAGGGGAGTTGAGGATGGTGGTCAGGGGGTGGGGTTGTGGATAGGGGTCGGGGCAGTCAGAGGGCGGGAACAGGGTGGTTGAATGGGGGCAGGGGTCCCGGAGGGGCAGTCAGGAATGAGAGGAGGGGTTGGATGGGGGGGCAGTCAGGGGTGGGGGTTCTGGGGGCGGTCAGGGGACAGGGAGTGGGGGTGGTGGATGGGGCAGGAGTCCCAGGGGAGGGACCGTCAGGGGGCGAGAAGTGGGGGTGGTCGAATAGGAGGCGGGGGCCAAGCCACGCCTGGCTGCTTGGGGAGGCACAGCCTCCCCTAACCGGCCCTCCATACAATTTCGGAAACCCGATGTGACCCTCAGGCCAAAAAGTTTGCCCGCCCTGCTTTAGAGGCTAAACACCCTTTATGTTGTTAAGCAGTTAAGAGGGAGATTTTCAGAAGTACCAAAAAAATGTAGCAGCACAAGTGCCACTGAAAGTTAATGGGACTTGTGATCCAAATCCTTTGGGCACTTTTGAAAATACCCCCTTTGCCCTACCTCCAACTACCCTACCCATAGGAACCCTAAGCCTATGGTGGGGAGCTGGACCTATAGAAACCCTAACCCTTAGGGCAGGGAGCCCTGCCCATAGGAATCCTAACCTTAGCTCCAAGTACCCTACCCATAGAAACCCTGACTCAAAGGTGGAGAGCTCTATCCATAGGAATCCTAACCCTACCTCCAAATACCCTCACCATAGGAACCCTAACCTTAACTCCAAGTACCCAACCAAACTCATACTTACTGAAAGTGAATCTTCTCCTACTTGGCTACTAGCCAAGGCCATTATATTTGGAGAATAAAATCGTTCATACATGGATGCTCCTTGACAGGTATCAATAATAAACAGCAATTCGTTGTATCTGAAAGAAATAAAACAGCTTTCACATTCTATAGACTATGTCTTCATTCATTCATTTCACTGCATAGTTACCAAGATATTTAATAGAGCTCCAATTGGCTGAATATTTCAGACACCTTGTAAATAATAAGAAGCACATACAGCTGTTGAGCCAAGGTAACTCATTTGAATGGCTGAAGATTATAACAGATTTCCTTCTCCTCTGGAAAGGAGAGCTTCACGCAACCTCAAGGACAACAGCTATTTAATATCACTGCTGCGGTAACGGTAATTTTTTCCATTTTTAAACCACATTCAGAATAAAAATAATTAATTTCGCCACCCTTCACTAGAAGAGTGTGCTGTTTTGACAAGAATTAAATGAAGGAATGAAAGGCTACAATCCAAGTTTTACACTTGCTGGCGACATACTGTATTTAATAGCTAAGTAATAATTTTTTACCTTCTTTTCTGCCACATTTGTTCAAAGGCATCAGCAAGTTCTACATTAGTGATTTCTTCAGAATCCTGAAACTTCAAGAAACCATTTCCACCATGACCTTGTAGAAAAATTCACAAGGTAAATAAGCGTGTACGTTAAAGATAGAAGTTCAATATATACAAAATATGGTTGCCAAAAAACCAACAGAAACAGCTTAAATGCATTCTCTCCCCCTCTTTGGTGTGGGACAACAAGACACAATACCAGGGTAATGAGGACAGTACAGACGCTCCCCAACTTATGCAAGCGTTCCGGAACGCCTTGCGTAAGTGTATACGTGTATGGTTTAACCTGGAATACATCTATTCATTCATAAATTAATAGACACTGCTTTAAAGATGCTTCAGATTTTTAAGTGGTGTAGCAATCTTAGTTATCAGAATTTTTTGCATGGATTGTTTTTAATGCTAATAATAATGGATGTTTTGCTCAAACTAAAGTGAATCCATGATTACTGTGTATTTGTTTTACTAATTTTTAGTGTTATTTGGCATCCTCATGAGATTTCACTCTGCTACTGTGCAACAAAACCAATAAATTCCTGCAATTACCTGTCATATATATTAGAATATTGCTTCTGTCGTCAGAAAGTAGGCGCTTGGATCGAGGTGTGCTTGGTGGGATTCTTCCTGTTAATACACGCAAGAAATTCTCCACAGTAACCTACAAACATGGAAATGAAGTAATTTCTAACTATCATAAGGGATATCTATTGACCACTACTAGACGGGGTTCCACAAAATAATGACACAAACTATGCACTATATATAAATAGGTCCACCAATAGATGGTATAAATTGCATTACCAGATTTCTTCTATTCAAGGTTTTACTGTGCTACTGCTCAACAATCACAGTTTTTTATCGCCCCATTAAAATCAACCTGTTGCTTTACTATATTTGAAAACTATTTCATCAAACACACGTCTATGACCATTATAGTCTTTTAATACGTCTTCATTGATTTGAACACCTGTCACACTGTAGTGTATATCTTTACTCCGTTAATGCTACTTATGCATTCACAAAATGCTGCAACATTAGTATGTGTTACCATGGAAAAATGTTAATAAATACTCTAAGGCTTAAATTCTCTGTGCAACTCAGGCAAGGAAAAGATTCCTGTGGCACGAACATCTAAAAGATCAGATGTAGTCCATCTGGACAGCAACCATAAAAGATTTGATTAAACATTAGAACTACTTGTTCTGAATGCAGATTTACAACACTCAAAACTGTTACCAACAAAATTCAGACTCATGACAGCTAGGTTTTTTTTTGTTACTATAATCTTTCAACATGCACTTTATGTCCTCAGGACATTAAAAATCAGAGAGCATGACATTTTCTGTATACTCTAATACAGTACAGGGTTTAATTTGTTCCTGTAAAATATACGTATTTGCTTTATAAATCATTTTACTATGTGGTACTAATTAAAATTCTGTAATTGAAGTCTAATTAAAGTCAGTCCAGTAAAGACTTAGAAAAAGAATTTGCAGCAAGAAGTGTTTTCTGAAAACAAGAACGTGGTAAAGTGCTGCAGATATTTCCTTTTACTAGCTGTTATAAAGTGGTTAGAAATGGGTTACTTACAGAAAAGACATGTTTTATTTGGAAAAAATAAAAACAAATATTTAAGAAAAGATGTTGAACCTGCAATGTGCAAACACACACCTGCTTAACGTCAAAACTTATGAAAGTGTTAGCAGTTTAACCAATCATACAATCTATACTACTTCAACAAAATGGAAAACCCAGTAACATTTTTATATTGTTAATATAGTCGGAGATCCTCACAATCTCCTAACCACAACTCATAATAACAGCAGCAGCAACAACAGTCATGGGAATGAATGTTTTCTTTACAATAGCCAATAACAATGTATAATAATAAATTCTAATTAGTTAGAAAGACGTATAAAGTTGTAACAAGTTCTGAAATTCAGTAAGAATGTTCTTTTTATTATATATATCAATTGAAAATAAGGGCCTGATCCATAATCCAGTGAAGAGTACGGAAAGGCTACCACTGACTTCAATGGACTTTGGATCAGGCTTTAAAACGACACTACAGGAAAATCTGGTTAGATAAACAAAGCATTGTTACCTCATAGCTTCTATAGTCCACTTCCACATCATCTCCGTAAACATTTAACTCCATGTTTTTGTGACTAAACACAGTTGCTGGCTTGGGATTCCTGGGATTACATGCCATATCATCTGCCAGCATCAGGACAATGTGACTGGGAAAAACAAAATAACACAATTTCATATATTCTATTTTAATACAATAAACAAAAGGAAAGTTGCAAATAATGGAGCCAACAAACATGACCCATTATGAGAGCCCTGCAAATCTGCAGATATCCGCTTTATATCCGCGGACTATGCTTGCTGATGGCAGATCGGCTGAAGATACAAATTTTGTATCCACGCAGGGCTCTACTCATTATTAAAACAAGAGTCTGTAGCATTTAGAAAATTTCCTGGAGTATAAGTAAGAGTTACTTTGGTAATACCTTATTTCCCCAGGGAAGTGTCACCATCACAACACTACCACATAAAGCTTTTTGTTTGTTACAGTAACGGTATTATTTCTTTAGCACTAACAACATGCTCAACGTTGTACAGTACTTCACAAAAATGGATGGCTGCTGCCTCAAAGAGCTTAAAAACTCAAAGTCAAACAGAAGGTGGGTCACACTGGAAAAAAGATGAAGATGGCTCACTGGTGTTTTTTCCATCCCCATTCCATCCCCCATTCACGCAGGCCTTGAAGAAGTGGGTTTTAAACAGCACTGGTATAAAGAGAGTGTGGGCCTTGCACATGACAGATTTAGTTAAAAATCAGTGCACAAAACTGCAAGTACACAAGGCCTCAGCCTCAAGAGCAAGGGAATTCTGAGTTGAGGCTGTTATGAACCCATTAGCTCCACCACGTTGTGCAATGTTCTTGAAGACAGCATGATGCTCCATCACCAAGACAGACAAAAATGAATAATTACATACTGTAGCAGGGTGGACACCCGCTCCTGCCCTGAGGGGTTTAAAACAGCCCTGGAGGAGGGCTGTGGGAGGAGAAAAGCTGGGCTGATTGGGGAAAACAGCCTCAGCTGTGGCCACGCCCCAAACAGACCCAGCTGGCCCTATAAAGGTCAGGGCAGCCAGGAGTTCAGAGGCTCTCTCTGGTCTGAGAGGGAGCAGGGCCTGGCTGCCTAGCAGAAAGGGTACTAGGAGTGAAGCAAGGCTGGGGAAAGCCAGAGGAGCAGGGGAGCTCCTGGCTGGCAACTCCCCAGGCTGCAAGCCCTGGTTTAAGGCCTAAAAAGGTACTGGATGGTAGAGGAAGGCAGCAGGTCCAAACCCCCCTTGCCAGTGATGAGTGGCATACACTGCAGTCTGCCCTAGGGAACAGGGGCTAGTTGGTGACTGGCAGTAGCCTTACACTGAGGCAAGGTGGGTATAGGGGGTGGGGGTTCCCCTGGGTGGGGAGACCCCAAGACTGGGGGACGTACTGCCAGGGGGCAGCACCCCAGAGAAATTAAACCAATTTCAAATATACAAGCACATCAAGTTACCATGCACATTTAATGCACTGTGTGTGATTTTAAAATACATGTGAAACACGTACACACACAAAAACAATGTGCCACTACATATTAATGTTAGTGGAATTGCTACCACTGTCATCCGTTAGTATCCACGTTGGCATCTGTGCACTCACTGTGGTAATTTTAGAGTGTTATTTGGGAATTTAATTGGTAAACAGAAAATGTGTCTGACTTAACCAATTAGATTATTGCCATCACAATAACTTTTTCATAGTGCAGCCACTAAACTGATTAGACAGGGGTAGGCAACCTATGGCACGCGAGCTGATTTTCAGTGGCACTCACAGTACCTGGGTTCTGGCCCCTGGTCTGGGGGGCTCTGCATTTCAATTTAATTTTAAATGAAGTTTTTTAAACATTTTAAAAACCTTATTTACTTTACATACAACAATAGTTTAGTTATATATTATACACTTATAGAAAGATACCTTCTGAAAACGTTAAAATGTATTACTGGCAAGCGAAACCTTAAATTAGAATGAATAAATGAAGACTCAGCACACCACTTCTGAAAGGTTGCCGATCCCTGGATTAGAACAATCATTAGAAACAATCTTTTAGGCAATCTTAGTTTTATTCTGGATGGATCACTTGGATGATTAACTGTTCTGTTCATTCCCTCTGGGGCACCTGGCACTGGCCACTGTCAGAAGATAGGATACTGGGCTAGATGGATCTTTGGTCTGACCCAGTACAGCCGCTCTTATGTTTTGTAACAATTTTCTTTCTACAAATAGGAGTGCTGTGCTACATGTCAAGAAACAGGAGTATCTAAAGATCTAGGAAGTCAAACAGGATTTTCTTAACATCTTCTATTGTTGGATGACAAATCTGGCTATTTAAACCCCTAGACTGAAATTATTCACAGCTGGGTTTCAGATGGCAATAATCATTTTTTAAAAACCAAGGGAGGATCCTAATAAATTTGATTTTAAGATACAGCATTGCTGTTCGTCACTCTCGATTTCTAAAAATAATTCTTAAAACCCTGCGTTTTGATACATTTTGAATACAATTTCTGTGGCACCTGCTATAGAACATGGAGTAGGTGACATAAAACAGAGAGGAAGCTCCTAAGTGACAGACTCATTGCAACCAGAGTGAGAACATTGGCCAGGAACTTCCCCAGAGGCAGGGAGGAGAATCAAACACTATTCCAGTAAAAGGGTGCAATAGCTGCAGAAGCACAGCAGTGTATCTCCTGTGGCATGCTACAGGTTGAGAGAGTGGACCGTAAAACCACTACTTAGTTCCCCACACAAATCCCAATTGCTTAAGCTATACATTGGCAGGAATGAAATTCGCTCATGTTGAACATTTGTGAAAGAGAGAGTGTACTAATAACACTTAGATAGATGAAAAGCTATATGAGAGCTATCTGAAAGGAAATCACATTATCCCCATTTTAGAGATGGGGAAACTGAAGGCCAAGGAAGCAAAGTAACTTGTGTCAGGTCACCCAGCAGAGCTCAAAAACAGAGCCCAGGTCTCCTGACTCCCAGCTCAGTGCCCTATCAACTGGAAAGCTCTTGGGGGGAGGGGGCAGTCCTCAGTGTCTAGTTCCAAGTACTCAAGATCCAACTGTTAAGCCCTATGAGGCTATTAATACACTCACTGTTATTAACATCTAAGGATTGTTCTGAGCAGCAGCAGATTACTTTTTTTTTTCTCTCTCTCTTCATGCACAATCCCTTGGCCACAGCAATTTCTCCTCAGAATCTGAAGAATAATGAAAAATGAGGACAAGTCTTCCAGGAGGTAGTATTACTCCATAAAGAAGCTTTCCTCCTATTAGCACTAATATTGCCCTGGTGAACATTTTCCCTTATTATTATTAGACTTGATTAAATAGTAATACAACTCAACTCAGGATAAAACAAAGCTATTCTACCCAAATAAAACAGTCTGGGGCTTAACATGTCATCCTACAGCAAAGTCTACACAAGTGGGACAGCAGGCCTAGGAAACTTCCTATGGGCATAGAGAAAGGAGAGATCTGAGGGGCTGCTGATGCGGCAGCTTCCAAACCCTACAGTGTTCATGGGAAAGACAAGCTCCAGTCCCGCAAAGAGACTGAACCTCCATGCTCATCTCGGGAGCCATCCTTTCACCTGACTGAACAGCTTCCCAACAACCCACGTTACCATCAACCATTCCCACCTGTACCTCTGTTGGGAAGGGAAAACATGCAGTAGGAGTTAATGCTAAAAGGAGCATTGTTTCCATTGTTTTTACTTATGGTGTTTTCTCCTGCTTCTAAGAAGAGCATTCTGCATAAAGCTGATTGGTTCCACTTTGCCCCTTGTTGCCTTTGGGGCTTTTTCATCCCATTTCACTTCAGTTTCTTCCCCTCTACTTCTCAGAGGGGCTTAACAAATCAGAACTCCTTTGCCGTGTTATATGTATTACAGTAGTGTCTGGGATCCTCAACCATGGTCTCCATTGTAGTAAGCATTGGGCAAACAAGAACTACAGAGAACCTGACCTAGACAGCTGACATTTTAGGTTTATGAGAAGACAACTGGGTGAAACAACAGGAAGGCGAGAGGACAAGGCAACAGTAAAACAAGAATTATTCTCCCATCACAAAGCTTTTGCAAAGTGAGACAATAAAAAGGGAAGAGATCTGCTGCTTTCCACAGACCGGAGTTTTAATGGAGGCTGTGGGTGCAATGACATTGTAGAAAAGCACAATGCAGGATTGCAAATTCACTCACGGTCTGTACCAATAATAATGTCTGAAATTCACTTAGGGCCTCAGATGTTCCACAAGGAGAACACACATCCGCACTCCTACACAAAATGAAGTATGGAATTCTCTGAATATTATTTGAAACTAAAAAAAGGAATAATTTTTTTAAACTAAACAGTCCACTGGTCTGTTGCAGCCTGAAGGGAAAACAGAAACCTACATTAAAAAACGAACAAAAAACAAAAAAATTAAACAAGAGAAGTAAGGAACACAAGGAGAGAGAAATCCATGCCTCCAAGGTCAGTTCAGTCAGCAGCTTAAACACCCCTCAGCACTCACTCAAAAAGGAGAATACCTTATCCACCATTCTGTTGGGAACCAAGTATATAAACATTGCAAGCTTAGAGCACTGACTCTGAGCAGGGCCGGCTCTAGCGTTTTTGCCGCCCCAAGCAGAAAAAAAAAAAAAAGCTGTGATCTCAAGCGGCGGCAGCTCTACCGCCGCTTCATTCTACGGCAGCAATTCGGCAGCAGTCCTTCGCTCCGAGAGGGAGTGACAGCCCCACCGCCGAACCGCCGGACATGCCGCCCCCTCTTCATTGGCCGCCCCAGGCACCTGCTTGCTAGGCTGGTGCCTGGAGCCGGTCCTGACTCCAAGTGTCAGAACACTGTCAGGTTCTATGCAGCACTTAAACTAAAACAGGCACAGGTGAGACTGAATACCAGACATGCACATGGCAAGAAGTTAAGGGCACCTAGACAGCTCTATCCAGCATCAGACATACTCAAACAGACAGCCTGTATAAAAAAGTTTCTCAAACAGTCAGGCTGTGGGCAGTCACACACCTGGGATTCTTTCTTCCTTTCCCAACTGTGACTTTCAACTGTGACTAAGAATGTTGGCTTCCTCTGATATACTGAAAATACTTGTTCACTCGAGCCAGGTTAGCTCTTGTCTATGGCTACACTAAGAGCACTTTACCAGTATAGGAATACCAGTGTACTATACACCAGTGTGTTCCTAGTGTCGACTCAGCTATATCAATGCAGTTAAAATACTCCAGGGAGCAAAACAAGCTATGCTGTTAAAAATGATGAGCTCTGTTGGTCTAGCTGCATCTATGCCAGAGTCTTCTGATGTTACAGCTATGTTGATTAAGGATCACACCTCTTCACACCCCTGACGTCAGCTGTGCTGGCAGATGTCTGTAGTGTAGTCTTGACCTTCATCTTGCCAAACAGAAACAGCAAAGCAATTAATCCCAAGCTCCCTTGCCATAGTTTTGACAAGCAGAAACTTATTTTCCTTTCAATGAGGTTGTGTGTCTAGTCATCAGTCCTGTACCCACAGAAGTCAATGAGCATTTTGTCACTGACTCAAGTGACAGCAGGATCCTACCCATAAGCTGGGGAAAATTACACATAGTGAATAGGCAGGGCATGAAAGATTGAGTCCTGGAAATAGTGCATAAAGAGCATGGATTTACCCCTAACTTACACATCAACCCATACTGTGCACAGTTACGCAGGGACAGGACAGAGCTTGAGCAGACTTCTTATTAGGGACACTTGAGGCAAATGACAACATATCACCACTCGAGCAAGGTCCCAGTTCAATAGCACCTTCTTCCCAACACCACAAATAAAACTCCAAACTTAGGCTGTGTCTTTACTGACACAAAGCTGTTTTTAAAATGAGATTACTAACACGCAATAGTTATATCACTATAAAATCCTAAGCAAAGACAAGACACAAGCCATTTTTACCATGAGGTTGCCAGGCAAGGTCCGCGCTATACCCCACCACCTCAACCCACCGTGAAAATACAGTGTTCTGTCTTCATTAAGTTTTTACAGCAGGACAGCTAATGCCTGTTAGTTATCTTGCCATTTCTAAAACAATTTTTTCTGTCAGTGCCCTGATTCTACCACATCCAGCACAGTTATTGCATGCATGTTATTTTATCCAGATTGTGTAGTTTAATAAGATAGGGTCAAATCTGGAGCTACAGCACCTTACACCAGTTGGGGATCTGGTCCTCACTGTCCTTTGGGAACAAAAGTTCTGGTAGGAGCCAATATAAAGTAAGAGCTTTTTAAAACAAAACAATCTAAGACCCTTGCATGTAAATCCAATCAAAACAGGAAAGACTGCTTTGCTCAGTCTTTCAATGCTCCCTATCTGCCGCAAAGAAGTGTGTATTGTCAAGTCCCCAATAGATCTCATCAATGCTGTGGGCCTTGGCTAATTTGAGCTTATTAACACAAACACAGTTTGGACAGAAGACAACGCAAATAAAAACATAACACAACTTTTAAACAGAGAGAGCTGCTATTTGGAAAGTAGAGTGAAAAAAGAATGCTCACAAATGAAAGATTAAGCTTTCAGCATTTTAACAGTAGCCCACAGATCACAGAGCAATCAGCAGGTTAAAATTCAAAACAAAAACAAGGCCGAAAAGCATGAGAAGGCATTATTGAATACCCACTGAATACATCCCTCCACACCTCACACATTAGCAATTCCCGTGATACCCTAGGCTGAGCTCTTAGAGAACACTACAGTTGTCGGTGTTATAAAGGGAATATAGATCTCAGCATTATAGTCTCACCATGGTATTACTTTAATGAGATAGGGAGATATTAACTTAATGTGATATTGGCTTTTTCATGATGAAACAACTGCTTCCTTTTCAGCATCTGCCATGGTAAAGATCCTCCTAGTTTTTTCATTCTGACATAACATAAAAATGAGACTGGAATTGCCAAAGGAGTTAGGTATCTAGTTCCTACTGACATCCTCACTCTTAGGATGGGTCTGCACAGTTTTTGTACAAAGGTAACTATTTACCAAAACAGTTATACCAGTACAAGCTTGGTGTGGATGCAGTTATACCAGAATAAAGATGCCTTATTATTTATTCCCCTTCTCATACGACACCTTCATACTGATATAATTGCATCCACACCATGCAGTTTGTGCCATTTTTCACTATCCTGGTGTAATTAAAGCAGCACAATTTGTGCATGCAGAAAAGGCTCCTGGCTCCTTTGAAACTCCCAGTCAAAGTGTCTTTTTTTTAATATAGCTTGTGACATGCAGGAGCTTCTTTGTTAGACACCAGTTATTTAGAGGTCCTTATTCTAATTGTGCGCCCTTGATTTAGCTGAAGCACTGTACTCGTACTGTATTTAGTCTTGCTCATTAAATGAAGTGTTCTCTAATCAAAAGGCATATTAAGACATTAGTTATGTTAGACATGAAGTTGCAATACAGTAACAGGTACATGTTCAAGAGTTGCACTATCAATTCTGAATACATTTTACCAATTTTCTCACATTGTGCATTCACCAAACTAATTAGCGGTGCAATTTAGTGATTGGTGAGTGTCACATCATTTCATCTAAATATCCGTTTCTGTTTGGAAGCATCATGGTACATATTTTTTTCATTTTCCTTTCCAATAATATCGTTCCAATTTTCAGTAAATTAATGTAATGAAGTCTGTGCTCTCTACCTTTTACTTGCTTATGAAAGGAAGAGACCAGCATTTTAGTCCTGTTTCAGAAGATGAGACTGAACTTTTACTTTAATATCCAAGTTTAAACAATTGTGCTCTTCAAGATTCTCTTACCTATCAGGAATGCCTAGTCTCTTGACGCTTCTGTAAACTGAAAGCGTATTTGCCACATGACGGTAGTTAAACCAGAAGCGAGATGTACACACCTTTAAGAGTTAAAAAGAAATAAATGAATATTAGAAGATGTAAGAAATGCATTCTGAATTAGTATATGCATCAATGGATATCGATTGCTGAGATGCCAAAAAACTTGTCACCCAGCAATCAGTGCATAGCAACTGCAAGAAATCAATGCCATAAGTAATACACACCTTCTCTGCAGAGAAAGCTTTTTCATATTTTGAAAATAAATGTTAACGTATTGAGCCATGGAGAAAACTTTCATTTAAAACTGGATAAAGTACTAAAAAAAAAAAAGTACTGTAGGGAATAATCCAGCACTGACAAGTGGATTAGCTAGATTATTTAATGTTTTATCCATTTCAAATTTCTATGATTGCCCTGATGCGATAAAGTGTAAGCAAATGAATACAAGGTCCACATGTAGAGAGAAGGGAACTTTTGCTGGGGATGTCTGGTTTTTAGGGAGTCAACTATAACAACATTAGAGTTGGGCCCCACCCATAGAGTTTGACTACAAGCTCTCAAACAATGTAGGAATGTTCAGATTCCAGTACGGGGGCCCATTTCCAACCAACGTGTCCGTTTGTTTAAATAGAAGTAAGCAAGTAACTACAAGAAGAGTGTCAGAAATAATTTTCAGAAACTGATTAAGAAGCAATAATTGTATTATACATTACAGAGCCTTCAAACAGACAATGACTAAATATGAATACTCGAGGCCTAGATACTATGATAGATGGAAAGAATCTTTCAGATGTATGGAGCAATATTAAAACCTGTAAGTGAGCTTACTAAATCAAACATGTTTCCTGCAATCCTCTGTAACAGAGGCATGAGAACTAAAACAAAAATCATAAATCACAGACTTAAAACTTTAAAAAAATCATTTCTGTCTGAAGATATTTCACTTACCATTTTTACAATTTACACCTAAATTTAACACAACTCAGATTAGAAAAAAAAAATCTATACTTCCTCTGTGCATCACATAGCATTTTCTGTACAGTCACTAGCGGTTTTCCCTTTATAGCCAAGTATCAGAGGGGTAGCCGTGTTAATCTGTATCCACAAAAACAACAAGGAGTCTGGTGGCACCTTAAAGACTAACAGATTTATTTGAGCATAAGCTTTCGTGGGTAAAAACCCACTTCTTCAGATGCATGGAGCCATGCCACCAGACTCCTCGTTGCCTTTATAGCCAGGTTTGTTTTGTTTTTTGTTGGCTCTTTTGATCAGGAGAGGAAAGATAAGACATTTTAAAATAGAAGAAAACAGGACTGTACAGCCACACAGAAGGAGCAGGGAGGATCTGGGGGCGGGTATAGTACCTACGATTCGTTTTTAAAAGTTGACTAGATGTAGACACCAGTTTAAAAGTTTTGCTTTGTATCTTTTTTACTCTGAACCTGGTTCATGAAAAATTAAACAACTTAATTTTCAGTGAGAATCATAAGACCCCTACCTCTTGCCTTCCTCAGCTTCCTCGGAGATTCCTGTCCTGCCTACCTGGTTTTTAAAGCAAGGCTTTTTAAAGGGGCCTAATAGAGTTAGGCAGACAACTTCCCTTGACTGCGAGTCAGACTCCTAAGTCACTTAAAAGCTTTTAGTGTTATAACAGAGTTACTATGCTGGCTGGGTCTGTGTGCATTACACATCCAACAACAGCCCCAAAAGGGTGTGGCTCCTCCCAGAGGAGAACCTCAGGACATAATACTGAGAGGAAGGGGAGGGGAAGGTGACCTTCCTGCCTGAGGAAAGGCACAGGGTTTTGGGTGTCAGCACCATCAACAGCAGAAGGAGAGCTGCTTCTGTAACCTGTTCCAGTAATAAAACACATGTTCTGTTATCTACCTAGCTCATGCCTGTGTCACCGTTTCAGGACTTCGCCTCCTTGTGCCAACCCACAAGAGAGGACCAGGTCATGCAACATTTTACCAAACGTACTTAAAGTTAAGCACATTTAGCTGCTTTGTTGAATTATGACCCCAGGCCCTTTCTGAACTATGAACTAAGGCTGTAGCTTCTAACCAGGCTCAAGAGTAGCTGCTATTTACCACAGCAGTAAGTGTCCTTGGAAGGCTGACCAACACAAGAGACATTTGTTAGGTTAAAGCTACTAGAACAGCTCTCAGAAAGCCTTGGCTGGAATGATTTAGTTGGTGTTGGTCCTGCTTTGAGAAGGGGATTGGACTAGATGACCTCCTGAGGTCTCTTCCAACCCTAATATTCAAAATATTGTATGATCAGATAGAAAAAACTGCCCAGCCTCAATTGAATAAGATTCTGCAATAAGTACAGATTAACAAAATACACTAGCCAGGAGGCAAGATGTTTAGCTTAAAAAAATCTTTAAAAAGAAGTACTTGAGATAGGAGATGATCAATTAAAGGAGCAGCTTTTGAAGAGATGATTTTAAGTTGCTTTTCTTCTTAGGCAAAATAGAGAGAGCGAGAGCAGACTGTTAAATAGGCTTTTGAATATCAAGCTCTTGAGTTTTGTTTATATAGCTATCAGTGACAAGCACAGCACAAAGACTTAGATAATAACAAAATAGTAATAATAGTCTCGACTTCTATGGCATTTTTCTTTTGTGAACCTCCAAGTACTTTAATTCATTTATTTTATACCTCACAAGTGGCATTATCACCCCTATTTTATAAATGGAGAAAATGAGGCATAGATGGCATGAGGCCAGAGCCTAAATTTCTGGGCAATTTGGGAGAGCAAGGAATACAGTCTGGCCACAAGTAACTTCCTCAGGGTCACACAGGAAATCAGCGGCAAAGACCGAGATAGAAAGCAGGTCTCTTTTTACCTTCAGCACCAAGAACTTTCTACTTCCCTTATTATTACCAGTTTGTATCTGTGTATTGCTCTGACCAAATAAAATTGTATTTTAACTCTCTGCTTGCTTTTAACATTGAAATAGAAACAGGTATTTAATGTTAATAATTTTAAATTTGTGCATTAGGGAATAAGAGAAAGATAATTAATTGAAATAATAGTAATCAATTTGTCTTTTCTTGAATTCTTTCATTTTGCTAAATTTTAAAACTTAGAAAAAACACTGTGTCATGTCTGACTGCTCACATAATATTTTAGAACAGATCATTAGTCATTATGCTCAGAAAGCCTGATTAAAAACTGATGGAGTAATACGATCTGAAGTTACCCAGATAAAAAACTAAGACTAGTAGTTCTTATCCTAAGTATTATTTTAGGAGATTAGAATAAAAAAAAGAAGAAGAAAGTTTGTTGTCAGAAGTTAGCAAGTTTCATAACAAACAAAAAAATTAGGAAGATGTTGTACCTTTCTAACCAAGCAAATGTTTAAAAAACAACAACATGACTGTAATAATATACAGCATAATCATTTGTTTTCATTCTAATTGGAACTTTAATTTTATAAATACTTCAAATGTGCATTAATGTTCTGGATGCTTGTAATTAAGTTATGCAGAAGAGATAATGGTAATGTAGTATAGCAAACTGGCAGGGATAACTCAAAGTCATGCTACTTACTTCCAGGTCTTGATCTTGCAACTTGCTGCATATGGGCAGACTGCCATGGCACCAGCATGCAACAACTGCAGGATCACTGTTTTATTTAAGAAGATCGAATAAAAATGCTTACCAAAACTGCCCAGTTATTTGTATGCCCACTCCTAAAAAACTGTTCTGCTTGGTCCTGCAAGAGACAAAAAATATTGGAACACTTGTGTGGAAAAAAACCTACAATACAGCACTTTTTCTTTTTTCTTTTTTTTTTTTGGTTGGTTCTACAAAATATAAAATGTTAATGTCATATGGAATTAAAACCTTAAACCAGCTAAATAGAAAACATGACTTCTTCTGGTTTATAATACCCCTCCTGATGCCTGAGAAAAGGATGCATTCTATATTCTGTTTGGGCTATTCTGTCTTTTCTTTTTAAAAATCAGACAAGTAATCTGCTTCTCTCACAAACTCCGTGTGAAAGCTTGGTATCACATCAGGAAACACTTGGCTGGCAATGAAAACAAAACCAGTGAACTTCAGAGTGGTGGTGGTGATGGAAAGAGAGAGACAGCAAACTAGGATAGGGAGAAATGGAATGAAAAAGAAACATTGCACTCTGCCTAAGAGGGCAATATCTGGGAAAGATTAAAATCCCAGAATCTTTCCATTTACAAGCCTCTAATCAGGTGTTAAACAATGACTCCACAAATCATCTGAATCCAGGCTAAAAAAAAAAATATGGAAGGTGGTTTAAGCATTCAAAATCGATCCTGTGCTAAAGTGAATGGAAGAATAGAGTGGTAGCTCTATTAATTTAATTTCTAAAATACCCCCACAAACATATTGTTCTGGTTTAGAACACTCCCTAGGAACAAATGAAATGCTTCCTTAAAGCATTTCAGCCCTCAATCCTTCCTTAAAGTGAAGAGCCTTGGATAAGTTTTTCCTTTCACTGTCCCCACTCCCTTAAAGAATACCAGATAGGAAAATAAAAGACCCCACACATTTAAATCAGCTTTAAAGTAAAGATCAGATTATGTTGGACCTTCTAACGTAGAAGCACAAGTACAATGATTAATAAACAATGAAAATAGCTTTATGCAGTGTTGTTGCAGCTGTGTTGGTCCCAAAATATTAGAGTGACAAGGTGGGTGAACGAAATTCTGTAGCTGAATGAGACAAACTTCTGAGCTACACGGAGCTCTTCTTTGAAGCTCTGAATGGTAACTTAATTAGGTTCTAAAATTTGTGTATTTAAAATTCTTGATCTTATTTCCATTAACTATTTTGTCACATTTTATTAATCTTGTTAACTGTGCATTATAGAAATCATTTGACAGTGAAGTTTTCTGCTTTATCAAAATGTTAATATGGGATTCATATTAGACTATAAACATCATATCTGGATTTACAGTGAGCAATATGTAAAAAGGTATAATTACTGAAACATGAAAAAGGCAAAATTGTAATGATTCCTGATCAAGGGAAAATATTTGATTAACTCCTTCAGTTTATAAAAACCTGAAGGTCTGAAAAATTCACATGCAATAAACACACAAATTGACCATAATATATCTGGATTGATCACAAAAGTGAACAATATTATTCCTGTTTGTTTAACCAAACAAGAACAGTTTACTGGAAACTGAGAACCCCAACTGGCAAATAACTCAAAAGGATAAAAAAAAAAATACCACCACCTCCCTATATTATATTCCCTATTCAAAGAGAACTGGTGCATGCGAACAAATCTGAAAATTAATTTTGATGCAGCTGAATTAGTTGTTTATAATTATTACACAGTTTAAACAAGACATGGTGCATATAAGAACAGCCATACTGGGTCAGACCAAAGGTCCATCTAGACCAGTATCCTTTCTTCAGACAATGGCCAATGCCAGGCTGCCCCAGAGGGAATGAGCAGAACAGGTATTCAAGTGATCCACTCCCTCTCACTCATTCCCAGCTTCTGGCAGAGGCTAGGACACCATCCCTGCCCATTCAGGCTAATAGCCATTGATGGACCTATCTGCCATGAATTTATCTAGTTCCTTTCTGAACCCTGTTATAGGGTTTGGCTTTCACCGCATCCTCTGGCAGAGTTCCACAAGCTGACTGCGTTGTGTGAAGAAATACTGCATTTTGTTTGTTTTAAACCTGCCTATTAATTTCATTTGGTGCCCCTAGTTCTTTAGAATCAGTTATCATTCCCATCTTTTATAAGCTTAAAGTGTACATTTACATAAATCTGTGTATTCATACTGTGAGAGTTGGTCAACCAGGAGGACTTCCAGGCTCAGGTATAGAAGAAAGCAAATACTGAGAAACAGGACAACCAGGGATTATCCTTCAGTGTTTGGGCTCGAAGGGGTTGAGGGCAACTCAAGGTATCTAGAGGTTTAAAAGGAATTTTAGAGCAAGAAATAGGGAATCTCAAATAAATCAGAAGCTCCAGCCTCACAGAAAGCAGGAGGCAGATCTGATGGGGCTCGGCAGAACTTTACACACACGGAGGAGAGGAAGGGGTGGGCAGCGTTACGGCCTCTCCCCCAACGCTGCAGTGGGGGCTGCAGAGGCTTATCCCTCCCCAGCACAGCAGCCGCCCCCGTGCGTGGAGTCAATGCAGGGGCAGGGCCATCGACGCAGCCCAGGGGCCTGGCGCTCGAGTCACCCCAATGGGGCCGGGGGCGGTGCTGGGCAGCCCAACGCGCTCCCCCGAGCTCCCCTACCTGGATCCCATCAGTAGCTGCCGACCCGCAGCACGCCCAGAGCAGGGCGGCTGCTGCCGGGAGCCAGCGGGGAGCAGGCCGGGCACCGGCCATGGGCCCCGGCTTCACAACAGGAAGAGGAGGGGAGGACGCGTACCCAACCCCGCCGTAAAGCAGCTCCGGCCCGCCTGTGCGAGGCTCCCATCGCCCCGCCTCCCCGCGGCTGCGCTCGCTGCTGCGGAGCCGCTCGCTGCCTCGCCCTGTGGCTGGGCGCGCTGAGGTACCCGCTGGCGTCCGCTCCTCCCGCCTGCTTGGCCGTCTACATAGGCTCTGACCCCCGGGTAGCAAGGGCGGGAAAACCTTATCCAGGGTAAATACAGATAATAGCACTGGGGACCCCGTCTCAGATTAGGGCTCCTAGCCACTAGGTGACTAGTTGCTGGTGGAAGAATGAACGCTCATTTAGAGAAACAAGAATATAATGGAAAGCTCCTTTTAACATGCACTGTATGTGTGGTGTATTACACACACACACACACTACAAAAAACATGATTGCAGAGTGAAGCACTCAAGAATTAGGAAATGCCATACTTATGGGGTGGGATTCACAAGGGGGATTTAGGCACTGCAATTATCAGTGTTGCTACACTTAATTTTTAGGTGCCCTGGCACCTAGTGAAATTCACAGCCCTAAATTGTAGGCACCTAAGCTCCCTATTCAATGCATGGGGAGAGAGTTAGGTGCCTAAACATGGGATTCACAAAAGCCAGCAAACTGAGCAGAGAGCTGCCTAAATTAGCCAGTAAGAAATGCTGAAGAAAAGGGGGCTGCCTCACTTTCTCCCCTCAAATGGAGTTAGGTGCCTATATTCATTTGGGATCCCCAACCACTCTCTTCTGGAGTTAAACCAGGTCAGTCCTTTTTCAAGAAAAAGGGAGAAAGTGCCACCCTAACAGCCTTCTGGTCAGCGCAGTCACCCCCAGTGTGAGAAACCTAGGTTCACTTCCCCCTTCTGCCAGAGGTGGACAAGAGATCTGAATTTAAGGTCTCCCATCTCCTAGATGAGTGCCATAACCACAAGGATAGGAGTTATTCTAGGGCCTGGCTCCCTCAATCTCTCCTCTTGAATTTGTTACACTCTCTTTAAATAATTAAGTAGTCAGTGAGCCAGTGACAGAACTGGAATGACTCTATACCCAGGTAGGGCACAAAGGTGGGAGATCCAGATTTCAGTCAGCTGGCACCAACAATATTTAATGATTTAACACAGTGGAACAGCTTCAGAAGGACAGATTGAGACACATCCCCCAATCCCCCAAAACATAACCAATACTGCAGCATTTAGGGCTTGAGAGGTAGAAGACCCAAATTCAAACCCCTTCTGCACACACCTGCTGCCCATTTTGTGTAGCTTTAGATCACATCTGACAGATTGGGCCCAGCAGACAATATTAGGCAGGAAGTTTTAACTGCCCAATCTTAACACTAGGCCAAGGAGCCATAAATGCCCCCAACTCTAATCAAAGGTCACAGTGCCCTAACTGTCCTAAGCTAGGCTAGGGAGCCTTACTGGCTCCCAGCACTAGGGCTGAGGAGCACTAACTGCCCCAGCCCTAACCCTGGGCCGGGGAGCCCTAGGGTATATCTACACTGCAGCTGGGAGCAACCCTCTCATCCTGGGTAGACAGACTCACACTAGCAGTGTGGACTTTGCAGCTCAGGCTGCAGTTTGGACTCTCAAGCCTAAGGGGTTGAGCCCTGCTAGCATGAACCTGTCTTCCTGGGCTGGGAGACACATCCCCAGCTGCAGAGTAGACCTACCCTTACAGGCCCTAATCATAAACTAGGGAGCCCTACTGGACCAAGCCCTAAATCTAGGCTGGGGAGCTTAACTGCCCCCCATAACTGACCCAATCCTAAATGTGACTCCAACCCTAACTGCCCAAACTAACCGTACACCAGGGAGCCCTACTAACCCCAGTCCTAGTCTGTGGAGATCTAATAACCTCAAACCCTAAATCTGTGTCAGGGTGGCCTGACTGCCCCAACTATAATAATAGTCTGGCGAGCCCTACTGATTCCAGCCCAATCCTAGGCTGCAGAGCCTTAGCTGCCCCTACCTTAACCCCGGGCTGAAGTGGACTAACTGCCCCTCCCCTAACCCAGGAAGCACTATCACCCCAAAACCTGCCCCTAGGCTAGGGAGGCCTAACTGCCCCAACACTAACCGTAAACTGGGGAGCACTCTGGCATAGGATTCAGGTGGGGGCTCAGAGAGCTCTACCTGTTCCATCTCTAACCCTGAGCAAATAAGGCCTAACTACCCCAACCCTACTCCTAGGCCAGGGAACCCCAGGTACTCTAACCCTAGGTTGGAGAGCTCTAACTACCCCAACCCTATAAAGGAGAGCCCTACCAACCTCAACCCTAATCCTAGGCTGGGGAGGGGTACCAGCCCCATCCCTAAAACTAGGTCAGGGAGGGAACCCTACCAACTCCAACCCTAATCTTCTCCGAGTGAGGCCTAACCATAGGCCATGATAACCTAGAAGCCCTCCCCCACCAAAGGTTAGGTTGGGGCAAAGTACCCCAGCCCTGAGCCTAGGCTGGGCTGGGGTGTGTTAACTGGGAAATTTTCTGCAATAATGTTATGAGCTATCTGTATGATTCTCCTCCTATCACTTCGGCATCACTACCCATTGAGGGGGGGGTGGGGGGGAAATGATTTTCTTCCTAAAACATGGGAAATCAGGCTAGGTATTTGAGACATGGCTGCTAGGACTGCCTGGGCTGGAATCAACACCTTTGAAAGGAAGACTATAGGGACAATGGCTAGCTGCAGAGGCAGCCGAACGTGAGAACACAGCATGATTGTGTCCAGAGAACAAAAACAAAAGACAGGTTTCAGAGTAGCAGCCATGTTAGTCTGTATCCGCAAAAAGAACAGGAGTACTTGTGGCACCTTACAGACTAACAAATTTATTAGAGCATAAGCTTTCGTGGGCTAGCTTCTTATCAAACTGTCTGTACTTGGTTATCTTGATTATCACTTCAAAAGTTTTTTTTCTCTTACTTAATTGGCCTCTCAGAGTTGGTAAGACAACTCCCACCTGTTTATGCTCTCTGTATGTGTGTATATATATCTCCTCAATATATGTTTCACTCTATATGCATCCGAAGAAGTGTGTTGTAGCCCACGAAAGCTTATGCTCTAATAAATTTGTTAATCTCTAAGGGTATGTCTACACTACGAGGGTAGTTCGATTTTACTTAAATCGAATATGTGGAATCGATATTGCAAAGTCGAACGTGTGTGTCCACACTAAGGAGAGTAATTCGACTTTGTGAGTCCACACTAACGGGGCGAGCGTCGATATTGGAAGCGGTGCACTGTGGGCAGCTATCCCACAGTTCCCGCAGTCCCCGCTGCCCATTGGAATTCTGGGTCGAGCCGCCAATGCCTTCTAGGTAAAAAAATGTGTCATCATCCGTCCGTCACTAACGCCCTCCCTCCCTCCATGAAAGCGCCGGCGGGAAATCAGTTCGCGCACTTTTCTGGTCAGTGACAGCGCGGACGCCACAGCACTGCGATCATGGATCACGCTGCGACCATCGCTGCAGTTGTGGCCGTTCTCAACACCTCGCAGCTTATCATACACCTTTCCCTGAGGCAGATGCAGAGAAATCAGGCGAAGAGGCTACGACACCGCCGTGATGGCCTGAAGTCGGAGAGTAGCACAGAGCTGTCAGAAACCACGAGCCCCAGCGCCCAGGACATCACGGTGGCAATGGGTCATGTGGATATTGTGGAACGGCGATTCTGGGCCCGGGAAACAAGCACGGACTGGTGGGACCGCATAGTGCTGCAGGTCTGGGATGAATCCCAGTGGCTGCGAAACTTTCGCATGCGGAAGGGGACTTTCCTCGAACTTTGTGAGTTGCTGTCCCCTGCCCTGAAGCGCAAGGACACCCGCATGCGAGCAGCCCTGACTGTCCAGAAGCGAGTGGCCATAGCCCTCTGGAAGCTTGCAACGCCGGACAGCTACCGGTCAGTCGCGAACCACTTTGGTGTTCGCAAATCTACCGTGGGGGTTGTTGTGATGCAAGTAGCCAACGCAATCGTTAAGGTACTGCTCTCAAAGGTAGTGACCCTGGGAAACGCGCAGGTCATCATAGATGGCTTCGCCGCGATGGGATTCCCAAACTGCGGTGGGGCTATAGATGGGACTCACATCCCTATCCTGGGACCGGACCACCAGGCCAGCCAGTACATCAACAGAAAGGGCTACTTTTCAATGGTGCTGCAAGCACTGGTGGACCATCGGGGACGTTTTACAAACATCAACGTCGGATGGCCGGGCAAGGTTCATGACGCTCGCGTGTTCAGGAACTCTGGTCTGTTTAGACGGCTGCAGGAAGGTATTTACTTCCCGGACCACAAAATAACTCTTGGGGATATGGAGATGCCTACAGTCATCCTCGGGGACCCAGCCTACCCGCTAATGCCCTGGCTCATGAAGCCCTATACTGGCGCCCTGGACACAGAAAAAGAACTGTTCAACTACCGTCTGAGCAAGTGCAGAATGGTGGTGGACTGTGCTTTTGGCCGTCTCAAAGGGAGATGGAGAAGCTTACTGACTCGCTGTGATCTCAGCGAAACCAATATCCCCATTGTTATAGCAGCTTGCTGTGTGCTCCACAATCTCTGTGAGAGCAAGGGGGAGACCTTTATGGCGGGGTGGGAGGTTGAGGCAAGTAGCCTGGCTGCTGATTACGCCCAGCCAGACAGCCGGGCGATTAGAAGATCCCAGCGGGACGCGCTGTGCATCCGGGAGGCTTTGAAAGCTAGGTTCCTGAGTGAGCAGGGCAACCTGTGACTTTTCAGTTTGTGTACAGAAAAGCTGAACCTGCCCCCATTTCTTTACCCAGTTCATTTTGACTATCCTCTCCAGTTACATACCCCCTTCACCTCCTTCCCCTTCCCAAAAAATAAAATCAGTTCTATTTTGTTAATGAACACCGTTGTCTGTATTGCTGTTTTCGCGGGAATGTTTTAAACCGGGGACGCAGACTGTGGCGGGGGGCGGGTTTAGTGTTCTGATGCAAATGATGCTTCTAAACTCCCGGAATGACAGGCTCCGCACTGGTGGACTGGTTATTTCAATGGAGCCTGCCAGCACTCCTGGGGGGGACTGCGTGTATGTGTCGGCTATGTGACTTTCTGGCAGGGGGAGTAGGGTTACAGATCCCCTGCTGCGTGGATCTGTGAGCCAGGATAAGGACCACTGCATAAGATCTGTAACTGC
>NW_020664562.1:32013534-32043461 GCF_002925995.2 Terrapene triunguis | reverse complement strand
CCCCCCCCCCCCCCCCCCCCCCAGAACATGAAAACCACCTCCAAGACTGACCAGGGTAACCAGTGACTGCACTGTGTATGTGTCCTTATGCTGGACCTGACCCCGCCTCTGTACCCTGCTAAAGGTGACTGTCCTGTCCAATTACCAAGCCCCTTCCCCCCCTTCAGACAGACTCTCCTCCAAAAGAACAGGATGGAAACAGTAATGAACAGGAACAAATATTTTATTATGAACCACACATGAAACGTGGGGGGTGAAACTTGCACGGGGGCTTGTGTGAGGTGGGTAGGAAAGGACTTTTCAAATTTTGGGGAATGAGAGCCTTCTAGTGCCTTAGCAGTCTGCAGGGGTTGACTGAAAGTTTTAACGGCCCTTGCCGCCCCTCCTTCTTTGGACTTTGGGTGAGGGGGGTGTGGGACTTGGTGGCGGGGGAGGGCGGTTAGAGATAGACTGCAGCGGGGCTCTGTCCTCCTGCCTCCGGTCTTGCAGAACATCCACAAGGCGCCGGAGCGTGTCCGTTTGCTCCCTCATTAGTCCAAGCAGCTTTTCAGTAGCCTGCTGGTCCTCCTGGCGCCACCTCTCCTCCCGTTCCATGACTGCTCGGTGCATTTGTGACAAGCCCATTAGTTCTGAGAACATGTCTTCACGCGTCTTCTTCTTCCTCCGCCTAATCTGCGCTAGCCTCTGGGAGTGTGCTGACAGGCTGGGTTGGGAGACAGTCGCAGATGTGTCTGTGTGAATGGTAAAAAGGGAGTGAATTCCTGAGACAGATAAATGATGTTGTGTACAAAGAACCTACTCTTTCTCTGTGAACAAAACCATGCACTCCACCTCTCACATGTAAATATTCCAGTTTTGTTGCAGATAAATGTTTACATGTTTAAAGCACTTTAGGAAATAAGCCATTGTTAATATTGTAAATAATTCAGTTCTGTTAAAAATAAATGTTTAGATGTTTAAAGCACTTACTGCTTGATCCTTCCTCTGATTCTGTGTCCGGGGTAAGGGATGGGGACGTTTGGTAGGGGATCTCGGTAAGGGTGATGAAGAGCTCCTGGCTGTCGGGGAAATCAGCGGTGCCAGCGCTGTCGACTGCCTCGTCCTCCTCATCTCCTTCTTCATCTTCCCCGTCCGCTAACATGTCCGACGAGGAACCGGCCGCGGACAATATCCCATCCTCAGAGTCCACGGTCACTGGTGGGGTAGTGGTGGCGGCCGCACCTAGGATAGAATGCAGTGCCTCGTAGAAACGGGATGTGTGGGGCTGGGATCCGGAGCGTCCGTTTGCCTCTTTGGTTTTTTGGTAGCCTTGTCTCAGCTCCTTGATTTTCACGCGGCACTGCATTGCATCCCGGCTGTAGCCTCTCTCTGCCATGGCTTTAGAGATCTTCTCGTAGATCTTAGCATTCCTTCTTTTGGAGCGCAGCTCTGAAAGCACGGACTCATCGCCCCACACAGCGATGAGATCCAAGACTTCCCGATCAGTCCATATTGGGGCCCTCTTTCTATTCTGGGATTGCACGGTCACCTCTGCTGGAGAGCTCTGCATCGTTGCCACTGCTGCTGAGCTCGCCACGATGTCCAAACAGGAACTGAGATTCAAACTGCCCAGACAGGAAAAGGAATTCAAATTTTCCCGGGGTGTGGCTGGTCAGAGCATCCGAGCTCGGACTGCTGTCCAGAGCGTCAACAGAGTGGTGCACTGTGGGATAGCTCCCGGAGCTATTAGCGTCGATTTCCATCCACACCTAGCCTAATTCGATATGGCCATTTCGAATTTAGCGCTACTCCTCTCGTTGGGGAGGAGTACAGAAGTCGAATTTAAGAGAGCTCTATGTTGATCTAAATAGCTTCGTGGTGTGGACGGGTGCAGGGTTAATTCGATGTAACGGCGCTAAATTCGACATAAAAGCCTAGTGTAGACCAGGCCTAAGGTGCCACAAGTACTCCTGTTCCTAAAAACAAAAGAGTGTCAGGTGGCTCTATTAAGAGATGAGATCACAGAGGCTGTCCAGACAGTGTTTTGGAGCCCCCAGGGGGTCAACAGACTCATGCTACTCCTCTAAAAACAGCTATACAGACTGCTTCAAAGTTGTGGTTCAGGCTGGAGTTTTGGCTATGAAGCCTCGGGGGTGGGCCTCAGAGGCAGAGCTCCAGCCCAAACCACAGCTTTGAAGCACTGCCCATACAGCTATATTTAGAGCACTAGCACGGCCCTGCTTGCCCAAGTCTGTTGACCCAGGCTGAGGGCTCCAAAATGCTGGGTAGACACACTTACAATTCAGTGCACATACCTGGGAATAAGGAATCGGCAATATGGCTCATGGAGCTCTGGCAGCCTGAACTGTCTTAGGTTACCGTAGAGAAGAAAAGGCTAAGAACTTTCAGATTCTGTTTGCCAGGTAACTAATAAAAGGCTGCCAGGTGTTTCTGCATATATCTGCTGAGAGCATTGGAGAAAGTACAAGCTTCCTGCAGGAGACTGGCATGGCTGGATATAGACTAGACTGGTTACAAGCTGGGGTATAGACTAGACTCGGTAACTCTGTGATGAGGGGTACCAGCCCCAGCCCTGAACCTAGGTCAGGGAACTGTAACAACTCCATCTTAAACTTCATCTAGGGAGCCCTACCTGTCCCAACTCTAACCCGGTTTAGACTAATTGCCCCAGCCCTAACCTTAGGCTAGGCAGGGGTACTAGCCTCAGCCCTAAGCCCAAATCGGGGTACCCTACTGACTCCAGCCCTAACCTTCGGCATAGGAAGCCTAACTAACCCAACATAACTGTAGGTCAAGGTAACCTAACTGCTCCAACCCTAGGCCACGGAGCGTTACCAGCCCTAAACCTTGCTTGGGGAACCCTATTGACCTGACCCCTAACCTTCAGCAGGGGAGGCCTAACTGTCCCAACCCTAACCCTAAGCCAGGGTATCCTAAGTTCCCCAGACATAAGGGAGCTCCAACCCTCAACCAGGAAACCTCACCTGTGTTGTTTTATATTCATGTAATCCACTAGTCTTAATAATTAATTGCTAGCAATTTAACAACTGTCTTTAGTAGATACTTAGTTAACATATCTACAGAGCATATCAACTCCTCTCAGTCTAGCAGCCTAAAACCAACTGCCTCCTCCAGCTGTCAGGTCCCACATCCTAAAGATTCTATTAATTCTCTTGAAGCCACAGTAATACCACATCTCCTTTCTGTTAATTTGTTTACGCACAGTTATTTGTATACATCAGAATTATCTTAACAGCTGTCTATAAATCTTAACAGGTCTCCTTTGATGCAATAACCATATAGCTTCTATATTTGCTGTATTATTAAAGTTGTTCTCACTATTTAGAGCACTCATTTTCTTGCTGCATTATATAATTTCTTTCATCTGAGTCTGGTCTTGCAGGTAACAATTGTAAATGTCTCTGATTTCGTCTATACGCTTAACCATAGTCAATGACATCATCAGATTGAGGTGCTACCTCTTTTGTTACAGTGGCTTTCTGAGCCCAATTTCTACCATTATAGAGACATACTCTATCATTTGGTTCCAAAAAAGGTAGTTCATGTGATCCTCTAACATTATTATTCTTTTGATACAAACTCAGCTGATATTTATACTTATTCCTTTCCTTATAACCTTCTTGAAAAAACATGGGTAATCTGTTTCTAAGCTTTCTGTTAAACAACAACTGTGCAGGTGATAAGCCTTGTTGTAATGGCAATGTTCCATAATTTAATAATGCCAAATATAAATCAGTATTTGTTTCTTCAGCTTTTGTTAGTAATTTTCAACTAGCTCATTAGATTGTGAGTAACCTGGACTTGATTTAATGTTTAAAATCATATGCTACGGTGAAATTTTTTAACTCAGCTGTGAAATTGAGGTGCATGATCAGCCATGACTGTATTCGGAATCCAATGTCTTGCAAAAATTGATTTAATTTCATTAATGACTTGTTTGGCACATGTTTTCTAGTATAGATATTTTGGGAAATTGTGAAAAATACTAAAGAACTATAACCTATGTATGTTCTTTATAGGGCTGTCAATTAATCACAGTTAATTCATGCGATTAACTCAAAAAAATTAATTGTGATTAAAAAAATTAATCACAGTTTAATCGCACTGTTAAACAATAGAATACCAATTGAAATTTATTAAATATTTTGGATGTTTTTCTACATTTTCAAATATATTGATTTCAATTACAACACAGAATATAAAGTGTATAGTGCTCACTTTATATTATTTTTATTACAAATATTTGCACTGTAAAAATGATAAAAGAAATAGTATTTTTCAATTCATCCCATACAAGTACTGTAGTGCAATCTCTTTATCGTGAAAGTGCAATTTACAAATGTAGATTATTTTTTGTTAAATAACTGCACTCAAAAACAAAACATTGTAAAACTTTAGAGCCTACAACTTTAGAGCCTTTACAGTCCTACTTCTTGTTCAGCCAGTCGCTCAGACAAACGTGTGTTTACGTTTATGGGAGATAATGTTGTCCACTTCTTATTTACAATGTCACCATAAAGTGAGAACAGGCGTTCGCATGGGACTTTTGTAGCCAGCATTGCAAGGTATTTACGTGCCAGATATGCTAAACATTCATATGCCCCTTCATGCTTCAGCCCCCATTCTAGAGGGCATGCTTCTATGTTGCTCGTTAAAAAAAGTAATGCATTAATTAAATTTGTGAATGAACTCCTGGGGGGAGAATTGTATGTCTCCGGCTCTGTTTTATCCACATTCTGCCTTATATTTCATGTTATAGTAGTCTCGGATGATGACTCAGCACATGTTGTTCGTTTTAAGAACACTTTTGCTGTAGATTTGACAAAACGAAAAGAAGGTACCAATGTGAGATTCCTAAAAATAGCTACAGCACTGAAACCAAGGTTTAAGAATCTGAAGTGCCTTCCAAAATCTGAGAGGGACGAGGTGTGGAGCATACTTTCAGAAGTCTTAAAAGAGCAACACTATGATGCGGAAACTACAGAACCTGAACCACCAAAAAAGAAAACCAACCTTCCGCTGGTGGCATCTGACTCAGATGATGAAAATGAACATGTCTCGGTCCACACTGCTTTGGATTGTTATCGAGCAGAACTCGTCATCAGCATGGACGCATGTCCTCTGGAATGGTGGTTGAAGCATGAAGGTACATATGAACCTTTAGCGCATCTGGCATGTAAATATCTTGCAATGCCAGCTACAATAGTGCCATGCGAACGCCTTGTGACGGGTTGGATCACAGAAACCCCCTTGGGAGCTGCCAACTGATGTGCCAAGACTACCTCTGCTCCTGTTTTCCCTGCCAGCTCAGGACTCCAGCACCCTGTCTTGCTGAACCAGACACTCCCGTCTGCTCCAACACAGACCCAGGGTCTGAATTACTTGCCCCAAAGCTGCAGGTTTACCTGAAAACAGCTCACAGAAGTGTTCCTGTCTTTAGCACTCAGATGCCCAACTCCCAATGGGGGTTTAAACCCAAATAAATCCATTTTACCCTGTATAAAGCTTATACAGGGTAAACTCATAAATTGTTCGCCCTCTATAACACTGATAGAGAGATATGCACAGTTGTTTGCTCCCCCAGGTATTAATACATACTCTGAGTTAATAAGAAAAAAGTGAAATACAGAAAGTAGGATTTAAGTGGTTCCAAGTAGTAACAGACAGAACAAAGTAAGTCACCAAGCAAAATAAAATAAAATGCGCAAATCTATGCCTAATCAAACTGAATACAGATAATCTCACCCTCAGAGATGCTTCAGTAAGTTTTTTCTCAGACTGGACACCTTCCAGGCCTGGGCACAATTCTTTCCCCTGGTACAGCTCTTGTTCCAGCTCAGGTAATAGCTAGGGGATTCTTCATGATGGCTCCTCTCTCGCCTTGTTCTCTTCCACCCCTTTATATATCTTTTGCATAAGGCGGGAACCCTTTGTCCCTCTGGGCTTCCACCCCCCCTCACTGGAAAAGCACCAGGTTAAAGATGGATTCCAGGTCAGGTGACATGATCACATGTCACTGCAAGACTTCATTACCCACTTGCCAGCACACACATATACAGGAAGACTCACAGGTAAACACAGCCATCTGCAGACAATGGTCCTGGTTAATGGGAGTCATCAAGATTCCAAATCACCGTTAATGGCCCACACTTTGCATAATTACAATAGGCCCTCAGAGTTATATTTCATATTTCTAGTTTTAGATACAAGAGTGGTACATTTACACAAATAGGATGATCACACTCAGTAGATTATAAGCTTTGTAAGGATACCTTACAAGAGACCTTTTGCATGAAGCATATTCCAGTTACGTTATATTCACTTATTATCATGTTTTTATAAAGCCATATAGACTGCACAACATCACACGCCTGTTCTCACTTTCTGACATGAACAAGAAGCGGGCAGCATTATCTCCTGCAAATGTAAATAAACTTGTTTATCTGAACGATTGGCTGAACAAGAAGTAGGACTGAGTGGACTTGTAGGCTCTAAAGTTTTACATTGTTTTATTTTTGAGTGCAATTTTTTTTTGTACATAATTCTACACTTGTAAGTTCAACTTTCATGATAAAGAGATTGCACTACTGTACTTGTATTAGGTGAACTGAAAAATAATACTTTTGTTTTTTACAATTCAAATATTTGTAATCAAAAATATAAAGTGAGCACTGTACACTTTGTATTGTGTTGTAATTGGAATCAATATATTTGAAGATGTAGAAAACATCCCAAAATATTTAAATAAATGGTATTCTATTATTGTTAAACAGTGCGATTAATCGCATGATTAATCGTGATTAATTTTTTTAATCACTTGTCAGCCCTAGTTCTTTATATTCAAATAGATCTAAACCTATTTTAGACCAAGGTCTTATATTTTCAACATAGAAATGTTCAGACTAAACAATTTGATACTTATATAAAAATGTGACATAGGTTTTCTGAATAATCCTTTATGTTTTGGTTCATTTGTGGCCAATACAGAACCTCCCTTGCTCTACATTTATATTTTTCTATGTCTAAAATGTCTGTGTATGTATTTCAGCATCTCTGCTGTTAGTCCTAGAGGAATTGCTACTATATTACCTTTAAATGGTATTCCTTCAATTACTGGTATATCTTGAATAAAATGATTATATGGCTTTTGGTAGCATTTTTTATTATATCCTTTTTCAATAGCTGTAATAATCTATTGTAAATTCTCATCCTGTCTAGTTGCTTGTAAAATTTCCTCCTATAGGCTGATATAGGAATTATTTTTAAGTATGTCTACGTATACCACATTATCTTCTTCAGTTACTCTTTCTAGAGCTTATGATGTAACCAGTGTATCAGCAACCATTTGCATGGCTGATATTCCAATTTGAAATCATACAGATACAATTAAAAAACAATCCTTGTAACTGAGGCAGTATGTCTGTCATTTTCCTTTTTGAAATATTAACTAATGGTTTATGATCTCTATCTACAAATATGTGAAATAGTTTGCGTGCAAAAACTAATGCCAAACTCTTTTTCTATTTGAGCATACTGACATTCCATTATTGACGTGGCTCTAGATCAGTGGTGGGCGGGCTACAGGTTGCCCACCACTGCTCTAGATGCATAAGCAATTGGTTTCCAAAGATCACCATACTTTTGTAATAGAACTGCTCCTAGGCAGCGTTTGGATGCATCTGAAGACAATTTTGTAAGTCTGTGTTACTATCAAATCATTTTAGTACTGGAGCTGTTTTTGTTAGTTGCTTAAGATGCTTAAATTCTTATTGATTTTGACAGTCCCATCTCCCTTGATTATTTTTACAGAGTAAAGCCCTTAGATTTGTTGTTTTTTCTGCTAGGCTAGGCATGTATTTTCCTACAAAATTATCCATACCCAAAAATGTTTGATAATAACGCCTTATCTTCTGGGTAAGCATTAACTACCTTACTTGAAACCAAATGGTAGAGCATGCCCTCAATCTTTTTAAAATGAGAACTTAGGTGCTGGAGTGCAATTATGTCAAAATGTATGTGGGTACACAGCCATATAATGACTATTGTCTTTGCTACAGTAGTTTCTCTGCCACAGCTGCTTATGGTTTTTTTTTTTTTAATTATAACCATCAATCATTTAGATGCCTTTGCAATTGCCAAGTACTTTATCAACTATAAATAAGATTTTATAAAGAATTTGTAGGAAGAACCTACTTTCCGTTGGCCCAGCTTAGTAAAAAATATGGGAGTGGAGGCAGGGGGGCTAATGGTTGGGTTAAGAATTGTTAATGAAATGTAGAGCTTGCTACATTTCTGGTTCAAATCCAGACCAGGTTAGTGGTGATCAAAAGCTAATACCAGTTGATGGCTATTTGATTAATTCACTTCAGCTCCCCATGGATAAGTAACCATATCACACAAACCACTACCACAACTGGCAGAAACCAAACACTCTGGTTAATAGCTCAGCAGAAAGAGTGAGAACTGAATTATCTCACCCTGAGACTCTTCCTCAAGTTCAGACTGGAGGGATATTGGTATAGAAAGCTTGCTACTACCTGTATCCAGTTCTTTACATTTTTTCAAATTTTTATTAGTGGACAGATGCCGCTACCTCAGCATTCTTATATATATATTTTACTGCAACAGATAGCTCACAGTGAGCATGTATGTATATGCAGCTAGAACCCAGATAATTTGAAAATGGTGCCTATAGAATAGTTCCTCAAGTACCTAAAACAGAACAAGGTGAAAACCTTCCAATCTAAAAGATCACATGCACATATATTTTGTGAGTTAGGAGTTGTGTGTTAAGTCCTAAAAATATGTTACACTTAAAGTAATAAGCTGTGTCCTCTTGAATTATAGTGGAATGTTTCACATATTCCTTTGTTGGGTGGAAAGAGATTGGTGTTTAGGGAATAGCCAATAAATTGGACAGGGTGATCAACTCCCCATGTCTACATACTTCACAACCCCCACAGGAAAAGGAAAGTAATTCCTAAATAGAGATAGCTTCTATAGTAAAGTTATTGAACTGTACCTTTTAATAGATTTTAAAGATTTGAACAGTGGTTTAAACACAAGAACCATGTTGTTCATCCATAAATTGGAGGTCCCTCTTTATTCTTGGGAACCAGATGAAACAATAATGTCTCAACTGGTATTTGCAAAATGAAATGATATTGATCTCATTTTCAGTGAGGTTTGGAGTCAGCAGTAAACATAAGAAAACCAACTAAAATATAGAATAAAGCAATGAGAAGGAAAATGAAATTCAGCTGACATTTATTTTTAGTATATATTCAGGGCTCTATCCTGCTATCGGTTCGGTTCTGTAATTATGCATTCAAATCCCCAGCACATCAACAATAGAATATAGATTTCCTGATGCTGTATCATGGAACAATCCAATATTTCACTTTCAGACGACATGAGGTTAGAAGTCATTTTAATAACATATAAAGCTCATTCTATTGTGAGAGGATGAAATGGGGGGGGGGGGGGAAATGGCAACTTGTTTATATTCTCTGAGTAGATAATGTCAGAACCATAGATCAGAGGTGAATGTGTATCATAGTTGCTTTTATGTGGACCAATGGGTTAGTTATTAATATCCTTTTTTTGGTTTTCTAGATGTAAGGTCACATTTAGCACTTGGAACCTTCATCTAAACATTGACTGAAACAAAAATACATGAAAGGAATAATAGCTCAAAAATAGTTTTCCCTTTAAAAAAAAAAAAAAAAAAGTACTTGTTTGTTGGTGTGTCCTTCCTTGCCAAAGTAAACTGCCTCAGGGTGAGGGATAGCGCAGTGGTTTGAGCATTGGCCTGTTAAACCCAGCGTTGTGAGTTCCATCCTTCAGGGGGCCATTTAGGGATCTGGGGCAAAAATCTGTCTGGGGATTAGTCCTGCTTTGAGCAGGGGGGTTGGACTAGATGACCTCCTGAGGTCCCTTCCAACCCTGGTAGTCTACAATTCATCCTTGAAAAGGCATTTCACTGTGCTTCTTAAATAGAAACAAGGTAACAAACATGTAAGAATCATAGCATTTCCTTTTAAAAATTGTTACTATAAAGCTTTCATGCCTTCTTCAGGTCAGTTAGAAAGGTAACTGCCCATCTTCTTTAGACTACTCTAATCACCTTAAGAAACTGCCATGTCAAGGCCTTTATTACTACTAGTTACAGCATAATATTGTGATAGCAGGTGTCACCATGTGCTGCTGTTACACCTAGTCTTCAAGTTCTTAGCATGCAAGCAAGAATTTGGTCTTGGAAAAAATGCTCGTGTTGTTACGTTTGGTTGTGCAAGAATATTTGTGTAAAAGCTGCTTTGGAAGAGAGGAAGCAGAGCAAGCAGGAGGAAAGTTTGCTCTTTGCCTTAAACTCTTGATGAGAGTCAGTTCTTGATGCAGAGTTGCTCGCTGGCCATATAAATAAAGCAAATTATGCTTAGAATATGCCCAGATTCTGTGTCACTGATTTCTCCTCCAACAGAAGCCAACCAACAAGGTCCTGACATTCTGCTGTCATTTAGAAGGAAGTCATAATGGTTTCAGAGCAGGACACTGGTGTTGAAGGTAGCAGCAACAGGATGTGTGTCTGAGGCCTCGTCTTCACTACACAGTTATGTCAACAAAAGTCAGCCTTCGTCGATAAAACATTGGAGGTGTATACACTGAAATGCTCCTCCCGCCAACGTAACTCCCCTGCTATGCCAACATAATAAAACCACCCTGACGAGAGCCAGAGCGCTTTTCGCAACATAGTTAGAGCAACACAGCATCAATGTAGATACTGCACTTGCTTATGTCACCTAATTGGCCTCCAGGAGGTGTCCCACAATGCTCATGATAACCGCTCTGATCAGCAGTTTGAACTCGGCTGCCCTGAAGGTACACAGGTATACGCCCCTCCTCTGTTTAACAGGTCCTCTTCCTGTTTTCTCATCATGGACAGTTCCGTAGGTGCCGACCCACCATCAGCTCCTCCTACCCCTCCCAGTGCCTCCCACCCGCCGGCAGGCCCCACGGATCAGCGCCTCCCTCTCCCTCCCCAGGCCTCCTGCTTGCCACAATCAGCTGTTTCATGGCATGCAGGAGGCTATGAGGGGGACGGGAGAGGAGCAAGAATGTGGCACGCTGCGGAACTGGGCAGGGAGAGGCAGGGCGGGGGTGGAATGGGGGCAGGAAGAGGTAGGGCAGGGATGGAGCCTTGGGGGGTGCAGGGAGTGGGGGTGGGGTCTGGGGCAGAGCCGGGGGTCGAGCAACCCCCGGCACTTTGGAAAGTCGGCATCTGTGGACAGTTCACATAGCCTCTTCCCAGCTGATCATGCTGGCTTTCTGCAGCAGACCCGCTCCTGCGTGGAGTACACCAGAGCTGTTGGATCTGTTGGGAGAGGATCCAGCCATAGGAACTTTGATATGTATGGCTGATTGCTAGTGGCATGCAGGAGAAGGGGCACGAAAGAGACGTGCAGCAGTGCCGTGATAAGATCAAGGAGCTGAGACAGATGTACTAGAAGGCAAGGGAGGCCAACCGTCACTCTCATGCACGCCAAAGTCATACTGGATACTTCGGGGGGGGACTGGAGGCAGCGGCCAGCAGCGTCAACCCCGAGGATGAAGTGATAGACAAGGAAATGGAGTGGGAGGAGGATGTGGAACACATGACTGGGTCGTCCAGTGGCATGGCGAGTCAGGATCTCTTTGACTCCGGACCGGTGTCCCAACACTCTGGCTCCACCAGTCATGAAGCAGTGGACATGAGCTCTGGTAAGCACACGTTTTGCTTTGATGCCACACGGTGAGAGGAGATTGAGCTTTCGTGTACTTTGTTATATGGTAGAGGAGGGATAAGGGACAGAAATTAACAAGAGCCTATACAGCTATGCAGTGGAGGCCTGGCGGAAAAGTTTGTTAATGGACACCAGGATGGCCCGGGGATCCTCCATAGAGATCTCTAGGAAACTTTTCTATAGGTATTCTAAAATCCTCTGCTGAAGGTTCCTTGGCAGAGCTGCCTTGTTTCTCCCCTCGCTGTATGAAACTTTGCCACACCAACCGGCAATTATTTCTGCAGGGAGCAGAGCAGCACACAGGTGAGCAGCATATGGAGCCGGTCTGAAGCAAACGCACCATGCCGAGCTGTGTGCTAGCCAAGGGACAGTGAGAAAGAGGCGTGTGTAACTTTTGTGATTCACGGCTGTGAGTGCATCACAATGCTGTCTCTGTTCATTGTTTCTTTGGCTTCTGCAGATGTGTCCTTGAGGACCAACTGCTCCACACTGGCACACATTAGTTTGTGCTAAAATTCAAACAGTGGCTATAGGCAGGAATATTTGCTCAGTAGCCAGTACTACAGGCGTCATCCAGGGTGGCAAGTAAACATTGCCTGTCCGAATGCATCACAAAGACATTACTGGGGATCATCTTCAAAATGTTCCTTCAAAGCCTCCCTGATTTGAATAGCCTCCCACTGTGCCCCTCTAGTTGCCCTGGTATCTGGCTGCTTAAAATCAGCAGCCAGACGATCAGCCTCAGTGTTCCACCCCTAGGGAAACTTTTCCCCCTTCGCTTCACAAATGTTATGCAGAGTACAGCAGGCTGCAATGACCATCAGAATATTTTCCTCATTGAGCTCTAACCTGCCAAAAAGGCAACGCCAGTGATTTTACCAATCAGCCAAAGGCACATTCAATGGCTGTTTGGCACCTGCTGAGCCTATTGTTGAAGCACTCCTTGCTGCTGTCAAGGTTCCCGGTATAAGGCTTCATAAGCCACAGGAGCAAGGGCTAGGCGGGGTCTCCCAGGATCACTATGGGCATTTCCTCATCCCCCAATAGAATCTTCTGGTCTGGGAAGAAAGTCCCAGCATGCAACTTTCTATGCAGTCCAGTGCTCCTAAAGATGTAAGCATCATGCACCTTCCCTGACCACCCCTCATTGAGGTCACTGAAACGGCCCCAGTGATCCACCAGCCCCTGCAAGATCCTGGAGAAGTAACCTTTTTGATTGATGTACTCCATCGCTAGATGGTTTGGGGCCAAGATTGAGATATGCGTTCCATCTATTGCCCCGCCGCAGTTAAGGAATCCCAGTACCACAAAGCCATCCACTATTTTCCGCACATTGCCCAGAGTCACGGTCCTCTGTAGCAGGAGGCAATTAATGGCCCTGCACACTTGCATCACTGCAACCCCTACAGGTAGACTTTCCAACTACAAAGTGATTAATGACTGACTGGCAGCAGTCCGGAGTTGCCAGCTTCCAAACAGTGACTGCCACTCGATTTTCCACAGTGAGGGCAGCTCTCATTCTGGTGTCCTTGCGCCACAGTGCTGGGGTAAGCGCCACACACAGTTCCAGGAAGGTGAATTTGTGCATCCAAAAGTTCTGCAGCCACTGCTCATCATCCCATATATGCATCACGATGCAATCCCACCACTCAGTGCTTGTTTCCCAAGCCCAGTACTGACGGTCCACTGTGTGCAGCCTCTCCATGAATGCCAGTGGCAATCTTTAATTATTTCTTTCCATAGCACACAGCATGGCAGGCACCACCGATTCACTTTGTTTTGCAACTCATTAAATACTGAAAGACCAGCCACATTGTGTTCATAACACTCATTGCCAGACTGGTCAGCAGTTCAGGATCCATGCTTTCAGGCAGAGATGGCAGGCACACAGTTTACAAGAGCTGTTCAAAAATAGCACAAAATGAAATTGGAAGCCCATGGAATGATGGGATGGAAAGAACTGCATCATAAAATGGTGATCAAGCCTCCCCACCCAATCCCCCGGATGCACTGCGATCTGTTCCCAGTGGCAGAGTGTGGTGAGTTCCACAGAGGGATAGCTACCCACAATGCAAGATTAAGAACATAACATAAGAGCATAAGAATGGCAATACTGGGTCAGACCAAAGGTCCATCCAGCCCAGTATCCTGTCTACCGACAGTAGCCAATGCCAGGTGCCCCAGAGGGAGTGAACCTAACAGGTAATGATCAGATGATCTCTCTCCTGCTGTTCATCACCACCCTCTGACAAACAGAGGCTAGGGACACCATTCCTTACCCATCCTGACTAATAGCCATTAATGGACTTAACCTCCATGAATTTATCTAGTTCTCTTTTAAACCCTGTTATAGTCCTATGTAAGCAGAGTCAGGATGAGCTCTACCCTGACATCTGGTGGTGAATTATGGCGAATGTGGAAAAGAACTCCAGGGGCTGATCTTGTTTGCATAGGCACACCCTCTCGCCTGACATGAAACACAGCAACTGAAAGTGGTTACTTTGGCTGGTGTGGGATCCCCAGTTTCTCTATTATTGGGGCAGGAAGAATAGTTTTGTTACCCTGATTCTGTGAATCAAGGCCAGTGGAACAGAAGGACTAAGTATGTCCTTCACCATTACCTAAGTAGCACTTGCTTGACAAGGGGCATGGGTTACAAAACCCAGTGAATTGAGAGAGGATGGGGACAGGTATTTGTACCTGATGGTATGGGTCCCCTCTGAGGGTTTGAACACCAATTGCACCGCCTCCTCTCTCCACTGTTGAATGTCAGAGCTAACTTTGATTCCCTTAGGAGTCTAGTTACAGGCTGCTGAGCTGAATTCACTTTGGGCCAATGGTGCACCAGCACTGGGGCTCCCCTACTATACTATGAGCTGAAATCGCTAAGAGCTGAAATCGCAAAAGAGCTGACGTTATTAAGAGCTGAGATCACTGAGTGCTGTGTTAACTAGTGGGGGAGCCTGAAGCTATATTGCTCAGCAGCTGGCGGAGCAATTTGTGGGGACGACTGGAGGAGCAGCGAGCGGCGTGGAGCCTTGCGGGGCCGGTTGGAGTGGCCCAAGGAACGGCGGGCGGAGCTGTTTGCGGGGATGGCTGGAACGGCTCACAGGTCGGTGAGCAGAGCGGAGCAGCTTGTAGAGCGGAGCAGTTCGTGGGATGGCAGGAAAGTGGACTGGCTCGTGGTAAAGGCTGCGGCGGAACCCCCACGGAGAAAAAGACGGCTGGCCAGCCTCGGAACACGTAAGGTGCCCCTTAACACCCTGCGTGCCCTCCCTTTTACTCTGGGGCTGCACTGACCAGGGACAGAGACTTTGGGGGTTGTTGGACTTTTGGGACTTTGGGTGGTTGCTGGACCCAAGAGACTTTGGGGGTGTTGGACTTTGGGGACTCTGGGTGATTTTTGAGTTGCTGGATTCAAGAACCCAAGGGAAAGGACACAGCCCAATTTGCTGGGGTGGGTTTTGCTCATGGTTTGTGTTAGGAATCCTGTTTGTGGTGTTTTTCCAATTTTATGCTGATGTCGTTTACCTCATGTTATTAAACATTTTCTGCTACACTCAGACTCCGTGCTTGCGAGAGGGGAAGTATTGCCTCTTAAAGGTACCCAGGGGGGTGGTATGTAATTGTCCCAGGTCACTGGGTGGGGGCTCGAGCCGGTTTTGCATTGCGTTATTGAAACAGAACCCCTAGATACAGAACCCGGCCCTTGTTGCTGCCAACTTAGATGGGCAGAAGGGTTACACCTAGCCTTCACAAGCTCCTCAGGCAAGGAGTTCCACAAGTTGACTGTGCGCTGTGTGAAGAAGAACTTCCTTTTATTTGTTTCGAACCTGATGCCCATTAATTTCCTTTGGTGGCCCCTAGTTCTTATATTATGGGAACAAGTAAATAACTTTTCCTTATTCACTTTCTCCACACCACTCATGATTTTATATACCTCTATCATATCCCCCCTTAGTCTCCTCTTTTCCAAGCTGAAAAGTCCTAGCTTCTTTAATCTCTCCTCATATGGGACCCGTTCCAAATCCCTAATCATTTTAATTGCCCTTCTCTGAACCTTTTCTAATGCCAGTATATCTTTTTTGAGATGAGGAGACTACATCTGTACGCAGTATTCAAGATGTGGGCGTACCATCGATTTATACAAGGGCAATAAGATATTCTCCGTCTTATTCTCTATCCCCTTTTTAATGATTCCTAACATCCTGTTTGTTTTGACTGCCGCTGCACACTGCATGGACGTCTTCAGAGAACTATCCACGATGACTCCAAGATCTCTTTCCTGATTAGTTGTAGCTAAATTAGCCCCCCATCATATTGTATGTATAGTTGGGGTTATTTTTCCCAATGTGCATTACTTTACATTTATCCACATTACATTTCATTTGCCATTTTGTTGCCCAATCACTTAGTTTTGTGAGATCTTTTTGAAGTTCTTCACAGTCTGCTTTGGTCTTAACTATCTTGAGCAGTTTAGTATCATCTGCAAACTTTGCCACCTCACTGTTTACCCCTTTCTCCAGATCATTTATGAATAAGTTGAATAGGATTGGTCCTAGGATTGACCCTTGGGGAACACCACTAATTACCCCTCTCCATTCTGAAAATTTACCATTTATTCCTACTCTTTGTTCCCTGTCTTTTAACCAGTTCTCAATCCATGAAAGGATCTTCCCTCTTATCCCATGACAACTTAATTTACTTAAGAGCCTTTGGTGAGGGACCTTGTCAAAGGCTTTCTGGAAATCTAAGTACACTATGTCCACATGTTTGTTGACCCCTTCAAAGAACTCTAATAGATTAGTAAGACATGATTTCCCTTTACAGAAACCATGTTGACTTTTGCCCAACAATTTATGTTCTTCTATGTGTCTGACAATTTTATTCTTTACAATTGTTTCAACTAATTCGCCCGGTACTGATGTTAGACTTACTGGTCTGTAATTGCTGGGATCACCTCTAGAGCCCTTTTTAAATATTGGTATTACATTAGCTATCTTCCAGTCATTGGGTACAGAAGCCGATTTAAAGGACAGGTTACAAACCAGAGTTAGTACCGTAGATCCGCAATTTCACATTTGAGTTCTTTAACTCTTGGGTGAATGCCATCTGGTCCTGGTGACTTGTTACTGTTAAGTTTATCAATTAATTCCCAAACCTCCTCTAGTGACACCTCAATCTGTGACAATTCCTCAGATTTGTCACCTACAAAAGCCGGCTCAGGTTTGGGAATCTCCCTAACATCCTCAGCCGTGAAGACTGAAGCAAAGAATTCATTTAGTTTCTCCGCAATAACTTTATCATCTTTAAGTTCTCTGTTGATGCAAGAGCACTGACTGTGGACATGCTCTGTCAACACAAGGAGCGTTGTGTGGACGTGCACAACCGATGTAATTAAAACATCTTATGATAGTTGACTTAACTCTGTAGTATAGACATGGCCTTAGAGATTGCTAACAGCACCCAATAAGAGTGATTCATCAAGGGACTCCTGGGGAGTTTTAATAGGACGAGTGGTCCTATTAGTGTCAGTGAGACAAATTATGTGCTTAAAGTCAAGCACATATGTACATGTTTGCAGGAATGGCCCTTCTTCATTCGCCCTTTAAACCAGGTTGTTTTTTTAAAACCAGCATAGCCTCCTTCTTCCTCAATTGGGGGATAGTAGGTTTTGGGGCAACTAAGGCGTTCTTAAATGATTCCCAATCATCATTCACATTTTTCTGAATAAGTTCTTCCTCCCAGCTATTTGGCTTATAACTGATTTTAGCTTTCAATATCTACCTTCTTAGTCCTTAATCTTCTGTTTTATTAACCATACAATATAGCTATGCTCACAAAAATAGTAAGATGAAATCTGCTGTAAAGAAAAAAAATGCCATTATGGCTCCATAAACTGAACTACTGCCAAGAGGCCAAAGTCTGCAGTATTTATACCAATACAATCCCATTAAAATCATTGGTTAAAAATTACTCCTATGAAGAGAACCAGTACAAGGTCAACTCACCATTAAAGTCCCACCGGTTAAATTAAGACTTACCTAGTTCATAGATCTTTTGCTGGTCTGTGCAAGATAGAATTTCACCCAAAGGAATTAAATGGGATGTCAACAGAGTCAGAGAATCTGGATTCAATTGAACAATAGATGTAGCAAGAAAGTTCACTGGTGACTATGCAATTGCAAAATATTTTCTCCCATGGCAGCCAACTAGACAAACTGTTGGTGGTTGTGTGAATGCTGTCCGGTTACAGAACTCTTATTATGTAAGCTAAGACAAATACAGTGAAGCTGTATTGAGTACTATAGAAAGTTATGATGAAAGTTCTCCCATATTGTTCTGCAACCCTATTATGAGTAAAATATCCAGAAACCCCCTTCCTCCTACACTTGTCTTTGTGAGAAAGGATGTGTCTCAATGAGGCTGTTCTGTGATAGGAACTGAATAAGAATCAAGAAATATACACATTGATACCAAGGATTATTACTCACACACTAATGTGCGTCTGTTGGTTCTTTATATCTCTTTCCTGCTCTTGACCTGAACTAATGTGTTTTACTGATAAATATATCTGCTACATGAAAAAGCAGCTAGTGACCTTTTACAGTTGTAATAGACTTAGTTTACTTTCTCATTTGGGATATTGATGTCAGTCAATGCCAGCTACTCAGAGCTTTAATGGACACTTTTGGAGGAATATTACCTCAATTAAAGTCAGCTACGTACAATTTCAACCTTTGGCACTTTATAAAACTTAAAAAAAAAAAAGCTCCCATTAAAGTAATGCAATCTCTGAAAAAGCAGAGAGGCAAACAATTTATATTGAACTTGCAGAAAAACTGTAAGCAGTCAGAAAAACAGTAAGCACAACTTTTAAAGAACAGATCATACACATGTAGAAGTTTAAGATTTAAAAACTCAGGGCCAGATCTTCTTGTGTATCTCAGTTATTGATTCCTGTGTGTGTAGGGAGTTCTGCATGTTCCTACCTCCCACCTTCAAACAAAAAGGGGTATATCCAGGGCCAAGAGAATGGCAAGCTAGTCCTGACATCCCATTGGTCCTTTGATCTTGAACAGCTGCTGGTGACTCCCTACCCTCCCTTTCCCACAACCCCCCTGCACTGTGCCCCTTCACCGCTAATGCCTGCTCCCCTCCTGTACCCTAATCCCTACACCCCCTTTACTCCCAACCTGTGCCCCCCCTGCACTCCAACACTTGCCCCCTCCTGTGACCCTAACCCCTGCACTGTGCCCCCTTCACCCCAACCCCTGTACTCCCCTCCTGTGCCCCAATCCCTGCACGCCTTTACTCCTACCCCCTGCACCTCCCCCCTGAGCCCCTAACCCCTGCACTGTGCATGCCTCCTCACCCCAACACCTGCCCTCTTCCAGCACCCCACCTGTGCCCCTAACCCCTGCACTGTGCCCCCTTCACCTCAACCCCTGTACTCCCCTCCTGTGCCCCAATCCCTGCACCCCTTCACTCCTACCCCCTGCACCTCCCTCCTGAGCCCCTAACCCCTGCATTGCCCATGCCTCCTCACCCCAACACCTGCCCTCTTCCAGCACCCCAACGCCTGCCCCTCCTGTGCCCCTAACCCCTGCACTATACCCTCATCACCCCAACCACTGCGTGTGCCCACTTCACCTCAAACCCTGCACTTCCCTCCTGTGCCCCTAACCCTTGCACTGTGTATACATGTATATATGTGTGTTATTCTTACAGTACATATAATTGCACCTATGACTCACCAGCTGTCACACCTCCTGGTGATATGCCATGTCCAATCAGGGTCTCCTTTAGCACCACCTGATGACAGCTGTTCAGGACCTGTGGTGGGCAGCTTCTCACAACTCAGCCCTCTAGCAAAGTCATATAGGCTGATTCCTGCCAGGGTAAACCACTACCGCACCAAATAGTCATCCTTCAACTTCACACTGGACCCTCAGTCCAAGACTGACTCACTAGTCTTTATCTCGGGTATCAGGGGGGTTCCATAGTTCTTACCCCTTGACAGGAGAGTTTGTGCCTCAGCAGGCTGGGGATCCTAGGCCCTACCTCTCCACTGGGTTCTGGTCCAGGGACCATTGAATAGGGAGTCAAGGCTTGACTACAGACACCCCTTGCTGCCTCCCTAGACCAAGTCCTACCTTGCTTTGGGTCTTTGCCTCAGCCTCTTACCAGGCTTCCCATGTCAGCTCTGCTCCCGCTAACCCTCTTCCACTGGCTCCTGGCAGAGCTTCTTAGCACTGTCTAGCACCCAGTTAGCTCTGCTGGAGGACAGTTTTCTCCATTCTCATCAAAGGGCAGTCTTCCTGCTGCCTGCACCACACCTGGGACTGGGAGGACTTACTTTCTGCCACTTCATCCCAACTGCCTCCTTCAGGAAGGCTGTTTGCCAGCAGTCCCACTCAGCTCCCTGACTCCAGCCTGGCTTCTCTTACTGAGAGAGAGCCAGAGATCGGCTTGCCTTCCTGGACAGCACCTAACAGAGTCAGGTTCAGCCCTTTTAGCTCCTCCCACCAGCTTTGACACTTACTGCAGATGTAGTGGGTTGAGGCTGATTGCACCCGCAGGCAATCATTAACCCCACAGGCCCAGTTTGTGGTTCATACACCCTCTCAAAGTACATAATATGTATCAGGCACAACTGATACATTCATACAGAATCAAACCCCCAGCTATCCTTAATGGAGTTCCTCTTGAAAATATCTGTCCTTCCTTACCTGGGCCCTTACTTATGCCAGGATGCCTAAATCCAACCAATCCTAAGGCCTCCCAAACCCAGCTGCTATTAAAAAAAAAAAAACAAGCATCACTTAATTCAGTTAATTCAACTTTCCTAAAGTCTAAACTGAATCCCTACAAGTCAAACAGTTTAATCTGTTCTAAATGGTTCAACTGATTAAACCATTTTAAAGCTTGTGATAGGGCACTCAAAGGGACAGAAAGCCTAATGCCTAGTGCACCTGACCTGCAGCCCCTTGTCTCTCCACTGAGCGGCGGGGCAGCAGAGGTGCCTGATTTCTAACTCCAGACCAGGAGCATTTGGGCCTCCACCTGCATCTAGGGTTTTGCCCTAAAGTGGGAAGTGGTAGGGGGAACCAGGCCCTCCCTCTCCACCAGGTCCCACCCCAGGTCCCTGTGGGAAGTAAAACTAGCAGGATCCTCCCTGTAGAGAATGTCTAAGTCTGCCACCCTGGGCTACTGCCATCCATGCGCTCCTTCAGTTTAGGACATGGCCCCTATAATCCAAACAGTCAATAGCTTAACAAAAAGTCCAAATGCACAGGGTCCTGCAAGACCTACTGGTTCTCAAAGGGAGTGATTGTGCTGTGCCCTCTGCAGGTTTTCCCCTTGCAATCCCCCCTTCCCATCTTCAACTTCTCTAAGCTGTATAACTTACCACACTACATTGGTTGTCCTGGAGTCCTGCTCTTCCTAGGTTTCATGGAGGTGGTCTAGAATTCCCCTTCGCTGCCTCCCGTACAATAATTCAAATGGGGAGAAGCTTGTGGATGCCTGGGGCATCCCACAGATGACAAACAGGAGAAGTGGGAGCAAGCTCTCCCAGTGTCAGAGATCTCCTAGAATTGGAAGGGACCTTGAAAGGTCATCGAGTCCAGCCCCCTGCCTTTACTAGCAGGACCAAGTACTGATTTTGCCCCAAATCCCTAAGTGGCCCCCTCAAGGACTGATCTCACAACCCTGGGTTTAGCAGGCCAATGCTCAAACCACTGAGCTATCCCTCCCCCTTGACTCTTAGTAGGTCGCACATCTCCTTCATTAATTGGGAGGTGAAATTTGTCCTCTGATCTAATCACATCTCTTTGGAGACTTTCCCCTCCCCCACCCCAGACAAACACCTTCAGAAACTCATTGACAATGATGGCCACTGTAGCTGACTCGAGGACAGCCTCAGGGTGTCTGGTGGCATAGTCCAAGATCACCAGTTTTACTTTTCTAATGGGCCCACCAGGTCCATGCTTATTTCGAAGGACACCCCTACAATGGACAGTGGTACCAGGGGGGCGCCTTTGGGACCTTTTTATGATCTGTCCACTAGCACTTGGGGCATGACATGCAATATTCCCACACCTCTGAGTGGATACCTGGCCAGTAGAACCTTGTCACTGAGTGTCTTCTCTCTCCCCAGAGGGTCCCCCACTGTGTTGGACAGGCCAATTGGAGAATACACACCCCTTCAGAACTTTCTTGGTACTAGCAGCTGCATTCTCACCTCCCCTGTCTTGGAATCTGTTGTAGGAGCAGCAGTGATCTGTATGCTCTGTATGACTATGCTATGTATAACCTGTATGCTCAAAAGGTCTGTTACACTTCCCTGCCCCCTCTTTTGTCTCCTCTCCCTCTTTGAATACCTGTGAAGTGGCTTTCCCCCTCCCCCTCCCCCTCCCTCCTAGAATGCTTGTGGGATGAATGGGCTGGTTGAACAGCTGGAAGATCAGAAGAGCTCCCAGGTAGACAAGGTGTCTGGGACTCTAATTAGGCAGCACTCACACACCCAATGGATGGACACTGGCCGAGGTGGAGTGTGACCAACCAGACATGGCCAAGTCATCTCTAGTCGCTGGCCATGAGGAGCAGGTCCTTAAAAGGGGAAGGGACCATGTGCTCAGGAGTGCACTCACAAGCTTGTACCTCCCGTGAAGGCCCTTCGCCCGGACCACCTGGCTAGTGGTTCGCCACGTTGCATTCCATCGTGCCCCGGGAAGACCTACCTTCATCGCACCGTCCATCGCTGCACTGTGGAACACTTACCTTGAAGGATCCTGACATCTCCAGTGCCATGCCTGTCCTGGGAACGTGAGTATGCGAGTGTGAGTGTGACCCCCCCACCCTTCTTTTGAGCTTAGCTATCAGTATAATAAACATGCTGCTTTCTGCCAAACTCTGGTGGGTCATTAGTCCTCCCTAAACTTACTAGATGGCCCAATTTCGCGTAACAGAATCCTTCATGGCCCAACATACCCTTTCCTCAATCAGCTCAAGATGGGGCTACTGTTTTAACTGCTGGGGATCTAGTACTATGTTGACCACGTGAGCAAGCTGTTCATAAACCTGACCCAAGGTTGGGTCATTCCTTTGTTCTTCTACAGAGTCTGCTTCACCAGACAGCAAGTCCACATTGAGAGGCAGCAGTGGGGCTTTACTGCTCTGATTAGGCTCCAGTGAATAGTCACTCGTCCACAAGGATGGTTCTTCTCCTGGGTCTTCATCTTTCATTGGGGCCTTCTCCTTATGATGTTCTTTCTCAGCCACCGCATACATTTCCTGTCTTTTGGCCTCAGCTGTGTCTCCACTAGGATGTGCCATCCCATCTCTGGGCAATCTCTTAAAAGAAACAAAAACCTTCCAAGTCCTACCCCAAGATGACCAAAGAGGCCATGTCTTTGGCTACTCCAGCCTGCATTGTCTAGGTGTGGTTTTGCAGAGTCAGTTTCAATTCTCTCATTGGGTAGGGTTGTATGTCTCCACTGGAAGTAGATCATGCCTCCCTTCCCCCACCCCCAGCTCCCACCCCACCATTACTCAGTCCACTTGTACGGGGACTAGCATTTTCCCTGGGCCCTTTTTCTGAGTCTGGTTATCTGCTGTCCAGGCTTGCCCATAGTTACGATCCATGAATGGGCTTGTTGCCCATATGCAAAACAGGCCCTCATAGTAAAAGGCAATTCCATTGTTAATTCTCCAAGGGGATAGCTCCTTCAAGTAAGGTTGCTCCACCAGGGCTGGATCCCTCCTAGCTGAATGAGGGTGGGCTTCTGGGCTCCTCTCATAGCCTTTGTACCTCCGTACACTGGGGTTCTGTGTCCAAGTGCCCGAGACACCTTCAGTTGGGTTCAGGGATCAGTAGTGCATGGGTCCTGGGGGTGCACCAGAACAACCTTTGGCATATCTGCTTCAGACCCAATGGACGTCAGATAGTTCTCTGCCAGGGTGACTGCCTCTGCCAAAAGTTCCAGCACAGGGAGGAGCTGCAAACTGCTTCATGACTAACTTCTCAGCCACCTGAACCCCCAGGGAGTCCTCTGGCTGGAACCACTGCCAGCAATGTTCTTTCAGATCCTGGGCAATGGCTGAGGGCTGTACCCTGATCCCCAAATGGGAATTTCTTGTGGTGAAACCACTGCCAGTAGGTTTCAGGCAAGATGTTCAGGTCCTCTTGGGTGGCTGCCTTGCCTTGGATATAATCTTGGGTGGCCACCACATCAAGGCCCCAGTATGCTGCATGGGCCAGGCCTATCAAGGAGGGGGCCAATAGGGTGGCCCAGCTTTCCATGGGCCATTGGGTCACAGCAACAACCCTCACAAACATGATATGGAACACCTCTGGGTCATCCATGGGCCCCATTTGTCAGTTTCCACCAGGATGGATGATATCAGGGTAGTATTTGCCTTCCTCTGGTGAGACTCGCTGCTGCCCCAGGGGCTGTAGGAGCATTGCCATCTGCTGGATGAGCCACCACTGCTGTGCCACCATTTCTTTAATTACTTGCAGTTGGGCAGCAAGCTGCTGGAGTAGTTGGTTCTGTTGCAGGTTCTTCAGCCCCCACTTCAGAAGCTTCTCAAAAATCCATCTCTGCTTCTTTTGTTTGTTGCCTCTTCTCCTTCTCTGGCCTACTTTCAGGCCTGAGATACGACGAGTGCCTGCATTCTCCCCTCAGAGGGCTGGGTAGCCCAGCAGTTAGCACATCTGACCACCAGCCCCTTGTCTCTGTTGGGTGACAGTAGAGATACCTGGTTTCCTGACCCCAGGCCAGGAATGTCTGGGTGTGCACTTGGGTCTGGGCCTTTGGCCTTAAGTGGGGAATCACAGGGGAGACTCAGGTCCTTCCTATCTACCAGGTCCCAGCCCAGGGCCCTGTGGGAATAACAGTGGTAGGGTCGTCCTGCAGAGAGTCTAAACCTGACACCCTGAGCTACTTCCTACCTTGCGGAACTATTAACTATGGTTTGTAACCTATCCTTTAAATCAGCTTCTGTACCCAATGACTGGAAGATAGCTAATGTAATGCCAATATTAAAAAGGGCTCTAGAGGTGATCCCGGCAATTACAGACCAGTAAGTCTAACATCAGTACCAGGCAAATTAGTTGAAACAATAGTAAAGAATAAAATTGTCAGACACATAGAAGAACATAAATTGTTGGGCAAAAGTCAACATGGTTTCTGTAAAGGGAAATCATGCCTTACTAATCTAGTAGAGTTCTTTGAAAGGGTCAACAAACATGTGGACAAGGGGGATCCAGTGGACACAGTGTACTTACATTTCCAGAAAGCCTTTGACAAGGTCCCTCACCAAAGGCTCTTACGTAAATTAAGTTGTCATGAGATAAGAGGGAAGATCCTTTCATGGATTGAGAACTGGTTAAAAGACAGGGAACAAAGGGTAGGAATAAATGGTAAATTTTCAGAATGGAGAGGGGTAACTAGTGGTGTTCCCCAAAGGTCAGTTCTAGGACCAATCCTATTCAACTTATTTATAAATGATCTGGAGAAAGGGGTAAACAGTGAGGTGGCAAAGTTTACAGATGATACTAAACTGCTCAAGATAGTTAAGGCCAAAGCAGACTGTAGAACTTCAAAAAGATTTCACAAAACTAAGTGATTGGGCAACAAAATGGCAAATGAAATGTAATGTGGATAAATGTAAAGTAATGCACATTGGGAAAAATAACCCCAACTATACATATAATATGATGGAGGGCTAATTTAGCTACAACTAATCAGGAAAAAGATCTTGGAGTCATCGTGGATAATTCTCTGAAGACATCCACTATTGTGCAGTGGCAGTCAAAAAAGCAAACAGGATGTTAGGAATCATTAAAAAAGGGATAGAGAATAAGACGGAGAATATCTTATTGCCCTTATATAAATCCATGATGCATCCACATCTTGAATACTGCATAAAGATGTGGTCTCCTCATCTGAAAAAAGATATACTGGCATTAGAAAAGGTTCAGAGAAGGGCAACTAAAATGATTAGGGGTTTGGAACGGGTCCCATATGAGGCGAGATTAAAGAGGCTAGGACTTTTCAGCTTGGAAAAGAGGAGACTAAGGGGGGATATGATAGAAGTATATAAAATCGTTAGTGGTGTGGAGAAAATGAATAAGGAAAAGTTATTTACTTGTTCCCATAATACAAGAACTAGGGGTCACCAAATGAAATTAATGGGCAGCAGGTTTAAAACAAATAAAAGGAAGTTCTTCTTCACACAGCGCACAGTGGAACTCCTTGCCTGAGGAGCTTGTGAAGGCTAGGACTATAACAGGGTTTAAAAGAGAACTAGATAAATTCATGGAAGTTAAGTCCATTAATGGCTATTAGCCAGGATGGGTAATTAATGGTGTCCCTAGCCTCTGTTTGTCAGAGGGTGGAGATGGATGGCAGGAGAGAGATCACTTGATCATTACTGTTAGGTTCACTCCCTCTGGGGCACCTGGCATTGGTCACTGTCGGTAGACAGGATACTGGGCTGGATGGACCTTTGGTCTGACCCAGTATGGCCATTCTTATGTTCTTACGTGTTCCTTCAGTTTGGGGGCATGGCCCTGTTACCTGCACAATTTAAGACTCCACCCCTACCCCCCCTTGTGGATACCCAGGACCATACTATATGTCTCTCACCCCTACCTGTCCTTATGGGTACTCAGGGCATAAGGGACACAATTTTACCCCTCCATGGGCTCAGTACTCTACCCCCCTGTGAGCTCAGGGCTAATGCCCATTCCTAGTGAACTCAGGGCTCTAGGGGTCTGCACAAAACAAAAGTGAATTAGCAGTTTCAGAGTAAGGTCTGAAGAAAATCTGAGAGGACCTCAGGATTTGGCCCCATTATTTAAAGAGCGTACTTGCCTGCATTACTCATATCATATTGGATTAACAACTCCCCTTCCTCCACTCTTCGCCCCCCCCAAAAAAAACAACAATCCCCCTCCCCACACACACACTTGAGATCTAATTTACTTTCCAGATTTTCTGTTTACTCATTTTTATTTTGTAGTCCATTGCAGTACATTTTATTGAGTTTGAAAAATAAAACAAGTCAGTCAGTTTCACTGTAATTTCTAGTCAGTTTCATTTTTCTTGTTCTTATTCATTAGCCCAGTGCTGGTTTAAAAACACAATACTGTAAGAGATTATTTAAATAAAATAAGATTATTAACATTATAAACTAAATGAAAATATTTCTATTATTGAGCTGTGTAACCATCCCCCCACCACTACCTCTTTTTGTTTTTAAAAGAATGCGTTTAGGGACCTAAACAAAAGCTGATGGCATCTCCACAAATGACATGTAACAGCAATTTTGAAGCTAAACCAATGCTAGATTCAGACGTTAGATTCCATAATGTAGAATCTTCACCACTTCTTTAGTCATGATTCCACTTCACTCAGATAATCTGAATAGGTACCAATAAATTGTATCATTACAATTAACAAAAACAAACTCTTAGCTAAGTGTAACAGAAAGGGGGAAAACCTATGGACGTTATGGAAAGCTTGTTAGATAGCTATATGGCAAGAAGTGTTCAGAAACAGTGTATTTCCTCTCTAAGGCAGAAAGATTTCCTGTTAGTTATCCTTGTCTGATGAATTTTCAACTTGCCAATGGACTGAGCACAATGTAGAGTTGCACAAGTTGTACATCTACATTAAAAGACATTAATTCTGGAACAGAAGCATATGATTCAGCAGGTTCTGTTGAAAAGGTCTCACATAATTGTATTTCTCACAGAACCTACAAATTCAGGCTTCCCATGTATATTGCATCAGCCTGGATAAATGCATCAATCCAAAAGCATGATTCCTTGATTTGGTAAAGCTATCTAGCAGAGAAGCAGCTTCTGTAAGAAATGTTTAGACTACTGCACTGGGCAGCACAGCATGGGGAGGAGGTGATCAGCCCTCTGTAGAGAAAGAAGTGGCTCAGGACTATTTAGAAAAGATGGACGAGCACAAGTCCATGAGGCCAGATGCGCTGCATCCGAGGGTGCTAACGGAGTTGGCGGATGTGATTGCAGAGCCATTGGCCATTATCTTTGAAAACTCATGGCGACTGGGGGAGGTCCCGGATAACTGGAAAAAGGCTAATGTAGTGCCCATCTTTAAAAAAGGGAAGGAGGAGGATCCGGAGAACTACAGGCCAGTCAGCCTCACCTCAGTCCTTGGAAAAATCATGGAGCAGGTCCTCAAGGAATCAATTCTGAAGCACTTAGAGGAGAGGAAAGTGATCAGGAACAGTCTGCATGGATTCACCAAGGGCAAGTCATGCCTGATTAACCTAATTGCCTTCTATAATGAGATAACTGGCTCTGTGGATGAGGGGAAAGCAGTGGATGTGTTATTCCTTGACTTTAGCAAAGCTTTTGATACAGTCTCCCACAGTATTCTTGCCAGCAAGTTAAAGAAGTATGGGCTGGATGAATGGACTACAAGGCGGATAGAAAGCTGGCTAGATCGTTGGGCTCAACGGGTAGTGATCAATGGCTCCATGTCTAGTTGGCAGCCGGTATCAAGTGGAGTGCCTCAAGGGTCGGTCCTGGGGCTGGTTTTGTTCAATATCTTCATTAACGATCTGGAGGATGGCGTGGACTGCACCCTCAGCAAGTTTGCAGATGACACTAAACTGGGAGGAGTGGTAGATATGCTGGAGAGTAGGGATAGGGTCCAGAGTGACCTAGACTAATTGGAGGATTGGGCCAAAAGAAATCTGATGAGGTTCAACAAGGACAAGTGTAGAGTCCTGGGACGGAAGAATCCCATGCACTGCTACAGACTAGGGACCCAATGGCTAGGCAGCAGTTCTACAGAAAAGGACCTAGGGGTTGCAGTGGACGAGAAGCTGGATATGAGTCAACAGTGTGCCATTGTTGCCAAAAAGGCTAACAGCATTTTGGGCTGTATAAGTAGGGGCATTGCCAGCAGATCGAGGGACGTGATCATTCCCCCCTATTCGACATTGGTGAGGCCTCATCTGGAGTACTGTGTCCAGTTTTGGGCCCCACACTACAAGAAGGATGTGGAAAAATTGGAAAGAGTCCAGCGGAGGGCAACAAAAATGATTAGGGGGCTGGAGCACATGACTTATGAGGAGAGGCTGAGGGACCTGGGATTGTTTAGTCTGCAGAAGAGAAGAATGAGGTGGATTTGATAGCTGCTTTCAACTACCTGAAAGGGGGTTCCAAAGAGGATTGATCTAGACTGTTCTCAGTGGTACCAGATGACAGAACAAGGAGTAATGGTCTCAAGGTGCAGTGGGGGAGGTTTAGGTTGGATATTAGGTAAATCTTTTTCACTAGGAGGGTGGTGAAGCACTGGACTGGGTTACCTAGGAGGTGGTGGAATCTCCTTCCTTAGAAGTTTTTAAGGTCAGGCTTATCAAAGCCCTGTCTGGGATGATTTAGTTGGGGATTGGTCCTGCTTTGAGCAGGGGGTTGAACTAGATGACCTCCTGAGGTCCCTTCCAACCCTGATATTCTATGATTCAATGGTAATGTTAAAAAAAAACAACCCCGATGATGTTTATACATTGCGGGTGTGGTTCTGAAGTGATAGTACAAACACAGGGCCTAATCCTGCTTTCATTGAAGTCAGTGGGATTTTTGTCATTGATTTAAGTGGGAGCAGAAGCAGGACCATAAGGACTTTTAGCTGGTTTCACACATTTTACACCAGTCTAGTGGACAAGCGGATGAAAGATCAGAATGAGGTCCATGGTACAGAATAAACCAATCAATTTAAAGATAAGTTCCCAGGGTTAGTGATGAATCAGTGTTTGAATTACCTTTTTGAGAGCAAAATTCTGCTCTTGACACTCTCGGGTGGGCTTGGGGTGTGTAGCTGCAGCTCAAGCCATAAGTAAAGATCCCTGGGGACTTTCAAAGGGTTGGGGGCATGCATGCCCAAATGGTTCTTCCACCTTTTCTGTAGAGTACCACAAAAGGGACTCCTCACACCCTCTTCTTCCTGTTATAGAATCTGGCCCCGAGTTAGAATTTCGCAATGCTGTAGAATTCAAATTAATTTAATTGCTTATAGGCAGGGCCGGCTCTAGGCACCAGCAAACCAAGCACGTGCTTGGGGCAGCACATTT
>NW_020664562.1:32003098-32013134 GCF_002925995.2 Terrapene triunguis | reverse complement strand
AAATGTGCTGCCCCAAGCACGTGCTTGGTTTGCTGGTGCCTAGAGCCAGCCCTGTTCTTTTGCCTGAGCTTCCTTTAAGGTATCTGAGAATAATTCTCTTCTCTTTTCTGAAAGGTATACGTAAGCCTTGTCTATTCTTTACTGATTTAAGCTAAGTTGATATAAGGCACTTTTCAACCAATTAAAGGGTGCCCAGACAGTGGGGGTTACATCAATTTAATTAAATTGGTGCAACTTTTGTGCATAGACAAGGCCTTGGTGAACAGTCCTTGTTGAAGGACTTAGTTGACAATAGATTGCCGGCTTCCTCATCATGATCAGAATTATTGATGCAGCTGTAACCTTACTCTCTCTGTTAGTCCATCAGGCCCTCTAGACATAGGCGCTGACTCCATGGGTGCTCCGGGGCTGGAGCACCACAGGGAAAAATTAGAGGTGCTCCGCACCCACCGGTGGCAGCCAAGCTCTCACTTCCTTCTCCCCCCACAACGCGCTGCATCCCCGCTCTTCCTTTCTGGACTTTCTGGGAGGGAGGGGGAGGAACAGGGAACGCTCAGGGGAGGAGGCGGAGAAGAGGCGGGCAGGGGCAGGGACTTGGGGGAAGGGGGGTGGAATGGGGGTAGATTGAGGGGGGTGCAGAGGCAGGGCAGGGGCGGGGGGATCAAGCACCCACAGGGCAGAGGGGACGTTGGCACCTGTGCCTCTAGACATTCTTGATATTGAATGGCAAGTTCCAAATTTGACCAAAAAGTTCACATTTTTCAACCAACTCAGCAAATTACTTGGTAATCTTTGACAGCTATTGGATTCTCTTTATTAGTCTCATATCACTAATCCTTTTCAAGATAGCTGAAATTCCTGCCTTAGCTAGAAGCTAGGATCTTCAGTGCTGGCAGGACCAGACACAAGAATCTTCCCAAGGAGTAAGGGAGAGCATGAGGTGCGAGATCACTGACACTTACTTAGATATTGAAGCAGTTAAGTTTTCATTAAAAAGTCTCTTGGTTAAATCTCGTTAACACACTAGAGCATTTAAATTAGGAGTCAGCTAGTCCAAAAAGTTCTCATGCAGAGGCTGCTATTATTTGAAACTAAAACTTAATTATAAGTCAGACTCATCAGTGTGCCTAGCTTGAAAGTGTATGTTAAGTAAAAGGTCTCTATTACTATTACTTAAAAGCAATCCATTAGAATGCACAGGACAGCATCGTATGTTTGCAGTGTTGTAGCCCTGTTGGTCCCAGGATATTAGAGAGGCCAGGTGGGTGAGGTAATGTCTTTTATTGGACCAACTTCTGTTGGTGAAAGAGAAGTTTTCGAGCCAAGAGAGTTCTTCTTTGAAAGCTTGTCTCTTTCACCAACAGAACTTGGTCCAATAAAAGATATTACCTCATCCATCTTTCATAACGGAATGCTAAACTGTATTATACCATTCAGCCACCAGTTGGCACTATGTGCAAAAAACGTTTAAAGGAACCTCAGCTACAACTGGCAGAGCATTCAAATTATGATGAACTCATCTAGTGTGTGTATAAGCAAGCTCCTTAGCCAGGCCATATCTGGTATTGAAGTGGACATTGTGTCAGGAGCAGGATAAGAACAGAAACAGAAGAAACCAACCAACCAAGGTTGCAGGCTCTGAATGCACCAGAGAACTTCACCTTTGGTAGACCTTCACAATGGACAGACTGGAAGCAAGATTTTGCAAGATTTTGAATTGCAAATAAACTACACAAAGAAACTGGAGATATATAGGTATTTTCGTTAATTTATGCTATAGGAGAAGCAGGGAGAGCCTATCTTTAAAGCCTTTGACTTCACTGAAGACAGTTACAAAGATTACTATGAAAGGGTTCTGGCTATGTTTGATGGCCATTTTATACCTCAGAGAAGTGTGGTTTATGAAAGGGCATGTTTTCACCAGAGAATTAAAGAACCAGGGGAATGTTTTATAAGAGCTCTGCGTGCATTGACTGAAAACTGATTTTTGGAATGCAAAACATGAAAATCTCAGAAACCTTTCACAGCAGCTACAATTGAAGAGGGATTTAACCATAGCCACAGCTATTCAGATAGTGAAGCGGTTTGAGCTGGTGAGACAGCAAAACCAAGACCAACTCAAACTTGAAAAAACAAGAAACTAGCTTAGAAACTGTTAATAGATGCAGTATTAGTGCTAAGAGTCATTACCATAAGCCCCCTGAGCCAAGGAGAAAGAACTCCCAGACTAAGAGGGACAAATTCCAGCCTACATGCACAATATGTGGAAAAAGTCATATCCCAAGAGATGATGCATGTGCAGCCAGAGGTGCATGGTGTAATACATGCATAAAATATGAACATTTTGCAGCTGTTTGCTGCAGCTGCACCAAAACTGTCAGGGAGTTGATTCACATGATACACAGTCAAGAGCCATTGTTTCTGGAATCTATCACTTGTGATGACAGAGACTGTCTGGAGAGTTAAACTGAATATTCTTGGCAAGACTATTAACTTCAAAATTTACTCAGGAGCTGATGTCACATGACACAGTCATCTCAAAAAGGACTTATAATCACTTTCAGCCCTTCCCAGAACTGATGTCATATGACACATCTGACTTGTCCTGGAGTTATTATGAATTGAATGGGCCACTTCACCAAACAATTTACAAAGACAAAAGCTATACATTCAGGGTGCATGTGATCAAAGGATCAAGACCAACAGCCTTCTTAACTGCAGTGTGGCAGCCATAATGGGCCTAGTGAGAAATGTGGAAGAATTTGGAGAATTTGATTATATGACTTTTGAAAGGTGACCAACTTAAGAGAAAATGCCAGATCATACAGTGAACAAACACCTCTACCAGAGAGATCTTGGAAGAAACTAGCTACAAATTTATAGGAATTCAAAGGACATCATTATCTGGTCATCATGAACTATTTTTCCAGGCATATAGAAATAATATACTTGAAAGACCTAACATGTTGCAATTCTATTGAGAAACTGAAGTGCACTTTTGCTCACTTTGATATTCCAGAACAACTAGTGATGGACAATGGACCACAATTCACTGCAGCAGAATTTAAATAATTTTGAATGAAATATGATTTTGCTCATATTACTACCAGCCCTCACCCACAAGCAAATGAAAAGCCTGAGAGAGCTGTACAGACAGCCAAGAAAATCCTACAGCAGGAGGATCCATTCTTTGCTCTTCTGAGTTATAGATCAACACCAACAGCAGCTGCTGGATATAGTCTAGCACAATTTCTGATGGGAAGACTAGGGTTACCATATTTTAATTTAAAAAAAGGAGGACACTCCACAGGGCCCCGGCCCCGCCCCAACTCCGCCCCTTCCCCGCCCCAACTCCGCCCCTTCCCTGAATGCTCCGCCCCCCCGCTCCCCGCTAATCAAATGTTCGCAGGAAGCCTGAAACAGGGAGGCAGCAGGTAAGCTGGGGCTGGGGCGGGGTGTGAGGAGGCGCAGCCCAGTCCGGGCCCCCCCGGCTGAGTGGCTCCCTCCGGCGGCCGGCCGGCCCCGGCAAAGAGGCTCTGGCCCCGGCGTCTCCCGCCCGGCTCGGCTCGGGCCCTGGGGCGCCGGCCCTGGTTCCGGCCGAGCGACTCCGGCCAGCCCTGGCCCCGGCGGCTCTGGACCAGCTCGGCTCGGGCCCGGCACCGGCCCTGGCTGAGCACCGCTGGCGGGCGGCCGAGCACCACCAGCCCCAGCGACTCCAGCCCGGACCCAAGCCCCACGACCCCTCCCTCCCTATTTTCCTGGACATGTCTGGCTTTTTGGGATTTCCTCCTGGACGGGTATTTGAGGACCAAAAAGCCGGACATGTCCGGGAAAATCCGGACGTATGGTAACCCTAGGGAAGACAACTCAGAACTACTGTTCCGGCTTTGGAAAATAACTTGTTTCCGAAGTGGCCAGACACAAAGAGAGTAGCCAAATTGGATAACAAGGTCAAAAGAGCTTATGAACATTTTTACAACAGACATAACTCAGTTAGATAACTGCCACATCTAGAACCCGCTGACTGTGTTCATGTCAAATTGGATGGAGAAAAATGGACAGACAACTCCAGCGGTCATAAAGAAAAAAATTCAGCACCTAGATCATATATTGTTCATTTTCTTTCTTCTTTTTCCTTTATGTTGCTTTTCCTGATGAGGGTCGTGGCAGCAGCAGAAAGAGTAGGGAGGACCAGACCTCCCTTTCCTCTGCAACAGGTTCCAGCTCCTCCTGGGGTATTACCCAGCGTTCCCAGGCTAGCCAGGAGATATAATCCCTCCAGCATGTCTTGGGTCAGCCTTGGGGCCTCTTCCCAATGGGACATGCCCGGTAGAGTTCCAAAGGAAGTCCTTCCAGGGGGCATCCTTATCAGGTGCCTGAACATCAGCTGGCTCCTCTCGATCCGGAGGAGTAGCGGCTATACTCTGAGGCTCTCCTGAATAACAGAGCTCCTCACCTTGTCTCAGAGAGTAAGCCCAGCCACACTGTGGAGAAACCTCATTTACTTCACTTGTAACCATGATCTCGTCCTTTTGGTCATTACCCAAAGTTCATAGGTGAGGATGGGGACATTGATCAACCTATAAATCAAGGGCTTTGTCCGAGAACTCAGCTCCCAGTTCACCACCATGGATTAGTACAACACCCGTATAACTGCCGCCACTTTACCAATCCGCCAGTCGATCTCATGCTCCCGCTTACCATCATTCATGAACAAGACCCCTAGATACTAAGAGCAGCTGCTCCTCCCTCACCTGGAGAGAGCAGTCCACTTTCTTCTGGGAGAGGACTATGACTCTCCCAGAAGAAAGTGAAGGGTGAGGGTCAGGTGTGATGCCAGAATGGCAGCAGGAGGTATGGACCACAACAGACTGGCCCGCCACAATGGAAACTGGTTCTAGATCATATGTGATCAAGACAGACAGTGGAGAGTTCAACAGAAACTGTCCCCATCTACAGTTTTTTCCTCAGAAAGAACCATCAACAGAGCAAACTCTACAGATGGGAGATGCAGAACAAGACGACGATGACGACTCAAGGATTCCAGACGAGCCAGCCATTTGTTGCAACTAATGAAAAGCCAGATTAGCAAGTTGCTTTGCGTTCAGGTTGTATAATAATAAAAAAAAAGCAGTACAGTTCAGAGACACTTAACAGACAGATATGTACTGAACTTCAAAGAGAGTGTGATAGTGTAAATATTGTAAATGGTAGGAATGTAGAATTTAAATGGAGACATGTAATGGAATGCTAAACTGTATTATACTGCTCAGCCGCTAGGTGACAGTGTCTGTAAAATACCTTACAGTAGACCCTCAGTTATGAACACCAGAGTAACAAACTGACCAATCAACCACACATCTCATTTGGAACCAGAAGTATGCAATCAGGCAGCAGCAGAGACTTAATTAAAAAAAAAAAAAAAAGGAAACAGTATAGTACTGTGTTAAATGTAAATTACCAAAAAATGAAGGGAAAGCACCATTTTTCTTCTGTATTAAGCTATATTAAGTCAATGTTCAGTTGTAAACTTTTGGAAGAACAACCATAACATTTTGTTCAGAGTTATGGACAACCTCCATTCCCAAGGGGTTCATAACTCTGAGGTTCTACTGTATTTAAATTAACCTCAGCCATACATGGCAGAGCATGGAAGGACCTTATGATGAACACATCTGGTGTGTATTAGCAAGTAGCCAATCCCTATCTGGTACAGAAGTACATGACACTTTGTCTTTCTAGTGTCTCACACTTACTAAAACCATGCCTTCTGTGCTGAAAGTCATCACACATTAGTTAACAAAATGAAATCAATCAGCATAGCTTAAGTTATTTACAAAACCCTGACTGCTGCTTCCTACAGCGCAAAGATTCTTTCTTATCTCTTGTCCATTGGCTCCATTGTGCATTAGCCATTGTCTATAATAGTGAACTATATGACATCTAAAGGGTTCTTAAATAGACTTAACAATGCTGATGAAATTATTCCAATAACAACCTATTTTATTCTGTATTTCAGCTTTTTAGGACAAAGGAAGTTGCCCATTTTTACCCTTTTCAAAGGAGAGTGGTAAGCTACAAACTTTAGTTTTTCAAGCTTTTTTAAGTAAACAAAAACAAATGGCTTCTGGGGTGCCAAGTTATGTTTACACCTCTGGGATTTAACTAGTGCTTCTGAAATGGTGCTAAACACAAATTGTCCTTGTATTTAAACAATGTTTAGGACCAGTTTGGCTGCAACTGTTATTGTCAGTAATGAGTATTTCTCCATGTGAGAGAAATATGCCTGCATGTAAGACATCCATGGCCAATACAAAATGATTACTGAGCCAGGTCAGTAGACGTTGGAGCAGGTAGAATTTCTCTCTCTGATGCAGGTCAAACAAACAGAAAAATGATTCCACAAAGAATTTCAAAACATTGAAGCTGGGTTTGGGGGGGGGGGGGGAGGAGAAGGGAATTCAAAATGGACCCATTTTCCAAGAAAAATGTCAATATTTTTAACTGAAATGATCACAAATTGTATTTATTTTGTTTTTGAAGTCATTATTGTAATTTTCCTTTTCTTGAAACCCAGGGTTTTAGTAAATGAAAAAATTCAAGTGACTTTGATCATAATGTGAGATTATTTCAAGAAAAAAATTGAAATTTTCAATCATCTCAACAATTTTTCTCATAAAGGTTAATTATTGAGAAAAGACCACTTTTAATTGTAAAAGATTTCATAAAAATATTCACCAGATCTAATAAGAATTAAGTCCCTCTACCTTAGAAATATTTGAATAGATTTAATTCAGTAAATTACCTGAGTAAAGCATGCCAGTGTAAACCCCACTTTTCACTAGAGCAGCAATGCACCAATGCAAGTACAGTAGCTACATCAATGTAGTCTGTGCTCCATGTGATTTAAATTGCATGGTGTTTCTTTCTGGGTTACGTTCTGGTGTTTCTTTTACTGTACCTGTTACAGTTTGTTATTCCAAGTGGATAACTGTAGATTTAGCAACCTCTAGCAACATCTCATGGGACAACTGTCCCAGGCAGTCTTCTGCTCCACTGTCCAGTCTGTACCGCTTCCCCAGTGGCTGGAGTGGGAACCCAGGCCCAACCTCTAATCCTGGTTCCAGCTCAGGGACCCTCAAATCAGCATCCAAGATCTGCAACATCCCACCTTGCTGTCATTTCCCGGAACCTTTTCCTATTCTGCCTCTCCCAGGCTTCTGCTCCATCATCCTTCCAGATAAACTCTCCCTTCAGGCCCAGATCCCTGAGGTTTCTACTTTTCCGGGGCACCCTCCCTCTCTAACATCCAGAGAATAGCAGCAAGCTCCCTCGCTCTAGCCCTGTTCTGCTGCCAGCTTCCTAGCTTTATACTAGCCCTGCCTGCTCCTTCTCAGCCGGGCTCCATCATCATTCGGGGTTTACTTACACCATCTAATTCCCCTCAGCTGTGGCCTATTCATTTAGTTGGCCCCCTTCTCAGCCTCATTAACTCCTTTTAAGCTAGGATGGGATGAACACCTCATCACACTCAGTATTTAAGGATGAAGTGTCTGATGACACACATCTCAATCCCTCCAATATACATAAAGGTGTCAACTGTTCTAGGAATGAGTAAACAAAGCTTTTTTCCAACTTCCCCCCTACAGTTCCAGATGCTCATTGCATTCAAATGCATCATGTTAAAAGTGGAAGCAGCATATTTGTCAACACCGCCTCTGGAAACCACAAGAGGTGACATGTTGGTTTTCCCTACACAGTAGCATTGTATTTCCAAATTCTCTTACACAACCTCATGGTGGGAATATGGTAGCTAGAGATTTCCTTTGGAAACACCCCAATACCACATAAGGTGAGGATGTTTTTTACCAGGGAGATGGGACCAAGATATATCCACTCTGCAAGGTGTGTTGGAAGCAGGCTTTAACACCTGTCCCCATTTTGAATGTGATATTGTAAGGAAAATTAAGCTTTTCAGATTGGACACCTTGCATCAAGGCCTTGCAAAGGACCCTGTATCAGTTGCTAAATTAATTCTCTAACTTCATGACTAGATATGATTAGTGCAGGACAAGACAACATTTAGCACTTTCTGATATGGTAAGTCACAGTCCTTGAAAAGCAACAGAGAGTCCTGTGGCACCTTTAAGACTAACAGATGTATTGGAGCATAAGCTTTCGTGGGTGAATGCCCACTTTGTCGGAAGGAACCAGTGACCTGCAGCATTTGATAGTCCTAAGAAGTGTATCTAGGCTGCCTTGACCCAATAGCAAAGATTGCACGTGAACATAACCCTTCCTCACCTTTCAGAGTAGCAGCCGTGTTAGTCTGTATCCGCAAAAAGAACAGGAGTACTTGTGGCACCTTAGAGACTAACAAATTTATTAGAGCATAAGCTTTCGTGGGCTACAACCCACTTCTTCGGATGCATATAATCTGGAAATCTTATTCTAAAGAGTCCCAAGGGCTTGACTGGGATCATCGATGACATAAAGGAGGGGAAGCGCTGGGAGATCTAACTGGAACTGAGGTAGTTACTCACTGGTAAGTGCACATGGACTTCACCACCATGTCTACAGGTACCTCCCTCTCCCTATCTCTTCAGTACCACAGGCACGTATTCACAAACACGTTCATACGCCGGCTCAGCCACAGACACACACACTCACATCCCTTCCTCCATTCTCAACCGTCCACTCACACGCAGATGGCTCAGATATATTTTCTGATGACGGCAATAACTAAGCGATGATTTCCCATTCCGGGATGCCACCGGAGGCCCCCAGTAACAGCAGTGTCCCCGCTACACACGTGTGTCATTAACTGCACTGAGTACTACGGCCAGGGGTCGGAAGCTCAGCTGGTGCCCGTGCTGTGTGTCCTGGACTTGGCTTGCAATTTGCACTGGCTGCATTGTAGCCTATGAAACTTTCCTGACGACTGTGGTCTGCTGGAATCGCTTTCGATCCAGCGGACCCTGTGCCCCTCCTCCCCGCCCGCAGACTACGTGCCCTGGCAGATCGGTGCAGCGGGGAGGGGGACTGGGGCTAGGGGGGGATCTCCTCTGGCACGTTCAGGTTAACCCAGCGGTAAAGTGGCCGCATTTGGCTGCCTAGCGGTGCCCGGAAGCCCGGAAAGGGGCCGTGCCGTGCGCTCTATGCAGCCCGCAGGAGGGGGTGTGCGCTGCTCAGCCACCCACTCACCCCGCCAGCCTGAGCTGTGGAGCGCGGCACACGGCTGGGCGGCCGCAGCGGTGCTCAGGGGAGCTGGGGAAGGGGCTGGCTCTGCCTCCTCTTGCTCATCTCTGCCCTGCGGAGCGGTCAGCCAGTGGCCTGAGCCGGCGCCGCGCTGCAGCCCTCGGCTCCTGCCGTGGACACCGGAGAGAGGAGGCTCCCCGGGGCCGGGGGAGGAGCAGCAGCCGTGGAGCCGTCGCCCCGCTCCCCGGCAGCCGGCGGCATGAACACCTGCGATGCCAAGGAGTACCTGGCCCGGAGGGAGATCCCGCAGCTCTTCGAGGTAAGGGCGGAGCCCAGTAACCGCCCCGCGGAGCAAGCCCAGGCAGGGGACAGATTCCGGGGGCCGCTTCCCCGGGGCGAACCCGCCTGACTCCGCCGGATCCATCCCGGGGCGCCGAGAGCCCGTCTGACCCCGGCCCCGCCAGCTCCCTTCCTGTGCCTTGGGCCGGACCCCAGCGCGGGAAGGGGAGACTGAGCCAGCCAAGTGTGGGGGCCGGAGAGAGGGGGCCAAGGGGGGTCCGGAGCGGGGCGGGGGCAGGAGGGGGGGGGGCCGGGGGGGGAGGGGGGGGGGGGGGGGGGGGGGGGGACAAGGTGCACCCGGAGTGGGAACAGGATGGGAAGGAGAGAGGGTGCTAAGGGGCCCCCGGAGTGGGGGGCAGAGGGAATGAGGAGAGAGGGGGCCAAGGGGTGCCCGGAGTGGGGGCAGGATGGGAAGGAGAGAGGGGGCTAAGGGGGGCCCGGAGTGGGGGCAGGATGGGAAGGAGAGAGGGGGCTAAGGGGTGCCCGGAGTGGGGGCAGG
>NW_020664562.1:31770245-32003088 GCF_002925995.2 Terrapene triunguis | reverse complement strand
GATGGGAAGGAGAGAGGGGGCTAAGGGGTGCCCGGAGTGGGGGCAGGGCCGGCGGGGTCCTAGGCTGGGCAGGAGCCGGGAGGAGAAGACTGGAGTCCGCTCCGCATCCGAGAGACTGGCAGGGACGGAGCCCGCTCGGGTAGCCCGAGGGCCCGGGAAGGCATCTGGGCTGCGCTTCTGCAGCCAGCTCCGCGCCGCCCGACCCTATTCCTCAGCTGGAGAAGGGCCGGGTGGGGCGTTCCCGCGCCCGCCTAGTCAGCGCCAGCCCAGGGGCCGCCCGGCAGGTGACCCCGCTGCAAACACGGGCTTTCTGGCTCCTCGGACCGGGCTGGGTTTGCCTCATGCAGCACAGAAACATCCCCCAGCCCTTCCGCTCAGGGCTCGGGTCCCAGCCTGGCCAGCAGCCGTCCCTGGGCGGGCTGGGAACGCGGAGCGATCGGGAGCCAGGGAACAGGAGTGTGTCAGTCACATATTCCACGTAACTCCAGGGCGCTTTGTCAGCCTTGGATGGAAGGCGTAATGTGCATGCTATTATTATCTCCTCCTTGATCATTTTGTCCTTCAGCCAACAGTAGAAAACGTCGTGTGTGACCAAACCCTTTTTTAAAAATCAGGTTAAAAAAAACCCACTTAAATAAAACCCATATGCCCAATGAGTTTCTATAGAAAAATGAAACGATTGTCTAGGAACTCAGGCAGAAATGATCATCCATTTTTCAAGAGCTCAGTTCACTGACTGATGGATAACCCAGACTATGTAATGAGAGTTTTTTAAACATAAAATTGTTGAAGTGGTTTAGTGTAAGCTACCTGGTGTATCTATCAATGAACAGTAATTTGCTTTTTCCAGTACAATGTGGATTTTTCCACCGAGTAAACCATCTCCTGTCTGATCTGTATAAAAATATTATTTTTAGGCTATTTGAAACAAGACTTTCCCTATGAATGATTGAAAAGACATATATATATATAGGGCAAAGGCTATGTTTATGTTTTATTCATAAGTTTACAAAATAAATGGTTTAATTATGGATACAGGCAATTGTGCACCTAGAGAGATGCAAGTTTTGTGTTAGCAAATAAAAGGCTCTGGTACCACAAAGGTATGCATTCTTCCACAGAATTAGGTACATAGTTGCAATGCTCAGTTATTTGATTCTACAAAAGGTGTAACTCATGCATACAAATTATTTACGATATTATAAATGCAAATGCATATAAAAGCAACATTGAAATAACTATATAAACTGTAGCTATTAAAATAACACTTGGAGAAATATTGAAACATTAATGTAAGGTATTTCATGTATTATACTAATTTCAACTATAGCACCCAATTTTATGCACATTAATCAGAGAAAGCTGAACAATGCAATGGAAAGGACTACATCCTAAAGCATATGTTAAAAGCTAAGAGTAGGAATTGCCATATTGTAACTAATGGTCCATCTTTCACTAACAAATCCTATCCTTTTACTAATAAACAACAATCCTGTCTGCTCCAGAGGTGGTTATAACATCTCACCCTACCCTACATACACATTTATCCTGCACCAATTAGTGCATACTACAATTAATACTACACAATGGACATTTTCTAAATGACTATAGCTGGTGGTCAGTTTGGCTTCTTATACCACATCCATCAACATGATGTTTGAGCACCTGTCAGGGCTTTTAAGATCTATCTAGTTTTTATTATAATGTTGTCTCTCAAACATTAATATGAGCAAAATGCTTGTCGTCATATTGGTTTTTCAGAAAATTATACATTTTTATTGAACTAACAAGTAAACTAGAAAACATAAGCTTTGGGGCTTATATAGCTAATACAAGAAACACTATATATATTTGCCAGTCAGAGATGTAGTTCTAAGAAAGATTAAAAAAAACTTGTTACTATTTTCTGCTTTCATTCCATTTGTAAACAGGTAAATAAAGACATACCAAGGAGCCTTATGTTCTAAGTCATATTAGTGCCCTCAGTAGGCCCAAATCCTACATTCCTTGTATATCCCAAACATTGACTTGAACTGGAGGTTTTGGGGGTGCAGGGAATGCAGAAATGGGTGCAACAAAATTAAATTCAAAATACAAGCTAGTGTTTATTTTCATAACTTTGGAACTATAACTTATTTTTGGATGTTATGTTTCAGAGTCTGTTGAATGGATTAGTGTGTTACAAACCTGATGACCCAATAGAATATTTGGAAGGATGTTTACAAAAAGTGAAGGAACTGGGAGGGTCAGAAAAAGTGAAATGGGACACGTTTGTTAGTCAAGAAAAGAGGACATTACCCCCACTCAATGGAGGACAATCAAGAAGATCCTTTTTCAGGAATGGTAATGTATATCCTAGAGCTGAATATTTTGTGTATCAGTGTAATATTAGGCAGCTTCAGATCCACTATTTTAAAAATGTATATTTACACAAGTTATCTTGTACTGCTATGACAAATTAGATGTTACACTTCTTTGGGGGGAAAGTTGTAGAACTACAGACATATATACGCCAAAATATTTTAAACAAATGTGCAAGCAATTAATGACCAGTTAAACCTGAAATGGTAATTTATTTAATTATTTTAAAAACTACTTTCAAGAGTGGTTGTTTGTTATTTTTTGGTTTGTAATAGTGGGTGGGTTGTTTTGTTTTCTCATAATGGTTGTTACGTAGGGGGGAAACTGATCAAAATTATGCCTCCTATGATGAAGTAGTTCGATGCAGAGGGGGAAGAGGTGTGTTGTCAAAGCCATGGTTCCTGGAGGCATTATGCCTCAACTGGTGTATGGGGAAGTGCTTGGAGATGCAACCCTTGCCAACACATTTGAAAAGGTGCATCCTGGTGCTTGACACACAGGAAATGCAGCTCTGCTGATGCACACACATGTTCTTTCCCTGGCTGCTAGCACTCTTGACCATGCCATAATTGGCCACCATAATCCTGCAGCTAAACGATGAATGTTTGTTGTGTGGATACGCTGCATTGTGGGAGAGTAACACATCTACATATAGACATAATTCAGCCTCAGATCTTGACAGTATTTGGGCCAGGTCTTTAACTGGTCCTCATGAGCCACACACTCATTGCCTTCAGTGGATCTACACTGCTTTACACCAACTGAAATTTTGTCCCTGTATGTTCTAAGCAGTTATTAGAGCTGTACATTAATTTACTAACTATAATGTAGATGAAGGAATGATTTAGAACTGATGTTTCTCAGTACATCTAAATCTGTCATATCAATACATGCCATTCATATATTAGTAACATTAATGATCAGTAATTAGTTCCTTTTCAAGTTGCCATAGTTATTCCTCCTATCCAATATCTGTATGTAACATAAAAAGAGTTTCCACTCACAAAATCATAGATCCCAGGGGATCTACAGGAGATGAGGAGGGCCATCTGCTCAGACACTTGTGCCTTCCTGCTGTCTGCGAGGGCAGATTTTCATTGAAGAATAAAAGTATTTTACCATAAATGCAAGCTTGTTAATTTCAAAAGACACTAAAGATATCTTATAAACTAAGAACTAGTTGTTTAAAATTGAATAAACCAGCTGAGTGGAGAGACTCAATACCCAATACTTCTAGTAAGTAAAATAGCATTTGAGATATTGAAGAAATTTTGTTACCACTATATTTCTTAATATAGCAACACTAGTCTTCGTTGTGTCAACCTCATTTAATAAAAAAATGCAAGTAATGTTGACTTTGCTATTTATTTCCACTATTTCCCATTTATTTTATTGTTTTGCAGTGATGCCTGACAATCCTAACTTTCCTTATCGACGATATGACCGACTCCCTCCAATCCACCAATTCTCCATAGAAAGTGACACAGATCTTTCTGAAACTGCTGAGCTAATTGAGGAGTATGATGTATTTGATCCTACAAGACCTCGACCAAAAATCATCCTTGTCTTAGGTATGAAGGCAAAGTGAGGGTCAGTTGTTTGACAAACCTGTATTATTATTCTCTCTTCATTGATATTTATAATGTAAATAAATCAGATGCCTACAGTGTTTAAATGTAAACTTTCTACTTAGGTTAGGGAAAGAATATGGTCCAAGTGCAAACTATGTCTCAGGTTTGGTTGCCAGATAAGAAAGTATAGTTGTCCACAGAAAAGGAAAAAAAGAAAACACCTGTAAAATTAGATAAACTAGATCCCTGGTCTCATGTGACCTGCGCTTAAAACTCCTCGATGCATTAAATAACCAGCATATCCTGCCTGAGTGAAAGCGTGTCTCTTCAGCCCACTACTTTGATAAATTCATCTCTAGCTACACTCAGCCAGTTGTGTCATCAGTAAGAATGAACTACTTATTTACACACTTTTCATAAAATTCATCATTGCTTGTTGCTTAGTGGCATTTGCAAGCAAACTAATAATTTTCAACCTTAGGTAAGATATGCTAATCACTCAGTATGCCTATAATTTAAATCCAGGTCAACAGTTTGTCCAGTGGACATGAAGCATTTGCATTTCACTTGTTTGGATTAGGTTTTTTGTTGTCTGGGTGTTATATTTCCAAATGCCAAGAGGGCCTGATTTTCAAATGCCATATCAGGGCCTGATTCTCCAATGCTTTGCACCATATCTAATCATTTATATCTGTGCAAAATGAGTGTAAATTGTGCCAAATCAGACTTCTCCTCTCACTTACACTGGTGGTAGTGTTTTGTGCCCATTTTGCACTTACTTCGCATATGTGTAAATGACTACACAAGGTGCAAAGCAGTCAAGAATCAGATTCTGAATGTAAAAGGACTTATATTAAAGGGAACAAAATGCAATCTCCATGAGTGAGGATAATGTGTGTGTCTCCTCTACGATGTACAGCAGAAGCGCTGAGAACAAAATGTCTGCTGAACTCTGCACACAGGGAGAGTTCTTAGAAATGTAAAGGGCAATACACATAAAACAAAAAAGCATCACATTTTCATAGCTACTGGTGCATACCCCTCACAGGGCTGCTAGACAATGGTGTTTTCCTCAGCCTGTTGCTCCTACTTTCTAATGCAGAAATCAAAACATGGGGAAATTCCAGAGCCTTCATATTCTTTGAGCTCTATGACCTTCGGCAGATGGAGAAGTAACACAAATGCCTTTTATTTTTCTTATTTTAACAAATAGATGGCCGTCCTTTTCATAAGGGAGCAAATCCAGGCCTCTCTACTCTGTGGCCATGGAAGGCCCTCATGCAGTGGAATCAATGTGGTTCCATTGCACAAGTAAAGTGGGTGAAGACTGGATGTAGGTGAAATGCACAGTAAGCGTGCACTCCTGGAACAGGGTGAAGTTCTACTCAGCGCGTGCTTCCTGCCTGACGGCATGTAAGGAGCAGGGGATGGGTACTGTGAAGATCTTTCTGTTTCCCATCTAAAGGGGAACTCCGTAAGCAGCCCACAAAAGCTACTTCAGCCATTGGGCTGACTTGCCCCCATTGAATGGCTCTGAAGCTTAGCAGGAAAAGAATCCTCTGTTGGAAACTCTGTCGCACGTGGCATATAACAGCTACTTTCAAATTCTTTACATTATCCAAAAAATAGCAACCAAATTCAACTTCCTCCCTCTTTGGAAACACGCTTGTCAACTTAAGTCATACCAAGAAACATCAAATCTGCAAAAGAGGAAAATGGATAATTATTTGACATGGGAAATAATTTTGTACTTGTCCTCCTAACTTTATTCTCTGAACTTTTCCTCATTGTTTCATAAATCAGTTTGGTATAAAGGTAATTTTCTGACTGATAAAAACTTACTTCAGATATGAGAAGGATGTGAACCTTTGATACCCAATAATTTGTGGCTTAATTATTTTTTTGGGCACAAAACTAAGATGAAAGCATAGAAATACAGGACTGTGTGCACTTCCTTTTTATTATGTGTTTCATGGCAAAGGAAAGTTCCCTGAAGATAAGAGTGAAACCCTCCCCCTTTACTCCGCATGCCGTGTCCTCGCTCCTCCCCCCTTCCTCCCCCGCCTCCTGCCCACAGCAATCAGCTGGCTTGCAGCGTTCAGGAGGCAGGAGGGAGGGGGCAAAAGCGAGGACTCGGCGCGCAGGCTCCCCCTCCCTCTCCTGCCTCCTGCCTGCGGCAATCAGCTGGCTTGCGGCGTTCGGGAGGCAGGGGAGGGAGGGGGAGCCTGCACACCGAGTCCTCGCTCCTCCCCCCCCCTTCCTTCCTGAACACCACAAGCCAGCTGATTGCGGTGGGCAGGAGGCAGGGGGAGGAGGAGGAAGGCGCTGATCCATGGGGTCTGCCAGCGGGCTGGAGGCGCTGTGGGGGAAGGTGTAGGGGAGCTGATGTGGGGCTGCCAGCTGTGGACAAAGCAGGCAGCCAAACGACGTTATAGCGAAGCATTGCACAACTTTAAATGGAGCATGTTCTGTAATTGAGCAGGGATGTAAGATCGAAACAACGTTAAGTGAGAGGACATTGAATGGGGAGTTACTGTATTTGCTTCCACTGTATTACTTTATTTTTAAAAGTACAGAGAAGGATAAAACTAATTCTGAATGGTTCTTAAATTCTTGGGGTACCTGAAGTGTATATGACAGAAATCATTACATATACCAATTCTCTTATACCTTCTCCACTCATTTAACATTTTAAAGTATGTTAATTTTACAAACTCCAGAATTTTCTGCAGACATAGGAATAGACATTGATACTCCTATTCCATGAGTAGTTCCATTGACTTAAGTGCCACCATTTGTAGACTAAAGTACATTTTTAATGTGAATAAGGTCATCAGAATATCTGTCCCTCCATTTGTATTCTGTTAGTAATAGCTTTCCTTAACCGAAATGCAGAAGAGGGCTTGATACTCTTCTTCCTTACACTAGTATAAACCAGGAAAAGCTCCACTAAAGAGGTTAGTAAAGGGAGGTAAGTGAATGGAGAATCGGGCCCAGAAAGAATAAGCTCATCTGTTTTTTTGACTCATGCAGATATTTTATTTTAGATTGTTAACTTTAGGTTCGATCCCGCAATAGATCCACTTCCACTGACTTTGATGAGAGTGTTAACTATGAAACATCTGCAGGATTTGATTTGATAGTACACTGGGAGATGTCATAGTGAATTTGACATTCCAAATGAAAGCACCATTTTTTGCTTATTTTTACAATAGGTGGCCCAGGAAGTGGGAAGGGAACCCAAAGTTTGAAAATAGCAGAACGTTATGGATTTGAATACATATCAGTTGGTGAATTGTTAAGGAAGAAGATCCACAATACAAGCAGCAATAGAAAATGGAGTCTAATTGCTAAAATAATTACTACGGGAGAACTGGCCCCTCAGGTACAACTCACCTAAGAAATACCTTCTCTTTGGTAAAAGATTTTTACATGCTGAGTTAATGTGCATCACCAAAAAACTTTTAAAACTATTTCTCTCCATGAAAGGAAACAACCATAACTGAGATAAAGCAGAGATTAATGCAGATTCCTGATGAAGAAGGTATAGTTATTGATGGATTTCCAAGAGACGTTGCACAGGCACTCTCCTTTGAGGACCAAGTAAGAGACTGTCTTTATTCTTAAGAAAACGTATGTGTCTCATATCATTGTTAAGCTTCTTGAAATTAATGAGCAGATTCTCAGCATTGCTCTTCAAATCTTTTCAAATACATAATTACAGTTGACAAAAGGTCACTTTCTTGGCATATACTTTAGAGTATGAAGACAGAAAATTCTGTAAAAAGACAGAATGTGATAGTGGAACCAAATAAGCCTAACCTTCTGCTGATGTAATGAAAATCCTCCCAAGTTCAAGGGGAAAAAATAGAACAATTTTCATACATTAATCATTTAGGAAGGGAAAAAAGTTATCCTTTAATATTTAATTGTACAATTTAAATGTTCATTAAGAGAAACACATTGCAATCAATGAATTCCTTCACAATCAAGGAGGAATGGTCTCAAGGTTATTCTGAGGTGCTGAAAAGACGGAAACAAATGCTAAGATTAAAATTGCCTGCATTTTTGTGAGCTCACTTAATCCAGTAGTGGTCATCTCATTTTAGAAATAGTTGTCTGTTGGCTTGCCTAGTTCTGATTATTGAAATCAATTTAGTCAGATAAAATGATTGCGTAGTAAAATACAGAGTCTATCAGGATGACATAGACGTGTATGTAGACATGTATATAAGTAAATCTAAAATATGTAAATGTAATTTCCACTTGGGTGCAGTGTTGTGAGGAAAAAATGTTATTTAATCTTCTGGTTAAACACTGTAACATGTAATATTTCCTTATGGCAATATGCAAAGGTTACAATTCAATATTGCATTTCTAGCATGCTTTTCAAGCAAACCATTTCAGAGTGCTCCACAATCACTAAAAGCACTAATTATCATTTCTGTACTTTGAATTCTAAATGGAATTGCCTCAATAGAAGTAACAAAAAGAAAGCAGCCTAATGAGGCTCTTCATTATTGCTCTTTTATAAGGTATAATTCTTTGTGAAGTTCAGAAAATCAAATTGTGAAAATTAAAAGAAACTGACAAAATAGTTATTATGGAAAACAGTTGATGACTGCCAGCTACATTTGCTTATAAATTAAGAAAGGAGAAGTTTGTGGTTAATGTTAATTATTTTCGAAACTGAAAAAAGAAAAGAAATTTAGTCCGAATCATCATTCCTTGATTCAGTTTTCGTTTTCAGGAGACGTTTAAAATATCTTTTTATAATAAAATTGCAGTTAGTGTAAGCAGGGTGGTGTTATTTGAAGAGAGTTATGCCAGGCAGGTAATCATTATATATAAGGTTTATGCATTACATAACATACTTACAGAGATATAAGAATAGTGATCATACAGTGTCAGTACATACATCATTAAAAATTGGGCCTTATTCTTATTTACTCTAAGACCCTTTTACATTTTTGCTCAAGCATTGTAACTTGGCCTTAAAGGGATATGGCCCCATTACACTGCCAGAGCCTTACTGTAATTGAGAATCAAGCCCAGCACATTTATTATCTCACTATGAGCCTTTTGCCGAAGTCTATGTATGTATTTATTTCTTTAAGAACATATGGTCTGATCCTGCAGTCTTTGTGCACTAAATCTCCCATAAACATCAAGGGAAAACTTGAATGTGCAGAGATAGCAGGAGTAGACCCAGAATTAACATTTAAAAAATTTATAACACACTGATGATTGTCAACAACAAAAGATAAATCCTATATTAAAATCTAATAAGCAGAACAAAGAGGAAAACTCAAACACTATCACCAACCAATTAAACATTTAAAAAATAGCATAGAATTAGAGAAAATTAAACAGTAATAAGGCATTTTACAGACACGGCCCCAGATTCAGCAAAGCATTTAAACAAGTGTTTAACTTTAAGCATGAGTAATCTATCACTATTTAACAGACCACCTAGGTTCTTTATTGTATTGGGTCCAATGAGAACAAAGTCCCTTCCCTGAAGAGTTTACTGTCTAAGAAAGGGGTTGCCAACTTTAATATGTGGCTCCTTGTATAGGCACCGACTCTGGGGCTGGAGTTACAGGCGCCAACTATCCAATGTGCCGGGGGGTGCTCACTGCTCAACCCCTGGCTCTGCCACAGGCTCTGCCCCCACTCCACCCCTTCCTGCCCCCTCCCCTGAGCCTGCTATGCCCTCACTCCTCCCCCTCCGAGCCTCCTGCACACCACGAAACAGCTGATTGGGAGGTGCGAGGAGGGAGGGGGAGGTGTTGATCGGTGAGGCTGCCAGTGGGCGGGAGTCGCTGGGAGTGGGGCGGAGCTGATGGGGGGCTGCTGATGTATTACTGTGGCTCTTTGGCAACGTACATTGGTAAATTCTGGCTCCTTCTCATGCTCAGGTTGGCCACCCCTGGTCTAAGAGCTTACAGATGAATGATGACGAATGGCATACAACTAAAAGCAGTGATTTAGTGGTGAAATGGAGGAAGCTTCTTGGTGCTATGACTTTGTTGTTTGATTCTGTTGTTGGCAAGGAAAGAATGAAAAGAGATGGGAGTGGAGGGATAGGCAGGAACTACACTGCATGGGTTCTCCATACCCCCAACAACTATCCTATGGTGAAATTATTCCATATACATAGGACCAGCACTTGGCCTATAAACCTCTTAAATCCCACATAAACCCCTACGCAGGGGTGCATTTCACTCTTAAAGATGTTGTGACTAATACCGCTATGCCTCTGTCAAGCCTGAGGAGGTGATGGGGGTAGCCACTGAAAGGTAAATCCCTCTGCACGGAAAGGGAGCAGGAAGAGGTAAAGGCTCATTTGTGAACTCTTCTGTTGCTGCATTCAAATATCTCTTATTAGCTTTTTTAAAAATTCAATTGTCCTATCAAAGTTCCACTACTATGGGTTAAAGATACCCTTCTGGTAACATTGTGAGGTCTCATTGATCCTAGGAGACTAGGCAAACAGAGGGGGATGACGACAAATGCTAACTTGGGCTCCTTTTTAATAAGTCCCATTGCTTCAGGGCTGCTGTTGATTTATTCTTATGTTTTTCAGAGGAAAGGGGATATATTTGGTCATTTTAGGCTGGAATATACTACCAGTCACGTCCTTCATTTTCAAACTGATCAAATGGCATTTGCTAAATTATATTCCTCAGAGTCCTATTCTGACAATGCAGTGCTATTTGCGTCTCTGTGCGTAATCCTATGTATGCAGCCATGTTCCAGTCTGATCTGTTCTGGGGTAAATCAGACCAGTGAGGAAGGGAGGAAGGAATCATCATCAGCTCCACAAGTTGGAGTTGTGGAGCTGGTGGAGCTTTTTGGGGTAGTGTCATGGAGAGAGAATACTGTTTTCCCTATTCTTGTCCCTTCCCTCTCCCCACACAAGGGCCATGGAAATTACTATAGACCTAGGGCTGACATATGCATTAAAATATACTAGAACTATTTTAATCTGCTGTGCGGTATGATCAATGGGGATAGGGTCACGTTTCTCCTGGTTTTGTATTGTATAGAAGTAAAGAATGCTGGTTATCTCTTAAAAGATCTCTGTAGAGCAAGCAACAATTCTCCAACCATAAGAGGGATGGTCTTGTGCTTAAGGTACTGGATTGGCAGCTGGTAGCTACCAGATCTGGATTCTAGTCCCAGCTCTACCATAGATTTTCTGTGTGATAAGCTTCAGTAAGCCACTTGCTCTCTCTGTGACTCAGACCCCTCTTCTGTAGCATGAGGATAATAACTGAAGGGATAGCATAGCCTTCAGGCTAAACTTGATAATGTTTATAAAGTGTTTAGAGATCCTTAGGTAGAAAGTGCAGTGGAATTGTGAAGTACAAACTACTGAACACTTCACAATAATTTGTATGAGACTGCAATTAAAAAATATGACTCGTGTTTTCTACAACTTATAAATGTTTAAGCTTTCTTACTGGCTGTGTGTAGAAGCTATTCATAATTTATAATAAGGAAAGGGGAAAATTGTTCTCATTAGCCAAAAGTGAAAAGATGAGAAATAATGAGTTGAAGCTGCAGCAAAGGGCGTTTTGATTAAATAAGAAGATACTTCTTAATTAGAAGATCTACTAGGAAGTAGAACATGTAAGAGAAATGGTGAAATCCCCAGTAATGAAAATAATCAAATCCATATTAGCCTGGAATATATACCCCTTGTTTAAGTTGGTGAATACTTAGTCACATGATTGACTTCAGTCCCTCTGAAGTCAATCAGATTACGTATGGGAGTAAGTGCCCACCAGTGTGAGTAAGGGGTGCACAATCTAGGTTATTACAATCACATTTTAAAAGGTTAAATTTAATTGAACTATCAAGATGTACACATGCGCACAACAGGTGATCTTTTTAATAACCATTTCTCTTCCTCATCCCATCCCCACCTTACAGTTTGGCAACAGCATTCATCACACTGAATTTAAAATTACTAGACTAAACTCTTTAGAACAGTGGTTGTGTCTTATTTTTTCTATAAGGCACTTTGCACACTTTTGGGTGCTGTGAAATTAATAATAAATATTGTGAGTTTGTATTGGGATATGCAGAACATGCCACAGTACAGTGGATGTATAGATGACCCTCTAGGATCCCTTGAAATAGATAAAATATGGATTGGGGGGGGACAACAATGGGCGGTGGCAACAGAGTGTTGTAATAAATTCATCCCTTGTCATTTGTTATAATCTGTAGCATGTTGGGGATGGATGTGTACTGGCCTGTGAAAGTGTGTAATTACCAAAGGAATTTTCACTTGCAAAGCAGCATTTTCACTGGAGTCCCCTTCTTTTGACACTGTTTACACATAGTTAAATCACATTGCAAGAACATACATAATGACATCAAATTAAATGGGAGAGAATGAACAAGGAGACTTTGCAAAAGGGTAAATGGTTAAATTATGTGGAATTGGAGATGAGTAATAAAGGAAACTGGGGAGAATGGGTAAAGCAGGAAGAGAGATTAAGTTGACGTGGAGAGGGTGGGATTCAGAGAGCAATAAGCAGGGCAGGTTTAAAAAACAAACAGCCTTGTTTAATTCAATTAAACATTTTTGTAATTTTGGGTCTTTTTTTTTTGGCATCAGAGGCAAATGGAGAGGGGCTGCATAGGTACTCTGTGCCATTTGAACCCTATATTTGCTTTGACTGTGAAATGTGGGGAAGTGAGGCTGAGGAAGATGTCTGGATAGTGTCCGCATAAGGGGCCTCTGTACCTAAGATACACCAGAGAGGCAGGCTCTGCACTGCCTCTGAATAGGCTACTGTGGAGAATGTTGTTGGTGGCAGGCTGGAGGTGGGCCAGGACAGTTTCCATTCTTATCAAGATCCAGTGCTCCAAAACCTCCATGTAGGGTGTGTGTAAGGGCATAGGCTGGTAGGCTACGGGCTAGTGACCATAGAGAGGAAAATCTGCCATACACACGCCACCTCTACAGAGTTCCCTGAATGAAGGAGATTTACTTAACCTCTATGCAGTGTTAGGGTATAAATGTCACTACAGAATCATAGAAATGTAGGGCTGGAAGAGCGGTCATATAGTCTAGCCACCTACATTGAGGCAGGATCAAGTATACCTAAGCCATCGCTGACAGGTGTTTTTTCCAACCTGTTCTTAAAAACCTCCAATGATGGGGATTCCACAACCTCCTTTGGAAGCTTATTCCAATGCTTAACTATCCTTATAGTTAGATAGTTTATCTTAATATCTAACCTAAATCCAGGGGTGAAAGTAACACAGAAGACTTACCGGTCTGGGGGCCCAGCTCCGGGCCCCCGGAAGGGGGTGAGGCCTTGGCAGAAGGGGGCAGGGCTGGGCGGTCAGCCTCCCCCAGCCAGCCCATCCGCGCTGCCTGGCCTGCACTGCCCGGGGCTCCGGCGGTGATTTAAAAGGGTCCAGGGCTCCGGCCACTGCCGCGGTAGCAGCAGCAGTCGCTGGAAGCCCCAGGCCCCTTTAAATTGCTGGGCCCCGGGGCAGCTGCCCCTTTTACACACACACCACCCCCCATCGGCAGCCCTGCTGGTAGGATCCCTACCGGCAGGGCCGCCAACGGGTGGGCGGGTAGGAGGCAAAAGGGGCAGTGAAGTTAAAGCGCTGCCATGGCAGCGCTTTAACATTGGCTGCATACGGGCCGGTACTGGTGGCCACTTCTTACTGGTATGCCGTACCGACCCATACCAGCCCACTTTCACCCTGCCTACATCTCCCTTGCTGCAGATTAAGCCAATTACTTCTTGTCCTACCTTCAATGGACATGGAGAACAATTGATCACAGTCCAGCTGTACTGCTCCCTAGCCAGTTATTTCACAATTTGTATTTGTGCATTTGATTTTTCCTTCCTGAGTGTAGTACTCTGCACTCATCTTCACTGAATTTCATCTTATTGATTTCAGACCAATTCTCCAATTTCTCAAGGTCATTTTGAATTTTAATGCTGTCCTCCAAAATGCACGGAACCCCTTTTAGTTGGTGTCATCCTCAAATTTTATATGCTTACACCAGTGGTTCCCAAACTTGGTTCGTGGCTTGTTCAGGGTAAGCCCCTGGCGAGCCACGAGATGCTTTGTTTACCTCAGCGTCCACAGGTGTGTCCGCTTGCAGCGGCCGCGTTTTGCTGTTCCTGGCCAATGGGAGCTACAGGAAGTGGCATGGGCCAGGCCATCGCTTCCCCCAGCTCCCATTGGCCGGGAACGGCAAACCGCAGCCACTAGGAGCTGCAAGCGGCCGTACCTGCGGACGCTCAGGTAAACAAAGCGTCTCGCGACCTGCCAGGGGCTTACCCTGAACAAGCCGCGAACCAAGTTTGGGAACCACTGGCTTACACTCTACTCCATTATGAAAGTGATTAATGAAGGACGTATGCCCAGTAATTACAAGGACAAGCTAATGGCTAATTGTCAGAAATGGCTCACCATACTAAAAAAATACAAAGACAGCATTCTACCATTTTTGTTTGTAAGCACATGTAGAAATTAGTTAAATAAGTGCCTGTATCATCAGAAGCGTCTTTAACACAATATCTGATATTAAAATTATGTGTATTTAATTAAAAATTACACTTACTTGGTTTTCCAGCTCACATGGCTCAATTATGAAGCGTTAGCATTCTTTGGGCTTACATCTTTTCTTTACTTAATCAAGAAATTACAAAATGCTACAGTATGAGCATTAATTACAATGTCTGCTCTTGCATACATTTTTTATATTGATAGTGAATTCTAGTTAAACTTCTGATGTATTTACTCCTATTAACTTCAACACATTTCTTCTTGCCACTTCAGCTAATCCAAAAGCTTGATTCACTGAACTTCACATACTCCCTTTTCGCTAGGACAAAATATAGTTGAGCCAAAACAAACCAATTAATTCTAATATTCCTGAACATAGGAATAGTTTAGAGATTATAATATCTCCCAGTTATGTTTCCACCATCAGCTTGATGGTGCCGTGCAGCTAGGATGTTCCCAAAGTAGTACTATGTAGAATCATATCAAAACAGAGTGCATCTCAGCTAGTCAGAATGCCTGTAGTAAATGTGCATCTTCAGAGTACCCAGAGGTGGCTATTATTTCTGTATCACTTCAGATATACAAATCAAGGGGAAGAAAGACAACCCTCCAAACAATAATCTCTAGTCATGCTAGTCCTCCCTGCATGGCATCCATATTTACATCTTAAAGCCCAAAGGAACAGATGACACTTCAAATTAGAATTGAGGCGCAATTTTCTTGGTCTACAAAACCCTCCATATGACTATGCAGAAATGTCTCAGCTCCCTCTGTAGATACTGGATTAGTTAGAATAATAAACTGGCTTCTAGATTTTCTAATTTTGGTAATACCGAGGCTCGTGTCACCATGGTATCTGAGCAGCAAAAGTGCTCAGCCTCCAATAGCAGCCATGACCACTTGGTGTAATTCCAGTCATCAAAATGATTTTATGACTGATATAAACTAGTATGATGTCAAAATCAGACTCTGAACACTGGGAGTCACAGTTTTCCTTAAAGCCACTTGCCTATGTCCAAAGTAAGGCCTTTATTTCTCTGCTTTAACTCCTTCTCCCAGTGACTGAATATCTCACATCCTAACCCAGATAGCTTTTCTCACAGGAAGGCCTTGGGTTCTTGCCCAGTTTTGATTCTCCCATTTCCTATTTCAAGAGTGTTGCCAACTTTTGTGATAATAGTGCTTATTCTTAAAATTCCAGCTCCTTGAATCATGTGATTACATGAGACTCTCAGCTACCATTTTAAATGAAAATAAGTTTCTAGTCCTCCTGGTCATGGACAAAAGCTTGAAAACATGAACCAAAAAGCAAATAAAAAGAACCCCAAATTTGTTCATGATTTTTTTTTGAGACCTGTTCATTATTTTTGAATGCTTGAGGCTGTCAGTACTGCTGATTTAATTCTGGTTTGTCCCTTCTTTGAGCCTCAATAAATAAGTACCCTAAAAGCAGGCATTCCACTTTCCTTTAGATTGGCAAATATTGGAAAGTTATTTAAATTCCAAGCACATTTTGGAAAATGTTGAGGTGAAAGCGATTTACTTAGTATTAACCTGTCAGCTTGAAATCCAGCAAGTCACCTACAGGAGCAGCATGCTCATGCATGTTAAGTATCTTCAGCTCCAGTGACACCATAATGTGATGGCTCTGATTGGTGAGTTGAACTCAAATTGCCTATGAAGAAGAAACTGCAGCTTGACCTTCTCATCCAGTCTCTGAGGTGACAGTAGGTCTTTTCTTCCTAGGAAAACCACAGCTTAGCATTATAATATTTTTCAGTTAATTTCAATTACTTTTATTCCATTTTCATTCACTCATATATCACTCTTCCCTTCTGAGTTCAGCAGTTTTTTTTTTTTTTTATCTCAGCAGGAGTAAATACATCCAAATTTGACTAGAATTTATTAACAGGTAGCTATATCAATAATGAAATGAAATGTATGGTAGATATTGCAATTCATGGATATGTTAATGAAGAGTGTAGAGTTTAATTCCATGTTAAAATAAAGAGATTAATTTGTAAAGAATAAGTATTTTTAATTGTGTTGTGTGAGCTATATAATATGGATGAATTTGAGGAACTTAAATTTCAATCAAATATATACAATGTTCTTTTAAAGATGCCTCTGAGAACATGTAAATTCATTTCTACATGTGCTTTGCAAACCGGAAGATTGGAAGCCTTTTTGTTTTTCTTAATTTATAGAGAACCATTTTGTATGAATTAGGTTAACCTGTTAATTCCCGAATACAGTTCCCCCAGGGAGGAGTCCATGCTCTCTCCACAATGCTGGAGTAAAACAGATTTTGTGCAGAGAACACTGTAGGAACTTGGGGAGAACTGAATTCTCCTCCTATACAACAGCAGACTCAGGGCAGCACTACAGATCCTCTAGGTCTATTACTCAAATCCTTGGGCATGGATAGTAGCTGCAACCCTTATACAGCCCCACATTAGTGTTTGTGGCCACTAGTCCTGTTCTCTGTGCTGGGATTTGCAGAGCAGAACAATTACAAGTCCACTATATCACAGATCTTTTATGACCATCCACTGATGGGTGAATTTCAATCTTAATGCCTATAGAGAAAAGACAGGTACTTAGTAAAAGGGGAAGGATGGTGAAAATTTTGTTCTTCAGAACAACTGAAGTTCTCTTGAATTCAACTGTGCTGTTATTTATCTAAGATGAAAGTGCCTCCTCCTGCCGTTTGGTGCATTCCGGTTCATTCCAACAGCTACACACCCACCACTACCCGCAACCCCTCCCACAAAGTGTTGTGAGCCAGATTCTCTACTCCTGCAAAACAAATCCATCTTTTCCTATCTCATCTGTCACCCCTAAAATAAATCCATTGCCCAGAAAGTAAATCTACCTTTTCCCTCTCAGAAATCTATGTATCTTCCTCCTCTTGCCTGCTCCTCTCCTGTTTTTCCCCATTCCTAAAACTCCATCTCAAATAGCTCACTACCCCCACAAATTCAACTGTTTATTTCCTCTTGGCCCCACCATTTTATCCTTTGTCCCTGACTTCTAAAGCCCCAAAATACCATTTCCTAATGGACTAATACTTGACTAAAGGCATAAGGGGTAGGAGCCCTGCCTAACTGGACAAAGCCTAGCTGGACAGAAGAGTAAAGTTGGTCTGCATGATCAGTAACACTTGCTTCCTAACTCCTATATGCTGAGGCGGAGGGTTTTAACACACTGCCTGTGTGTCCTAGTTACCCTCCTTGAGGTGCCTGCTGCCCAGGAGTGAGAGTTACGCTGAGGGAGGAGCAAAAAGCAGAGCTGCTGACTATATGTTTGGGATGCTGATCTGCAGGGAGAAAGGCCAACTAGCAGGTAATGCTGTTGGCATTTGTTACCGAGGCCCTGATGGCTGCATCAGAGTCATAAGTAACAGAGTTCCCAGTCAGTGTATTCAGGATGATATTTAGAGGGCCAGCACACGGTTTATATACCATTTAAATCCCACTTAAGTTCCCTCTGCACAGGCATGAATTTCATGCTTAAATCGCATGCATCTGAGAGAGAAGAGACCCTCCAGCTGGTGTGAAGATTTAACCCACTAGGCAATTGCCCCAACTCCCAGTCTAGGCCTAATCAGAATAAATACCTATATGAATGTTGGGGAAACAATTGTGTTACCCACGTAGCACCCACGTTATGAAAGACTGAAGTAAATTAGCAGCAAACCCCCTTCCAGCAGCATGCATCATTTGGCATAATTGGAAACACATTTTTGTTTTCCTAAAACAAAAAAGAAAAATTATGCAAATAGTCTAATGACCCGGCAGAGATGGTATTATACACAGCAGATCAGTAATTATCATGGGGAGTAACAGCACAATGGACATAAAGTAACTTTATAGTAACCTTTATTAGTGTAATTAGAGTTAAATGCACTATTAATCTAATGATGAGTGTGCATGAAAGATCAATTACGTTTTCTCATGAGTATCCAGTAGAATGTACCAGGAATTAAGAAATGAAGCAAATTAGTGATATTTTCTTTTTTCTTTTTCTTTTTTTTGTCTAATGAGGAAAAAAGAGAGTTTAATCATCTAATTTTCTAGCTGGCAACTATTGCAATCTGATTAATAAGAGGAGACATGAAAAATACCTCCAGAGATTACAAAGCCTCCCTGTCATTTACACTGGCTTTATTCCAGTAATACCATTGCCTTCAATAGATTTACTTCCAATTTACACTGGTTTAAGTAGGAGGTGACTCAGACTAAAAGAGAATTGGATTTGCTCACCAGAAATTTTTATTATAAAAGATAAGAGGACCGGCACCATTCTGCACCCCCTTGTTGTGTTTAGAGTTGAAGCTGTATGTTCTTTGCCTAGTTTAAAACTCAACAAGAAAGTAATCCATAGTAGAATACCTACTGCCTACACACGGCCAGAATTTCTCCTCTGCTGAGCTCCACTCAGTGGGGGTTGGGGAGCCAATTCCAGCTCCCTGACCATGAGGGCCAGTCTATGCCAGTAAGATTTAGAACAACCCCTGATTGTTCTAATTTACACCACTGGCATGGGGCCTCCAATGGATTCTACATCAATGGAGGAAAGGTGTAGTGGAATTCAAACCCACGACAGCCACATCCCATCTCAACATGCCCCACCTTTCCTAGACACTTCACCTATCCCAGGGACAGGAGGAGCTGACGCAGGAACCACCTCTACCAGCTTTATGTTAGTGGGAGCTCCCCTATGGCAGGGGAACTCCCTGCTGGACATTTATGGCCAGAACATGGCACTGTGGTGCAGTGCAAAGGGGTTGGATCTCAAGTAAAGAATTTGGCCAATAGGTTTTAGATTTGGGTAATATTTATAACAAAATTACTATGAACATAGGCAATCTCTTCTCGTTCCTACCATCTACCAAAGGAAAATACATGCAAATTCTCAGTTTGGTCCTTTAACAATTCCTCCCACCCTTTAGTTCAGAGAATTCAAGCATTGTGATTCTAGTGACTCCCTGCCTGATCCAGCACCCATTCAGATCAATGGACTCTTACCATTAACTTTAAAAGGCTTTGGATCAGGACTCGTGAGTAAGATGCCTTTCCCCGTACTCTTCCGAACCTGCATAAGAGAAAGCATGGAATACAAATATATGACATATATGAAAGCTATATAAGTAGCATGTGTTTTACATATTGGTCCTAAGAGTTCATGTACTGAGTCATGTATGAATTAGTATGGCCCCTTTCATATGCTACAGTTCATATACGTGTGTAACATTAATAATCATAGAAATGTAGGACTGAAAGAACCTAGATAGGTCATCTAGTCCAGTCCTCTGCACTCAAGCAGGACTAAGTATTATCTAGACAATTCCTGATAGGCGTTTGTCTAACCTGTATTTAAAAACCTCCAATGATGGAGATTCCACAATCTCCCTAGGTAATTTGTTCCAGTGCTTAATTACTCTTACATTAGTTATCTGTGTACGTAAAATATGTATGTCCTTTCTACATGGATGGCCCTTAATTTTAACATCAAATGTAGAAAGGATAATTTATGAGCACTGAATCAGTCTGGGTCTTTACTACCTCAGTGCACAGTCTAGGCACGTTTCATGAAGTATTAATCCACTGGAAACATAAGGCTTTGCAAACATAGCAGCATTTGTTCAACTCTGGAAATAGTTCAATTGGTTAATTCTTTGCATGTTCCTTGTAATAAATTAACTCCCCTCCCCTGCCCCCCCCGCCTTAACTTTCACATCAGTTTTTAACTACATTTTCTTCAGTCTTTTAAGTTTTTCTTTTTACTGTGCCAGCTGCTTTGGGAGCCAAGACACTTCATATATTTTTTTTCAGCTTCATGGGAGAGAGGCGCAGGATGTTGATAAATTGGGGAGAGTTCAGAGAAGAGCCATGAGAATGATTACAGAATTAGAAAGCATGCCTTAGCAATAGACTCAAGGAGCACAGTCTATTTAACTCAACAAAAGAGAAGATTAAGGGGTGACTTGATTACATATTACCTACATGTGGAACAAATGTTTAATAATGGGCTCTTCAATCTAGCAGGGAAAAATGTAACACAATCCAATGGTTGGAAGCTGAAACTAAACTAGAAATAAGGTGTGAATTTTTAACAGAGACCAATTAACCAGTGGAACAATTTACCAAGAGTCATGTTGGATTTTTCCTCACTGACAATTTTTAGATCAAGTCTGGATGTTTTTCTAAATGATATGCCCTATGAATTATTCTGGGGAAGTTCTATGGCTTGTGCTATACAGGAGGTGATCATAATGGTCCCCTTCTGGCCTCAGGATCTATGAATCTATTAAAATAGGAAACAGAAAATGTATTTAGTCTTTTCAGCCATAGTTCCCTTCTGGGATTTCCTTTGTATTCCTCAGAGGAATGGAGAGTGGGGCTAATCTCCCTATGATGGGCAATGGGGCGTGACTCACAACTTTTGCAGTTCCCCAAGGGATACAGGACTAACCATATGGAAGCCCTCTGCCTTCCTACTGCCTGAGGGTCCCATTCCTTGGAGCCAGACAGTTGGTGTCTACTCACCTATGACTTCTAAAGATGGGTAGCGAGTGTAAAGCTAAGAGATGACAAGAACAATGGGTTCCTGACTGTATCTGCATCCCTCCTGCTCCTTGCCTGTGCACAGATTGCTGGATCTACAGAACGCTATCCTTGAGTCCCAAAAGAAGAGTATTAGGGGAAGCACTAGTATGAGATGATGGGTTTTTCTTTCTGTGCAGGGCAGGAGAGATCTGCATGTGGAGGATCACTTCTGCATGCTAATACTCAGAATACAATCTGTCCCCTAGTTAGGAAATTCAAAGCGATGTACTTTTGAATGCATCTTAACAGCAGGCTGATTTTCAACTGAATTATAACCACTTTTGAAAAAACCTTCGTTGCGAAAACATTTTCCATACTAATTTTTATGTAAGGGACCTATGTCTATCGCCAGTGAATTATTCCCACACATCTCTGTGTCCACAGTAATTTGTCACATCCCTACTTCATATGCACACCCTTGAAGCCATAGCTGATGCATACTCTTGAAGATATAGCTGCGGCTGAGGTTAAGTGGTAAACAGGAAACACAGGGCTTCATGAAGAAAAGAAATGCAGTCATCGCTAATATTTGGAGGGTTTTGTACTTTTCCCATACAAATTATATCTGCATGTAAGAGAGAAGTTATCTTTTTGTGAGCAACACACTTCTTGCATCTAAACACCAGGGAGAAATGCTAATAAACATAAATTTTGTAGCACAGTTTTTCAGCTGCTTTCTGACTGAACATTTGTACTCTACCGATGAGGGATATTAATGCAGCCGTCACAAAAATTAGAATTTATTGTGTCGGCCCACCACATATGTTAACATCTAATATAACCTTGAATCACTATTTCCTTTTAAGAAACCTTTTAGAGAATAGCTTGATTTGACAATAGGCTTCACGTGTTAAGAATTTTAAACTACTATTTGGACTGACATTTTCTCTGGGTGGATGATATGTGTTTCCAAGCATAAAAGCTAAGGCTTCAGGATAAACAGCTTCAGCTACTGGGTTTCTGGTGTTAACAGCATGAAGCTTACTACACTATTACTGTTGTTAGTAAAAAAAAACATTAACAATAACAATACTTTGCTTTTTAAAATATAAAGCACTATAAAAGTGCTATGTGCAATCAATTAATTCTTCCTCACAGCACTCACTGTGATGTACCCTCTTTTTATCCTAATTTTAAAACTTGGAAGAGAAAACTAAGACCCAGAATGTGTCTTTCCATTGACTCTAAAGGGAACTGGCCCCTCACAATCAGTCCAGTTTGTGTGGTGGGGCCACAGCATTTGCCAGCCCATGGGCAGCTCTCCTTTGTTAGGAGAGTTGCCATTGGTTAATCTAGTGTTTCTTATAAGCACTGAGATTGACTAGTGAGTGTGGGGGGAGGGGGAGGAACAGGGGCTGCTCACAAAAGGTGGTGCCAGGCAGAAGGCATCTTCCTGCTTTGCCCTCTATGCCACTACACAGTCCTACCCTCTCCCCATTTTTCCTTGGGAGCTATTGGTTTCCTGGGGAATCTGTTTCTTGTTGCTCACTCTGTGTGTGGTTTTATGCTGTACATGAGGTTAGGGCAGAATATTGCAGTCACTGCACTTGAGCAGCCCTGATGGTGGCCTCATGCAGCGGAAAGCCTGCGGTTACTGACATTGGCTAGGCCTTAGAAGAGCTGCAGGCCTTGATAAGCCCAGGCTACATTAGGATGCTGTGGATTGGAGTACTGAAAGAGGGGGAAAACCGGTGACAATATGGGGAGGCTATGGCCTTCTGCCCACCTTTCTTCACTTCTGCCAGGACAGGTGGCCATCAGGAGATATGCTGTGTAAGTTAAAAGTTAACCACAATTTTATTTACTTGTCCAAAATACTATATTGTCTCTGTCCATACTGGCCCTCTGCTATTCTCAGTGGAAACTGGATCAGGCCTTAGTTGACTTGCATAAGGTTGGTTAGCAAGTACAAGATGGTGGCAGAGCCAGGATTAGAACAGTGGAGGTCCTGGGTACCACTAATATGCTCACCCCACTAGATGACACTACTTTTCCACCATGCATTCTATAGCCATACAGTTCCATGACTTGGAACACTTTCAAATACATAGTACTTTTCCTCCAATGGTGAGTAAATCTCATGTTGTGAATCGGGTTTGTTTACTATTATATGCCCATTAAAACCCTACAACTTCTGGTTCTTCTTCATATCCCTGCTTAACAACAACCACCTGAATTTAACATAGCTGTTTTTACCAGAATGCTGTTGCACAGAAGTCTAACCCAGAAATTAACTTTTCATAGGATGTGTTGGGAGTAATGATGTTCTTTGAATTCAGCTGTCACAATTAATTTGGCTTGTGATTATAGGGTGTGTGGAAGGGACAGAAGAACCTAGTTAACTACACAATTAAAATAGCTTGAAACAATATGAAATTTTATTTTATTGGAGTTGGGGTACCTGCCTTGGACTTGGGGGAGGGGAGTAGGGAAGGAATTGGCAGTTTTCTACCTGAGTCAGCTATGTCAAAGAGTTTTAAAATTAAAAATATAAATTATTCCATTAGCTAATGGAAAAATGCTGTTAAAATGACCAAAACTAATATTGCTAATTGATTTGCATTCAGAATAGCTATCATCACTTCAACAGAGATCAGTCTGTACCAAACAATCATTAGATTTGACTGTATTTAGTCATTCAGTTCCAATCCCCCACCTGGCAACTCCATGGCACAAAGAATGATTTCATTATCTTTAAACTTTTCCAATAATCATCTAGTTTAGTCCACTGTAGTGCTGGTGATGCCTCAGCCTCCCTTGACATTTTTTCTTCTATCTTACTGTTATTAATAGTCCTAAAAATATTCCTATTATCTAGTCTTAGTTTTCCCTTTTGTACTTCCTAGGTTCTGTGCCGTTGACTTGTTGCATGATGACCATAGGCTAGTGATTTGGGCTCAAATTCTGAAATGTTTACATCAATTTTGGGTGCCTCAATTTTAATTTTTTTGATGGTGAGCCGCTGTTGCTTCCATTGACTTCATCTGGGGTTGCAGGAGCTCAGCATCCCTGAAAAAACAGGTCAAAGATGTTTACAATTGGACACCCAAAAACGGAAGCATGCATAACTAGAGGCCACTTTTCAAAATTTGTTTCTTGACCTCTCCACAAAACCCACCTGTAAAATAGTGACAGAACTTCTGTACTGAACCTCATATGGGTGTGTCAGCCTAATTCATGTGTCAGCCTAAGCACTTCACAATTCTGAGATGGGAGGTGCTACCATAGATAAAGTGTTACTGACTACAGTAGCTTACTTATTCATAGATTCATAGATTCTAGGACTGGAAGGGACCTCGAGAGGTCATCGAGTCCAGTCCCCTGCCCGCATGGCAGGACCAAATACTGTCTAGACCATCCCTGATAGACATTTATCTAACCTACTCTTAAATATCTCCAGAGATGGAGATTCCACAACCTCCCTAGGCAATTTATTCCAGTGTTTAACCACCCTGACAGTTAGGAACTTTTTCCTAATGTCCAACCTAAACCTCCCTTGCTGCAGTTTAAGCCCATTGCTTCTTGTTCTATCCTCAGAGGCTAAGGTGAACAAGTTTTCTCCCTCCTCCTTATGACACCCTTTTAGATACCTGAAAACTGCTATCATGTCCTCTCTCAGTCTTCTCTTTTCCAAACTAAACAAACCCAATTCTTTCAGCCTTCCTTCATAGGTCATGTTCTCAAGACCTTTAATCATTCTTGTTGCTCTTCTCTAATAAACATGTTACTTTAGGTATGTAAATCATTCCCTGTCCACATTTTAATAATTCTTAACGATACCCCTTTAATGTTACTAAACGTTACCTTATTTAGATAGTGCAGACAAAGTCAATTTATACATAGGTAACTTTATGGGAAATAATCCGTGTACCTTGCACTCTTGACCATTAACTATTATATTATCATATATTTTACACACACAATACAGAGAAGTTAAAATTTTGGCAATGAATTTTAGGGACATCAGAAATAAATGTATGTGGGAATGCACACAACCCTTTTGTAATCTGTAGTCAGATGGAGATCTGCACTGTATAATAGAGTTTATTTTTATCCAGCTTCCTTAACAGTCAGAAACATCACACACTCTGAAAGGCTAAAGAGAAAAAGAAAGATTTAAAGAGAAGCAACTTGCTTTGTTACAGAAAGAGGAGAATGTTCAAGATAGATGGAGCAGAACAACTGAACAAGGGCTTGAATCAAGGCAGGGGTCCAGTCAGTCTTGTGAAATAGCACAGCTTAAGTAGGGTTGCTGAGCATGATGCTTTGGATTCACACTCCAATGAGAATCAGTAAACTGAGGAGAATGGATGTTGTAGGCTGGGGGAACATCAAGAATATCGGGTAACATTTTCAAAAGCACCTAAGTGGTTTAGGAGCCTAAGTCCCATCAACTTTCAGTAGGTTTCAGCATCTAAGCCACTTATGTGCTTTTGACATTTTTTCCCCACTGTATTTATCATATGGAATAAAGCAATGAACAGTGGGCTCTGAAGACTTCCATTTCATGAGAACTTTTAGGAGATTTTCTATGAATGGTTATCAGGGCTCTGCTGGTCATACTTATTCCGTGAGCATCTCTCTTACTCGAGAAACTTCTGGTTGATAACAGAAGTAACTAAAAGTCCATGAAGAGCTTTGAAAATCATAAGGACAATTTAAATTGAATTGTGAGATGGCTAGAATTTGAGGAACCATTGGGTTGATATAGTCTCACATCCAGCTGCAGCTGAATCATCTGGCTATATAATTCTGCACTCTGTAAACTTTAGTCCATGAGGACTTAAGGAACAGGAAAAGATTTAGGGAAAACTGATTGCAATAGTCAAGTCAGGGTTAGGAAACATCTAGAGATGGAAATATGCTGACGAACAGACAAAAGACAGATGAGAAAAGAAGAACATTCTGAATCAAGAATAACTGGATGATACTATCATCATTTTACTATAAGGAAACTGAGCCATGGAAAAATAAAAGACTGTCCTTAAGTTATAGAGGAAGTTTATAGTGGATCTGGGAACAGAAATCAGGTCTCCTGTCTTCTGGCTCTGCACCCTAGTAAACTCTATAGTGACTGTTGGATTTTAAATGCCATCTTATTGAATAAATTATTTACTTTTGGAAACTACACAGGGGTTTCCTGTGGAATATGGGATACTTATATATTTTGATTTTTTTTTAAGATCTAAATTTTAGTTACAATTTACTGAAACCTTTTAGTAATAAAAATGTGACAAACATGTCTATATATAAAGTAGCCTGCAAAGTCAACTGAGAATTACTGAGTTTGTCAAAGTCAGCAAGCTGCTCAGAAATAATATATGCAAGGATAGCATATTTAAGACTTACATGAAAAGGTTACTGTTGTTTATGGCTGTTCTGGATGGTTTACTAAATCACAGTCTTTTTGGATAATCCTCACTACAGATCTGCACTCCAGATTTGGTGGTATTTCTGGCCTGTTCCAATCAGCGGCTGAAAGAAAGGTTATTGAAACGTGCTGAACAGCAAGGGAGACCTGATGATAACCTCAAAGCCACTCAAAGACGACTTATTAATTTCAAGCAGAATGCTGTTCCACTGGTCAAATATTTCCAGGAAAAGGGGCTAATCATCACAGTAAGTCATTTAGCCATCAATATATGCACCTGATAACAAATGTATGGCTGTAGTTGAACTCAGGAGCTTGTACCTGGTACTCTGCATTCTCTTCGCTTTATAATAGTGAGTCTGAGTCAAATTCTGCTCTGATTGTTAGAGTGAGCATGCTAAAATTAGAATGGAGCCATGGCAGCACAAATAGCAGGAGAGGCTTAGCCACCCTAAGTAGGTACTGTCAGAGATGTACATAAAGCAACTAGCCTCTTCTGCCACTCACGCCCATGCAGAGATGCTATTTTTAGCACAGTAGCTCAATCAGAGCTAGCATGGATAAATCTCAAGCTAAAAATTAACCCCCAGTTTAAAGTGTAGACACACCCTTAATTTGATGTAGACTGTATAGCAGTGTAAGCTCAGACAGAAATTATATAGCTGCTGTGGAGCATAGTTTCTCTAAAGAGCATTAATGCGTATGAAGTGAAATTCAACCCAGTGCAGACAGCAAGTGACCACTTAAGCCCCACTTCAACCTTTCACTCAGGGCAGAAATTGTTCTTAGGGCCTTGAATTTCATCCAAGGAAACAAAAACAAAAAACGATGAAGCTTTAATTACTGTTTCAAGGTTACAGTGTCATGCATTGCGAACACCTTTGGGATTCTTTGTCTTGAAAATATCAGAGAAATGATATTTGATTCCATTGATTGTGGGGCCAGATCCTCAGCTGGAGTAAACCAGCATAGATCTTCTGAATTCAATGAGCAATATTAATTTACACCGGTAGAGGATTTGGCCATTAAAGTGTAAGCTCTTCAGACAAGTCACATCCTGTTTATAATGTACCACATAAATTTATGGTGCTATATAAATGATAATTTTTAAAACTTTGGAGGCCAGGAAGGTCTGGCATAAATTGGTCCTTTTTGCAAATCAGTATGAATAGTGATCTCAGCAATATGCTGGAAAAGAGAATCCATCTTTGCACGCTAAACAAGTTGCATATGTAAGTGCAGCCAGAAGGTTTAATTAGTGCAAGCAGGGTTATAAAGTACTGCAAACGTATTTCAAGCTTATCACCTGCATCACCACAAGTAAGATAGATTATGACAGCTTTAATAAGGGGATGATTAATTTATTTTTTGCTTGGTGAAATGTCAGTAGATCTAACAGAGGAATTGAATAACAATGCAGATCCTGAGTATGAAAACAGATGAGCTTTAAGATGCATACCTCTAGTTACTATAAAGGGATACGGTGACGGTGCAGGACTCACCCCTGCAATACCTCCTGCTGGTCATCTCAGGGAATTAGCTCTTTCCAGCACAGAGCGCCCTCTGCAGGCCGGTGTCCCACTGCCACCGGCCCCCGTGTCCCTCCCAGGACCCGGTGCCCCTTGTCTTTGGGGTGCTGCCCTCAGGCAATATCCCTGCAGTCTCAGGGTCTCCCCACCCAGGGGAATCCCCAACCCTCTATACGCACCTTTCCTCAGTCGTGGGCTACTGCCAGTCACCATCTAGCCCCTGCTCACTGGGGCAGGCTGCAGTATAAAAGCCACTCATCATAGGCAAGGGGGGTTTGGACCTGCTGCCTCTGCCTACCCGTGGGCTGCCCCCTGCAACCACAGTACCTAATTGGCCTTCCACTAGGCCACAGCCTGGGAGGTTTCCAGGCCAGAGCTCCCCAGCTCCCTTGGCCTTCCCCCAGCCCTGCTCCACTCCAGGTACCTTCTCTCAGCTCCCTGCAGCCAGGTCCCTCCCTCTCAAAGCTAGAGAGAGTCTCTCTCTGGCTTCTGGCCCCAGCCCTCTTATAAGGGCCAGCTGGGCCCACATTAAGCCAGCCTTGGCCTGATTGGGGCGTGGCCCCCAGCTGAGGCTGCTTTCCCCACTCAGCCCCGCTTTTCCTTCCCTGCCACAGCCCTCTCCCCAGGCTGTTTTAAGCCTTTTAAGGCAGGAGCGGGTGACCACCCCGCTACAGATACTTAAAAAAAACTTTAGGAAAAGTGCAGAATAAGCAGAGAGGCTGATCTGGTTTTAGAATCTACAACTGAGAATTCACAATACACTTGAAGGAGTACTGTATAAAATATTGACAAGTATATTTCTCCAACTCGTTTATCTTCGGTTGTATTTGACATCTTTCATAGTCCAGTTGTAAATAGTAATTCACTGCTGTAGGTAAGGAATCTAGATAGTGCAGTTAGACTCAGGGCCGGCTCCAGGCACCAGCTGAGCAAGCTCGTGCTTGGGGCGGCAGATTCTAAGGGGCGGCATTCCCTCCAATCCTTTTTTTTTTTGCTTCACCGCTTCAGCCGCCCCGCAGGTTTTTTTTCCTTTTTGGTTTGCCGTTTCGGCCACCCTGTAGGGGGCGGTGGCGCGGAGGAGGGGAGCGCACTGCTGGGAGTGGGCTGCGCGCTCTGTCTGCCCCAGCCGGTGCCAGGTCTGCAGCAAGCCTGGCAGGGCAGCCCACGTCCTCCCTCCCCGCCGACCGGAACCCCGGCTAAAGGAAGCCCTGCCCGCCCCCGTTCTCTCTCTCTCCCCCCCCCCCCCCCCCCCCCCCCCCCCCCTGGCCCCCCCCCCCCCCCCTGCTTCCGGCCGTCCTGCAGGTTTTTTGTTTTTTTTTGCTTCGCTGTTCCAGCTGCCCCGCAGGGTTTTTTTTATTTTTTATTTTTTGCTTGTGGCAGCAAAAAAGCCAGAGCCGGCCCTGGTTAGACTAATAATTGTTCTGTTTATTTCTCTCTTACGACTTAGTCCTGCAAACGCTAACAGGTTTAGCAAGCACTAGCTAGTCTAGGGTGAAATCCTGGCCCCACTGATGAGAATGGCAAGTCCCCCATTGACTTCAGTGAGGTCAGGATTTCACCCTGAGTGCTTCCTACTATGAGTGGTCTCACTGAAGTCAATGGGACTACTCAGAGTGGTTAAATTACGACCGATGAATTATGAGCTCTGCCTGGTAGTAAGTGTTTGGAAGATTGACCCTTAAGAGAAAAACTGGCATTATATAATGTATCATGTACAACCTCTTTTGGGAAGGTCTGTAAATCATACAGATAATTTTTCCTGTCATTATAAATATGACTGTCTTTTTAATACTATGTGCTAATCAGATTCAAAAATGTCAAAAATATCCTTAAATTGCAAACTAGACATGGTATGACAAAGATAGTCAATTATTTGTTTGTCAAGGTCCAAATTATTTGGTCAAGGTATAGTCAAGGTTCAGACTCCAGAGAAAATAATAAAACAACAACAATAATGGTAAGTAAATAAAAAGATTGGATTAAAAATAAAGAGATGTTTTGAAGACCATTTTTTATTTCAGAAGGTGGAGAAAGCTACTAGGTGACAGGCTGTTCTAGATTTGATTTTGACAGATAGGGAGGAACTGGTTGAGAATTTGAAAGTGGAAGGCCACTTGAGCGAAATTGATCATGAAATGGTAGAGTTCATGATTCTAAGGCATGGTCGGCGGGAAAACAGCACAATAAAGATAATGGATTTCAAGAAGGCAGTCTTTAGCAAACTCAGGGAGTTTGGTATGTAAGATCACATGGGAAGCAACTCTAAGGGGAAAACAGTTCAAGAGAGTTGACAGTTTTTCAAAGAGACATTATTATGGGCACAAGAGCAAACAATCCCACTGCGTAGGAAAGATAGGAAGTATGGCAAGAGACTACCCTGGCTTAACCAGGAGATCTTCAATGGATCTGAAACTCAAAAGAGTCCTACAAAAAGTGGAAACTAGGTCAAATGACAAAGAATGAATATAAACAAATAATACAAGTATGTAGAAAAATTAGAAAAGGACAAGGCACAAAACAAAATTAAACGAGCTAGAGACATAAAGGGTAACAAGAAAACATTCTACAAAACATTAAAAACAAGAGGAAGACCAAGGACAGGGTAGGCCCATTCCTCAATGAGGGGAGAAAAACAATAACAGAAAATGTGGAAATGGCAGAAGTGCCAAATGACTTTTTTGTTTCAGTTTTCACCAAAAGATTAGCAGCGACTGGACATCAAACATATTGAATGCCAGTGAAAATTAGGTAGGATCAGAGGTTAAAATAGAGAAAGAACAAGCTAAAAATTACTTAGACAAGTTAGATATATTCAAGTCACCAGGACCTGATGAAATATATCCAAGAATACTCAAGGAGCTGACTGAGGAGAGATCTGAGCCATTAGTGATCATCTTCAAAAAGTCATGGAAGAAGGAAGAGATTCCAGAGGACTGGAAAAGGGCAAATATAGTGCCCATCTCTAAAAAGGGAAATAAAGACAACCTGGGGAATTACAGACCAGTCAGCTTAACTTCTGTACCCAGAAAGATAATGGAGCAAATAATTAAGCAATCAGTTTGCAAGTACCTAAAATAGAATAAGGTGACAAGTTACAGTCAGCATGGATTTGTCAAAAACAAATCATGTCAAACCAAGCTTTCTTTGACGGAGTAACAAGCCCTGTGGATAGTGGGGGAAGTGGTATATCTTGACTGTAGTAAGGCTTGTGATACTGTCTCACATGACCTTCTCATAAACTAGGGAAACACAACCTAGATGGAGCGACTATAAGGTGGGTGCATAACTGTTTGAAAACCATCCCCAGAGAGTAGTTATCAGTGGTTCACCGTCAACCTGAAAGGCTCATATCAAGTGAGGTCCCGGAGGAATCAGTTCTGGATCCGGTTCTGTTCAATATCTTCATGAATGATTTAAATAATGGCATAGAGAGTACACTTATAAAGTTTGTGGATGATACCAAGCTGGGAAGGATTGCAAGTGCTTTGGAGGATAGGATCAAAATTCAAATTGATCTGGACAAACTGGAGAAATGGTCTGAAGTAAATAGGATGAAATTCAATAAGGACAAATGCAAAGTATCCACTTAGGAAGAAACAATCAATTGCACACATACAAAATGGGAAATGACTGCCTAGGAAGGAGTACTGCAGAAGGGATCTGGGGGTCATAGTGGATCACAAGCTAAATATGAGTCAACAGTGTAACACTGTTTCAGAAAAAAGCAAACTTCATTCTGGGATGTATTAGCAGGAATGTTGTAAGCAAGACATGAGAAGTAATTCTTCTGCTCTACTCCACACTGATTAGGCCTCAACTGGAGAATCATGTCCAGTTCTGTATGCCACATTTCAGGAAAGATGTTGACAAATTAGAGAATGTCCAGAGAAGAGCAACAAAAATGATGAAAGGTCTGTTTAGTCTGAAAAAAGAGAAGATTGAGAGGGGACATCATAACAGCTGTGGTGAGCCGCAGCGGACCGTCCACCTGCCTGTGATGTGGAGGGCCCGCCGAGAGCAGCCCCCTGCCCAGAGCAGGTGGAGAGTCCGTGGCTCCCCACAGCTGCCCATGCAGCTCTTATCATGGCTGGTCTGCAGCTCCGAGACCCCACCCCTAGGCCAGAGCCAGGTCGGGGAGAGCCACATGGGCAGCTGTGGTGAGCTGGTGTGGAGTGGTGGACCCTCCACCTGCCCTGGTCTGGGCGGGGAGCTTGGGGGGCGGGGATACAGGCCGGGGGCTGCTCTCAGCTCCTCTCGCACCACGGGCAGGTGTAGGGTCCGCGTGACTCCCATAACTGCCCGGGCTCCTCGCCCGGGCTCCATGGTGGCCTGGCCAGGGGGATGGGGCCTTGGGGGGGGAAGAGAAAGGAAAGGGGGCGGGGTCCACCCCGGCAAAAAGTGGGAGGGCTATGCCCCCCCGACCTCCCATTTCCGGCACCACTGGATAACAGTTTTCAAGTACATAAAAGGTTGTTACAAGGAGGAGGGAGAAAAATTCCTCTCAACCTCTGAGGATAGGACAAGAAGCAATGGGCTTAAATTGCAGCAAGGGCGGTTTAGGTTGGACATTAGGAAAAACTTCCTAACTGTCAGGGTGGTTAAGCACTGAAATAAATTACCTAGGGAGGTTGTGGAATCTCCATCATTGTCTAACCTGCTCTTAAAAATCTCCAAACACCTTCAGGAGTGGTCTAGATAATACTTAGTCCTGCCATGAGTTCAGAGAACTGGACTAGATGACCTCTCGAGATCACTTCCAATCCTATGATTCTGTGATTTCGGGGTCCATTCAAAAGTTTCTGATGCTTCAGATGTGGCCCGCAGACCACCCATTGACTACTCCTGTGGTATGATATTACCACTAATAATGCACTTCCAAGATTTTGTATCTTTCAGTCTGTCAGTTGAAAAGTCAATGGGATTATTTTAGTTTTCCCTTTTAGAATTTCTGTTATAAATAATTTTATATTGACCCATCACTACTCATTGCTAGTCCAATATAGCAAATTTTAGGATAGGATGAGACCATCCAAGGTTGTCCCTTTCATTGATCTATAGTGCTCACAAAATTGCCTATAAAAATATTTGAAGATACAAATCATGTACCTAACTTGTTATTAAAGTAATATATATTATTTCCTCTCCATGAATGAAGTTCATTTATGATGTAGAGGGGCTTGCTGGGTCCACTATAGACATGTAGCCACAGCTTCAGTTTCCCTTGAACTCTGGGTAGATTCTCCCTCCATCCAAACCAAAACTCCAACCTCAAAGGGACTGCACTGGAACCCCATGGCTTGACCACATATTTAAAGGGGGTGAATTTCACTAATCACCTCTGCTTATTGCTCTATGCATAAGCTTGGTACAGGAGGGTTGAATTTTACCTTATTTGAATAAAAAGTTTCTCCAGTGCCTATATTATTAAGGTTATGCTGTACTGCACTCTTTACTACTTAGTTCCAGCTTCACACACAGCCCACTAGTTCCTTATATTACTCATTTTCAGATTCTAAGAGGAAAGATACTATGACGCTGCAAGGCATTATCACACAGTGCTAGAAAATTGTTCTATCGTTTATCTATAGTAGTTATGGTTGTGCTGCCCAGTATTTTGTTTGTTTTTATTCTTCTTGCTGGTAAAGTTTGAGAGTAGCTTTCCCGATTAATAAGCCCAGGGCATTCTTGTGTTTTGATAATAGATTACCAGTGAATATATATATTTCTTGTTTTTTACCTCCAGACATATTCCTTTATGTTTTTTCTACATTAACTTGCACGAGCTCCTTAAAGGTACCTCATTTAAGAAGTGCAGCACAGAAATGCTGCCCATGAGACAGGGGAGCACTAAATTGGCTTCCAGAGCCATGGAAGTTGTTGGTTTTCCCATAGGATGGGTGGTGGTGAGATGCAAGTAAACATATCAGACACAGGGGGTCTACAGCTGTCAGAGGAAACAACCCTGCAGACACCTAGTCAGCCACATTCCTCCCCAGACCCACAACCAGCTGATGGTTGGACCTTGTGCTCGGTGACCCATAATGAGATGGAGTGGTGGTGTGAGAGCACACAAGGGAATTCACATTAACTTGCCACAAGTAGTAGTGCAGTTCTCCTGCAGTTCCCGTGTGGTTGCTGCTTTGCATCTCCCCTTTTCCCAAGCAGAAATTAGCTGGCTCTCTCATCCACACCATGATTTCTGCAGTTTTGTCCCCCTACATATCACATAGGAGGGAGCCAGAGAGCACAGGGGCCCAGGAAAATAAGAGCTGACATGAACATTTTAGATATTATTGTCCCAAGTTTCAAGTACAGAGTTCTTATTTGTGGGTAGATTCATGCTGACTATCCTTAGTAGAGCTTTCCAAATATTCCCCCCTTTCTCACCTAATTTGCCTTTTTTTGACTACTGTTGAAGTCCAACATACTGATTTTATGTTTACTGATTATTTAATTTATAATTTAAATCTTTTCTTACCACAGATATTGCAATCGATTTTTCTCCAGTCTCTCAATTCTTTATCACTACTTTTTCCAAACAGTGTTTAAACATAAATATATCTGCTTAATGCTGGAATATGTAAGGGTTAAGTAAAGACATGGAAAACTGCTGGCATGGTGTCAGGAAGTAGGCACAGGCACACACTATTCCTTCGCTTGATAGATAAAGTGTTACCCCTTTCCCCTCCCTTCTCCTTGTTAAGAATTGATAAGTGTTGCAGCTGCATAAGAAATGTGGGGATACCTTTTGGTTAAAGAAGTGTTATCTCCTCCTCCCTTCCTTTCCCAGCAACATAAGCATGCCCTGGGTCATGGCCCCTTCCTCCCTCTCCTGAGAACTGCAGATTAAGGGAATTTGTAGCAACAAATTACTGCAAAGAAATGTATTTTCAGGGTAAAAATGTGTGTATAATATGTGTAATGCTGTAATCAGTCAAGAGGGGTGGGTATGATCGTAGTATGGGAGTTTCTATTAATAAGGATTTTTGGGGTGTTTTATCAGTTGTAGGCGTTTACATACTAACTCAAATAAAAAGAGTGTGCTGTAAGGAATCCAGTGCTTACTCAACAATTGGGTCAAGGGGAACAAGTGTCGCAATAAAGAAGCCTGTATTCAAATCCGACTCTGGGTCAACATGCTCTTTTTCTTCTAACTCTTAAGTTTTCCTTGGCTCTTTTGCTCCTTCCTCCAAATTCTGACATAGCTGACCATTTTTTAATGAGTCTTAAAAAGTCCTCTTATATCCTAGTTCCCCCATAACCTGCTAAGATTCTGATTTCACATGATATTTCTTCTATCCACTGGGAAATCTGTGTCTCTTTGGGCCAACTTACCATTATCCTTCATTGTATAAACACTAAGGCAAATAAGTGATTCTTTTTTTTTTTTTAAATTAATGCCTCCCTCTTTTCCATCAGTTGCCTCTGCTGTTGCTTGGAGATCCTGCTATATTTCTCACTGGCAGACTTAAGTTTTCTTATATATTCTAAAAAAAAAATCTTACTGATTTTCTTAGTGTCCTGTGAAATCTTTCATTTCTCATATTTGGCTTTTTTAAAAAAAACATTTAGCTTATTTCTGATCTCCCTTCTGTTTGGTGATTGTCATTTTAATATGCCTTTTTCTTAACTCTCCCTCTTTATTCTTTTTTCATACTTTTAAGCAATTTAATCCTAGCTGTACTGATGCTGATTGATACAAATGAGCTCCTCACTGAAAGACCCCTGCACCTGCATGAAGTCCCACCCCAGCACAGAGCCCCATTGACTTCAGGAGGACTGTGTGAGTGCAGGGGTCCATCCACATGAAGTTCATTGTGGGTCCAGGGCCTTATGTTGCAGTAAAGGCAAATCCCTCATTAGAGCTCTGGCCCAAAGGCAATTAAACAAGATAGAATTCTGTTTGCACCCTTTTCAGCTGGGATCACATTCAAAATTGTACTCTGGGAATGTGCCGAGAAAGTTTAAATTTAAACTGCATCCAGGAATAACTCTTACCAAGAGTTACTAATTTTGGATGGACGTATTCCTGGAGGTTTTATCACATGATATAATCTTTAATTTAAAATTAATCTTTAAATTCCTGGAGACTCCAGGACAATCCTGGAGGGTTGGCAATCCTACGCAGCAATTCAAAGACTTAGTCTTTATATTCAAGGCACTCAGTGGTCTAGGCCCCAGAGTACTTAAAAGATCATCTGATGCTCCAGGATGAGCATTGTGGTTGACAACTTTGCTCCTCTGGCAAATTTAATTGCCATCACCAGGGTAAAGCTTGTCTGTGTCAAAGACATAGCTTTCTTGGGATCCAGTCCAAGACTGTGGAACTAACTCTCCCAGGATCTAAGAACCACCACAAACGTTACCACTTTTCCTCCAAGTATAGGGGGAAGGTACACTTCAACCTTGACTTTACTAATATGAACAATGTACATATAATACATTTAGTTCTAAAACTTTCCACACATTCTCCCTGTGGGAAGAAGAAGGGAGAAAGAAAGAATCACATGTGACAGATGCTAGTCGTGACATTCAATCTGGAGGGCACTTAGATTCTATGGTGATGAGGACAGTGAAGAATCTGAACAGAATAAAATAGAATTACAATAGCCTAATTCCTGGAGGAATGATGCCTCAGGGAAGACCAGAGTGGAAAAGATTTGTCATTTTTAAAAATTCCCTAATCCTGCTTATCTGCTACTTCTCACTGATATTAAGAGCTCCAAGCTTTAGAGGCTTCCTCCATTCCTCGCTCTGATTCCACTCAGGGAAAAGTAACAAAACAATTTGTCATATGGACAATCACAACTTTCAAATGCCAAGTATAAACTACGTACAACATATTGATCACAATCAATCAACAGAGCAAGAGAGAAAAGAAAAATTCAGCAGAAAATGTGACTAAATATGATTGATATGCAGACATTTGAGGAAATTGCAGTCTGCTTGTTGATATTGCATGAGCAGAAGAAAAAAAGGCTAAATACCTAAAAAAAAATTCACTCTTAGTCATACTTGCATTTGTGTTCAGATATATTGCCTTAATTGTTCTTCTTGACATTTTTCTTGTTTTAGACCTTATTTGTTCTGGTGCTTAATTTGTATTCTTCTTTCTTATTGTTATTTTGATTGTTTTTTCCTTCCTCTCTGCTAGTTTCCATAGGGTATTTTTCATATACCTACCCTCCGCCTACATGCCTTGCTATCTTTTCTGCCTCTTTGGTACCTCTATTGTTGTATTCAGTTGTGTTCTATCCCATCTGTAATAGTGTTTATTCTAAAGAGAGATCCAGTGCCCCACAAATGTAAAATCCTGACATTAACACCAGCTATAAGGAAAGAAAAAGAATAATGAAACATGTAGAAATAGCCATTTCCAATAAACACTCACTCTATCCCCAAAGTCACATCCAACCGTAGGCCATTTAATCTCAGGGGTGAAACCTTGGCCTCACTGAAGTCAATGGGAGTCTTGCCATTGACTTCAGTGGGGTCAGGATTTTATTCAGAATCACAGATGCTACATTATTGGACATAATATAAGACTATAGATAGATGCCTAACCAGACAGATATGCAGAAGTTGACATGCGTTTACAGTTTACTTTACTACACCAGCATACTTTTTCTAAATTATGCTAGTGCTTTTTAAATGGTTTACAAGACACCAAACTAAGCAAGGAAAGAAGATTCAGTGAGAGGAAGGAGGGAAAACCCAGTTTGCACCAGCTGTAAGCTTCCTGGTGGCTCAGCACAGAATGTCAGCCCCCCACTTTTCGTAAGTAAAGGTTTCAGGATTTAGATTTGTGAGGGTAGTTTGTTCAGGACAGTGATGCGGTGGTCAGTGTAATAGTGAATACTATATCTTACTGCCTGAGAAGCAGATTTTTAAACACTTTCTTCAATTTACACATGATTAAATTTTAGTTAATATAAATACAAAACATTCCCACCTTTAAAAAAAAGTATTAAGCCAGAGACAAAGAAATAATGTGGGGTTAAAGAAGGGATTTGTTCAAAGCCACTTCTTTCCCCTAGAATGTACATTTATGACTGCAGAGTTTTAAATTGAAAGATACAACTCCTTATGCCAGTTGATGACTATATTTCTGCTACAGCACAAAATAGGCTTAAGTGGAACTTCAGTGATGAATAGGTCTTATGCTGGCCCCCTGCATAGGAGTGAATTTCACTCCTACGTGATCAGCTTGACTGAAGAACAGGTAGTGCAATAATAATATCCTATATTGACATTTTGGAGATATATCACCTGATATGAAACCAGCGCTTATCAACTGGAGAAACAAATAAGTTGAAGATATGGTCTGTTCTTGACCTAGCTTATTCTCACCTATTTCCTTTCCAGTAATCATCTAGAGATGAATACTTTTGAATAGTGTACATTGGCTCTGAAATGCTGACGTGCCATTCTGTCTGTGCACACTGTTATGCCAAATAAACCAAGAATGTTATACATAAATGGACTTAAGTAGAAAACCTCAAAATAAAATGTCTGTGCAGTTGAATTGTACTAGACCGTGCTTGTTGTTCAATCACAAACACTTAACTGACTCATACCATTTACCTGCTGAAATAATTGTTAGGTTATATCTTACTGCATATTTAATAAACTGTGCCTACAGTAATCCTTAATATGAAATTCTACCGTTACAAACAACACGACACCATTTAATATACTAATACTGCTTTCTGAGGGTTTCATTCTATTTTTTAAAAATTGTAGCACAATTAGAAAAACAGTAAAACAAAGCAAGAGAAAACAAATAAATAAATAAATGTATAACCAGAGATGTCTAACTAGTTACATGAAGAACTCTGTTTTGAGATTTGGTTTTCAACTTAACATTATGCAATAATAAGGGAGAAAAGAGACAATACTACACAGGTTAACAAGAGTATCTTCAGTGAATAGTTTAATGCAGCTATTCTCAAACTTTGGGTCGGGACCCCAAAGTGGTTTGTGACTCTGTTTTAAGGGGATCAGCAGGGCTGGCATTAGACTTGCTGGGGCCCGAGGTCAAAGCCCAAGCCAAAGCCCAAGCCCAAGCCAAAGCCCGAGCCCCACCACCTGGGGCCAAAGCCCAAATCCGAGGCCTTCAGCTCCGGGCTGGGGGCTGAAGCCCTTGGGCTTCGGCTTCCTCCCTCGCCCAGGGCAGTGGGGCTTAGGCTTTGGCTTTGGACCCCTGTCCGGGGCAGCGGGGCTCAGGCGGTCTCAGGTTTTGGCCCCCCTCCTGTGGTCATGTACTAATTTTTGTTGTCAGAAGGGGGTCAAGGTGCAATGAAGTGTGAAAACTGCTGGTTTAATGTGACGATAGTGGAGCTAGCTCCTCACCTGTTGTAAAATAAGCATAGCTTCATCTTTGGAGCGACACTGATTTACATCAGCTGAAAATCTGGCCCACAAATTTCATTATTGTCTAGGGAGAACCTGTTATGAACAGAGCTTTTCTCTGCATTATACATCCATGAACTCTTTATGGCACCAAGCTTAGATTTCAGTTGAAGAATTATCTTCCACTGTGTTATTTTTCTCTACCAGGTAAACTAAGCAGTGTATCAGTATTTTTACCATCTGTTAGCCCTGAAATAATGGAATAGCTAATCCCTAAGAGATCTGCAGTGTGGTGCTTAGGGAAATCATATTCACTAATCTCTGAATAAAATACTGCATTCCAAAATTACTGTTATTAGTGGATGTCATCATCACATATCCTTGTTTACTTAATTCAGTCCACTACACAAAAGTCCTAAGTACTGTGATGGTGTGTACTACCTTTTAAAGGCTGACCAGGAGCTGCAAACAGAACCACCTGCATATAATCAAGGAGTCTCTTCGTGTGTGTGTGTATACGTGGGTACTAAAAACTGCACAGCTGGTAAAGGGGTGGTAATCTCTGGCCCAGCTCCCTGTTTTGGGAGCTTTCAATCTTGAGTAGTCCAAACCAGGGCTCTGAGGTAACAGACTTTAAGCTTTTGTTAAAGTGCCCCTTTTGGGGGGCGTCATTGAAAGGAGACGTGCTTATGTTATAATATTTGGCTCCTGCACTCAGTGCTGGTGCTAGCCCATTGGGGGACCTAAGCAAGAATATTTTGGGGGGCCTCCCCACACAACACATACTAATAATTAATAGAGGGCCCTCTTGAGTTGCTTGGGGCCCTAAGCAATTGTTTAGTCTGCTTATGCCTAGCACAGGCTCTGCCTGGACTGTTAAAGTGAACCCTTTGCTGACCACTGAAGAGGAACAGAGGCAGGCCTCAGCAGAGCTACACTTGGCCAGAAGGTGGTGGTACTGGACAGGCAGGCCCTTTTACAGGTCTGTAGAAATCATAGAGAATACAAGCAGGCTACACCATAATGTAATTGTTGTATTAACCATAATTGAATGGCGCTAACTCTGGATCATAAACTAGTATCAGAAATAACACACTCCCCCTCCCAAGAAAGCAGAGGCTCCTCGTCTATAATTAAACCTAGCTTTGTAGACTAGTGGATATGGCCCATTCCAGCTCAGATGGTCCAACATTCCTCATCTACAGGGATTGTGCCATATTCTGAGGGTGTATTCAATTGTTAATATAGTAGTGGCCACAGATTTGCCTCTCTTGCCACTAAAGAACATCCTTTTCTTTGAACACTGACTCTATTAAACACCAGAGACTCTACAAGTAGTGATTCCCATAACCATCCTAACTTGTGTTTATACACTTTGGGGGGAGGAGGTTACTTCCTCTAGGCATGTTCTACTACTGTTATATTCTAGTACCCTCAGTCTCATATTTGGAGAGATGTAGTTAATGGTTTATAACATTAAGCAATTGAATGGTTGCTGTGGTCTAGGGTAGTATATGGCTTTTAATTAGACAAAGAATGTTAAGATATTGTCTCAAGTATCTGGATTGTGAATCTTCAAACTGGTTGTTAAAACAGATCTGTAAACATTCTGTTGCCTAAGTTTCATTAGGAAGCCTACAATTATATGTTTTCCACTAAAATAAAGGGACTCCTTTGTTTATGGTTTTAAGATCAAAAGATTCTGTCAGAAAGTGAAGATGCTTTAAAGTGAGGATCTTTAAAGGAAAATGCCTTTTTGTTACTAGAAATTCAGTGCCTATAATTTTTTTTAATTAGGCATCTTTTTATACTGATTTACTGATGGGAGCATGGCAAGAATTCATAAATAGTTAGTCCTTTAATATTCAGCCAATGATAATACCTTGGTAATTGGTCTTCGCGACATAGCACTGTCTACACTGGTGTTTAGGTTGATAGTATAGACCAAGCCTTATTCAGTGAACAATGAATTTTTATAATTTTTGAGCAGTTCCAATCTACTTGAATTTCTTGAGTAGTGTACTTGCATTTTCAGAAAGCTGTTCAACATATTCATTAATGATCTTGAAAAGGGAGTAAACAGTGAAGTGCCAAAGTCTGTAGATGATACAGAATTATTCAAGATAGCTAAGTCCAAAGCTGACTGTGAAAACTTACAGAGGGACCTCACAAAACTTGGTGACAACAAAATGACAGATGAAATTCAGTATTTATAAGGGCAAAATAATGCACATTGGAAAAAATAATCCCAACTAAACATACATAATAATGAGTTCTAAATTAGTTCTCTCTCAAATGAAAAATCTTGGAATCACCATGGATAATTCTCTGAAAAGGTAAGTTCAGTATATAGCACCACTTCCCATGAAATGTTAGGCACTATTTGGAAAGGGATAGAAAATGACCAAAAAAATCATAATGCCAATATATAAACCCATGGTGCCCCCACACCTTGAATGCTTTGTCCTGTTCTGGTCGCCCCATCTCAAAAAGGCTATAGTGGAACTGGGAAAAGTTCAGAGAAGGGCAACAAATATGATCAAGGGTATGGAACAGCTTTCGTACAAGGAGAGATTAAAAAGATTAGGGCTGTTCAGCAAAGAGATGACTAAGGGAGGATCTGATAAAGATGTGTAAAATCAAGAATGATGTGGGGAAAAAGTTATTTATCCTCTCCCACAATACAAAAACTAGGGCTTACCCAATTAAATTAATAGGCAGCCGGTTTAATACAAACAAGAGGAAGTACTTTTTCACACAACATAGAGTTAACCTGTGGAACTCATTGCCATGCTATGTTGTGATGGCCAGAAGTATAACTGGGTTCAAAAAAGAACAAGATAAGTTCATGGAGGATAGGTCCATTAATGGCTGTTAGCCAGGATGGTCAGGGATGCAACCTCATGCTCTGGCTGCCAGAAACCAGCGGGGGAAGATGGGCTGGGATCACTCCAAATGTCCTGATCTGTACACTCTTCCTGGAACTCTGGCACTGGCCACTGTTGGGGACTGGATACTGGCCTAGATGGTCTGAACTGGTGTGGCAGTTCTTATGATGATTTCTTTACCATGGAAAAAATGGGGGAGGAGGGGCGGGTGAGAGACAACCATGCATGTCCTCTTAACATGAGAAGTGCAATATTATTTTTGCCAGTTTATACAATATATTGAAATTAAGATTTCTGCTTTTAAGTTTAAACTGTAAAACTACATGAAAGTTATTTTTCACAGTTCATTCTTCAAAAGGAGAAGTACTATTATTTGTAAATGTCTTTTTTTGTTATTTTAACCTTTCTGCAAATTGTATCAATTTGTTATTGAGAAGGTAAATAAGACATATAAACAGAATGCGCTGAATGTGCAATTAATCAGCTTATGACTTTCAATGCTATGTGACAGAGCTGTCTTTATATTTGAAAATTAAGTGGAGGAAAACTTGTACTAAGAAACTTTGGAATTTTTTTAAATTATTTTTATTCTAAACAAAAAACAAATATACAAGTTGGAAAGCAGTAATAATTTTCATATAATAAAGAATATCAGAAAAAATAAACACTGAAAACCAGAAACCTTAAATATAATTACATTAAGTTACATGATTAGTTACAAGTTAGATGGTACCACATCATCTGCTACTCTTCTCTGTGGGATTTGCCATAACACCCTGGAAAGAAGGTAATGTTGCATTGTGGGATGTCAAATTATATCTAATCACAGTGATTTATGGTACAGACTTTTTTTTTTTGTACACAGACAAATAAGGCCCCAATCCTGCAGTGAGCTCATTGCAGGAACAGGGTCATGATGGCCAACACTAAAACAAAATAAAAGATGATGAGCTGATAGCATAGCCATGGGAAGAAAGCACATTCTGTTGGTTTTTTAAAAGTAAAACAATCACATAGCTATAAACTCAGTCTTATATGTACAGAATAAACTGGGTGTTGTGAGATTGAAGTCTAGATTCTGCAATCCTTACTCACTTTGATTAGCACTTACTCAAGTAAGAAGTCTCATTAGCTTCCATAGGACTTCTGTATAAATACTCACCAAGTGAGTGGAGGTTGCACAATCTAGTTCTTAGTGAATCACAATACATTTCTACATCCAAAACAAAATGAATTTCAGGACATTCCACAATCAAAAAGTAGACATGACATAGGAGAGGAGGATAGGGAAGAATCCAAAACATATCTACTTCTGTTTATAATAAACCAACCTTTCTGAATCAAAATATTTTTATGCAGTCAACAACTAGTCTAAAGGCATCATCCTTCCCAATGTATTCAATTACTAACAGTCATATTAGTCTATCAGGTGTTACTCTCAAGTCTTCTGATATTATTCTATTAACTTTTCCTAGTATTCAAGGCTTAGTGATGGTGCTTGTATTCCCAAATTAAGTATGGTTTCCTTGTCCAATCAACAAGAGTGGTTTTGATTGTCTTCTGATGCATGGCTATTTGTTTCAGTACATTAAAAAAAAAAGTAAGAAGTCAGCATACTATCATCATATAGACCCAGGATCAGACCTGGTTTATCTTAGGTATATTATATGTAAGCACAGTGCTTCACATGTCAACCATGAGTTAGAGTTTGTAAGTAATCCAGTCAAATGACTGGCTTCAGTGAAACATTCTTTTTTAATAAAGCATCAAAAGGAGGGACTGCATCTTCATTCATAAACTGATTGGCTAGGACAACATGCTGTGGCATGCAATGCTGATTTCACTAAGATATCTTCATTATTTTGCATTTTAAAGAACTCACTTCTCCCATTCAAAATAATAAGACATTGAGATGAGCTACAGCTGCAGGTGACCCACCAAAAGCAGCAGAGCTGGAAGTGGGCTTGTGAACAGATTTAGAAGTTTAATAGTTACCAGCAAAGGAATGGCTTATATAGTTGTCTGACCTAATTAGTATCAAACAAGCCTAATGGCTGTCAACTGTCATAGAAAAACTCCCCATGGAATTTAGGTGCATAAGATTTTCTCTTTATTGGATGGAAAAAGTGGATTTCTGGAGTGTTGGAATACTTCCTCCTCACCCCCTTGCCCTTCTGAATGGCACAGCCTTCCAGTTGTCACTCACTTGCACACTGACATGAACTTTAGCTATCAAGCTGACAAAACCATCCGTTACAAGCCATTTCAAAGTTCCAGTGCTATCACACAGGATCCCAGCTTGAATGTTTTAGTTTTCTGTCTTTTGGTTTCTTACTTTGGCATTATGAGTATATGTTTATATAACTCAGAAATTGTTTGTTTTTTCTATACTATGTCCGGCATTGAATGTGTGGCTTGTAAAAATAATTCCTTGCCCATTAAGTATCTTTCTAAATTTCTGAAAGGACTAACTGATGATTCAGAGAAGTGAGGGGATGTGAAGAATTCTACTGGAGAACTGAAACTGCATTACTGCTACACTTCGTTGTGAGTGTGCAAAAATATTATTCTCTTCCACTCCAAATTAATTTGTTAGTGTTAATTGTGTTTCACCCAGCCCTGACAGGCACTGGGGGTCTTTATCATAAGTGTATCAGTTCACATTGTATGAACTTTTGACCTCATGGTAAGAAGTCAATCGTTTGATTTCAGTATTTCCAACTGATGATTAATGTAGCTGAAACCTCAGTTGAACCACAGCTGCCTTTTAAGTGCTCTGCAAAGCCCTCACTTGGCATCCTTCCAAGCTTATTAACCTAGGCAACAACAGCAGCTACCCATGATTGCTTGTACCCTTCCCTACTTCTGAGATTTAACATGTTTTCAGATTTAACCTTCTGGAGATAGATAAAATATATTATTTCCTGAACCTTAAGCCAGTATTACCAACCCTTGCAAGCATTTCAAATTCCTGAGCACTTCCTGGTACCATTATGGGATGGTAATTTGATAGCACAGCTGTGACAGCTGTGATGGGGATGCTCTGTACACTGCTAGGATGGCACCTCCTCCTGGTCACTCTGGGGAAGAGCTCATCAGGTCAACACTCCTTCCCACAGTTGCACATGGGCCTCTGCCTCTCTCCCTAGGTCTGCCATCCCTCTCTTGCTTCATGGGCTGCTGCGTCTTTGTGACTCAGCCTTCCAGCCCAGTCACTACACATATTTTCCCCTTCCAGGTGCCAAAGGGTTTCTCCAGCAAATCCTGTGCAGTGTTCCCATTCACTGCCACATAGTGCCACTCCCTCAGTGGCTAGCATGGGAGCCCAAGCCCACCCTCTAATCCAGGTTTCAGCTCAGGGATCCCCTAGTCAGCCTCCAAGGTCCATTCGCTTCTAGGCCTTACTATCTTTCCCTAACCCTTTTTTACAATCTGGCACTCCAGGCTTGCCAGCCTCCAAACTCCCCTTTCCCAGGGAGAAACTGTGAGCTACCTGTCCCTGTAGCCTCCAAACACTCCTCCCAGACTTTCCCAGCAGCCCTCTCTGCTTCCAATTTCCTGTCTTTGTAGTCCCAGCCCAGCTCCTTCCTCCTCATCTGGGAATTGCTTAGCCACCTGATTCCTCTCAGCTGTGGCCTCTTGGGTTAATTAGCCCCCTTCTCAATCTGCCTTAACCCTTTTAGGGCAAGTGTGGGGTGGACACCCCATCACAGCAGCCAATTTCATTTTACCCAAGAAGAATCCTCACTTAAATTGATGGAGTTACAGCTTATAACAGAAATCATAAGGGAGCCACATAAGTATCTAAATGGAGAAAAGGCATCAAATCTGAGAGCAGAAACACAAATGTGTTCCACCTTCTAAATAGATGCCTCTCTAATGTCCCGGGGTTATAACACCTCTGCATTTGCTGTCAACAGGCTGACGGATGGGGTGTGTCTACACTACCATTAAAAACTGTGAGGTGGGAGGGTCCCAGAGCTTGGGCTGCAGCCCAAAGCCCTACACCACAATTAAATAGCCCCTTAACCCAAGCCAGCTGGCATGGGCCAGCTCCTCTCTGTACCCTCCCCTCCTTGTTCCTGCTCCCTCCTCTCTACCCCCTCATGTGAGCAGGACCTCAGGTGGAAGAGGCTGAGCAGGGGCGGAGCGGGGGGCATGGCCTTGGTCTAGACAGTGGGGCCCGCAAAAAATTAATCTGGCCCTGGGCACAGCTGCGCTGTTGCAGCACTGTAAGTATAGATAAGCCCTGATTCTCCAATCCTTCAAGAAGCCCAACTGAAGTCAGTTTGTGGATGCAGAGGTCCATCCATCCGCACAGATCCTCTTGCAGTATTTGGCACTTCCTTCATTTTCTGCCTTTTATTGTGCTGAACATTTGTTAGTGCTTAATTAATAATAACCATGGGGAACTAGTCTTCAGCAGTGCTCTCTGTGCTTCCATTTTCCAGTCATCCCAAGAATTTTTTTCCTTAAGATTCATACAGCCTCCTGGTGTTCTCATTTCTGCTGTGTTTAAGTAAATGTTGCTTAGTTTTCTGCTCTCCCTCAAGATCTGTGCTTGCCCTCCATCTGCCACAGTGACCACTAAAGCTTTCATGAATACTTTCATTGAACCTTGAAACAAACAATTTCCTTGGTTTGAATTAAACAAAGATACAACTGTTTGGAAATTGCACTCTGAGTGTACATAGTAGATTTGTTCATAATCGCTGAAGATATGGATTTGCTTAGTTTATGTTAAACTGACTCTGTTAAATTAAGCTCTTTTGGGTTGACTTTTAACTGTAGTTTTCAAAGATAATGAAAAACTCTAAAAACAAGTTGACTTCAGTTTAAATAGGTCTACAAGTGTGCACTGAAACAGATGTGCTATGTGTGTACAGCAAGTTAAATGTGGACCTTGGCCCCAAAGCACATGTGCCGAGTGTCCATGCATGGATCTTACTTCCTTTCTACATGGAAGTCAGGTCAGCCACTTCCTAAAGCCCTGTGGCGAGCTCTCCATAGGGTTTGGACCTAGAGTGGGTAGCTCCACACTAGGTCTCATCAGGAGCGGCGCCAGGGTTTTTGGCGCCCTAGGCAGGGGTTCTTCCGCGCTCCCGGTTGTTGTCGGCAATTCTGCGGCGGGGGGGGTCCTTCCGCGCTCCCGGTCTTTGGGGCACTTCGGCGGCGGGTCCAGGAGCGAGTGAAGGACCCGCCGCAGAATTGCCGCCGAAGACCCGGAGCGTGGAAGGACCCCCCGCCACCGAATTGCTGCCAAGGGCGGCAAAATGCCGCCACCCCAAATCCTGGTGCCCTAGGCGACCGCCTAGGTCGCCTAAATGGAAATGCCGGCCCTGGGTCTCATGTACCCACCTCTAAAGGAGTGCCTGTGTTTAAACGCAGTTTCCCTCATGAGTGTAGATAGGGCATAACCTTGTTACAGTATAGGCCTTACAAGTACCTAGGTATCCATGTTTAAACACTGTGTGCCAGAACCAGTTGAACAAATCTTTCCCCCTCTTCAGTATAGACCAGTTTTAAGACTATTAAAAACAAATACTGAATTACATTTTCTTGGAAGTTTGATAGTGACTTTCAAAAGCTACCGAGAGCTACCTCACTACAGCTCAATTTAGAGAGAAATTATGCGGTTTCCACCACTTCAATAATAATGACTGTGCAGTGACTTAACCCAATCACAGTAACACTCCTTTTATAAGCACTTAGCCACCAATACTTAAGCATCTGCAGACTTCCTACTCCACCCCCATCTTCTGATTGAAAAGACAATATGCTTTTAATTAAATTTCACTGCTCTGGGAGGATAACTGCACTTAGAAAACCTTTCTACTTGAACCTGATTTAACTTGGTAAATAATGGTCAAATATATGATAATTGTATTAGAGAACATAGAAACTGCCAGTGGGTCCCTTGCTTTGTGGATTGATTATAGTGAAATGTCTAACATTAAAAATGTATGCTTAAAGAAAAATTGTGAAACCTATTTAATGGGGACTAGGGAAAGGACATGATGACAGCTATGCAGAAAGTTCTAAAGGAAAGTAAACACAGGAAGGCATGTCTCCAACATAATCACTCCTGCTCCATAAGTCAAAGACAAAGTTTAGCTTTTTTAGTATATAAAACAAATTAAAATTCCCACAACAGAGACTAGCATAGTTATTTGATACTGTACTGTTTTTCATAGCTTCTTATTCTCTGAATTGTAGTCTAACAGTAGAAAATGAAGGAATTAAAACATACTAATTGCCTGAATTTAGAGTTTCCACTATTCTGTCTATGAAAACTCAGCAATTGACATCCTCTACTTATCCTACTGGGATCCATTGGCACAGTTGATTAGAAGCATGGTTCTACTCTGAAACATAGCTCTTGGCTGAAGCTGAACTATGGGGCTGCCAGCACCTTGCTACACACACCTATCACAAAAACAACGAGGAGTCCGGTGGCACCTTAAAGACTAACAGATTTATTTGGGCATAAGCTTTCGTGGGTAAAAAACCCGCTTCTTCAGATGCACCTATGACATTGACACAGAGTAATGGAGTTAAAATCTACATCTGCCTTTCTGCCATTGCAGCTGCCGGACTACGCGGGTTTTACATTACCAGCAATGCCCACTGGTAATATCCATTCCGTTTATTAAAAAGGAGTGGCTAACACCCTCTCTCACTTTGTCATCACGGCTCCAGCTTCTAGCTACATCCACCTGAGATCCAGATATTTGTTTAAATCCTGTGCACCTCCACTGCTGAGCTCTGGTAGCACCCAGCCCCTAGCCAAGCCCGCTTGTAACATGGATGCTTGTTCACAAGCAGGTTGTTGATAGAGTTCACAATTTGATGTGCATTAGTTAGTTTTGATGGGATATATTGGTCACATGGTGTGTTGCTGTTCCCTGAGTATGAGCATAACTCTTACAAGCAGGCTTCCAGGGCCAATACTTTGAATTTATTAATTTAAAATTTTCCCTTATGAGTATTTACCAAAAATTCACTCTGCATTCATTCATAAGACTGTTCACAGAAAGCAAACCTCCAATAGGGTTGAACACAATGAAAGCTTCCTAGTTTGAATTTTCAAATAAATATTCAGACTTTTTTCAGTATTCACCAGTCTCTAATGACAAGACATCGAAAGAAGATCAGAAAAATGTATGCATCTAAGCCAGTCACGTGTAATTCTTTATTGTCCTTAAAATACTAGTATATTTTCATTCTGAACTCCAAGTAAAATAAATGGCCACAAATTCACCACTTTCCATTGTAGATTTAAATTTTTATTGCTCTTGCACAAAATGTGCTTTCAAAACCTTTCCCCAAGCATTAGATCCCTAGGTATTTTATCTATCATCTCAATTAATTTAAAAGGTGTAAAATGTTAACTGCATAAAAATATAAAATAATTGCTGGTAAAATTTGCAGATGACAAAAATTGGTGTAGTGGTAAATAATAATGGGGATAGACTGGTTATACAGACCTCAGTTAGTTGATGAGATAGGGCCCCTTGAAAAACATATGTTCTTAAACACAGTCAAATGCCAGGTCATCTATCTAGGAGCAAGAAATATAGGTCACACGTATATGATGGCAGACTGTGTCCTGGAAAGCAGTCGTCTCTGAAAATGATTTAGGAATCATGGAAGATTGCCAATTTGACATGAGCTCCCCGTGCAATGTTGTAGGTAAGAGAGTAACCATAATTCTTGGATGTATATGAAAGGGAGTATCAAGTAGGAGTAGGGAGATGGTATTACCATTTTGTACGACAGTATTGAGACCATTACTGTGATATTTTTTCCAGTTCTGGTGTCAACACTTCAAAATGGATGTTGAAAAATTCAAAGGGTTCAAAAAAGAGCTAACAAATTATTTGAGGTCTGGAAAACAAGCCTTACAGTGAGCGACCAAAGAAGCTCAATCTATTTAATTTATCCAAGAGAAGGCTGAGAAGTGACTTGATCACTAGCTACAAGTGTCTACACGGGGAAGAGATTTCTGATAATAGATGACTCTTTAATCTAGGAGAAAAAGACATAATGAGATCAAATGGTTGAAAGCTGAAGCTAGACAAATTCAGACTAGGAATAATGTGTACATTTTTAACAGTGAGGGTTATTAACCATTGGGACAGTTTAGGGTAGGGTAGGGGCCTGGGGGAGGAGGTGTGGAGTGCAGGAGGGGGCTCAGGGCAGGGGGTTGGGGTGCAGGGTGAAGGAAGAGTTCAGGGTGCGGGCTCCAGCCTGGCACTGCTTACCTTGAGCGGCTCCAGGGTGGCAGCAGCACGCAACGGGGCTAGGGTGACCAGATGTCCCGATTTTATAGGGACAGTCCTAATTTTTGGGTCTTTTTCTCACATAGGCACCTATTACCCCCCACCTCCTGTCCTGATTTTTTGGCCCCGCGCCGCACAGCTCCCAGAAGCGGATGGCACCACATCCCTGTGGCCTCTGGGGTAGGGAGGGGCAGAGGGCGCTGCCCTCACCTGCGAGTACCTCCGCTGAAGCTCCCATTGGCTGCGGTTCCCTCGGGCCGTAGTTTGCCCACCCCTGCTCTATGCCATCGGGAGAGTGCTCTCCTGCCGGCATAATTAAACCACCCCAATGAGCGGCAATAGCTATATTAGCTATATTAGCAGGAAAGCATCTCCAGCCAAAATAGCGCTATCCACACCAGCACTTTTGTCGGGCAGGGGTGTGGTTTTTTCACACCCCCTGACGGACATAAGTTTTACCGACAAAAGTGCTAGTGTAGACATACCCTACAGAATGACTATGGCTGACATTCCTGTATGTTTCTCACTCATTTTGGAAGTCTGTCTGCCATTAAGATAGATGCTATGATAAATAATTCTAGGAAACCTTTTGTTGTTGTTGTTGTTAAAGAAGGATGACCCTGGAGCTCTAATGCTTCTGCAAATATGGAAGTAAAGGTGAAAAACCTGCTGTTATTTTAGAAAGTCAAAAGGAAACAAAATTCTGTACAAAAATATTTTGGCTAATGTCTTACTCTAGCTTTTGGGCCTCCCCACTTTGGGTAACGCCTTTAGGGCATCTAGTAGAGGTTATGAGGTGTTAAGTGCACTGATCCCTTTCAATGAGCTGGCTTCTGTGAGAATGGGAGCATAGAATCATAGAATATTAGGGTTGGAAGAGACCTTAGGAGGTCATCTAGTCCCATCCCCTGCTCAAAGCAGGACAAACACCAAGTAAAAAGCCTGCTAGGGCTTTGTCAAGCCAGAGCTTAAAAACCTCTAAGGATGGAGATTCCATCACCTCCCTAGGTAACCCATTCCAGTGCTTCACCACCCTCCTAGTGAAATAGTGTTTCCTAATATCCAACCTAGACCTCCCCCACTGCAACTTGAGACCATTGCTTCTTGTTCTGTCATCTGCCACCACTGAGAACAGCCGAGCTCCATCCTCTTTGGAATACTCCTTCATGTGGTTGAAGGCTGGTATCAAATCCCCCCTCACTCTTCTCTTCTGCAGACTAAATAACCCCAGTTCCCTTAGCCTCGCCTCGTAAGTCATGTGCCCCAGCCCCCTAATCATTTTCGTTGCCCTTTGCTGGACTCTCTCCAGTTTGTCCACATCCCTTCTGTAGTGGGGGACCAACACTGGGCGCAATACTCCAGGTGTGGCCTCACCAGCAGGGCCGGCTCCAAATTTTTTGCCGCCCCCCCAGCCCCGCCCCAACTCCACCCCTTCCCCGCCCCATTCCAACCCCTTATCCAAATCCCCAGCCTCTCCTCCTCCCCCGGGCGTGCCACATTTCCCCTCCTATCCCTCCCTCCCAGGCTTGCCACACGAATCAGCTGTTTTGCGGCAATCCTCCCAGCCACGCCTGCAGCCGTCTCCATCAATAATCTTATTGGCATTATTTAACTTGCTGGAGCTTCCCGATGCTAGGCGCTTTCCAAACACACAGGAAGCACCATGCCCACCTGGCTCAGGGTCTAAGGGCTTGTCTTCCCTGTGTGTTTGTACCCCGGGATAACTAACGACTGTGAGCTATCCTGCAGCAAAAACAGAGTGATGACAGGTACTTTACTGGGAACAGGCTAGGCAAGGTTAACCACAGGAGGAGAGAGATACCACTGACCTTGCCTACCTAGCTTGTGGTAAAAATGACGGGTGCCGGGTCTCCAGCAGGATTTTACAGTGAGATAACTACCCTGCATGTGTTATCTTGCTTTATAAAACCACCTTTATAAGCAGTGAAGAGAGAGCCTAAAAAAGATAAAGCCAGACAAAAAGCGTTTGTGAAAGGGATCTATCATGCAAGCAAATGGATCAGTGTGTTTGCTGTAAGTGTGGCTGTTTCTAATTTGGCTGGGTTAGAAGTTTGTCACAACTCAGAAGCGTAAGCAGGGCATAGCTTGGGTCAGTGCTTGAATGAGGGACTTTCCAGGAAAACCTAGATGGTGCAGGGTAGCTCAATGTATACATCACCAGAGAGCACATCTCTGTGATGATGGGGAGGAAGGGCTTTGCAGGTGTGAATCTGGAAGCATGACTCATCGGCATCATGTCCAGTGTCTACCAGTGAAACTCTGAGAGCACCCCACAGCAGCTTCCTAAGTAGAGGTGCTGGGTGAGATGTGAAGGGAAGGAGCAGTAGCTGGGGTTTGGTCCGCTCCACTACCGCCTGCTCCCCCGAGCGCGCCGCCGCTCTGCTTCTCCCCCCTCCCTCCCAGGCTTGCCGCAAAACAGCTGATTTTGCGGCAAGCAAAACCCTATCCCTACCCTCCAGCGTATCTACCTCTCCCCGCAGCTCAGTGTCATCTGCGAACTTGCTAAGGATGCAATTCATCCCATCATCCAGATCATTAACAAAGATGTTGAACAAAATCAGCCGCAGGACCGACCCCTGGGGCACTCCACTTGATACCGGCTGCCAACTAGATATCGAGCCATTGATCACTACCCGTTGAGCCCGACAATCTAGCCAGCTTTCTATCCACCTTATAGCATGTTCCTACTCACTGTACAGCATGAAGGAAATAAGCAAAGGACACTCTATGAACTAGTTATCATCCTGTACTTGGTAACCCCTAAAGAGCCTGCTGGCAGAGAGCAGCCACCCAATGACCCCTGAAGAATGAGGAAGTCACTGAGCCCCCAAATACATCAGAGGCAAAGATGGAGGAGGAGTCCCAGGGCTTGCTGAGGAAGGAGAAATGTTGCTGTGGGGAGTGAGGAAATGCAATTGGGGGGTGGGGGTGGGGGAAGAGGTTTGTGATTTTGGATCTTTCATGAGCATGAGGTGAGGTGGTTAAATGGAACTAGCCACCAACCCAGGACATACCTGAGTAGGTTTCACATGAATGTTTTGCACAGTTCTGCACTTTAATTGCCTTTGACTGTGTCTCAGAATACTACATTTTATACTATTGGTTCATAATTTGCAGCAGCATGTCAGCTCTGGCACTGTAATAGCAAAGGGTATTACAGTTAAGACAGAGTGCACTGGTAGAGATACAGGTAGAGGATGTTTGAACAGCATCTAGCCACTCCATGCATGACTCTAGCCAGTACATTCCCTCCCTCCATTTTTAGATGCACTAAAAAAAAATAAAAAATAAACCCCCCATTTTTAGAGTGAGCGCAAATGGAGACGAGACTCTCAGACCATCTCTCCCTAAAGTGTGACATTTTCCTAAAGTGTTATGAGCCAAGCAACAAACAAGCCATGGGGCATCCTAACCCAGACTGTAATTCAATTTGCCATGCTAGTGCTCCAATAGCAATCTGTCCTGCTGTTAGCCACCACTGTACTACTTCTGTGCAGTGTAGCTTGCCTCCAGAAATGGAGAATAGGGAGTGAAAATTACTCTGCCAGTGTGGAATATAAAAACATGACACATTGGTGTTTTGTGTTGTCATGTCAAGATAGAATAGCGTATCCAATGTTTATGTAAGTGGTGAAATGCATCCTTGTTCTAAATTAATTCCCAAAACCCTTTGATAGGGTTAGCTTTCCTATATCTTCCGCAAGACGGTACATTCCATGTGCATCCTATAAAGCACTCTCACTTTTTCCTGTGCACGTTTACAACAGATGTAAGCTGTACAGTCCTGGGAGAGTTTGTATATGGAAGCAACTGGCTATACTTAGAATACTGAAAAGTCACTAGAGTTACTAAGTCTGTTGGTAGGTTGTGTCCAGAATGAGCAAACAGGCTACGGTGAGCTTCGTTATGTCATTCTGGGGGGTTTTGTTGTTGTTGTTTTGTCTGAGACAATATTGTCTCTAACAAACCTGCCTATACTGTCTAATTCAATTCTGGTTGTGGGAGAGACAGTTGTGGGAGAGAGTAGAACAGTATATCTACTGCCGGGATAGCCAGCATGGAAAGAGAGCCTAAAACTTTTGTAATGCTTTAATACTTACTGTGTTAAAAATTGATGGGGAGAGGGATGGAAGAAAGGGGGAAAATATGTTTGGATATAAATACAACATAAAAGAATGCCTATATGAAACTCTAGGCACCTTTAGTATTAATTAAAAATACAGAATAATTACAAAGCCAAAACAACACATTAATCCTCACCCTTCACCACATAACAATCACTGGTCAACTATATATTATAATTCAGACCCTCCCATCCCCTATATTCTTTCTAGATAAAAACTAAGCTCTCTCTATAGCCATCTTAATTCTCCCCAAATGCCTTCTCAAACATGGGCTTTGCATCTTAGAGTTACAAAATCTATATCAAATTTGAATATATTTCAAAACCTCTATACAGCCCCCTTCCCAATTTCACCAGCCCCCCTGCAAACCCATCAGTTAGCTCAACACAAATACATTAGGCCTTCTCCTGCCATGCCATCAAGCATCGATTCCTCCTTTCCCCCCACCATCCCCAGTTCAAGCTCTCCCTGAGTCCATCAATATTCCATCCTACCAAGTCTAATAATTGTATGGTATCTTCCCCATCAGTTCTCTTCCTCCCATAAAGCATTAACCACATACATTTTTATGAAACTTGTTGACACTAAAAAACCATTGGTGTGTGAAGCTTCAGGATGCTGCTTATCATAATCAAAGTGTAAGGGATGATTCCTTCCCATTCCTATCTATCAAAGTTGTTATTCCATACAACTCTGCAATGATTTATTTAATGGCATAGAGAGTTCACTTATAAAGTTTGCGGACGATACCAAGCTGGGAGGGGTTGCAAGTGCTTTGGAGGATAGGATTAAAATTCAAAACAATCTGGACAAACTGGAGAAATGGTCTGAAGTAAATAGGATGAAATTCAATAAGGACAAATGCAAAGTACTCCATTTAGGAAGAAACAATCAGTTGTACAAATACAAATGGGAAATGACTTCCTAGGAAGGAGTACTGCCGTAAGCGATCTGCGGGTCATAAGCTAAGTGGACCACAAGCTAAATATGAGTCAACAGTGTAACGCTGTTGCAAAAAAAGCAAACATCATTCTGGGATGTATTAGTAGGAGTGTTGTAAGCAAGGCTGATTAGGCCTCAACTGGAGTATTGTATCCAGTTCTGGGCACCACATTTCAGGAAAGATGTGGACAAATTGGAGAAAATCCAGAGAAGAGCAACGAAAATTATTAAAGGTTTAGAAAACATGACCTGTAAGGGAAGACTGAAAAAAATGGGTTTGTTTAGTCTGGAAAAGAGAAGACTTAGAGGGGACACGATAACAGTTTCCAAGTACATAAAAGCTTGTTACAAGGAGGAGGGAGAAAAATTGTTCTTCTTAACCTCTGAGGATAGAACAAGAAGTAATGGGCTTAAATTGCAGCAAGGGAGGTTTAGGATGGACATTAGGAAAAACTTCCTAACTGTCAGGGTAGTTAGCACTGGAATATATTGCCTATGGAGGTTGTGGAATCTCCATCACTGGAGATTTTTAAGAGCAGGTTGGACAAATACCTGTCAGGAATGGTCTAGATAATACTTAGTCCTGCCATGAGTACAGAGGACTGGACTAGATGACCTCTTGAGGTCCCTTCCAGTTCTATGATTCTATGATATCTACTCTGCTGATCATAGGCCAGATTGTGCTTCAGGTGCATTAGAAGGGGGTGCACAGTAGGTAGGTTTGTCAAGAGGAATTACACACACTGCATGGGAGTAGGGTGACCAGATAGCAAGTGTGAAAAATCGGGACAGGGTGGGGGGTAATAAGAGCCTATAAAGAAAAAGACCCAAAAATCGGGACTGTCCCTATAAAATCGGGACGTCTGGTCACCCTACATGGGAGCCACATTCTGGCTCCCATGCAGCTGAAAAATTGACAGTGTGAAGCATCTTCTGCCATTCCTTTTCTTCCTGTATCAATGTAGAAGCTGTCTGGAATTTACCCTATTTTCATATTAGAAATTGGCCCAACCAAAACCTCTAATCCAAATACCCACAAACTTTGGGAAGTCTGGAACAGAGTTTAAGTAGGCCCGTCCATTTTTTCACCCCCTACTTGCTGTAGAAATGAGCAAATTTGAGTTCTTTGTTGTTTTGTTTTGTGTGTGTTTGTGGGGTAGTAGTTTTGGAGGAAGGGAGACTGATTGTATATGTCAGTATCAGGGACCAGACCAGCTGCTGTCCAGCTCCTAGCTAACTTGGCTACTAGAAAATCAATAAGCCCAGCTGCACTGCGTTGGAACTGGCAGAGTAGCCATAGCACCTGATATGGCTGCTGATTTAGTAGCCCAGCTTATAGCCTGGCTCCCACAGCAGATCAACAGCTGCTCAACATATACCATGCCTGCGGCTGCACTTGTCCTGCTCTTGCTTCCAAGCCCTTGCTCCAGCCTCCTTCCAGTCCCTGCTCCTCCTCAGTTCCAGCCCTGCTCCAGCTTCCTGCCTCATTCCTATCCTGCTCTGACCTTGTTTCCGAACCTGCTTCGGTTCCAGCCCTCTGCCTGCTCCGACTCCAGCCCCTGTTCCTCTCTGGCTTCTGGCTTCAATCCTCAGCTCCACCTCTGGCTAATGACTGCTTATCGTGTATTGACCCTTGGCTCATTCTGGACTCTGCCTCCGCACTCTAGACCCAGCTCTAACTGGTAGGCCGAACTCTCATTTAAACCACTAAGCCTGACCACCCACAACCCAGTCAGCAGAAGTTTGAGCAGACCAATACAAAGGATAGGGCCCCCCTCACCAACATGGACCCCACTGAGGCCAGTTTTTCCCTGGCAGAACTGATGGGGGCTGTACAGAACTTGCAGGCAGGTGTCCACCCTGCAGGTGCAGAATGTGGCCCTACAAACCCAGGCAGCTTCACTGATAACTCTGGCTCCAGCCTCCCAGGAGCTGAAGGCCCTGCTCCCAGGCACGTTTAATGGTGATCTTGGCCAGTTCTGAGTTTCCTAAACCTATGCTGGGTCCTTTTCTTGCTATACCCCCAAGCATTCCCCACAGACCAGGACTGAGGGCTCATCATTAGCCTGCTCACTGAGGAGGCCTTGGCCTGAGCCTCCCCAATTTTGGAACAGTTCAGCCCCCTCCTGAGCCAGTTGGAGCAGTTCATTCAGTTCATGTTCATTATCTTTGGTGACCCCACCGCACCTGAACCGTTGAAGCCATGCTGCAAACGCTATGGCAAGGACATTGATCAGCTGCCCAGTATGCTGCCAAATTCCATTGTCTCTCTGCTGACACCAAGTGGAATGAGGCCACACAGTGTCATAAGGTTCAACTTGAGCTGAAGGATGATGAGATGGCCATTCTGTGTCAATAACCCACTCAACCTACGTCAGCAATTCCGATACCACCTTACCAAGCAGCGCCATGAATGTGACCCAGCTCCTCAAGCCCTGACGATGCCCTTGCCTCCAATGCCTTAACCACACACCCTACTCCAGGGTCTGGAATATAATCGGGCCCACACATGTCTGTCTGAGGCTGAGACGCACCAACGCTAAACTTTGGGCCAGGGTCTGTATTGTGGGGGCAGAGGATATGTCACCCCAAGATGACTTCCAAAGATCAAAACAGTTTTGCTGTGGGAAATGCCAATCCCCAGACCTGATAAAGGGGGTCTGGGCTGGGCAGATCCCTTTCACCCTCCAGAGACTCTTGACCTCCATGTGCTTCTGTTGGGATGGCAGCACCTGTAAACTCATGCTTCTCGGACTGCCATTTGCAGCTCCTACTCCCGGTGAGCCCAGTGGTCTACCTGGAGGCTCTGTTTGACTTGGGGGCCTCAGGTAATTTTATGGACCAGGTTGCAGCTAAGGCCTATGGGACCCTACCTTGCATAACAATTCCCTGGAGCTGGTGGAAACCATTGATAGGCTGCTCCAGGACTCAAGATCTACCACCCATCAGGCCACTCCCTTAGAGGTTGTTACCTGCCAGAAGCACCAGGAGACCCTTCAGTTCAGATTGATTTGGGCCTCCCACTCTTCAGTCATCTTGGGAATGTCTTTTCTTGCTGCCCATGACCTGTGTATCCATTGGCAAAAAGGGACAATATGCTTTTGCTCCCAGTACTGCCAACAATTTGCCTTCCCAAGGGTATAGAGAGAACTGGTATCCTCTGCAACTTGTATCATCGTCCAGGGAACCCCTGCTGCAAGGGAATGGGACCACAGGAGATGGGGCACGTCCCCAGCTGACCTGTCTGCTGCCCCAAAATATCTCGCAAGTACCATGACTTTGCAGATGTATTTAACATGGGAAATGCAAATACCCTGCCCCTACACCACAAATATGACTGCCCAATCAACCTTCAGCCATGCACCAAAATTCCCTTCGGCCATATATACGCCCCTTCCAAACCAAACCAGAGCTCCAGGCCCTTCACATCTATCTGCAGGAGAGGTTTATCTTATCTGTCCATCTACCTCTCCAGCAGGGGCCATGATCTTCATTAAAAAGGATGGTTCCCTGAGACCCTGCACTGACTACCAGGCATTCAACAAGATGATGGTTCAGAACAGTTATCCACTTCCCCTCATTCACGAGCTCCTAGCCTGATTACAGTCTACCCAAATTTTTACGAAGTTAGACCTTAGCAGGGCCTATAAGCTAGTGCAAGTGTGAGAAGGAGATGATTGGAAAACCACCTTCCACACCTGGTATGGACACTTTGAATACTGGGTCATCCCATTCAGTCGGTGTAACGCTCATGTGATCTTCTAACATTTTATCAATGATATTTCTCAGAACATACTGGACCCATTATCTATCTTATTTTTTCAAGTGACCAAGCACAGCATGACCAGCATCTAAGGAGTGCCTTAGAAAGGCTTTTCCAACACTGCCTGTATGCCAAGCCAGAGAAATCGCAGTTCAAGAGGGACACAGTACAGTTTCTTGGCTACATCATCTCTCCTGAAGGACTGGCCATGGACCCACACAAAGTGACAGCCATCACTGACTGGGTAACACCCAGGAACATCTGTGGGGTGCAACTTTTTCTGAGCTTCAACAGCTTCTATAGATTCATCCAGAGTTTCTTGGGCCCAATCACAGTCCTCCTGCAGAAGGGAGCCATTATTCTTGGTCCTCAGAGGCATAAGTGGCAAGTGCCTAAAGGAATAATTCATCACAGCCCCTATTTTGGTTTACCCTGACCCAAGCCAGCCATTTACAGTAGAAGCAGATGCCTCGAACTTTGCATTGGGAGCAGTTCAGCATCACCCTTGCACTTTTACTTGTACAAGCTCACCTCAGTGGAGCAAAACTATCACATCTTTGACAAAGAGCTACTGGCCATCAAAGCAACCTTCAAGGAATGGCAGCATCTCCTGGAAGGTGCCAGGTTCCCAATCCAAGTCCTTACCAACTACAAGAACCTGGAATTCCTGAAGACAGCTCAGCATCTAAATCAGTGACAGGCCTGTTGGTCCCTCTTATTTACATGATTCAACTTCATGGTGACCTACTGCCCCTGGGACCAGGAATGGGAGGGCAGATACATTATATTGTGAACCTGATGAAGAGGATCCTCAAATCCAGGATCCTCAAATTGTCAAATTTCATTTTGGGTACCAATGTCCATGACCTTCCATATGTTCCCTATTGACCAACATCCCTTCGCAATTCAGAACCACCAAGCCCTAGACAGTGCCAATGCCCAGCCTGCCTCACCGGTTGCAATAGAATTCTGTACCCAATGGCCTACTGAGGCTCTAAGTCCTATGAATCTGCCACAATGCTCCTCTAGCAGGTTACTTTGGTCTATTCAAGACCCAGGCCCTGGTGTTGAGGAGTTTCAGGTGGCTGGCCCTCCACCCTTCGGTAGCAACTTATGTTCGGTCCTGTGACCTCTGTGCCTGGACCAAACCCCGCCCCCCCATGCAAAACTGCTCAGTCTCCTTCAACCCTTGCCCACTCCACCTCAGCCTTGGGCCATCGTATCAATGGATTTCATTGTGGAACTATCGCCCTCCCAAGTGTCCACTACAATTCTAGTGGTGGATGATTTCCTGATAAAGATGGCATATTTTATACCATGTTGCAGCCTCCCCACTGTTTGAAGACAACATCTTTCACCTTCATGAGTTGCCTACAAGCATAGTATGTGACTGGGGGGTCCCAGTTCGTTTCCTGCTTTTGGCAGGAATTTCTGCATCTCAGGGGTATCAAACCTTGTACCTCAACTGCTTAACATTCTAGTTCCAACAGTCAGGGACAGAGTCCTGGAGCAGTATGTACTATCAGCATTATTGGCTAGCAATGATTACCCACACCGAATTCACCTACAACTCCACACATGCTGTGACCCAACAGACAACTTTCTTCATGAATTATGGGTTCCACCCTTAGTATCACCCTGAAATTCCCCTCAACTTGCCAGTGCCCACTGTTGCGGACCTTACTCCACACATTTACAAGTACATGAAGAACTCAGGCACCAGTTAGAAGAGGCTAAGACAGCATACAGGCGCCACACCAACCAACACCATCAGCCGACCCCCACCTCACAGTAAGGGATAAGGTTTGGCTGTCTGCACAAAACCTGTGATCCACCAGTCTGTCTGCAAAGCTGCACCACAAGTATTTAAGGCCATTTGCAATCGTGGAACAACTTAACCCTGTAATTTTTCAATTGCAGCTGCCAGAATCCCTTAAGATTCGCCCCGTGTTCCATGGCTCCCTCTTGAAACCTTTTTTCAAGAATCCCTTCCCACACCGCACTACTCTGCCTCTTCCATCAATAATCAGGGCCAAGAGGAATACATCGTCCAGCAGATTCTAGACTCCTGCTGAGTCCGGGGAAGACTCCCATATCTGACTTACTAGGAGGGATACGGCCTGGAGGAGGGCTCATGGGAACCTATGAAACATGTCCACACCCTGGGCCTCCTGTGTGCCTTCCACTGGGCCTACCCAGAGAAACCTGGCCCCAGGGTTCCTAGGAGGCAGCCCCAAAAGGGGGGAAGTGCTATTAGGGACCAGACCAACTAGACCAGCTGATGGCCTGCTCCATGACTTGATTTGCTGCTAGGCAACCATTGAGCCAGGCTGCACTGCCTTGGAACTGACAGAGTAGCCACAGCAGCTCACTGGCTGCTGCTTTCCTATTGGGATCCAGGAAGTGGGCGAGCGGAAGCCTGCCTACTGCTAAAGGACCTCCCCCCAGCCTAAGGGGAGGATCCACAGGACCTGGAAGCCAAGTGATTCCGGGGGACAACTAATGAGATAACAGGGACAGGAGTGAGGTCAAAGTGCCAAATGAAGGGAACCGGATGGGGACACTGAGCAGAGAACCCCGGACAGCACCCACTGCTCCTCAAAGGAGTCAAGGGAGCCAGCGGACGCCGCCCAGAGGAACTCTGCCCGGATACGTGAACGGACAGAGAATCGGAAATAGGCCCCACAGTCACAGGAGTCTCCATCGGCCAACCTCCTCTCCCTGGTTTTATAGATGGCCATTTTAGCCAGGGCCAGGAGGAGGCTGCTTCTTTAGCAGGCAGGCTTGTAAGCCTAACTCCCACAGCAGATCTGTAGCTGTTAAATACACACCACACCCACAGCTGAGCTTGCGCTACTCCTGTTTCCAGTCCTTGCCCAGCCTGCTTCCAGTCCCTGCTTCTGCCCAGTTCCTGTCCTTTTCTGGCCTTGTTTCCAAACCTCTTCCTGCTCCACCTACTGCCAGCTCTAGCTCCAGCTCCAGTGCCTGTTCCCCTATGGCTTCTCATTTCTGGCTTCAATCCTCAGCTCCATGTCTGGTTAGCCTCTGGCTTCTGTCTCTCCAGTACTGACCCTCAGTTTGTTCCTGGACTCTTCCCCTCCCTGGACCCAGCTCTAACTGGTAGGCCGAATTCACGGCCCTGTTGGTGACAGTTTAATTTATAACCACCTATTAGCTTTTTGTGAGGGCCTAATTTAAATCCCTCTAATGTTACAGGGAGGCTTGTGGCTTTTTAATTTGGCTGTTTAGTTTAAAAACTAAATTCTGTACATGACATAGAACCAAAAAAGTATAAAGATGAATGAAGCTGGTACAGGACTGAAAGTGGTGAAAAGCCTTCATTCAGCCCCTTTGTCGCTGCTGGGCTGACTGACAGGAATCAAAGAAAAATGACAAGTCAGATAAGCCTAGTAAGTAACCCATGCCCACACGGCAGAGCAAAGCAAAAAACAAAAACAAAAACAAAACAAAAAAACACAAGGTCACTGCCAATCTGACCGGGGGAAAATTCCTTCTGGACCCCACATATGGTGATCAGTATGACCCTGAGCATGGGAGCATGAGCCAGCCAGCCAAGCACCTGAGTGAGAGAATTCTCAGTACTGCCTCAGAGCACCAGCCCACCCCATCCAGTATCCCTTTGTCACAGATTTACAGGCCATGCGCTATGCCCCAGCCTTTAAACACTCCCCTGGGAGTAATCCCTTTAGCATGCCATACCCACAACAGGTCACATTTTTCCACAAGGGTGAGCTACATAGGCTTAACACCTATGAGACAGAGGCCTTCAGACTCCAACGTATCTGTCTCTTATTGTGAGCTCTGAACAGAGAGTCCAGCTGAGCTAGATGCCTATTCAGAGACTTTTCACATCTTCAGGGATCAATGCATGTCAGTCAGTATTTGCAGCTACAGCATGTATCCTTTTCAAAACAGAGTAGGTTTTAATAGTCAACTGGAATACAGCGTTGGGAAGTCCTTAGATTAGCAAAGGTTAAGACAGTTCATGCAGGCCAAATGTGGCAACTGACATGAATATTGTTCACAAAAAATTACAGAAAATTTCCACTTTCATCACATCCATCTCCAGCTGTGGCAATCTCTGATGCTCCAGAGAAAGGAGACTACCCTCCCCCCCACCAAAAAATAAAAAACAAAAACAAAACAGAATGCTTGGGAGCTGGGCAAAGGAAATCCCTTCCTGTCCCCTGCAATTGATTGTCTGAAGCCCTGAAGCATTAGATTTTTAGGAACATAAAACATGAATACAAAGGAACCGCCAAGGTGGGCCCGGCTTCCACCCACAATAATCCCTATCATAAAATCCCACTAATATTTGTCAAGCTCTCTCTTAAAACTAATTGAGTGATCAGTTTATGTTCCATTTTATACTCCTATTTATTGGCCAAGAAGATTCTGCACCTTTAAATTAAGCAATTTGTTTCTTTATATTTATTATCTTGGAGCATTAAATGCCAAATAGCTTCAAAACTGACAAATGCCAGGATATAAGGGGATTGTAATGCAGTGTGACTTTAAAATCTGGATGTTTATTAGGCTTTTAAATTGTGGAGGGGACAAAGGAATAATAACAGAGTCCACACAGCTGCTGTTTTTTGGACTTGGGGAGAGGGTGGGGTAAGCAAAACTGTTCCCTTCCTTAGTAAAAACAACCTGCCTTATGGTGGTTTTTCCACTTTGTAAATGACTGCAGTGTAGGTCACTTCCAGATTATTACTAATGAAGCATTTACCTGTATTTCCACTACATATGCTTTTCAGGGTACCTTGCTTTGCCTGTATCACAACATGGAAATGGAGGGCTGTTGAGATGTAAAGGTTCTAGAATTTGGTACCTTATCTTTACAGGTCACCCGTATGTCCCCTTAGATTTTGTAATAATGACTTCATTTTTAAAAAACATTTTTCTTTCCCTAGAACAACAACATCTGTATCAGGGGTCGGCAACGTTCGGCACGCGGCTCACCAGGGTAAGCACCCTAGCGGGCCGGGCCAGTTTATTTACCTGCTGATGCGGCAGGTTCGGCCAATCACGACCCCCACTCGCCGCGGTTCGCCGTCCCGGGCCAATGGGGGCGGCGGGAAGCGGTACGGGCCGAGGGATGTGCTGGCCACGGCTTCCCACCACCCCCATTGGCCCGGGACAGCGAACCGCGGCGAGTGGGGGCCGCGATCGGCCGAACCTGCCGCATCAGCAGGTAAATAAACTGGCCCGGCCCGCTAGGGTGCTTACCCTGGCGAGCCGCGTGCCGAACGTTGCCGACCCCTGATCTGTATACTGCAGCTCCCCCAAAATTAAGGTGGTATAAGAAAGCTCAATTTTCACTTCCTCTTCCACATTAGAATCAGCAAAAGTTAGTATTCTCCGTACAAAACCCCCTATTCTGTAAATATATGCAGATACCTGGATTCTGATACTCAAGACAGACTTAGTACTACAGAGTCTGTTGACTGAAGGAAATACCTATGAGGGATTTGATATTTTACTAGAATACGGAAACCACTCTGATGCGATTTTGAACAGTGGATCTTTTAATTAGAGAATATAATTAACGTTATTTTCCAACAGGTTCCTTTTGCTTGCATTTCTGTACAACATTCATATATACTAGTCACGTTGTTTCTCCATATGCCATACATTTGTTTCAGGAACTGACAGAAAGAACACCTATCTATGCATTATAGCTGTTGTTACAGCCTTTGCCTTACTTACCAGATGAACAACTACTAGAGCATTCATCATCCAGTCCCTGTAATCTGATTAGACTTTCAGATGGATGGGAAGATTGCCATATATCAATGAACTGGGCCATAGCTTTTTCTCTTCATTCCCATCAGTCATGTTCCAGAATAGATGATATCATGATTTCAGCAATTACAAATACTTATTCAACTACATCTCTTTCCTTGATGTTTTATTTATTTATTTATTTTCATTTGTATATATTTGGTAGGCTCTCTGGGCAGCATTAAGTATCCTTTGTCACACAAGCTTGTTATGCCTTGCACTGACCTGAAGTCTGCTGTACTCAGATTCCTTTGTATTCTTCTTTTGTACACTACTTTTGAAAAAAAAAATATTATCTCCCGGTTTCATGGCTGTCATCATAGATAAACTACCTGCATTGAGACAGACCATCAGTGTCACTTCGTAAATCAGCCTATAGGGAGCAGTGAGAGTGGATGACTTTGCCTTCAAACAAAAGCATAGACAACCATGCAATTTCCTTGATATATTTGTTTTCTTCTAGCTAAAGAGGAAAGAATCTTGGATCTCTACACTGTATTCTCTTTCTCTTCCTATTTTAAGTCAGGATGCTACCAAACTTCCATTTATTATTACAGGCCACCTAAACCCACTTATTTAGCAGCAGTCAATTTCTTTGAAGTGGCATATAACTTTATGAAAACATTTCTTTGGAGTAGGATTATCTGAGAACATATTTAAAAACCCTCACCGAGCGTCTGATAACTAGCAGCACAAATGCTTTCCCTGGAAAAATTACTTATGACATTCAGACAGAAGCTCAGAATATCATTCACCAATTGATCAAAAATCTGATATGCTCACTTTTGATATATAATCCCGGACCACAATCAAATCAGCCAACAGAATACACAGTATATGGCATAAATTTTCCAGCAGATACATTATAATGCCAGTTACTATTTATCCAGTACTACCAAAAAGAAAATAGTAAAGACGATGTCTCTTAGTAGCCTGTTTCTCTCCTAACTATTGATGTCAACAACAAAGTCCAAATATCTGCAAACCAAATTGAAAAAAAGCTCTGAGGAGTTTAGAGACCTGCTCTTATGTAATGCCAACAGTTCCCGGTCGTTATCCGGGATCAAACCAGGGACTTCTGGAGCTTAACACATGAGCCTCTCTCTACTGCATGAGCTAAAAGACACATCTCTGTTAGCCAAGGGTGTAGCAGGCTCATCAATCACTAGCTGGCCTAGCTGCCACTAGAGGGGGACAGAGTGCCACACCAAGCAGGCATGGGTTACACTTGCTCCTACCAAAGTCAATGGCACGAGTCCCTCTAAGTCCATTGGGAGCAGAAATGGGCAGTAACAGCTAGATTATGCCACTGCAAAGGTTGGCAGCATCAGCCCTTAAATGAAGACATTTCCTTGGCTAGTATTTCTGTGTTGAACTTTGTACAACATTATATTATATATAACTTTGTTTGAAGAGGAGGCGGCGGCAGTGGAAATATGACATCACTGAATTCATTAACTAAACAGAGGAATCACAGAATAGGTATTATAAAAGCTCCCAAACTTTCTTCAGTGACAGAGGGAGAAGCCATGCAAATGGAGCCCTGTTCAGCACCTAAGCAGCACTGCTTGCATCACAGGTCCAGATTATTTCCTCACACCCCCCGACCTGCACTTTATTTTCAAAAGAACTTTTCCAGATAATATTGGTTTTTCCCATGTGCAGCATTAAGGATACAGTTTAAACACGTTGGTTTAACTAATCCATTTGGTGCTGGATTAAAAAAAATCAACACAAAAGATAATTCTGAGTCTCAGACAGTTTTGTCTTTATGTGTCTCCTTAAGGGAGAGAATTAAGATTGACAGTCAACTCTGACATTTTTCTCCTTCTTTACCTTCTAAGGCCCCATATAATCCTTCCAGTCCTCCCTATAATGAAGTCCATCTCTCACGCCCCTCACCTTTTGCTTATAGGACCCTATATCTCTTAGTCTAGGTTTCTGCTTTCTGGTGAAACACTCAGAAGAATGCATATGTGATACAGTGTCTCGGCTCAATGTGGCCAGGGTAGGGATACCCTCTGAATTGCCTAGTTTTTCTGGTTAGCATTCCAAACAACATGTTATGTATTTAAAAGTGATTAAAATATGTGTACGGAAACTTGTTTTCCAGAATGAGACACAAAAACATTGAAGCTGAAGGACACACTGCTATTTCATCTTCTATGCTCTTTGTAGCTTTCTTCACTTTTGAAATTAGTACTTTTATTTCTCCCTCTAATGTTGTCAAAGGAAAACCTGATCAGAAGGAGAATTTTTAATATGTTAACTTTTTGACTATGTCAGTAATTGAAAATGTCTACATAATCAGAATATATTCCACCACTTGCTACCGTGCTTCCTGTTTCCTACTCTGCAAATCTCCCATGTGGTATTAATTATATGGCAGTTTTTCCTCAATTGAAAGATGATGAGGCAATTAGCCCAAGAGTAGGATGTCCTGCTTTTGAAAGCTTGTTATGATTGTTGGACCACACTAGTAGAAGATATGCAAGAACTGAAAACCACAACCAAAACCCCCACAAAAGCCAACTATGTATTTTAGAGAGACAAGGTGGATGAGGTAATATCTTTTATTGGACCAACATCTGCTAGTGGAAGAGACAAGCTTTCGAGCTACACAGAGCTCAAATCAAGACCCCAAGGAAAATACGTATGAATTTACAAATGATAAGCATCATTACTGAATTATAATAATTGCGATGTCTTAAACTATTCTGCTCAGAGGATGCATATTTTTGCTTAAAGTACAAATCTGAAATGTATTTTTAACAATGGCATTGTGGGGTCTTATAGTTCTTTTCTCTGAGTGGCTTCCGGATCAAATGTGTTCAGTTTACAAGTAAAAATATGTTTTTTCTCACTGCCATCCCTGAAAACTAAAACTTAGGCCTAGTCTACAATTAAAATTAGGTATACATCACTACACCCCTGAGCACCATAGCTATGCCAACTTAACACCCAGTGTAGAGGTGGCTAGGTCGACGGAACAGTGCTTCCACCACCTGGGGAAGTGGATTACCTACAGTAACTGGGAAAAAAACCTTCTGTCACTGTAGGAAACAACTATGTTATAGTGCTACAGCGCCATAGTTGTGCTGGGCCTGTAGGATAGACAAGCACTTGGGAGCATCAAGCTAGCTACTTTCCTTTTCATGCATCATCATCTGTGATCAGGGTTGCATAAATCAGATTTTGTCCTCAGCCACATCTGTGCAACCTAATTCAATGGGAATTGCACAGGTGTGGCTGATTAAAATTTAGCATGCAGTTCTGTTGACAACAAACAAAAGGGAACAGCATCCATCTCTCTCTCTCAATTGTATTTTTTTCCCCATGGATAAAAAGAGCAAAAAGCAATTAAAAAGTATTTAGTCACATAGTCTTTGACCCTGCAGTAAGTTCCAATTGGGCACACGGATGCACCCTTATGGAGCCCCAGCAAAGTCAATGGAGCACTGTGCAGGCATACAGGTGCCCTCACACACTGCTTATTGCAGGGTCAGGGCCAAAATTAAGCAGATGTGATTCTGAACTTAGATCTCTTGAGTAAAAAGGTGCTATTTTTATACAGTAATTATTCAAAGTAGAACTTCACTTTAGTGCTCCGCCTTTGGACAAATTTATTGTCTATGGAATAAATATATTTTAAATAAAAGTATATGCTTTGACTATGGATATTTTGCATCCACCAAAGGAAGTTGGGAGAGAATTTAGCAGCACATACAAGTAATCAACCCTTTTAGAGATCCTGTTTGGGCTCTGAAATTCTCTTTCATAAGGTGAGAACTGGATTGCGCACATAGTAGAGACTTTTGTTCTTACTGTGATTAGCAATTCTATTTTCAATAGGTAGAAACATCCAACAGATTTAGAGATCAAATGTCAAAAATATTTAATCATATCTTCATTAACGACTTAGATATTGGCATAGAAAGTACGCTTATTAAGTTTGCGGATGATACCAAACTGGGAGGGATTGCAACTGCTTTGGAGGACAGGGTCATAATTCAAAATGATCTGGACAAATTGGAGAAATGGTCTGAGTTAAACAGGATGAAGTTTAACAAAGACAAATGCAAAGTGCTCCACTTAGGAAGAAAAAATCAGTTTCACACATACAGAATGGGAAGAGACTGTCTAGAAAGGAGTACGGCAGAAAGGGATCTAGGGGTTATAGTGGACCACAAGCTAAATATGAGTCAACAGTGTGATGCTGTTGCAAAAAAAGCAAACATGATTCTGGGATGTATTAACAGGTGTGTTGTGAGCAAGAAACAAGAAGTCATTCTTCCGCTCTACTCTGCTCTGGTTAGGCCTCAGCTGGAGTATTGTGTCCAGTTCTGGGCACCGCATTTCAAGAAAGATGTGGAGAAATTGGAAAGGGTCCAGAGAAGAGCAACAAGAATGATTAAAGGTCTTGAGAACATGACCTATGAAGGAAGGCTGAAAGAATTGGGTTTGTTTAGTTTGGAAAAGAGAAGACTGAGAGGGGACATGATAGCAGTTTTCAGGTATCTAAAAGGGTGTCATAAGGAGGAGGGAGAAAACTTGTTCACCTTAGCCTCTAAGGATAGAACAAGAAGCAATGGACTTAAACTGCAGCAAGGGAGGTCTAGGTTGGACATTAGGAAAAAGTTCCTAACTGTCAGGGTGGTTAAACACTGGAATAAATTGCCTAGGGAGGTTGTGGAATCTCCATCTCTGGAGATATTTAAGAGTAGGTTAGATAAATGTCTATCAGGGATGGTCTAGACAGTATTTGGTCCTGCCATGCGGGCAGGGGACTGGACTCGATGACCTCTCGAGGTCCCTTCCAGTCCTAGAATCTATGAATCTATGAATCTATAAGGGTTTTGCTATTGTTTAAAACTGAATAGGGTCAGTTGAGCACCCTTATGTTCTATTCAAGTATCTGGTAGTTATCAAAGAATTGCAATTTAAAAATGTGTAATAATTCACTGAAGTACAAAACTACATCTCTGTTTCTTTCAAAAATATTTTCCCAGTTGAAATTACCTTCCTTCCCACAGCTCAGGGCATTACAAGTCCCATAACATAAGGGAGAAACTGAATTAAGTGCAAGTGTTCAAATAATTGATTTTCTTTGGTTTGCAATAAGAGGATTTCACTGTACAACTTAGATTTTCAGAGTGCAAAGACACATCTGGTGTCCCCGGAATGAGAGAATGCAGCTATGTTTTGAGTTCTGGGAAACCTTTAGAATGTTTCAAAAAGATCTAGCAATTTTCCACGGCAAACTGGGTTACTCAAGGCATTGCTAATACTGGGATACAGAGCCTTTCATCAGTTCAAACGTGACACGGCCCAGGTTGATAGCAATTAGACTATCTGACAGCACTTCACTGATTTATGTGCCATAAGTATTTATTTTTGATTTATAAAATGTGCCCCCTACAATGTCTCAAGTAGCATGTACAAAGTCTAACAAAATATACTGTTTTTGCTACGAAACAACATAAAAAGGACATCCCTCCAAGATATAAAAGTCCACCATTCTGCCTTAGAAAAAGGCCTGAGTGAAGGGATTCATTTTAAAGGTCACTCGACCACTGCTAGATTATTAAATTCCAAAGTCAAGGACTCTCCATGGACACTGCACTGCCACCACTATACAGACTGTTAAATTTAAGGCTGAAGACCACACTTGCCTCACTTGTTGTCACGGTATACAGGGAAAGAGGCAATCTCTGAGATAGTCAGGATCCAAATACATAGCTCTCTAAATCCAAATCAATTTGAATTGCACCCAAAGGTCAATAGGAAGCTAGTGCAACTCCTGAAGAACTGAGGCGATATGTTCCCTGTGAATGATTCTGTCTAAAAAGATGGACAGGCATATTATGCCCCAGAGGTAGCTTCTGAGCAGTGTTCAGCATCAGTCCCATGTAAAGTGCACTGCAGTAACCAATCCAGAAGTCAAAGGCATGGGAAAGTTGGGTATGGTCCACTTGTGAAAGAAAGAATCGTGAAGGTAGTATTGTCTAGTGGCCTGAGAATGGAGCTAGGAGCCAAGAACTCAAGTTTTAATTCCAGCTTTGCCACTGGCTCACTGTGCAGTCTTGAACAAATCATTTAACTTCAATGTGCCTTAGGTTTCCTATCTATAAAAAGGGGATAATAATTAAGTTGTCTACTTTCACAGCGATGTTGTGAAGCTTAGACTATGTCTACACTTGTAGTGTGATTTTCTGGCTTGAGTAGACATACTTCTGCTAGCTCTCATCGAGCTAGTGTGTCACAAATAGCGTAGCTGCAATAGCCTGGTCAGCGATGAATGGCAGCATAGGCCAGCCACCCTGAGTACAAAACTACTTGGGACAGCTAGCCTGCCTCACTGCTCATCCCTATCCATGCCACCTTAGCTACACTTCTATTTTATACATGCTAACTCAAAGGGAGCTGGTGTGAGTACATCTATTTGAGCTAGGAATTGCACCCTCAGCTCCAAGTGTAGATGCAGCCTTAGTTCGTGTTTGTAAAGCCCTATGTAAAAATAATGCCCTATGTAAGTGATTAAAAATTATTAAAGGATCACAAACACCTAATCAGCCACATTCACCAACCCCATCTTGAATTCCAGGAGCAGCTGGGCTTAAGAGGAGTATCTCCACACAGGGAACATTTTAGACAAACCTTCACATCCAACCTTCCAGCACTAGGGACTTGTCTCGACTAGGCTGTAAAAGATCATAGGTATAGATCATGTTAGCTTGCTTAATCTAACTAACACCTTCTAAAAGGCTAGTGTAGACAAGGAAGGAGTATTCTTTAACTCATGCTAAACTGGTGAAGTTAAAACCTAAGGAGGGAGGGGGGATGTCTAAGGCTTTGACTTGACCAGCTTAGCATGAGGAAGTGCAACTTCCTTGTCTTGACTAGAGTTTTAGTCAAATCTTTAAATCCTAGTCAAGACAGGATTAGAAGAAAAGTGGTGATGGTTCTGTGAGGCCTTAGAGGGAGAAACTAAAAGGAATAGGGCAGTGAAATCCTAGGCATGCTGAAGACACCCAGGTGGCTATGTAGGATTTGATTTATTGGCACTGGTTCTTCAAGTTTTTAGATGCCTTCCTCCAGCATGCCCTGTTTCTCTCTGCTCCCAGAATCTCATTTGTTAGATTTATTCTTTCTCCAGAATTTCCTATTCTTTCCCCATTTTCAGGACTATTTCTCTGGGTTTCCAAGGCACAAATTCCATCTCTGTCTGTTGATACCTATTATGATGAATGGCCATCAGAGATTCTTCCTTTGGATTCTTTTTTGCCTCTAAATCCACTAATAGGTACTGAAAGGAAATTCCACAAACAACAAATACAAAACAGTTTGTATAGTGCGAGTCCTATACAAGTTGTCATGAAGGACCATGCGGGCTAATAAACAGGGTGTCACTGGTTTTCTAAAAGTAGAGGCTAGCTAAGGGCTTTAACAGCTTTTTGAATAAATCCTTGGGTGTCACACTGTATTCTTAACCAATGTACATGATAAGTATTGGAAGAACAACTAAACTTCCACCGATGCCAGCTTTCTGCAGCCCTGCCCCAACCAGCATTTAGACTAGGCTGTGAAAGGGTTCGCACCTTTGCAGCCGCAGCCAGGCTTCTCTCACACAGAGTGTAATAAATTACGGTACTAGCACAAGGTATAGAAATAAGAAGATTAATTCTTTTTAACAAGAGGTCCTATTGCTGTTTGCATCACTAATACTAAATCATTTGTTTCATAATCTCGCTAAGAAATCTCACGCTCCTGGATCCCCAAACAAAACAAGACAAGCAGACATTGACTATAGAGCTGGAGCATGCTGTTCAGCAGAGTTTCAGACTTGAGAGGACAAGCCCATCAAAGCTCATGAACTCACATTCATCAGTGGACGGCTATTTGCCCCTTAGGCTCATTTTGCATCACAAGGCACATTAGTCTGGACATGAAAAATGACCCCATAATGTGGAAAATTGTGCCAAGAAGCCAGTTTATGATTAAAATTGCTCCAAGCCTCATAGACAAGAAAGGAGCTCAAGATGTATATAAACACTCAGAACAGATCAGTTCATAATCTGGAACCTGGTTTTTATTTTGGTCGTGTATAAGTACAGCTGAAAGCTTGTTTGGTTTAACAGAAACTTAGAATGATTTGCAGTGGATCGGGAGTGGGGGATGGATTTAACCCTAAGTCTATGCTGAGTGTTTAGTTTTCTCTTGGAAACATACCTGGCTTCAGCTGAGGAGAAAAGGCAGCTTAATGTACCGAAATGTACATTTTCCCCTTTATTTCCATGTTCAATTAACATGAAGAACACTGAAGGTAATCAGCTGGCAACATATTCAAATCAATAAAAGAAAAACATGAATCATCTTCAAGCAGGCATTCATAATTTATTAAGTAGGAACAATAAATAAAAAAAATTATCTAGTTGAATGGTGCAGTGATAAATATCAGAAACGGGAAAACAGTGTAAAATGATGGATTGGGACAGAGAGCTCATGAAACAGATGAGAGACTAGGATGTAGGAAAACAGAAGTCAAACTTTGGACAAAGGATTTTATAAATGAGAGAAGGAAAAAAGTCAAACTCAAGAAGCTATTGTACAATTTTAAGGGGACTTCTACCTCCATGCGATTTTGTAAACTTATGTTAATCAAGATAGTACAGATATCAGATAGCAATACACAAAGGAAACTTTTTCTTCCTCCGCTTATTACATGTAAGTTTTCAAAAGTATTTCATTTTTCCAGTAACTCACTGAAGTTCTGAAAGAACGGCACACATATTAAAAAGATTAGTTTAAGCCACAGTTCAGAAGTAGCTCGACAATTTTGACTTACAAATTAAATTAATTTTGTTACAGTGTCCCCCTAAAAATCAGGTGATAAGAACTATTCATGTGATCTGTAGTTTCACAGTCTCCACATAGATACTTTGGATGGCAGAAAAAGTGTCAAATAGAGTGCTATGTATTACTAATATTGTTTTCTGAGGTTCTACCTTGGAAATGTCAGTCTTTTAAAACAACTCAACTGCTTTTTAACTGCAGTCCCTGAAAAATGGACAAGTTGGCAATGGAATGAATCATAGCTAAGGGCTTGATTCAAAGCCCATGGAAGGAAATTGAAAGATTCCCATTGACTTTAATGGTTTAGGATTGGACTGCATATTATATAATATCATTCATCTAAATAATTCATCCTGTCCAGAAGTGTCTGACTGCCTTCTCCCTTTCCAACAGTTTGATGCGGACAGGGACGAAGAGGAAGTTTTCTATGACATAAGCATGGCAGTCGACAATAAGCTATTTCCTCCCAAAGAGGCAGTGGCAGGTGAGTTACTGTACAAGCATAAGAAACTGTTCACTTTCAACATCAAATGTAGCAGTGATGTCTGTTTTTCATACCCATCAAATATTGACGAAAACACTGAAACAAACTCTTGACTTCTTCCCCACCCCATCGAAATTGCTATTGCTCTCAGCGAGAGAAGGTGGCTGAGGTGATATCTTTTATTGGACCAACTTCTGTTGGTGAAAGAGACAAGCTTTCAAGCCACACAGAGCTCTTCTTCAGGCCTGGGAAGGAAATTGTATGTTTCACCATTTGAATGGGCAAATATTTGGAGAATTGACAGAATAGGAATCAGCATGGCTTGGATATGAGATCTCAGTGGGGGACCACAGAAAGGCACAAATTGGGTGTGTCACCCACAGAACAGGTTGCATTCAGTGGCTCTACAGATTGCATAGACCCACATAGCCAAAAACCCATTGCAAGAGGAGCAGCAGGCAGCATCTGCTACTCCTCCAATACCCACATTAGCTGTCAATGAGCTCCGCGACACATGTTGGAGGATTTTTCCCCCTCAGCCCTTCTGTGTTAGAGTGAATTTTCATGTGAACAGGAACCTTGTACCTGCCTTTGTCCTCCTTCAAGATAGGGTTCAAAAGTGAGGTAATCCAGTCTCCAGGCTAAGAGCTATCACTTCAGTAATTAGCCTTTTCTCATATCAAACTTGGGCATCAGACCAAAGAGGATACAGTCAGTTGGGTACCTCTCTTTTTCAGAAAGCATGTGAGGATTAATAAAATAGCAGGCAATTAAAGGCTCTTTGCTTGTTTCAATAATGTTTGTAAAAGTATTTAGCCCCAGTTCATTTTGTCTTTAAACTGTTAGCATAATTGCAGATGTAATTTGGTTCATAGTGGCTAACACAGACATTATTTTCTGAACACATTCATGGCTTCACATCATCATATTTGATATGCCAAACCTTGAACTACTCTGACAAGATCCATGTGCAATCACCTATACAACAAATATTTGGAGAAAGAAAGCTATTCAGTGTGCTCGTAGATGATAACGATATTCTTTTTCATTGTGGCTTCCTGAGATATATTAAGACTGTTGCCAAAAGCAACAATCTGTCATGAAATTCCACCACTAAAGATTGCAATAAATTTTGTATTAGAAACATTTTACTGAGAGCAAAATGGAACTGTTATTCTAATACCAATCAATTATCTTTTTTTTTTTAATTATCTTTCCCTGGAAGATGGTTTTCTAAGTATTTCTCTGACTTGGAATGCTGAAATGTAAGACTTATTAAATGAGTTAGACCATTCTTCAGAGAATTTAATAAACTAAAAGGACAATTTGACTGTATTAAACCTAATTTTTTTAACTATACAGACAAACCTAGGTTTCACGGAATTTTTTAAAAATTATTTTTATGACAATGTCAAATGTAGAAAGCGCAAATGCAGTTGTTCTTAAAAAGATATATTGTGTAAGGATATTTGAGCCTTATGGACTGCAAATAAAAAAAAATATTTAAGTTTGTGTGGGACTATATTAACTCTACGTTACTGAAATACAAATGGTCCAAACAGCTGCTTAATTAATTTGCATCAATGTGATTCTGCTACCTTTTAATGGCAAATTAACAGCAGCTAAATTTAGACAGATCAGCATAATTTGACTCAATGATATAAATGAACATAATAAATTAACACTGGGGTACATTTCTGTGCTAGGATCCAGACATCTGTTATACGTATCCGCCCATGAGTTATACCTTGATAATAGTTTTTCACTAACAGTTCTGTGCAATTCAGCTTCATAACGACAAAAGAGGTGTCAAAATTTGAGCCAAATCTTTACTAAAAATGAACTCTCAATTTACAAGATAGCATAAATGCTGCCCTTTGTGTTGAAGATGCAAAGTTTAGCACAAAAGCAAATAAAATTGTCTGAAGTACTTTCTTCCTTCAATAACTTCTTCCTCTTTGTGGAGCTGATTATTTAGCTAAGGGAGCTCCAATAAAGAAGTAAACTGAAATTTTTTAAAAATGTACTCAACTGTAATAAAATCCTTTCCATTTGTCCCCTTTGGAAAACAGTACACATGAAAATTAACTGATTTCTCCCCAGCCCCATATATACATACATGTCAAAACTGAAAGAGGTATTTCAGGTTATAAATGCACCTTTTCAGATCAGGTCTTGGTTTTTGCATTCTGTGACCCCATTCCAGCATAACATTTAAGCATTTGTGTAACTTTAAGTACATGAGTAGCCCATTGAAGCCAATAGGATTACTGAGATATCTATGGGTAGCTCTGATGTAAATTGTCATGTGCGTAATGTTAAGCAAGCATTTAAATGCTGTAATGGAATGGGACAATGGAATGCAAAATGATCCACACCAGCTAAGGATGTACCCCTTGGTGTTAACCATGTGCTAAAGTGCTTTGCAGCCTATATCTGTGTACAAGCTTAACATTAGGAAGAAAGATGCAAAAAAAAAAAAAAAAACAATATTAATTAAACCTTGTTTATGATTGCAGGGTATTACCAGACCACTGCTATATATAGACTAGCCATGAACATGCACTGATATTTTAAAGAAAACATTTGACAACTCTTTCTTCATCCACTTATTTGCCTGGTCCTGAGTTCAGAATTCTTTGTTTCCCCATTAATACTGATAACAGCAACACCAGTTTAGCATAAGCCTTCTGAAACTTGGTACAGAAAGTTTTAAGCAAACTTGGGTTGAGACTTAAAACATCCACCATCTTTCTGACTTCCCCCACATCTTTCAAGGTCTTCTAGTGTGTCAGTGGCAGTTCCCATCCCCATCTTCATCACTTCCATTATTATACAGGTTGATCAACTAGCCCTCTCCGACTCCCATTCTCCTTAGTGGATGTCCAGCAAGCCTGCTCTCTTCCCGTACCATCCCTGTAGTAGCAGGCTTTAGTGTGGGTCCAGAAAGTTAGGTGTGCTCCCCCTAACAGTACAGTCAGACTGGCAAACTACCTACCCCATTCTCCACTCCTATCAATACTGCAGCAATGGTGTCCAAAAGCTCCACTATGTCCCTACTGCTTTTCCTTATTCTCGCAATAGCCTCTTACTACAGTGTACTGCAGGGCATCTCTTTTAGGTTTTTTTATTTCACTCACCAAAAGCATAGCTCTCTGTAGAATATTCAGAGAGTGACAGATGGTTTTCCTTTCGCTAAGTTCTCAGTGAAAACAAGAAAGAAAAAAAAATCTCTCCATTTATCCTACCCTTTCTTGAACCTTGCAAAAGAGTTGGGACTTCTGCAGAGAAAACAAGCCTCAGAGTTCAAGGAAAAACTGCCTTAGACAATTTTCCATGTTAAAAATACAGAACTATTATGGCTTTTCTAGTTTAAAATATATTGTGTGTGACCATTAACTTTCAGCCCAATCTTTACATTAAAAGTTTGTGGTAGTCTATTTCCCTAAAAAGGACGTAGCTTCTAAATTCAATATTTAATGTTAATGTTCCTAGTTAGGGAGGAGACATATTGCTCCCAGTAGATAAGGAATATTAGTGATAGTTAATCAAATATTGTAAAAAAGTGCCTTTAAAAATAATTGGCAGTTCAAGGTAGGTCATTCTCAATCAAGATTCAGGCTTAGTTGTCTACCTTTATGCAATATTAAGATTGAGACTTCAGTTGCATAAAATACAAGAAACTTAATTAAGCTTCTCATAGTAATCTTAATTCTGTTCTCTTGCACCTATCTATAAAAACAGGTATTTTCATTAGAACACCTCACAAAACACCTATACCAACGTACAGAATGCAGCACAGGTGCATCTCCGATTATAAAGATGGGGAAAGTGTAATCCCTTTCTATTGTATTAATATAACAAATTGTTAATGTATACAAGAACATTTTTTTAAAAAACCCACACAAACAGATGGTGGGCCAATCCATCCCTGGTGTAAATCCCATAAAGTCAACAAGCTGCATCAAGGATGAATTTGGCCAATTATAATATAGATTGCAAATTAAACAGCATTGGAGTCATCTCCTTTTACAAAGCTTTATGGTTTTACTCATCATGCTATCCAGTTCTGCTCCTCATGTTCTCTCTCTTATTGTTCATCTCACCACCTACACAGATTATTACTATGTAAATGTTAAAAATAAACAAAAATAGCTGATGCTTAAATGAATTGGGAACTACAAAACAGTAAAGCCTTTGGGGATAGTGCATGATACAGACAGCTCTCCATATACACAGTAAAATAAGGATTAGCTTTAATAGTGAAAAAAAACATTTAATCAAAAGATCAGTGGCAGCGTTAAGACTATGGCCTTGGCTACACTTGCGAGTTACAGCACAATAAAGCAGCCCCAGGCAGCTTGGCTCACTCCCCGTCCACACTGGCAAGGCACATAGAGCGCTCTGACTCCGCAGCTACAGCACTGCTGGTACTCCACCTCGACCACGGCACCAGTGTGAATGAGGTGTTGCGTTACTGCGCTGTGATCAGCCTCCGGAAATGTCCCATAATCCCCTTACGTCAAGTGGCCACTCTTGTCATTGTTGTGAAATGCCCTTTCAAAGCTCCGTTTCGGAGAAGCTGGCTGCTTATCAGCTCCAAAAAAAAGCAAACATTTACTGTTTGCTTTGAGTGAGTGAGAGAGAGGCGGGGGGTGGGGGGGAAGTCTGAACTTACAAAACAGCATGCTGACACACTCTCAGCACCACAAAAACCCACTCTCTCTCCCCCCACATAGACACAACACACTACCTGTCACACTCCACCCCACCCCCATTTGAAAAGCACATTGCAGTCACTTGCATGCTGGGATAGCTTCCCATATTGCACCGCTCCCAATGCCGCTGCAAGTGCCACAAATGTGGCCACGCCAGTGCGCTTGAAGCTATCAGTGTGGACAGACTGCAGCGCTTTCCTACTGCGATCTACGAAGGCAGGTTTAACTCACAGCGCTCTACATCTGCAAGTGTAGCCATGCCCTATGTGGTCAATAGTGCCTGTTCCTCCCGAAGATATTTTGCTGCATGATCACACATGCAACCCAACAGAACATCATTCCTGCTTCCCCATCCATAACCCTGACTGATGACAGCGGGTCACAACAAAAATTATATTTATTAGCTGCTCTAGTGTTCTTCACTGCTCCCAAATTGGTAAATGGTGCTTAGGCCCTCAGCGGGCTTCTTGACAGCTAATTTGTAGCTGCAGTCTAGAATGGACTCAAAATTTGGGTCCTAGATTTTCTCATTATTTGAATTTGTTATAACGTTAGGGTTTAAAATTCTGTAAATCAGTGGAGTGATGACAAGTTGAAAGTTAAATAAGAGTAGTAAATTTTGTTTTTAATTAGTCTACTGAAGTGATGGCAAAAAACTAGAAGATATACTGAGTTTATGTTATCAGGAACTCAAATAATCTTGTAACAATATGCCCATTGAAACTTTTCATAAGTCCCAAATACTGGTGGGCTGTGATGAGCTATGAAAGGGGCTAAATTATTACTCCAGTAGAGGGAACAGGGAACCCTTCCTTTCCCCAGAACACAGGGGACTGCCATAATCCATCTGCCAGCACTGGGGAGTTGTTGCTGGCAGAACTGGTGGTCCCAGAATAGATGTTTCTGGGATGCAGGTGCTAGGGGCCTGCTTCTATCCTGTATGTTGGTACATCTGGACTAAGAGATTGATAGATGTTCCTACCACACCAGTTTCGCCCTGGACACCTCCAGCACCTCTGGAGGTATTGAGCTCTATTTTTCCAATGCCCTGCAGTCATTTACATCAGAGCAAAGCAAATGTAAAATGCAACCATTCTGATTTACTAGTATACACAAAGTAGATTATGTCTTTCTCAGTCTATTGAGAACCATTAATTGATCCCTTTGTGTATAAAATTATGTTTACTCTTCACCAACTTTATAGTTAATTAAAATTCCAGTAACATTTTTGTAGTGCATTGCACAGTGTACAACACTTTGCAGAATACATGAAAGGCACTGTAATTCAGACAGTATACTAATCACATTAGCCACTCATTATTAGGATTGTTGTAGCTTTTAAAAGACATCTCTAAAGAACAATCACACAGATTGGTATTCTTTCACATACAAGTGACTCCTTGGCTAAGTTTTGTTTAAAAAAAACCCAAACATATGGACAATGAAAGAACCAGATTGAGATTGGAAATATAACTATGTCCCATCATGTGAAGTGAAAACTGCCAGTCCATTTCTGAAGTTTAATTTCCTTTCATATTTTAGGGCCAAATGAACTTGATCTAAGTCTGATTATGGATTCTGGAGATGTCGCTGATACCGAATTTGACTTTGAAGACCAGGTAATTGCTTATTTAAGTATCTCTTCTCACACACACCTGCACACATACACCCCCCCCCATACTTTAGTCTCTTCACTCATTGCTTTCTAGTTTATGTATATGCTTTGTTTTGCCTGAGCAAGAGGGATGAAATGAATAGTTACACTTAAGGGCTTTTGTTGTGCCATGTAAGCAAATATGTCATAGTGAAGTAGCTATTTGCTTATGGGAAAGCAATGAAGATTACTTTGGTTTCAAAGCCCTATTCTCCATCCCTTCCATTTTGCAGTTTTCTCCATGCAGTTCAGAATGGTGGCACATGTGGTTCTGTCATGCTCCATTTCCCTGCCTCTCTAGGTGTATCCCATTTAGAGTAGGAGCAATGGTTAAACATATTTTAGAGGAGATGGGTTAAAAAGAAAAAGATGAGGAATGTAACCAAAACCCAAGCAAACATATTCTCCACTTGAAATGGAGTTTTAAAAAAGTGTTTGTGTTAAGAGCAACCCTCCTATCAACTGCAATCTCATCGCTGTTGTGGGGTCAAATTCAGACAGCCTTTTCCAAGTCCATGGAAAAAGAGGTGGTCAGACGGTGTGTCACCCTACTCTTTAACCCATGGAAGTATGAAAAGGCAGGACCTAGAGTCAAAGGATGGGCTCAGCCTGTTTATAGTATGTATGTGCCCTGCCCTAGTTTCCCCTCCTTTCTCACAGGTTACTCCTGCCATGGCAAAATCAGTCTGGAAGGGACTATGCATAGAGCCACAGCCTGTCACAATACAGGTCCACACTAGAGTTACGGTATGCCACACATCTGTTAGAGAAATGGAAAAGGGCCTGAATATTGTCCTGTTAAGTATATCATCATTGAAAGATTGAATAAAGTCAGAAAATCTCTGCTGAGGGCCATCTCCCTATTGCACTAGCATATTTTAAAATTAGATTTTTATAATTCTGCCTTTCACATTTTCATTTCCTCATTTGCATATTTGTTCTTCGGTTTTCTTTTGCCAAATCTGATGCAAACACCTTCAAAGTCTAATATATTCTACCCTCACTTACTCCTCCTCCAGTTTTACTCCCAGTCCTTTCCCTTAACTGTTCTTTACAGCTCTTCCCATTCCCAGCTTTTTGACTCTGTCTCACTTCTGTCCATCAAGCAGCCTTGCTCTCCCTTCCAAACCTTCCTTAAAGCACATACTTCCACCAGTCGTTCCTAAGTTGGCCTCTTTGCCAATGAGCTCCTTAAGTTTCCTTTGGTTTTGCCTGGTTTTGGTTAGGTCTAACTCTTTAGGGCAGAGAGAGGGTCTGTTAGCTTTGTAATGCAGAGTGTACCATTGCAGTGCTATACAAATCCATAAAAGAATAATCATGCATTTTTAATTTTTAAACGACAGATATGTGGGTTCCCTTGGCAAAGTATGAGTCCCTGGAGAAACAGCACACCTTAGTCCACAATCTGTGTACATAAAACCAAATTATTTTATCTGGGCCTTAAAAGTGCAGCTCATGGTTACAAAACAAGATTAACAGGAAAAATGTGAAATTGCTAATTTCATAGTATTGAGTCATTGCATGTATGGTTGGGTTTGGAGGCGGAGGGTTAAACTTATTTGTTTTTTAGCCATATGTTTTGTTACGAAGGCTGATATGGCACCATATACAATTCATTAATTGCAAGTCTTCCTCCCACTGCTTGGGGTTGACTGTCATTCCTGCCCAGAGCAGCAAATTGTCAGGTTGGCAATTAAGCAAGATTGTTGTCAAATAGGGTAAAAAGGAGAGGAAAAAAGCGGATTTGAAAACCTCCTAGCCATAAGTACCAGAGACATCTGGTGCAGTTTTAAAGCAGCTCATTGATAATGGCTGCCTTCATCCGGTAGTGGGAATTACTAATATGGCCATTGATTCAAAGGTCAGGAAAACAGGTCAAGTAAAAAAAATAAAACCCACAAGACAGATTTCTATTATTATTGATTGTTGTGTCTCTAAATCTGTGATGGGCATTTTACAGAAATGGATAGAAGAAACCCAGTTCTATCCAGAAGCACTTACAATCTAAATTTAGGCATGACACAAGTGAGGGAATATATGAAAGAAAGGAAGAGAGAGATTAGGATATGGGTTACAATCATTACGTACGTACACATCTGAAAGACTAAATTAGAAATGATCCTCAATATAAGGTAATGTAAAATGAAGTAGATTACTAGACTATGTGGAACTGCTTGTATTCAGTGCTGGAACACATTTTGACTAGGACAGTGACTTAATATCCCCAGTGACTTACTGCGTGACACATTATTTAGTAATTGTCTCAAGCACCAACACCCTCTACAATGCGGCTCTCAAGTGAGGTAGGGATGCATGTCTAGATACAAGTGTGTCATGTGAGGATATTATTGCATAGAACAGCTATCAGGAGGAATGTGAGGGGTAAGTGGGTTGGTTTCCAAGCAACCTTATGCAGCTGAGCTGCTAAAATAATGGTTGAGATTTAGCAGAACATCTTGGTAGCCACTGAGCAATTAGAGATAAATGCATTTGTGAGTTACTGCTATAAGGCATGTGCTGCTTTCATTGGGGCAGATCCTCAACAGGGAGTGAGTAGCATTTGGCTCAGCTGAAATGGAGGCACAAATATGCCCTTTGCACACACTAAATTTTGGGCGTGCTCTGTGTCAGAATGGTCCCTGAAGTAAATTAAGGCAGCGTAAGGATGTCATTATGTTATGCCACTGGCTAATGGCTCACCGGGGGCCCTTCTGGCAGCCAAGAATTATCTCACCCACACACCCCCTGGTACTGGCAGCCGGGAGGGTGGAGTGGTATAGGAACCTCTAAGACTATGCCACCCAAGGATTCCCCCACATGGAGGAGATCCTCCAGTGTACAGCTCTGCTGACTTCAGCACTGCTTTGCTCCACTATGCAAAGCAGCATTAACTGCAGGTCAAGATCGGGCTCTCTTTTTTGTAGTTTTAAACTGATTCTGTATATTTTAAATCTTTATAATGTAAATTAGAACAAATTGCTTATAACTAATCAATAAGCAAGCTGACTGTTCCCCGCTTGCTATTCATGAATGCATTAGGAGCCTGAATATTTGCACCTCGGTAAGATCCCAAAACATTGTAAGGCAACACAAGGGAGGCCACGTAAATTGAAGAAATTTGCAAAAGCAAATTTTCAGATAAGAATTACATTTCCATTCCTACTCATATCTGGAACTAATAGGTCTAACAAACTGGTTCTGCGTCAGAGATGATGTAGACAGGTATTTTAGAAACACTGTTTAGAGAATAGTTCTGAAAAAAGCCCACACAGTGCATCCAGCTCATAATGTCTTGTGAAAGAATGAACCAAATTCCACTTTGTTGCTTTACCCATATCTTTTATTGATTCACTGTCCCTAAAAAATCTCATGCAGACAATTTTTAGGACCATTCAGATCTGACTATTCCTCTTTTTCTGGGCCATGATTTCTAAGCCTATCAGAAGGTAGATCCAATTACAGAAGTCATGCACTGCATCCTATGCCAAATCATGAAGTCTGAACTGCAGCAGCTGAATTTCTTTCCTTTGCCAAAAGTCTTTCTAGGCTGGCATCCTGATGGGCACATACATCGGAGTTGATGTATTCTGTTTAATCAAATGTTTAAATATAAAATACCCCATGTTGACGTGTATTAGGACTGTAACAATGGGCCTGCCAGAGGGTATAATACCCTTGTAATGCTATACATGATGAACTAGAAATAAAAAGACATTTATTGTTAAGCTAGAGAAGCACTTCAGATCCTCCACATCCAAAGTATTGCTCCTGAAATTTTCAAATGTATTCATTAGATTAAGTCAGAACTCACTCAGCTAAAAGATCATAATACAACAATGTGGAAGAAGTGATTTCTTCATCGTTCTTCTCATTCAGTAACATTTTACGGCAGCATTTAAAACTGCAAGCTCACCTTAGAGTTAATGAGTATTTAAACTCAACAAGAATATTCCCAAGCTAATAATTTTACCTTCATTTGAGAGAAACCATATCTACAACCTTTTAAAGCAGTACGAAACTGCTTATCCTAAACTTAAAATGCTCAAACATCTCAAATTCACCCTTATCTTCATTCTCCATCCAATTTGTAACCATAATTCCAGAATGAGATTTGTGATTCTTAGGTTTCTCACAGAGATATCTTTCTTGAACTGCACATTCTCCACAATTTCTACTTCAAAAACCTTGGATCAAACAAAGCTCCAGCCTATCCACTGCTCCTCATCTAAGCACCAACCTTTAACTTCCATTAACATCTTTTAATATCCCATGCAGTGAACTAATTAATCTAATTTGGATACGTTACTCTCCTTTGATAATAAATCCTAATGCTGTGCAAGGTTGCATTACTTAAGGCAATCAGATCTAGTGAAACTGCATTTACTTCGCTGCAGTTAGTCCACTATCATACCTGGTATATCGCCCTTTAAAAAAAAAAAAAAAACACCATATGGGTGGGCAGATGGGAGCATTCCTAGCAAATGGAAGAACTAGGGCTGGATGTCCCTGCCTCCTGCAAGTTCCCTGCAATTAAAGGCAGAGAGGAGCTGCTATTTAGGCAGCCAAGCAATTAGGTCTCCTTCATTAAAGAAAATGACAGCACCCAATGACCCAACTGAAAAATAGAGAGCTGGAGAAAAGCTCCTGCTATTTCTACTCATACCAGGAGCCCATCCTTGGTTTCTCATCCTGGGAGGTAACAGGATTGCTTATGGCAATGGAAATATATTTTTATCGTATTCTCCCAATTTCTAATACTCATTTTTAGAAATATTGTTATTTCTATTATCTGTTTTATTTAATAAAAAAATATTTGCATTACAGACAATGCAGGTGTGTGCATCTCTCACGTGCAGTCTTTGATTACAGAATTGCTTTCTGGCATGGCTATATTGTCTTACTGTTCACTGTATTCTGTTATGCTTACTATTGAGTTTCTTGGCCTTGCCAGAGAACTAGTCGCTATTGTGCCATTTGATGCTAGGACTCAGACATGTTTTATCTTTCAAAATTCAATGTTATTTTGAAGTCTACCATGTGGTCTAATTGGAGCGCATTCAGGCCAAACAAGAATATAGATTAATTGGAACCAGTGAATCACGTCAAAGAGCTTCAGAATGAAGTAGCAAATTATTTTCTTGTGAAAGGCAAAGCTTTTATGGACTGCTTCAACCAGCCTGTAGAGTAAGAATATGCCCTCATTAGATAAAGAAGAATTGTGTCTAGAAAATAGGTGGAAGCTTACAATCTGAATATATGCTAACAAAGCAAGAATTAGTTAAAAAAAAAAAAAAACCCTACACTCCTGGTAACCTAGGAGAACATGCCTTAGTCAAGGGGATAAAATCCAGATGGACAAAAATACTTTGGGGAAAATTTGTAAAAATGCTGAGTGCCTGACTCTGGGCGCAATTTGCCCACACATTTTTTGCCACAAAATAAAGTGCCAGATCGGATGCAGGTTGTTTTCCCCACAGCAAACTACCTGATTTGAATCTGATTATGACTTCAAATAGCACTTACAAAATGGATGGAGATGGCCAAGTCTGTTGAAGATAAAAGAAAAAGTGTCAGAAATATATCAAAAAGGTTTTCTGTTCAGGAGTTCAGGCAATCTCCTGTATTAAGCAAATTGCATAACCTGATCTGTGCTGCAAACGAAAAATGTTTTATAATTAGAAAATCTCCCAGGATTACTCAAAAAGCATCAAAAGAAAGAGGAAATAGAGGGAAAGAAACTCTCTCAAAAACAGAATTACTCTACTAACCCAAAAAGCAAATTATTGATTAGAAAGTATGGCAACAACTCTTCAAGATGCATGGCTACACTATCACTTCCAGCCCAGAGTATGTAAAAAATTAGGTTTTAGGATACGCAAATATAAATGGAAAGGTATCAACTCAACCAATGAAAAACAGACTCTGTTGCTACCAAGAGTAGAGCAACATATCCATCCTGATCCTTTGTCATAACTAAACGTCAACTGATAAATGTCCAAGAGAGAATCAAAATACCCTGGAAAAAATCCTAGTCAATACTGTAGCAGAACAATTTTCAAAAGATGGATAGACAGCAGTGAATTCAAATTCCCTTTTAGCTAAAGCTCTATGGATATCAAAGATCTTCTCTTTGCTTCTACCCATATTATCTCATTTGTCACATTATTTTGTCTCTCAGTTCCCCACTTCTGGAAGGCAAGACCCCTGGGAATAATCCAACACTACAGAGATGATACTTCAAGGGTTGAAATTACAACATGGTTCCCACCTCTATCAGCTATACAAGAACTTTTAGTTTCCACTGGGACTTCTACATCAGTCCTTCAAGATACACAGTGATTAAATTATTTAAGAGGCTGGGTCAGACTGCAGGAGAATACACTATGATTTTTTAATCGTACTCCAGGACATAAAGTACTTACTAAAGTGGCAGTTGCATTCACATATGCTCTACAGCATTAATCATAAGGAATCTGACTTTAAAATATGACCATGAGCATCCAGAAGGCCACAGTCCTTCAGGCTTATCAACTCCAATGTTTTTGTTATGGGTTTTTCTCCCTCTTTGATATGCAGTGGCATCACTTCAGATTATAGATCCAGATTCTGCCTTTGGAAGGAGAGAGATTATAAACTGGAGGACACGAACGTCAATAAGAAAAAAATGAACATTCAAACCACAGCAGAGGTTCTAAAAATCTGTCCTAACTTTAGGCAGATGAAACATGCTTAACAGAAATCTACTGAAGCCAATGCACAATCTGTTCATTTTGAGTTACCATGGAAACTGTCCTATTAGGGGCTAAAAAAATCAGTTCTAGAAACAAAAGAACTGTAGTTTGCCTTGAACAAAGTGCTGCTTTAATATGCTCAAAACTAAATGTCTTTTTGGTGCTTTTATTTCATTTTGTACATCTTTCGGGATTATTCAGTTATTTCAAAAGTGTACATTCTATACCCTAAAACAAATCCTATAGCTTCATTCTCCCTTGTGCAGGTTATTCCCACATAGGGGAATAGAAATGCCACCAGGCTCAACCTGCAGACTATCCTTGGAATTCTTCTGTCGGAAATGTGTTTGCTTCCCCATATGTGGAAAACACGAGGCTCCACACCCAAACCCAAAGATCTTAGTGGGGAGCTGCCAGAGACAAGGTGAAGCTGCCTACTACCCCAAGCTAATTGCTTACTGGAGCCGTATTATCAGGGGCTTCCTAGAATCCCCCTCAGTTGGAATGTCATTGCATGGAGGGAAACCCATGCAAGTTACTGCAGATTTAAACATCCACAACTTCATTTTCCAAAAACCACTTGCATTTTAGGCTCCCCAGTTTCTGTCAGCAGCAACGTCATGAAGTTTTGTTCTGTGGCTTATGGGGGGCAAAGAATCCAGTCCCCCTAGTGCCTCTAGGTTAGAAGCTTAATGGCTTACAAAACTCTAATGCCTCCAGATATTAATACTGGGGCAGTGTACCGTCTCCCCATCTCTAGCATAGCGTGCTTCTGTGCAAGTATACTTGAGCTTATAACCTACAAGTGCCCAGTTCTCACTCATGCAGCGCTCCCACTGACTTCAAGATAGCAAGTACAGCAAGAGCAGGCACCAGTTCACTTTGGGCAATTCTTTGAAAAGAAATGCAACAATAGAGACTATAAACTTTGTAAAAATGGCTGGTGAGCAAACTCTATTTTATAAAGAATGTTAATGCTCATTATTCACACTCACACCTATTAGCAAATCTATACATTTACTTTTTAAACTGCAGTGTCTGCACAAGTGCTATTTTACTCTATTGGGTACAAAAATTGCTCTTTAAAATATTTATTCATATTGTATCAAAGCAATAGAATGGCTCCTTTGGGTACAGTGTATACGTTTTAAAAAATCCTTTGCATATTTGCTTGAGATTCAGCATTTGTCATCAAATGCATCCTTCCTCCAGCTCTGCCTCCTGCTTGGCTCTCAGTGTCTCCTCCTTTGTGAGTTACATGCTTTTGCAACACATTTTAGTAGAGTTAAATTTGCTTTTCCATGTCCTTTGGCCAAGGGAAGTGTGGAGTGGCCTGGTTTGAGAACTCCTTCCTGGTAGGTCCTTCTCCAGGATGGAACTGCATGAAAATCACACTCAAAAGAAACTCTAGTTTTATAAAGAGTTATAAAAAAGTAGATAGAAAAAGGATTTAATACACTATAAATGGCTGTCTCAACAATATCTAGATTTATACATGGCCAAAAGATACACTAGATAAGCCTTTCTCAGTTTCAGAAGAGAAAACTAACAACTTACATCTTACTAAGAGCAAATTCTAGGATCTGATACCCTTTATCAGCAACCCTACATGCAGCCCCCTTTTCCTCTGATGCAGTCTGTTTCAGTAGCTCCTCACTTCCTGGTATCCCAGTGTCTTTCAGGCAGTAAACAATTAACATATTACAAGGGCCCTCTTTTCTGCAGATTTATTTCCTAGGAGTACATCTCTCCCCACTTTAAAGCAGTCTGTCCGGTACTCTTGGAGTGTATATCTGCTCTTTTACACATGGCCGGTGAAATCTGGGCTCAACTATTCTGTGATGATAGCCAGTTATATTCATCATCTTAAAGGTCTCATCTTCTGTTCCAGGAGGTGTTTACTCATCATCTGGGCATACGTGCTGTCAGAAAGCCAAACTCTCCCACCACCAAAACTTTTTCTGTAGTGCCAAAATATAATTGAGAAATTAAAGAAAAAGGGAGAGAGGTTTGTATCTGGACAGTACTATTTGAGAATCATAGGTAAATAATACATAGGGTTATGGAGAGTTGCAAGTGGGTGAGGTTAGAGAAAAGCTAGGAGAACATGAAGTGAAAGAAAATGTGTTTTTGGCTGGGTACTGCTTATAGCACGATCTAGTAGGAAGCAAACATATGCGTGAGGACTTTGGCTGCATTAAGGACTGTTGGATTTTAAAATGTGTTTTTGCCTCATTGTATGTGGATACTCCTGCTCCTGTATTATTTTAACTTTTGAGTTCCACTATTTTAATGTTGCATTATACACATGGATATGAATAGAGAGGCTACATTTAAAACAAAAATTAAAATGATTAAAACCCCCAAGAAAATTTAAAGTGAAGGTTACATTCTGTCCTTGACTCAGGATTTTGGATCTTTTTATTCTCAAAACTACATGAGTTCAGGCGTCCACTTTGAATTTCCTGTCTTTTTTAGTTTGCTTCATAGCCTTGGGGCTTATTTTTCAAAGCAGATTGCTATTTTTATGCTTCCTTTAGTTCGACTCTGTGCCCAAAATATAAAAAAGCATGTGTCTCCTTTTGGGAAGGACTGTTTCTGAACCAATAAAAGTTTCTCAGATAAAAGTTTAAGAATTTCTGGCCTGATTTTCAGATAGGCCAAGCACCCCCAGCTCCAAAGGATAGTATTTTATTTAAAAACAAAAAACAAACCCCAGAGCAATATGGAATGCAATAGCTTTTTAAAAAACAGCCCAAATCTCAATTAATCTTCCCCCACTGGCCTGAACTCTTTCTCCTTTATATAAAACTTTCAATACAGACCTTCTTCTTTCTTCCCTGGAAGAAAACTCTGGTGGTATGCAGTTCTCAGCCCATATGCAATCACATAGTAGCCAGAGACCCCTTTCACCCTAGATCTCTTTCAGGTGCTTTTCATATTTCAGTTTTCCACTGAATATTTTCATATTATTTTCCCCTAGCTTATTTTTTCCAGCTTGTATCCCATTGTAGTTTTCTGCCAATATTTCTATTCTGTCCCTCTTTGTTTTATTTCTCCATTCCCATTATTATTTGCATCTTTGCCCAGTTGATCATCTTCTGCAGATTTCCAATGTGCTGTGTAGTCCCTCTTCTTTATCACAGAAGGAGGAGTGTTTCTGCCGGCATAGGAACACCACATCCTGGAATGACATTAGCTGTAGTGACGGAAGTAATCTTCTGTCAGCATAGATGTGTCAAATACTGGGGTTTTTGTCAGCATAGCTGTCAGGCAGGGATGTGAAAAAAAACACAGAAGAGGGCTTCTGGCAACATAGTTAATGTCAAGAGGGATGTTCCTACACTGGCAGAACTCCTCCTGTTAGTGTGTACCACACCTAGACTAGGAGCCAACATAGCTATATCGACATAGTTGTGCCAGCATGAACTCTACAGGGCAGCCATAGCCTTTATTTCTAGACTTCTAGTGAGTTTCTAATCCACAGTACAATGGTTTTAATTCAAGCCAATTTGAATTAGTTTGTCATTTAAGATTTTGTGAGGAACAAATGTGTTGTAAATATCCCTTCACAACTAGTTGTTTAACATTGATCTGCAGAGTCTATTTAATTTATCTAAAGATACTGCTAATTGAATAAAAGTAAGGATAATACTGGCACATTCTTTACTACTTCCTAACTGTCCATACTCCTTTTCTTTCTCTCCCTTTTTTTTTTTTTAGGCTAATTTAAAAACACTCTTTAAGAGCTCAGATCTTTTAAAATCACTACTGGCTTTCTAGTTTCCCAGATATATTAATGATCCTAGGACAAATCTGGTACTAGTCTTTAAAAGAAATAAGAAAGAGAAATCATAGCAATTACTACTTGATCATCTAAATTCAATCCCTTGTAAAACAATAACAATGAGGAGTCTGGTGGCACCTTAAAGATTAACAGATTTATTTAGGCATAAGCGTTCATGGGTAAAAAGCCCACTTAATCAGATGCATGGAGTGAAAATTACAGATACAGGCATAAATATATATTGGCACACGAAGAGAAGGGAGTTATCTTACAAGCTGCGAACCAATGTTGAAGGCCAATGTAGTCATGGTGGATGTGGTCCACTCCCAATAATTGATGAGGAGGTGTCAATACCAAGAGAGGGAAAATTGCTTTTATAGTGAGCCAGCCACTCCCAATCTCTATTCAAGCCCAAATTGATGGTGTTAAGTTTGCAAGTGAACTGTAGCTCTGCAGTTTCTCTTTGAAGTCTGTTTTTGACGGTTTTTTGTTGAAGAATTGCTACTTTTAAATCTGTTATTGAGTGTCCAGGGAGACTGAAGTGTTCTACTGGCTTTTGTATGTTACCATTCCTGAAGTCTGATTTGTGTCCTTTTATCCTTTTTTGTGGATACAGACTAACGGCTACCCCTCTGATACTTTGGTGTCAAGTATCAGGGGGTAGCCGTGTTAGTCTGCATCTACAAAAACAACAAGGAGTCTGGTGGCACCTTAAAGATTAACAGATATCTGTTAGTCTTTAAGGTGCCACCAGACTCCTTGTTGTTTCTCTGATACTTTGTAAAACAATGAAATTGATGTTAAGAAAATAAATCTGTGGAGACCTAAAGTTAATGGAACCAAGTCTAGGATAAAAAACAGTATTGGTCTATATGTGGAAAACATACTAGACAAGCTTGATTGTAATGCTGTTCAAACCCCACCCCGCCCCCCCAAAAACAACAACCCAACCCCCTCCCCCAAATTCATAGATAAAAGGAATGCATGGGATGTAATGTAACTGGATCCTACAAGAGTCTTATTAGAAAGTTCATGCAGATTGAAAAGGCTTACTTGCAAGCCAAAGAGACTGAAAAGTGAAGTACAGTTAATAGAAGGTAGTCATAAGCCGAAAAGTAATAAAGTGGGACATAGGAGAGATTCTCCTATGATGGGGTGTAAGGGATGGTTTATTTAGCATCTTTGTTAACAAGCTAGAACAGGAGCTAAACAGCACCTTGAACTTGCTGGTGGGATATGATGTGAAGTGTGGAGAAAACAGAAGTTATATTAACTTTCTTGAAATATAGCCTATGCACAAGATTTCAGCTAACTATAACTGAAATCTTGTGCATAGGTTACCTTTCAAGAAAGGTATAATTGTTAATAACTTTAATTACTGTGATTATACAGATGATTGACTTGCTCAAGTCAACACGTCAGGTTCCTCAAGTGGGGCCATGTTCACATGCAGGTACTTTATTCTTTATGTCCTTGCTGATGCCTGGCCACCATGCTGACTGGTTGGCCCGTTCACAGCAATTAGTTAGTCCTTCATGTATGAGGTTTAGGATTTTTCCGCTCATTTCATTTGGAACTACAGTGCAATTGCCTTTAATTATGAGTCCATTTGGTTTGCTTAATTGTCCACGTACTGCAAAGTAGTCTCTTATTGCTCCCTTAGTGTCCTTTAGATACTTGGACCAGCCAGCCCAAATATAACTTAAAACTTCTTGAAGTTGCATGTCTGTCAAGGTTACTTATAGCTGGAGTAGTCTCTTTTCTGACACTAGTCTGTATGCATCCATGGCATTCACAAGTGCTTATATATGTCATCTTTGAGTGGGTTGCAGGGCTCCATGTCAGAGTGTCTGCTACTACCAGATTTTTTCCAGGAATGTACTTTGCAATTGGGTTGAATCTCATTAATCTTATCAATAGATGCTGGCATTTCAGTACTGCTTGATTCAGGTCTTTTCCACTGATGAGAGTTACAAGCAATTTATGGTCTGTTATCAGTATAAAAGAATCCAATCCACAGAAACATGTACAAGTTTTCACATGCCCACATGCTTCCCAGGCACTCCTTTCTAGTCTTTATTTGGCTCCATATCCACTATGTGTTGGCCTTTAATAGTTCGTCCGGTGGTTTTCTCATTGTAGAAAGGTCTTGTAGGTATAAACCTAGGTAATTCACCTTACCCAGAACACATCTCAGTTCTGGTACATTTGTTGATGCATTCAATTCTTGAATTGCTTTTTCTTTCTCATGGCTATGACTGATTTAATCTTTGTTTATTGTGTGCCCCGCCCCCCAAAAAACACATTTGTCCTTGTTTAGCTTCCATTCAGAATGACTAATTAGTGGCTTAAAACTTCATTGAGGGTTTTGTTGTGTTCTTCCATCGAAGACTCATATTGCCTATGAAAAGTGCAACTCCATTTGTGTTTGTGAACTGTTCTGCCATCTTTCTTTGGAAAATTTCAGGTGAACTGGTAATCCCAAACAGTAATCTTCAAAAGCAAAATTTCCCAAAGTGAGTGATAAATGTTGTCAGTTTAGAACTCTGTCTAAACAAAATTTGCCAGAATCTACTTGAGGCATCCAGCTTGGAGAATACTGTAGCTACTTTCATTTGCGGGAGGAAATCATTCAGTGTTGGCAGTATATATTTTTCTCACAACTGCTTCATTCAGTATTTAAAGATCCACACATTTATATTTTTCCATTTGCTTTATAACCGGTACCATTGGGTTACACCATGCTGTTGGCTTAGAGATTTTCTACGTAGTGCTAATCTGTTCCATTCTCTTTAATTCAATTTCTACTTTATGAAGCAATGGGATAGGAATCCTGCAAGATGTGTGTAGGCTGTCTGGTTCAGCATTGTCTGTCAATGTTATTTGTATTGGATCTCCTTTCAAAAGTCCAATATCACCAAATACTCCATCGAGTTCTTCAGCCTCTCTCACCGAGGCCCATCATGGCTGCCAAACTGCAGTTGAGAAGGCTGTTGGTCTTTGATCATGTACAAAGACAAAAGCTGTGCATTCAGTGTGTAAGTTTTCTGTGGTGAACTGGTCCATGCAGTTCAGAATAACTCCAGTGCAAATCAAGGCTTTGTCAAGTGACTTCAGCTCCGGGAGGGGTTGAAGGGGATTGTAAATTCCTTCTGAAATGACAGTCAAATCTGCTCTTGAGTCAATTTTAGTCAATCTTTCCAGAAATACTCATTTTAAATCTCCAGGCAGGCTTGTGTAGTCACAGGATGGAACCCAGAAACAATGGCTCTTATTCTCTCTAATCATAGTTCACTCTCTCAGTGCCTCAGCATGGCAAACAGCTGCAAAATGACCATATTTTATGCATTATTACATATTTCACCTTTAGCTGGACACATATCTTGAGATATGAAATCTTCCACATATTGTACATTTATTCTGAAAGGCTTTGTAGTTTGGCTGGAATTTTCCCCCTCTCAGGCTCAGGAGTCTTATGATAATTACTTTTAGCAGTCATGCTGCAGCTGTTTACAGCTTATAAACTAGTTTCTTGTTTTTTCAAGTCTGGCAAGTTTGTTTTGCTGCTTCACAAGTTCAGACTCCTTTACTACTTGAATAGCTGTGTGTAGTGTTAGGTCTACCTTTAATTGTAGCTGCTGTGAAAGACTGCCTGTCTCTGATATTTTCATGTTGTGCAGTGCCAAATATCACAGTTTTCAGCCAATGCATGCAGAGCTTTTACAAAAGATTCATCATTTTATCCTGGTTCTAGAATTCTTTGGTGAAAACATGCTCTTTTATAAACCACATTTCTCGGAGATATAAAGTATGTGTCAAACATAGCCAGAACCCTTTCACTGAGATCTTTATGACTGTCTTCAGTAAAGGGAAAAGATTTAAAGATATACTCTGCCTACTTTCTCATAGCATAAATTTAAATGTGTATAAATTTAAATATACACACACCCACACACCCCTACACCTGTATATCTCAAAGTTTTCTTATGGAGTTTTGTAGCAATTTGAAATTTTGTGAAACATTGTTTCCAGTCTGTCCATTCTGAAAGTCTATCAAAGATAAAATTCTCTGGGGCATTGAAGAATGGCATGTTGATGAGATCCTGAAACATTTGTTGCATAATTTTCCCCCTTCTGTCCCCTTCTTCCTTCTGTTTCTGTTCCCTTCTGACACCATGTCATTTACACCTTGTACACCACAGACTTTTGTACCAGACATGGACTGACTACAGAGCTTCCTTCCCTGTGAGATGCACCAGAGAGAGGTGTTCAGGTTAAGAGGGTTTAATTCAGTTTTTCTTCAATGACCAGTCCGTGGACAAGCACCAGTCCCAGAGATTTCCTTGGGGCACAGTATAGAAAGGCAGCAAGCTGGTCCCTGGTATCAAAAATATTAAGAAACACTGCTTTAATGTACTGCCAGGAATGGCTGTTGTGAACTTAAGTTTGATTTGAAGCACACGTTCCATATTGTAATACTGGTCATTGAAAATACGTCTGGTTCTGATTTAATGCAATTCTATTGACACAGGAAAGGAACTATGGATGCCAGTGTCACCGCTACAGTTGCCTACTCTACTTGTTCAGACATCCAAAATTCATCATTGAATGCAACAGATAGCCTCTCTTCCTAGTACTAGAAAGTGAATCAAATTATATCCCTTCCCATTTTGTTGCTGAGGGATTACCTCTATGGCTCTCATTTGGAGGAGAGAGAAAGCAGAGTAGTTTCTCATGAAGTTCCCTTGGGGCATTGGGAAGCAGATGGGTGGGCTGTCATGGAGTGTGACTGTATAAAGTAACCTCTCTCAACGTCTTTTACAATGTTAGATTTAAGAGAGGAGAGTGGGACAGAGAGGACAAAGCTCCTGGAGGGCTGTTTGGAATACCCCTTAGCATCAGAGGTTTCCTTATAGAATCATAGAATATCAGGGTTGGAAGGGACCTCAGGAGGTCATCTAGTCCAACCCCCTGCTCAAAGCAGGACCAATTCCCAACTAAATCATCCCAGCCAGGGCTTTGTCAAGCCAGGCCTTAAAAACCTCCAAGGAAGGAGATTCCACCACCTCCCTAGGTAACGCATTCCAGTGCTTCACCACCCTCCTAGTGAAATAGTGTTCCAACCTAGACCTCCCCCACTGCAACTTGAGACCATTGCTCCTCAAGTGATGACACTGTTGAGTGCATAGGCATCAAGCCTTTGGGGGATCTGAGGCTGCTGGTCCTGGACTCAGACCAGGACTTTCAGTGTGCCTGAATGCTTTGTAAACTATGAGCAGATGTATGCTTATTAGATCACACCCACACACATTTTAGATCATCAGATGAACTCTAAAACCACTCAGAATATGCCAGAGACTGGATCATCTTGAAACAAGCAAGTCATACATCCAAAACTTCCCCTGCTGACAGCCACCTCATGATGCTTTCTGATTCTCAAGCAGATCTCCCCATATTATTATTAATCCCTCGGAAGGTTTGTCACCCTTTGCTGATCTTCAGGGGTACCAGCTGCAAACATTTTGGACCTTGTTTTAATACTACTCTAAGAACTACAACTATACAACAGACACAGAGCAGAATTGGCTAGTGGATTGAATACAGAACTGCAATCTGAGGTGCCTTGCTGTTGTAGCCTCCAATTTGGACAGCTCACAGACTGCCACCAGCAGGCTGGTCACTCCCAGATGTGTTTGTGTGACTGCAGCCTGCCAGTCACACCCTGGCTCTCACCAGCCTGCGTTACACTGCAGGATCACCCCAACACACTCCCAGTCTTGAATTTTGCCCAGAAAAGTATGTCTTCTACAGTAGAACCTCAGAGTTACAAACACCTCGGGAAGAGAAGTTGTAACTCTGAAATGTTCATAACTCTGAACAAGACGTTATGGGATGCTCCTCAGGGTGGACTGCTTGGAGTGGGGGCTCACAGCTCTGCAGTGGCTGCCTGGCAAGTGGGGGTGGGGAAAGGCAACTGGTTCTAGCCCCCTGGCTGCCAGGGTTATGAGTGAGGCACCTGGGGCACCGCAGTGTCAGTGGGCATGCGGTGCAGGCTGTGGCCCTTTAAATCTGAGCTGCTCCTCCAGAGTGCAGCATGCAGGCAGGAACTCGGGCTCCGGCAGCTTACGCTCCAGGCCAGGTTTCAGTAGCAGCTCGGAAAATTTCTTTCCCAGGGCTCTGAGCTTGCAAGCTTGTCCCCCTCCCAGCCGGGGGTGAGGGGGTGGGAGGGAGAGGGGAAAACAGCATTCACTACCTCCTACCTGTAAGTGGCTGCCCCACATCATGGCGAGTAGAGGATGGGGTGGGGACAGGCAGCCCAGATGTGCCCAATTTTAAGATGAAATACAGGCACAGTACAGTATTTGCTTTTTTTTCCCCTCCGTCTCTGCTGCTGCCTGATTGGTTACTTCTGATTTTACATGGTGTCTGGTTGACTGGTCAGTCCGTAACTCTGTTGTTTGTATCTTTGAGGTTCTACTGTACTTCCCAGCCCTCTCCTGGATAGTCCAAATATACTAAGTATATTCCCTTTAAGGAAATAATATCCAGTAGCTTGTTATCTTAACTAGAGTTACTCAGACACTAACTTAAACACACTGGATTAGATAAAACAGTTTATTAACTACAAAGAGATTGATTTTGAGAGAGTACAAGTAATGAGGCATAAAAGTCAGAAATGGATGCAAGAAAAATAAAGATAATCCCCTTCTAGTGCCAAACAAACTATATTAAATTCAAGCAAAGTTTCTTACCACATGCTTCCAGCAGAATTAGTGACCAAACTCTTCAGGTCAGTATCCCTTCCCCAGAGTCCGACAGCTGTTTCCTTTCTCTTCTCAGGTGCGAATAATGAGATGGGCAAAGAGAGAGCAAGAGAGAGAGTCTTGGGGTGTTCACCTTTTTTCACCCCATCATTTCCAGCTGAGAACCAGGTGACAGGCAGTCTGCTGGGCTTTTTCACCTGTGTGACCTCTCTGTTTTTCTCCCTTCCCCTTTCTGATTGATGACTGTTTACTGCTTAAATGCAAATTAAGACAAGCATACACTCCTTTGTTCAAGACAGGTCTGTTTGACTAATTTGGTGCTAGGTGAGTACGTATTTTTATCACCATATAAGGGAAAAATTTAACTTTATGCATAAAGCTGCTATACACATTTTACCATGATATTACTGATTAGCAAGTTGTGAGCTTTCAAATGATCTCACAAGGCATACCTTGTATAAAGATTATTACAAATAGTGTGAGGGTGTGAACACAAGGGTGTAGTCCATCACAGCCCTACAGCATGACGTTTAATATTCCTTCAAGAATTTTTGTTAGCAATAACAATTATACCTCTGGATATTCTTGAATTCTTTTTTGTGATGATAAAAATTGACCATTTAATCTTATTTATTTTCTCTCTCCTAGCCAATTTCTGATCTATGACAATACTTTTCTTCCTTCATGACTACTTAGTTTCTTTAATGTCTTGTAGGTGACCATGTCAAAGACCTTTTAAGTCTAAATTATGCAACTAGTTCTGTTTTATCCACTACATTGACATGTTCAAATAATAAATGAAATAAATAATAGACTAGTAAAACATGATTTTCCTCTGACACATCAGCTTTCTCCATATCTGTTCATATCCCCTGTGCTGGTCCTTATTTTTTTTCAGAACACATTCACACACACTTTAAAAGCACCATCCATTATATACACATTCCAGTTTCTTTATATGGATGTGATTTAGGAGTCACAATTGACCATTATTACCACCTACAAAGATCTGAGTAGTGCTATAACATTCCCTCTAATATGCTGTGGCTTACTGTCAACCCATTTTATTATAATAGTTATTTCAAGTCCCAGTCAATACATTCAAAGTTAAACATGTTAACATATAACAATATCCAATATAGATTAACTACCTTCTAATGAATTAAATGACAAGAGAAGGTCTTATTGTAACCCAAACTATATAACAGGACATTGTTTTATCAATATTTCTGCTATTATCATTAGATCACATACATGGTAACTTATTGTACTCCTGATATTATACCTCCAACATCTAATAATCATCTCAGTCTAAAATCTGTCTTCCCAATTTGGAAAAGGTAGGATATGTATTCTGTTTGTTCAGTTATAGGCAGCTAGATCCTCTGTGCCTGATGATCCTTCAGACAGTACAACTACATCTGTTAGTTGGGTTCAAGTGCAATTGCCCAACCTAAAAACTCTGTTAGGATAGACTATACTTATGGACAACCTTACCTTGACCTACCTGCACCAGTAACACTGGACTATAAACTGCCCATCAAATATCTCTGTTAAAGATAGATATCCCCTAACCTCAGTATGAGTTACATGAGCCTCAGCTAAATGGAAACAGCTGGGTCAAGAATATAAAGACAGTTCTACTACTGAATCACTATATTCCTGATAGTATTTCTGGCACCGCCTCTTCATTCCTTTCCTTATGTGATCATTAGCCAAGTCTTTCAGTTCTTCTCCAGAGCCCTCTGGTATCCAGGCAGAGCCCACCATCATCACTGCAGGCCAACAAATCCTTTACATCTTAATCACTTTAAAGACCCATCTCCTAAAAATTAATACATACAAATAGGTATTATTTAAATTAAAATCTTAGTTGACTAGCTTAATCACTGACATAAGCCCCTGCCTACCCTATACAAAAGGACAGTACAAGAGAAATCTGCTCACCAGCTGCTCCTTGTCTGACATGGTCACATCATATGACCGCTTCAAGAGTGTGCAGATCCTGTAACTGAATTCCATACAGCAAGAGTCTAACTCTCCACCCACATCAACACAAGCTTCCTGTGCTTTTTGGGGTGAGCGGGGGTGGGGGGGGAAGAGGGCAAAGGAGAATCAATCTATGAGTAGGGTTTAATACCTAGAACAATGGAAACCACCTAAGAAAACGAAGGCACCAAAATCAAATCCAAAGTCATCTTATTTTCTAATTTATTTTAAGCCTCCTTGACTTTCTCTCTTGGCTCCCCGAAGACCATAGTCAGTGTGGATTCTTACCTTTCAGAGTTCATAGTACCTCTTTGCCCTGTAGTCCAGTATTGTTCTGTGGACAATAGAAGTGCATCATTTCAAAATCAGTATGAATTAATGCTATGAGAGACATTTTCATAGGATGACTGTAAATCCAAATTGCAGTCTCACGATCCCTAATGTTGTCTCATTAGGGAAATCCTGTGGATAAAATTTAAAAATAAAAGAAAGTCTAGTGAAAATGGGCATAATTCTACACGGGAAAATCAGCATATATGCAGATAAGAGTACAAGTAAATATTTTTGAGGAATTGGTTTTTGATCAATGATTCCTGGTTTGTGTTATTTATCGACTTTTGAATTTTAATGAATATAAATGCCACTTATTCCTTTCCTGAACCTGGACTGAAGACTCACAAATATTGATCTTTTCTGGCATATAACTAATCCTAAAAGAGATATTGCCTGCCAAACAGGAAACTGAGAAGTTCATTTAGCTTCACTGCTGCCTCCTGGGATGTATTTACAATATAAGGAACTTCCAGTGCAAAAAATTATAGCTCCAATTGACTTAAACTTTCCTTCACCGTCTCAACAACTGATCCCACCAGCCTGCAAGGGTCCCAGTCTGTTTAATGTAATTTCATTTGAGGAGTTGGGGGAGAGCAAAAAGAGCTGATTATGTGAAAGGATGGCAGTAACTTCTTTTTCATTTGAATGGTAAACTTGTGACTAAAGGTACGCAAAAAAAAAACAAAGGGAGGTGGAATGGGGGACTGTTCTTAATTTTGGTTAGCTAATCTACATCAGCTAACTCTGGTTAAAATAGCAGCAAGGACACTGGTAACTCAGCTTTTAACTCATGGTAGCAGCTTGAGATAGAGCCGATAGGAGAGTCTGTGGTTGAACGCGAGCTGCCAAACTGAATTAAAAAAGCCAAGTTGACCATGTACTTACTGCTTTTTTGATCTGAGTTAAGAACACACTTTTTTTTTTTTTTTTGGCATTGCAGACTTTCCTTAAGATTTTATTTAAAAAAAAAACAAAAAAACAAAAACAAAACAAAACAAAAAAACCCGCAACTTAGCCTTCCATTTTGCACCCACAATTTTTCAGCTACAAATAATTTTTCCTGCAATTATTTGCATTCAAACCTACCAGTGCAAAATGAGAGGCTATTTCTAAAAACCGGGCCCTTAATATTTTATGCATATCTTCTTCAGGTTGATTATGTTATTCCCTCAAAAAAAGTCATACTAGATGATGATATCAGTGTGGAGCAAGGGCAGATTCAACCCAGTTATTCTTCAAACACTTGCTGTTCTGATCCTCTCTTTATCCTAAAATTTTGGTATCATCATAACATGATTGAGGCCACTATTGATATTTTTTTTAAAAATGCCAACCCCACTGCTGCAGAATACTAGCATGGTCATTACTATAAATCAAGAAATGAAAAGGAACTATAATCAATTTTTTGGTACTTCAGTCTAATCAAGAATACTTGTATTTCAGTGATGACTCCTGAAACACAATCAGAAACCTGTCCATGTATGTAGGACACTTGCCAGTTTGAACAGCCAACAGTTTACACAATATATTCTCCCACTGCTGTTCACTTCACTCATTCTATTCAATTAGCCATACTACTGTAGCAATGCTATTTATTTTAAAGTACTAAAATAAAAGTCAAAAGTAAAGTTTTATACCCACAGACTGGTACTGTACAGACCATCATGAACTATAATTGCATACTGTCTTTCCTAGAATATAAAATATGCTGATACCACATGTGCATTGAGTAGTTTTAAAACCAATTGAGGTATTTTACAGAATACATTAAAATACTCCTGATCTAAATGCATTAGTAGCTCATGCACATCTTTTATTTTATTTATTTAGATGTATAGAACATAGGGGTGCCTATCTGAACATGGACTCAGAGTCATAGGTCTGGAATGGACCTCAAGAGGTCATCAAGTCCAGTCGCCTGCACTCAAGGCAGGACTATTATCTAGACCAGTGGTCTCCAAAGTGGGGTGCGCAAGAGGATCCTCGGGGGTGCGTGCACGGCGGGGGTGCATGCTCAAAAAATTTTTTACTGATAGGGGTGCACAATCAAAAAAGTTTGGAGACCACTGATCTAGACTGTCCCTGACAGGTGTTTGTCTAACCTGCTTTTAAAAATCTCCAGTGATGGAGATTCCACAACCTCCCTAGGCAAGTTATTCCAATGCTTAACCACCCTGACAGTTGGGAAGTTTTTCCTAATATCCAACCTAACCCGCCCTTGCTGCAATTTAAGCCCATTGCTACTTGTCCTATCCTCAGAGGTTAAGAAGAACAATTCTTCTCCCTCCTCCTTGTAACAACCTTTTATGTACTTGAAAACTGTTATGTCCCCCCTCTTCTCCAGACTAAACAAACCCAATTTTTTTCCAACCTTCCCTCATAGGTCATGTTTTCTAGACCTTTAATCATTTTTGTTGCTCTTCTCTGGACTTTGTCCAATTTGTCCAAATCTTTCCTGATTGTACGATGCCTATGTTGAACACTTAAAAATACTATAAATCAAATAAGAAACAGTAGCCCCATGACACAGACTAATATTAATAACCTGGCAGCACAAAATAAGTAGTTAACCACACTCCTCACTTCCCCCATACGTTCTCCTCTAACAACATTTGCTGCTTCAGCAGCACTTGCAGTTTGTCCTGAAGCTCAACAGATTCAGACCAAAGACAAAACCACTCCAAATCCATATTATATCTTTGAACATAAGAGCCTTTATTGTGGCCAGCAAGGTTCAGAGGCAGTTTGCATAACCATCCTTGCAGGAGCTCCCCTAGCTGTCCTTTTCCCCCAGGCATTTCTTTACCACTCACATCCTTATCTTTGTTGGGTTCAGGATATGCATCATCTTTTCTGACCCTGCGTTCTATGGAAGAAGTTGTGACTGACATGAGCGGGCTGTGGAAGAGAAAGCACAAAGCTGTCCTTCCTTGTTGCTCCATGCCCCTCCCTACAGGGGTCAGTCACAGTCACTTCACTCTCCTGGGTTACAGGAAGTGCTCTCCTATTATTGCCCATGGTTTGTTGGAAAAATAGTTTCCTGACCAGCTCTAGTCAAGAGGTGAGAACATGCAGCCAGAGGGTTTACTACAAGTTGGCCTAAAATGGATGTAACATGCTCCAGAACTGAGGACTATAGCTAAGGACAAACTTTTTACCTGGATGGGTCTAGTGAGTCTGCCAAAGAACCTCAGAACTCATTGTTTCCGCTACATACACAAACCACATATTTTTTAAAAAACACACACACTTGCCAAACTTCATGTTCATCTGACCATTTTGGCAGAGGAGACTTCTCGTGAGAGACAAAACAACTCCCAAATGGGCAAGAGAGGTCACTGCAGAGTAATGCAAGGTAGCTTTCTTCTCCCTCATGGTGCCATCAAAGCATGCTCAGTTCCTACTATCTCAGGAGAGAGGGTCATAGTTCAAGACCTGAACTCCAGTTTCCTGAGAGTTAGTGCAATATATATATAATACGTTAATTTCATCTTTATAACACATACTTCACACACTACAACTCACTCTATTGTTACTTAGCCCATGGTTGACCTGGAAACACGTCCACCATTTACTGTGGGAAGCTATTTAGTATGCATACTGGCAGCCTCTGAAATACTTAGCCACTATGTGACTTAACACTATAATAGGCCAGTCATTGCAGCAATTACAGCATGGGCCAATATCAATCAACGTGAGCTACCTTGGGTTTCCTATATGCATGCTCTGCAGGGAGAAATAAAGCTACATGAATAGAGTTCCCTATGTAGCCATTGTTACTGTATATTTGAATAGGCACAAAAATCGCAAAATCATTTTTCACATGGTTAGTTTTAATATCCACAGGTACATGAAGAACACACAAATTATGCAATAACAATTTTTAAAATGTCAATTCCTTAATTAACAGGCAGATGACCAATCAAATTTCTCTGGATATGAGAACGCAGGCGGTGAGTTTCTTCTTAAGTATAGACTAATGTATTCATTATGATACTTTTAGTTCCCCCTTTAATATAATCAAGTACATAAGTATAGTATATTGCATCCAGATTCTTTTTTTTTTTTTAAATGAAAGAGGTATGCATTTCAGATACTGATGGAAAGCACATTTGATTGTGTGAAAGTATGTCAGAGAGTTACTTCAATTCCCATTCAAGCCATTGGACCCAGACTTATTCAGAAGTCTTACTATTAAGCCAAAAACAGCTTTCCGAATTTGGCAAACAGTTATTAAGGGCTGATGTAAGGTGTGACTTGGCAGGATTCTAAGAGCAGCCTGAGGGTTAATGAACACCTTCAGCTAGTGATATCCCGTAATTAGAAATGTGCAAGTCAGAGGTGAGTTGCTTCTAGTCTGGCTGAATTTAAGATTAAATTTCCTTTAATGTGGAGCACGGAATGCAAAAATCTAAAAGGATATGGAAATTGTTATATATGAACTTTAATCAAATTATACTTTTAGAATAAAAGCAAAAAAAAGAAAAGAAACATGGTGGCTCATGATGCATATTATTCTGATCTCAAGAGCAGTTTAATTCTTTTTAATTATTATGATTTCGCTTTTTTTGCTAGGGTGTGCATATGAAAGGGCTGTCATTGTTTCCATGTAAGATATATTTTTATCACTTCTGCAGTGACAGCTACAAAACTGGGACATAAGTGAGCTTGTGAATAACAGTTCATTTCAGAATAAAGAACATTCTGGTAGAAACCAAAAGCTACTTTAAATCAAAAAGTTACCTTGAAAACCTTGCTATGTGTTATATAACCGTGTATAGAAAGAACAGAAGATTGAAGTCAGTAGTTGCTGACAATAAAACAAAGATTTTATTTTTATTTAGATTTTACAGAAGATTTAAGGAAATCTAACATCATTTTTGTAGTTGGTAAGTAAGAGCCTTAATATAACTATTCCATTTGCAGCTGTTAACAATGGGTCATACAGTTTTGATTGTTAATGTATGTAGATGAAAGACTGAAAGTAGGGGGAGAAACACTGACTGACAAGCTTCACTTGCTGCTCCTCAAAATCTGACACACCGAAGGAATCCCCACTGACTTACGTAATGCTGACATCATCACCATTTTCAAAAAGGGAGACAGGGCCGACTGTGTCAACTATTGAGGCATTGCCCTCCTCTCCATTCCTGGGAAAATCCTTGCCAGAATCTTACTGAATCGCCTGCTCCCACTTGCAGAGGAAGTACTTCCAGAGTCCCAGTGTGGCTTCAGACCAACACAAGGCACCACGGACATGATTTTCGCAGCCAGGCAGATCCAGGGAAAATGTCAAGAACACCACCAGGAGCTGAATATGGCCTTTATCAATCTGACCAAAGCCTTCGACTCTGTCAACCGTGAGGCTCTGTGGAAAATCATGTCAAAGTTTGGCTGCGCAAGTGAATTTATCACCATTGTAAGACTCCTCCATGACCAGATGACTGCCTCGAGGGCCGGCTCCAGCTTTTTTGCCGCCCCAAGCGGCGAAGAGAAAAAAAAAAAAAAGGCCGTGATTGGCGGCACTTCGGTGGCAGCTCTACTGCGCCACTTCATTCTTCGGCGGCAATTCGGCGGCCGGTCCTTCCCTCCGAGAGGGAAAGAGGGACCCGCCGCCAAATTGCCGCCAAAAACCCGGACGTCCCGCCCCTTTCCATTGGCTGCCCCAAGCACCTGCTTCCTGCGCTGGTGCCTGGAGCCGGCCCTGACTGCCTCCATCCTGAGCAGTGGTTCTACCTGTGGGTCCTTTGTCATCCGAACTGGTGTAAAACAAAGCTGTGTACTGGCAACCACCCTTTTCTCCATTTTCTTAGCAGCTATGAAAACATTAACCCAAGACCATCTACCACCGGGCGTTGGCATCCAATATCGGATTGACAGCAACCTCTTCAACCTTTCTCATCTCTGTGCCAGAACTAAAGTAGTATCGGCAACAATAACCAAACTCTGGTACGCAGATGATTGTTAGTCCCTCTGGTTGCTCCACCATAGGATGTGCATGCACCTGCACACTTGTGATTGGAAATTTTAGCTAGCAGTGTCTGAAGGTCCAGACCTGTGCACCATACACCCTTGTGCTCTGGTGCAAGGTTATATAGGGAGATGTAAACCTGCTTTCACTCCAGTTCCTGCTCAGCCGCCCTTGGTTCAGGACAGATCATAACAGTGTCTGCTGCTAGCTTTGCAGTTCCTTCTTTGTGTTCTTTATGTTACTTTTCATTAGCACACTTTGTGCTTTCATAGGGGTCCCCCTCCCTTGAACTCTTCTTTCTGCAGTCAGGGCCTTCTGCCTTCGGCTGTTCCCTCGATGGAACAGGTTATGCCAAGCATTCCAGGCTTCAAGCCTTGTCAGATGTGCCACAGGTCTTTCTCCCTCAGCAACAGACATTCCAGCTGCCTCACAGTCCCACATACGATCCAAATGCAAGGTCTGAACCAGCTTTAAAAAGCAGATCTGTCCAGACCCTTGCACCTCAGGTAGACAGAAGCGCCTTCTCATGCAGCGCTCACTGAGGTTCGATCCCACCCTGTACGTCAGCCTCAGCCACTCAGGTCATTCCAATGCCTTCAGCCTCAATTAAAGATTGTGGGGCAGCTCCCGAATCAAATATTCCAAGAAAGAGTCCACATGACCTAGAGGGACTCCTATAAGAAGGAAAGTCATCTCCATGGCCAGAATTTAGGGAGACCTTGCGTCCCAGTATGGGTACTGTTGAGGCTTGTGCGAGCCCCAGTACCCATCAAGATGAAGCCCATTTCATCCCATACCAAGGGATCTCTTAGAAAATCACAGCTGTTAGCACTGAAGTTGGTACTGGAAGATGAGCCCTCCAGACACAAAAAGAACTCTAAGGGACTCCTCTAAGAACCCTATATTGACCTCAGTATCCTTCTCTTCAGGTTGCAGCCATAATGACTGTACCTCAGCAGTCCCCAGTCCTCAGCTCACATACCTACAGGGCACAAGGACTGCACCTCCGTACCATCCCCAGTTATGGTGGAACACTGCCCAGGCTCCATGGTACCGATTAGGTTCCTTTCTCATGAGGACCTCTTGATCACAGAGGAACCAGACTCTTCCTCCTCAGGGACACTGAGAGGGATCCCTCCCTGGTACCATCCCACCTGTCAGCACTGGAGCTTTAGCACATAGCTCAGCCTCCCAAAGGCGCATCTCTTTGGAAATCCAATGGAAACTGCAGACACTTGTGCTTATGGTAGAGTCACAACTCAATGGGGATACCCTCTTAGTCACCTGACATTACACCTCCTCTGTGCTTACCCTCCGACACATGATCCTCCGGGTTCTAAACAGGAACAAGTGGTCGAAATGTTCATAGCTCCATGTTGGCCATGACAAATCTGGCTCTCAAACCTGCTTTGCTTTTCCCTGTGAATGCCACTCTGATAATGGATCTCCTGACCCAAAACTTGGGCACCACAGCCCAACATTTCTGTATCTCAGAGCCTGGATCTTCAATGGTTCTTGGGCATAGAATTGGACTGTTCCTCCAAGGCTAAGAGAGTACTTCTGGGCAGTAGGAAACCTGCCATGAAGAAAACCTACCTGCAGAAATGGAAGCATTTCCAGGTCAGGCATGCTCATCGATCAGTAACTCCTATGGAATGTCCACTCAGGCATTGTTTACTACCTGCTGGACTTGAAATCACGAAGTTTGTTGTGTAGCTCTGTTAAAGTACATCTAGTGATCATTATGGGATTTCACTCTCTGTCCACAGATTGTTTTTGTACACTGTACCAGTCAGGTTACCTCAAAGGGTTGTCTAATTTGTTTCCATAAATCAAAGAGCCTACTCACTCCTCCTTGAGACCTTAACCTGGTTCTTAATGCACAGGTAAGTAACCTCTCCATTTGCATATTAATTCTTGTAAATTAAAACCATTAAATTTGAAATAAAGCCATGCAAATTAAGGTTTTGCAAAGATCAGAAGACCACATTTCTGTACTACAGGTTTTTTAAGCCCCATTTTTGTACTAAATATGAATAGACCCAGCTCATTACTAACCTGTATGTATATAAAAAGTGAGGTTGGACTGTTGCACCGTTGCTATGGTAATCCAGAACTTTCATAAAGGGAAAATGCACAATGTTTTGCTTCATACTTTTTGAAAAACTGCAATCCTATGTTATACAGTTACAGCAACACTTTTTCTCTCTCTATCTCATTTCATTGAGAACTCATATGTGGGTTTGTATAAAACAAGGAACTGTGAAGTGTTCTGTAACAAATTTAAGACATTTTATGTTTGTGAGCTGTCCACACTCAGAGAATGTTTTTCTCACATTTATTCTTTAGTTGGTTGTTTTATGAATAATTCTTGACCTCTCTCTCATTTGCAAGTAGTTTATTTAAAATATTCAACATCTGAAATTATAGCTGTTTTTCCAGGAGACAAACACAGGCATATGGTATGTTTCTTTTGCCTTATTGCATCAGCCTAGCTCTTAGAATCAGGTATTGTACTTGGCTGAATGAATTCAACATTTCCTTTCCATGAAGCTCAAAAATTAGAGGAAAACACAGGTAAGCATAATGTTTAAGAAAGGTACCAGATTCTAACGTGATGAGGTTAAGTATCTAGAGAGACAGGCTGAAAAAGAGAAGCATAACTGACAGAAAAGTACAGATCAGTAAATATAGTTTATCACAGATCCTAGAGACTAAAAATAGGGATTGCAACACATCTGGGAAAAACCCATTAATTTGAAAAAAAAGTCACTCACCAGCATGATTTCATAAGGATATTACCACTTTTTGCTATTCTGTTGGCCAAATCACAACAAATGATCCTCTTTTTTTAAAAGTATATTTTTCAGTAAATTGCTTTTCAGAGAATCAAGGACTAGGCAGGCACCATTCAAGTTTCCCCATGCAATCACCATTATGCACCTCATTTCTTACATTTGGCACCCTATGCTGCTTTGTGCCAGTGTAACAGAAGTGAAGAGTTCTGCGTAGCCTTGACAGCATTATTCTATGGGATTTGTAAGTGATCTTGTGATGCCACCATGTTGTCATAGAAGAAGATTCCAATATATAGGTCCTATTTGTCTTCCTCGGAGTATTGATATTTAAACTGCCTTGGCTGCCTGTAGGAGTACTTTTTTCATGGGCACAATGGATGTTTCTCAAAGACAATATCTGGTCTCTGCAGACAAAGAAGCTCTGGCTGCTGTTATTTATTTCCTTGGAGTAATGCACAGAAGGCTCAGTTCTACAAACATTCACAAGAGTAGTGCAGCTGTGGTCAATATCACTTCTTACACAGGGAAGAGTCACTGTGTGAGTGTTTGCAGGATCACAGCCTAGCAGCCCAGTCCAATCCCTGCTGAAGACAATGGGAGTCTGTAGAATGACTTCACAGGGAGTTCAACTGAGCCCTTAAAAGTATTGTAAAGGAACTAGCTGTAACAGCATATGCAAAAATTCTGATCTTCCCAGTGAGAAGGACAGAAGGACTCCTACTACCCCAATTGCCTTCAGTGAAGAAATCTGGACTTTCCATGCTACTGTATTCCTGTCTCGAGAGACAGGAAACCAAGCCACTTGTAAGAAGGACTTTAAAAAAAATTAGCGTTTTAATTGTTTACATAATAATTGAAATAAATGTGCACATCTGCTGTAGCTGATAAGTTGAGACACTGTTTATGAGATAAAAAAAAATCGCTAAAATCTAATTTCTCTCAAACGTCTCTAGTAAGGGAACGAAAACATGGACTGATTAGCAAAGATTTACATGAGGGTTAGAGTAGGAATTAATTGAAAATGCAGTCAAGTCAAATTAATTAGACAACGACATCAATGTTTTATCCAGACAACCAAAGCAAAGATGTAGAATCAGAAAGGAAAAAATGAGAGACATAACAGCAGGGTAATAGACTACGACAAGATTAATTTATTGAATTTAGAAATACAAGCTGAAGAGACAATCGTGAAATTAGATATAACCAAATAAATTAGCAAAACATGAGATTTTTTTGGATGCTCGTATTTTACATTTTTGTAATTATTGCCAATGACTCAAATTGACTATAGCTTACAAGCATAAACAGAACCAGATTGTTTTCAGAAGTGGCTCAAGAAGCTTTCTGATTGGTACTGGAAATAGTTGGTCCCACTTACACTTAAGGCATTGTTAGCATGGTTCAGCTGCACCCATTGGTCTTGGCTGTACTGGCAACATTTACCAAAGAAAAATAATATGGGAAAGTGTTTAAAATGCTAAATAGCAAGGTTTTATTCATACCAGATATTTCAGGATTTTAATTCCTCAGTTTCTGACAGATCTGCTCAACAGAGCTAAGTAGTCCTCACAGGGTGTTTCTTCAGCTACCTGTTTTCATGGTGTCTCTCTTTCTCACTCACTCACACTCACACACACTTTTTTCCACTACATGTACCTTTAATCCGCTGTGTCCAAACAGAGCAGAACATAGCACAGGTGTACCACAGGAGGAGCCTGTCATACATCTACTCTCCTCAACCCAGCTTACCTTCAGCGCTTTCCCTCTACTTCATGTTCCTCCCAATGAGATGTCCTCCCAGTTACTGAGTCTCATTAGCCCAGCAGTTATGACCAACTGTCAGTAATCTCCACTACCAACAGATTGATTAGCTCCAATTCAGCCCGTAGCCATCTTGGTGCTGTGGCAACTTCAGTGACCAGGATGCTACAGCAAGCACTCTGTCCAAGTAGCCATACCTAAAACCATTCTAAGTGCCACAGCTAGAAGATGATGGTTGTTGCTTTCTGCAGTACTCCATGGGAACTACTCCCCTACAATCATCCTCATTAAGCACTGGATATCCCTTTAGCTTTTCCAGAAAGCACATGAAGATTATTTTCTGTTTTCAGCCAAGATGATCTTTAAAACACAGGATTTCAGGGAGTGGCTTAAAAGTTCTGGAATTTAACAACATTTGGAGACCTTTTTTTTAACTTGCATTCTGGTTTCTGAGCCTTTAGGATACACTCAGGTCACATTTTCAAGCTTTTCTCCACAATGGAAAGGCTAGGAAAATAGATGAAAGCCAAGATTCTCACACTCATTTGACTCCAAGAGCTGGAACTTTAAATAAAACATCCCATATCATGAAACTCTCAATAAAGTCACAAGAGTTTCCAACACTGAAGTGTCCTTAAGACATTTCACTTACTGATGCATTACTTTCTCTCGAAGAGGCTCTGGGATACTACATTACGGGAGTCTGACTCCATTTACAGACTCACTGTTTGTATCACACGCCCGATAGAGCACAGAATGTTTGTTCCCAAGATTAACCTTACAGAGAGATGCAATAGGCTTTATTTCAGAGGGGGGGGGGGAGGAGGGCTGTCAAGCGATAAAAAAAAATTAATCGTGATTAATCACGGTGTTAAACAATAATAGAATACCATTTATTTAAATATTTTTGGATGTTTTCTACATTTTCAAATATATTGATTTCAATTACAACACAGAAGCCAAAGTGTACAGTGCTCACTTTATATTTATTTTTCATTAAAAATATTTGCAATGTAAAAAACAGAAGAAATAGCATTTTTCAATTCACCTAATACAAGTACTATAGTGCAATCTCTTTATCATGAAAGTTGAACTTACAAATGTAGAATTATGCACAAAAAATAACTGCACTCAAAAATAAAACAATGTAAAACTTTATAGCCTACAAGTCCATTCAGTCCTACTTCAGCCAATTGCTCAGACAAACAAGTTTGGTTACAATTTGCAGGAGATAATGTGGCCCGCTTCTTGTTTACATCACCTGAAAGTGAGAACAGGTGTTCACATGGCACTGTTGTAGCTGGTGTCGCAAGATATTTATGTGCCAGATTTGCTAAAGATACAGATATCCCTTCATGCTTCAACCACCATTCCAGGGGACATGCATCCATTCTGATGACGGGTTCTGCTCGATAACAATCCAAAGCAGAGTGAACTGACGCATGTTCATTTTCATCACCCGAGTCAGATGCCACCAGCAGAAGGTTGATTTATTTTTTTGGTGGTTCGGGTTCTGTAGTTTCTGCATCTGAGTGTTGCTCTTTTAAGACTTCTGAAAGCATGCTCCACACCTCGTCCCTCTCAGATTTTGGATGGCACTTCAGATTTTTAAACCTTGGGTCAAGTGCTGTAGCTATTTTTAGGAATCCCACATTGGGACCTTCTTTGAGTTTTGTCAAATCTGCTGTGAAAGTGTTCTTAAAACAAACATATGCTGGGACATCATCCAAGACTACTATAACATGAAACATATGACAGAATGTGGGTAAAACAGAACAGGAGACATACAATTCTCCCAAAGGAGTTCAGTCATAAATTTAATTAGCACATTATTTTTTTAATGAGCATCATCAGCATGAAAGCATGTCCTCTGGAATGATGGCCAAAGCATGAAAGGGCATATGAATGTTTAGCATATCTGGCACGTAAATACCTTGCAACGCCGGCTACAAAAGTGCCATGTGAACGTCTGTTCTCATATTCAGGTGACATTGTAAATAAGAAGCGGGCAGCATTATCTCCCGTAAATGTAAATAAACTTGTTTCTCTTAGCAATTGGCTGAACAAGAAGTGGGACCGAGTGGATTTGTAGGCTCTAAAGTTTTACGTAATTGCACTCAAAACCAAAACAATGTAACAAAAAAATCTACAATTTGTAAGTTATACTTTCACAATAAAGAGATTGCATTTCGGTACTTGTATGAGGTGAATTGAAAAATACTGTTTCTTTTGTTTACCATTTTTACAGTGCAAATATTTGTAATAAAAAATAATATAAAGTGAGCACTGAGCACTTTAGATGCTGTGTTGTAACAGAAATCAATATATTTGAAAATGTATAAAAACATCCAAAATATTTTATAAATTTCAATTGGTATTCTGTTGTTTAACAGTGCGGTTAATCGCGATTAATTTTTTTAATCACAATTCATTTTTTTAGTTAATCACGTACGTTAACTGCAATTAATTGACAGCCCTAATATATATATATATATAAATATATAGTACCATTTATATTATAAAAAATTAAAAGCTTGAATACATAAAAGGTTAGTGTATTGGCAGATGCAACACAGACACACTGATGCCTCAAAGTGCATTGATAGCCAGATGATTCCTTTCTAATCACTGAGATGGCTTAAGGTTTTATTAGCATCAGTCCTGAGCTGCACCATCCATTAAGAATATTCATTTTCTATTTTGATCGGTGTGAATCTGCTCTCTCACTAAAGGAGATTCACATTTCCAACACAGATGAGTAATGGATAAATAGAACATCAGCTAGCTAGGAGAGCCAGAGAAAATGTTCCTGTTTCTAATTAACCATGTTTTAAAGAAATCTAAGCGTCTCTAGCCTAATGATGATTTCCCCTGTATTATCTTTATTGATTGCATACACATAGCTGGAAGGATGGTCTTGTAGTTTGATTTAGACCAGTGGTTCCCAAACTTGTTCCACCGCTTGTGCAGGGAAAGCCCCTGGCGGGCCGGGCCGGGCCAGTTTGTTTACCTGCCGCGTCCGCAGGTTCGGCCGATCGCGGCTCCCAGTGGCTGCGGTTCACTGCCCCAGGCCAATGGGAGCTGCTGGAAGTGGAAGCCAGTGCGTCCCTCGGCCCGTGCTGCTTCCAGCAGCTCCCATTGGCCTGGAGCAGCGAACCACGGCCACTGGGAGCTGCGATTGGCCGAACCTGCGGACGCGGCAGGTAAACAAACCGGCCCAGCCCAGCCTGCCAGGGGCTTTCCCTGAAAAAGCGGCAGAATAAGTTTGGGAACCGCTGATTTAGACACTGGACTGAGACTTGGAAGGATTGGCCTTCTGTTGTATGTTCTGCCACAGACTTGCAATGCGATCTTGGATAGCTCACTTAATACCTCTGTGCCTTGGGTTCCATATCCATGAAGCGAAGTAGTAATATTAGCCTGCCTCAAAAGTGTGTTGCAAAGGTAAATAAATTAATTTATGAGGTGATCAGATAATACAGTGGAAGGGGCCATAGCAATAGACACTCATTTCTTTTTTAAAGTGTTAGATTACGAGAGAAAGCTTAGAAGAATCTTATTCTTACCCACAACCTTTGTTCAATGTAACAGTTGGTACAAAATAGCTTTAAAAGAAGAGTGATAAGTATTAAATGACATATCGCTCCAAGCAATGGTAAAAAGTTTTAACAACTTCATAAGCACTCTCTCTACTGTATTAGTTGGAAGGAAGAAATATTCTCCTGAAACAATATCATTTAAACAAAACACAAAAATAGTAATATAGTCTCTTTCTGCACTTTTTCTTTTGTGTGTGTGTACAAGCTAAAAGCAATAAACTCCAAACAGAAAAATACAAACCATACAAGACAGCATTTTTTTATTCCTTCTGGTCCATATCATCCGCTCGCCCTTAAGCGTTAACCAGTCCCTCTTTCTGGTGCTGAGCCCAGTGGGAGTCAGCTGTGCCCAGTGAGGGTCAGCTGTGTCTAATTAGCTCACAGCTGAGAGCACCTCCCTCAGTGGATCTTGATTCATTGCTGGCAATTAACCCACCAAAGTTCAGCCCTTAGTCCAGCTCGGCAGTATCCTTCCTTTGCGCTTGTCCATGGGTTATTAACTCTGATTTTACAACTAACACTCATCTAACAGCATGTATATTCATACTGGCACAGATCATGAAGTAAACATTATTTTCTCGTCTAGTCTTTTGGCCACAGGTAGGTCTGTGATAATAAGCCTTCTGGACCAGCAGCCAAAAGTGTGGGTGTTCCTAAGAAGAATATTAGAAGTGAACTCTCCCTACTCTTTGCACTGGTTGGTTTAAGATTTGTAAACTTTCATTGTTGGACCTTGCATTGAGTGTGGTACAATATGAAGGGATGTTCATCTGCAACCCCCCAAAACTCCTCAGCTAGAGAGACCAGGGTTTAGCAAATCAGGCAATGGGGACAGATCATTCTGAACAGTGAGATGAAGAAAATGGAACTCCACCATGTGGGCCCACCTGCTTCTGGGCTTGGTAGGAGGAAGTAGTTTCTGCACCTCCAAGAGTAAAGGGGCTGTGACTGGCCCTTGAGTTGAATGCTGGAAGCGTCCTTCCACCTTCTCCCTGTGCACCTGTACAAAGGCAAGACACAGGCTATCCCTAAACCCGAATGTTTACTCCATTTTTTTTAATTACTGTGTTACTTTGTTACAAAGGGACAGTTTCTAATATAAAGAGCTACATCCTACCATCCTGCTGTCTTTGCACCTTCATTCGTGACTTGCATCCCTTCATTCTGAGTGCAATTCTGTGAGGTGCTTAGTGCCCTCATTCCCATTAAAAAAATGAGGTTCAGGCTTAAAAAACAAAAAGCCTGCTCTCACAGCATACAAGCTCAAAGCTGTTAGCATTCTGGGACCTTTCCTGGCACAACTTACATCGTTTAGGGAACTGTGCAATTAGTGGCAGGAAAGAAAACAAGAGGTATAGGACAAAGAACTTCAAACATGGGAACAGTGTTATTGTACTTTCCATCACTGGGCTTCCTAGCCTCCCATCATGTTATTTGCATTCATATTTCTTGTACAGTTTTATCTTCGAAATGGTTGTATAATTAATTATGGTAGCACTTAGGGAATGTCTACACTGCAAGTAGACATTCGCGGCTGGCCCATGGCAGATGACTTGTGAGGGCTCTCAGGGGCTGTTTAATTGCAGTGTAGACATTTGGGTTTGGGCTGCAGCTTGAGCTCTGGGATCCTCCCACCACGCAGGGTTTTAAAGCCCAGGCTCCAGCCCCTGCCGGAAAGTCTACACAGCAATTAAACAGTCCCTTTGCTTGAGCCCTGCAAGCCCAAGTCAGCTGGCACAGGCCAGGGCAGGTTTTTAATTGCAGTGTAGACATACTCCTAGAGGCCAAGATTGGTGCCTCCTTGTGCTAGGCACTGCACAGAGTAAGAGATGGTCCATGACCCTAACTGCCTACAATCTAAGTAGACAAGACACAAAAGGTGGGAGAGAAACCAGTAAGGAAACTTGCCCAAGTTTCACACAGCAGGTTAGTTACAGAGGTGGGATTAGAATCCAGGCTCCCAGGCCAATACCTTGTCCACCAAACCACTGTTTCTCATAAAAAGTATAAATTACTGAAAAACTCAGGGTCCTCTGTAACTCACATTTTCCCTATGAGACGGTACTCAATATTTTAAAAAATATTAATTTACTTTTTTGGAGAAGAATGACCAAAAAAAAATAAAATGTGATTTTTTTTCTTTAAGGCAACCACAATCTTGGGTTCCTGCCGGTGGCTGTTTTATATATCTGCATTGTAAATGCACAAAATCAATTAAATTTATGGTAACAGATTTAGGATTAAATAAAACAGTCAACAGTAAAATGTGCCAAGTCAGTTCTGTCCTGTAATTTGTAACTAATTGTAGAAGGAAGCAGGGATAGTTCATACTTATCCTCTCAGGTCTGATTATGCAGTCCTGAGCTTAGTGGCAGTTTTGCCTCTAGAAAAAACTGCAGAACTAGATCTGCAGTTGTCAAAGTTTACACATATCTGTTTTTCTTTTTTTTTAAATTGCCAGTTGTCTACTAATGATATGTAGCACTCAGATGATCATCTATGAAGAATGTGTATAGCCAGACACATTTAAATCCAAACATATATTTCACACTATCCTTGTGAATAATGACACATTCATACTGTGTATGTGAGTTTGCTTAGCCCTGGTCTACACTGGGAGGGTGAGGGGGGGATCGATCTAAGTTATGCAACTTCAGCTACATGAATAACATAGCTGAAGTCAACATACTTAGATCAACTTACCGTGGTTTCTTCACCGCGGTGAGTCGACTGCTGCCACTTCCCTTCGACTCTGCCTGCGCTTCTCGTGGTGCAGGAGTACAGAAGTCGACGGGCGAGCGCTCGGGGATCGATTTATCGTGTCTAGACTAGACACGATAAATCGATCCCCGCTGGATCAATCGCTGCCCGCTGATCCGGCAGGTAAGGTAGACACATACCCTTAGAGTTTAGCTCTTTATGGGCATGACATATTTAAAATCAGAAAGGATGAGATTAAATCAGAAAGGATGAGATTAATATTGCAAGATGAACAGCCAGTTGCCAATGATCATTCTGTTGCTGGTTAACACTCAGCCATCTTCCAAAAACATGTAGGTGGAGCAAAAAATGACAGCATACAAAAACTGATAGTATTCAACAGTGTTTTACGCCTTTATTACAAAAGCAAGGGCACATGTTCCTACTTCAAAACGTGGCATAACTACTGGGCCATTGTGAAGACTGTTAACTGATTATTTCAGGGTCTTTGCTCTGTTCTGTTTGAAAAATAATGTGAAAGAAATTGCAGTGGAAGCTCCGTACCTGAAGGTTTCTAGCTGCAAGTATCTAACTGTTGTTTAATGTGCAGCTTTATAAATCTAGTATCTTTATTTGGCAGCTGTCAAGCACTGTGGAGAGTGCACTTTCTTCTGTTTTAGAATGCTACATTGATGTAACAAGACATTGAAAAAGACACATTTTGCAACAGTGTTTTTACTGCACAAAATACTGTTGATTTACAGTTAAGATTACTTAAGTGCCAATCTCATCAGTGCACTCCCTGAAAAGCAAGGAGAAGTTTCATTAAGGGAACCTTCTTTCACATACCTTCCCACCAAGACATCTCTTAGCCAATCACACTAACAAATGCCAGGCTTCCAGCACTGCTAGCTCCCTTCAGCTTCCCTCACAGACAGAAACACAGCATACATGTCAAATTCCTGAAATTCACACTCTAATGCAAAACCTGAATGCCAGCCTCAACACCATTACTGTGGCCGTAGGGATGTACGTGTCTGCTGGTACATGCTATATGTGCCTAAAGAAAGTATGAGGCTGGTGTTAAGGTTTTGCGTTAGAGTGAGTTTCAGGAATTTGGTATATGCTTGCAGTCTAAAAAGGCAAAAACAGAGGAAGGACGGAGAGAGAGGATGTAATGAACAAGCAACGTGCTCGAGATGATGGCAGTCACATGGCACATTAATGCCAGGGCTGGTCTTTTTCATATTTGTTTACATAACTGTTTTATTTATATTTTTAAACTTTGTTTGGGGGCACTCTGGGTTGAGGGAAGGATTGTTGGTGTAAGAGAGGAGTTGGTAAAAGGAGAGGAAAACTGAGGGGGAGCCGTGTAAAAATGGGAGGCGGGAAGAATGAGCTGGAGAAAGCACAGTGAGCTGGGGGGTGAGGTAAGGCAGCTGACGGGCTGCAGAGGTCTGGAGGGGGGGGGAATGAACAGACAAGGGTGATACAACATATGAGGGGGAAAGCTGAGTGAATATGAAATCAGGAGGCTGTGAGGCTCCTCCCCATGTGGAGTGAGGAGGTGAGGCTACTGTGACTAATGCACTGGGCAGGACTCTGTGGGGCTAGCTGGCTCATATTTACCACTGAACCCTCATCTGTAGCTGGTACCCAGATACCTAGGCCTGGATCCACAAAGGTACTGAGTTGCCTTAATCCCAGTTTTAGACTACTGTAATCCCTGCTCAGCAGCTGCCCCACAAGTGCCAACTTTCTAAAGTGCCAGGGGGTGCTCGCCCCCTGGCTCTGCCCCAGGCCTTGCACCCACTCCACCCTATCCCCCAATGTCCCACCCTGCCCTGCCTCTTCCCACCCCCCCGCCCCACCTCTTCCTGACCAGTTCCGCCCCTCCCTCCCAGCCTCCTGCTTGCATGCGTGCTGTGTCCTCACTCCTCCCCCCTCCCTCCCAGCCTCCTCCTTGCATGCCATGAAACATCTGATTATGGCAGGCAGGCGTGTGGGGAGGAAGGGGGAGGTGCTCATCCGTGGGGCTCACCACTGGGGGGATTGAGGGGAGCGGATAGGGGGGCTGCCGGTGGGTGCTCAGAACCCACCATTTTTTCCCGGTGGGTGCTCCAGCCCTAGAGCACCTATAGAGTTAGGCACCTATGAATTGCCTAACCCTGTATGTGCCTAGACTCACGCAGCACCTAAGTTTTTGCAGTAAAAATTTCCTAGATGCTTACATTTCTGCCTTTGGGCCTGCACAGTGCCACCTCACACAAGGCATCCGGACACCTATCTTTCTAAAGGGAAGAAAATGAGGTTATCCCAAAGAGTAACCCTTTCCCCAAAAACATTCCCAGTGAAGATGCAGCGCCTGATGCTTTCATTGTATGTTAACAGTGTTCATTGTGACTCTCCAATAAAAGGCACCGCGTTTATACAAGACAAATGCATTCTTTTGTCACTGTTACATTCTGGCCAAATTTCTGTTCTCAGTTACACCACTGTAATGCCACTGAACGATATCTGTTTGGGGCAGCATTTTCTTACAACTCAATGTGAAGGCCTGGAACATGGATACTTTTGTGCCTGAAGGGGATTGATGGCTAAATTCATGAGTGTGTCAGCCCATATTTGTTCACTAAAGCAATCAAGAAAGAAAAATGGATGAATCTTGGACTCAGTCACATAGTGGAGTAGTATGCATAGTATTTGGATATTAAAGAGTTGACAGCGTTGATTGCCAACCTCAAACATTCAAAAACCATGAGTCAGACACCCAAATCATAAGGTTTACTTTTAACGATTATACTGTGGTTTTGGGCTGTCTTGATTTTTGAACTCTCCCTTGCCCCCATGTGCAACAATGAGAGTGTTACTAGCTCTCCCAAATGTACAGAGTAAGGTGATTTTTTGGTGCCTACTGCAGATGCTCTCACCCTGGAAGACCCAGCTGAGGTCCAGTTACACAAGCTTGTATAAAATGCTGCCTGGTAATGGTGCTGCTGAGCTTCCAGCTTCTCCCCAAACCCAAATATTCTAATTGAGCAGTTCTGCCACCCCAGACCCATATCTGCCCATCCCACAGGCTGGCAATTAAATTCATCCTACCCACTCCCCCCTTCACACACGCACACATCAACTCTGCCCCCTTCCTAGCTTCATATAGGCCTCTACCTCTCCCCACCACATACACACCCCTCTGCTCTTCCTGCAGCTCCAGGAGTTCTTCACCCACCTCCCAGGCTGGTGAGGGGCAGCTCCAGGGGTTCTTCATCCCCTCACCCCCTTCCCAGGCTGGTGGGAGGCAGCTCCCAATGTTCTTTGTCCCTTCGCCCCCTTCTCAGGCTAGTGTTGCAGGGATGGAGAGGTGAGGGAGGAGCAGACTGACCCATTATTCACAGGTGGGAAGGGGAAAGCAGAGCTGTCCTGAGCCACTGGTTCCTTTCTGCTTCTTCCTCCTTCCTCCCTTCTCGTGACAATGGCAGTGGCTGCTCCCTCTCCTCGCCTTGCCAACCCAGAAATGTCTCTCAGCTCCTGAGAGGATGGGGGGGGGGGGAAAGGGGAGCTCTGCCTGCTTCCTGCAGCAGCCCTGATTGGCTGCTCTTTCCCAGGAGGCAGGTCCTGGGGGAGCCTGATGCTCAGATAGGGTTTTCCCCAGGCAGGGATGAAAACAATTTTAAGGCTGGAGCGTCTAGTGAGACTGACTCCAGAAGGGCTAAAGTCCTGGTGCCCCAAGGCTGGCACTGCACTCTGGTGGCCAGCTCTCACAGTTTTTCCATGCGTGATGGGATTCTGGCTGGGCTGGGCTGGAGCCTTTCTCCTGATGGCCTGAGAGGCTCCAGTGCTCTAACAAACTTGAGCTCTGCCTGCGGGAAATCCCCCTCTGACTGGCTGTCTGCCCCATGCCCTGCCTCCTGGGGTAGAGCAAGCAATTAAAGCTACTGCAGAAAGAGCTCCCTCCCCACATCCTCAGCTCCCAAAGCTATTCTCAGTTTCTCACAGAAAGAGAGAGGGGAGGAAGGAGCAGGAAGAGGCCAGCAGCCTTCCTCTCCTGTGAGCAACAGCCCCAGTTCATCAGCTCCTTCCCTGCAATGCCCAGCCAGGAAAGGAGCAGTGATGAGGCTGGGGGGCCTGGGCAGATGTGGGGGAAAGGGGAAGCTGGGAATTAAGTGCTGGGCAGGGGTCTGGTTGATGTGGGAGTGAAAAATGCTGCAGCAGGAGCAAGTACTAATGGACAGTACTAATTGTCACTCACACATCAGCGATGGGCAGGAAGAGTTCAAAAATCAAAAGACAGACCACAAAACACAATTTATTTCTGGCTTTCTTTAAACTCTCATGATTTGCCTCTGGAGAACAAACCAGTATCTCCCAGCACTGAGGAGAATGAACAAAGCTTCCAGTTTAATCTGTCAGCCACTGGAATGGACAAACCACAAAAGAAACTGGCTCCCCCTGGGGAAGGGGCGAGCAGAATCTTCTGCTATCTATTGGTGCATCTCTGTACAAGAAAATACCATCACTTCTTGTAGTGGGTGGGCCTTCAGGTCACAGTTAATTAGCTAAGAAATTCTATGCAGTATCTGCCTGGTAATTTACTGCCATTAAGTTACATTGCTTATTCCAAGGGCCTCCACTGGTACACCAGTGTGAAATCAGTGTGAAAGGAGAATCTGTTACACTGATTTCTGTTCCCCAAATAGTTACCACATAATGAAGAGAAAAAGGAACAACTTATTTGAAGAGCTAAAATCCTCAATTTAGGGGCTTGCTCTCTTCTCAGCAGTGTTACTTAATGGTAGTATGTTACGAGGCAGTTTCTGCACAGAATGCTTTAAATAACTATGTACTTGAACGCCCAGTCAGTACAAGAAGTCATGTTATTTTCATTACATTTTCCCAACTGCAGTGATTAATAAAAAGGCCAATTGTTTAGCTCCCCGCAATTTCTGTTTCTAACTCTAGATTTTCCCCCCCTCATGAAGGTGGCCCTGGCTCTGGCAAAGGAACCCAGTGTGAACAATTAGCACAGAAATATGGATTTACACATCTGTCTACTGGTGACCTCCTCCGACGTGAATTAACATCATCATCAGAGAGGAGCAAACTGATCAAAGACATCATGGAATGTGGCGAACTGGTGCCTGGAGTAAGCTGCAGTTTCATTTGCAAAATAAAGGGGGCAGTGGGTGTCCCTCAAAAAGTGTGGAAATAGGAAAGCAGCACTGGTATGTATTCCCATCTGAGGGGAAGTAAGCCTAGAGCTTGGTAGAGAGGATCCCTAATTCCCAGATATGTGGCATTTCTCTTTCTTTTGTATACTGGTGACGTAGTTATCCCTTCTCACACCATACCCATAAATTCCTTATGGTAGATTAATTATTAAACACAATGGGCCAGATTGCAAGCTACACCTTGCAAAAGATGCAACACAGAAGTAGCAGCAAAGGGAACTTTATGCCACTTTTACAGCTTCCAAATTCTGGGCTGGTCCCAGAGCTGGCATGGCCTTCAGTGTAAATTGGAGCATCCCTAGCAGCTATTTTAATTTACATTAACTGCAATGGCTCCCTAAGGAACTGGCTGGCAGCCCAGAATAGCTGAGCGCCAACTGACGGGGAATGTGAAGAGGTGTAGGGGCTGTTATTTCAGTCTCTGGCCAGGAAATCCCTCTGAACTACAATAATTTCCAGATGCGGGGCGGAGGGGCAGGAGAGGTCCCTGCACTTTACAGCATCTGAGCAGCATAAAGGGGCCAGGCTACAGGCCAGAATCAGGGACAATATGATGTGCAGCAAGTGCAGTTAGATCAAGAGATGTGTGTGTTAATAAAAGGCATCAAGAAATGCCGCCCATAGGAAATTAAAAGGAGTACTGGGTCTAGCTTAGTGTTGTTATCTTCCCAGTTTGTCTGGTGGGACAAACTCTCTTGTCATTTACAACAAGATACCAAGATATTGCATTGACACAATGTGATGCTGTGTCAAAATACAATCAGATTGTGAAGTATCATTATAATGTCATAAAGTTTCATGGTCCACACAGTTCAGGGCACCTGCACCTGTATTTTCCCACAGTGATCGAGCAAGGGCACTCTCAGGTTTCCAGCTCCTCAGTTGTTGCCTTTCTCAATGGGGACCAGTGTCTCTTTCCCTTCTGACTGGGGTATTTCCAGGCTGCACAGCTTCCTGCCTTCATTGTGTTCTTTCCAGCACAGACAGGTTGCTCACCAACACCTGCTTGCTTTCTCATCAGAGATGGTTAGGTGTAATTGCTACAGTTATAAGTTACCACACAGCACTTCCTATGCAAGCCTGCTTTAAAACACTACAGAGAAAACATATTAAAAGCAATAAAAGAACCCACACACATGCTAATAAGCTTACCAGAATTAACCCTAACATGGATTCTGACACGAGCAGTCCTTCTACTTCCCTCCCAAGGGGATTCTTTGTGGTTACCAGTTCATCACAGCTTCAGCTCAGAACAAGCACCCAGTTTTATGGGACCTCAGTAGGTCCAGTCCTTTCAACCCTATGCTAATAATTGGGGTCCTCATGGACTAGGGCTCCTGTCCATTTGCAGGATCAGGAGGAAGGCCATCAGCCAGTTTAAAACCAGGCTAGTTATCCAAAAACCATTTCTTTGCTTGTTGGTTCCTGGAGAATCTGGTTTGAACTAGTATATACAGACCTTGGGGCAGAGGGGTGTCAAAGGGCTGATAATGGAGGAATTACATTAGCATCCCCCTCCCAACTTGAGAAGGTGGATAGGGTGCCATAGTAATACATACACAACTGCATTTTAATATACTGTACTCCAAATGTATTAATTCAGTACAGTTTAACTTACTTCAGTAAAGTTTATCTTAATTCCATAAAGTTTGTTCAGGCTATTACAGGACAGTGTCAGTCTGTCACAGTCCCCAGATAGATTTTGAGACTCAGATATGTCCCACAACAACAGCACATCACAACAGGAAAGATCCTGGAAAATCCAGAACAGGTTTTGTTCTGACCCTGGTTCTGGGTTTGCGTGACATAGCTGTTCCTGAGGGAAAGCTATTCCTCCCCTATAGCAAACTACCCTCTCCCTGGGCAGCTAGAAAAAAAAAAAAGCCAGCTTTCAAGGGACCTGCTCGAAGCAAAGCAGAGTTATGGTAGTTCATGAAGACATAGGATTAAAGTCCATGTGTAAAAACTGAGCCCTTTAAAGGAATATTTATTAGTAACCAAAGAATTCTTTTTCTTCAATACAGGATATTGTTTTGGCGCTACTGAAGGAGGCCATGATTGCCCGTTTAGGAGACACAAAGGGATTTCTGATTGATGGGTATCCCTGGGAGGTGAAACAAGGAGAAGAATTTGAATGCAAGGTGAACATCTAGTTATTTACCATTATTGCTGATATTAAAATTCAACTTGCATCTGACACACAAATCAGCTACTCAAGTCCCTATTTTTGACAGATATGGCTCTTTATAAGCCACTGTTCCAACTTGTTGGCTAAGAGAGTAGAGAGTTGCTATTGATCACTGGGGATCTGGAACGCCAGCAATACAGTGAATCCAGCTTACTCCGCCAATTATATGGTCTCTGCAGTGCCAGAAGGAATAAAAATTGATTTTAGCCATTTAAGTTACATTAAATACAGACGAGAGCAATTCTGTTTAGTAAGATATTGCCATTTTGAGAGTCACTTTTCTCACTATAGCTACACCTTCAGTTTGCTTGTGCTGCTACTGCATCTCTCATCAAAAGGCAATGTGGCATAACAGAATTTCAAGCACTATTAGATGCATTATTAAGCTCTCTCTTTAAGTTGAGTCAGAGCTCTCAGTGCCTGCAACCATTGTGACTGAGCAAAGCACAGGCCAAATTATTGTGGTAGGTAGGATGCTGAAATACTCATAAAAGAGCATTTTGCAAGTTTTTGTATGGTAGTTTACAAAGATTAAGGAAGCTATTGATTTTTTCACTGTGCACAAAGATCTACAGAGAAGTCTCAGTTATTGATTTCTCAGCCTGCAGAAAATATTCCATTCTCTCTAAATAAGTGCCTGGATTGAATTTGCACAAGCTCACTAGCACAATGAAAAAGCAGAACAGGAGTGGCTGATTAGTTTATATCCTGGAGGAAAATAATAATTATGTATTCCATTATATTGCACCTTCACTCTACACATTCTCTTGTAACTCATTTAAAATGTTGTGAAGACTTATTGAGTCATCAATGGACCTTTAGTTGCTTTATATAGATTCTGTTCACTACAAAAGAGTCACAAAAGCCACAGGAGGTGGGAGAAATGGCTTCAACACCCAGTCAAGATAATTAGCAATAAAGTTGGGCAGGTCACAGATTCATTTTTGGTCCATTAGTGCCTCCCTGTGCACAAAATTAAGTAATTCTCCCATGTCTCTTTCCAATAGTGTGTGCCAATTTAACAAAGGGACTCCCACAGAAATGTTCCCTCTCTGCCTCTGATAAACGCCACATGTATTTGCATGTCTTTGCAGAGTGGAAGGGCAGGACTGGAGAAACTCTGTATCCAAGGGGAAAGGGGCAGGGGGCAGCACCACTGGACAAATAAACTTATAGTGATTGCACTTATTGGAAGTGACTATACCTGAAATAGGATCTGAGTATGAAAACCCTTACTCAAATGAGTAGTTCTTTCTCATGCAAATAGAGTAATGAATAGTGTAAGTAAGTAACATTCAGCTGAGCAAAGGTTTTCATTTCAGGCTCAGGCTTCTACTCAGTACATTGATAGTTCAGCTGTGTTTGATCTGTGTAACTTGAAATGGTGTGGGAGGAGATGGGGGACATATCCGACCCTGGAAAATACTTAGAACAGACTGACATGAGGTGCAATCAGATTCATTCCAGAGGCTGCATGTTTGGATTTTTTTTTTTTAAACCTTCAGCAGAATCCCAAGAGGAAAAGTTCTCTGGCAGTAATAGTGGGAGGGGTTGACTCCATCAAAGGCAGGAAAGCCATCCCTTCAGTTTGGTGGCAAAATTTTAATAAAAGTTCCCAAGAACCATCTCTAGCACGTCAAAGTTCTATTGGCGAAAGACAGAGGTAATAATCATGATTCCTTAAATTGAAATATTGATTCACAGACCCAGAGAACCTCAGTTATCAGAGGCCAGAACTCTGCACCCACTAGCCTTGTTGATGTCCCACGCAGCTGTGAAAACTCAAAATACTTTATGGAAGTATTTAACACTGAATAGTCCAATTAACACCCCATGGCACTGATCAGCACAGCTGAGTGTAAAAGCTGCAAAGGGCAACTTCCAGCTGAGACAAGTTTAGCACAGCTCCTACAGACTTGCCCGAAGGGGAGCTGCCTGGTAGTGTTGAGCTGCCAACGGATCACCAAGGTCCCACTTCAAACCTCAGCCCTCTTAATGTGCAGAATGGACAGCCAGAGTCCAGTTACCTGATGAAGTGTCTTCAGTGGCCTAACAGAGTGAGTTCCACTTGCATATCTGGCCACCATTTAACTCACACCTCACTAGGGTGACTGCCATTTCAAAATGTAAGAACAGGACAAATGCAGGAACCCCCCTCTCCCTCCATGGCCCTGCCCCCCCCTTCTTCACCTGGAGGCTTGCCCCCCTGGCCAAGCCAGAGCCAGGCAGTGGTAATAGCCGCCCAGGGAGCCCAGGTTGCTGTGGGGAGCCTCGGACCCTCCACCTGCCCTGGGTGGTGTGCCGGGTTGTCCAAGAACAGCCCACAGCCCATGTCCCTACTCCCTCCCATGTCTGTGCCACCCAAGGCAGGTGGAGGGTCCAAGGCTCCCCACAGCGGCCCAGACTCCCTGGGTGGCTCTTACTACTGCCCAGCTTCTGGCCCGGCCAGGGGTGGGGCCTCAGGGGGGAAGAGGAGGAGCATGGGGTGCGGCCTCATGGCAAGAGGGGACTAAGGCCCACCTCAGCCCCACCACCAGGAAGAGACTGGCACCGCCTCGGGCACGCATGGAGTGGAGCCACAGGGAATCTGGGACAAATGCTGACCTGGAGTCATTTGAACTGGGACTTGAAATGTACATTTCGGGACTGTCCAATCAGGGATGGGTGGTCTTCCTACACCTCACTGACAGTTTTAGAGAGCTAGCACCCAGATGGTGTTAGAGGAAGTTAAGGGAAGGGCATAGGCTCAGAGGCCACCTGCTGCATAGCACTGCTACAGGAGGGACATCTGAAGGATCCATATGAGCGGTGAGAGATGACAGCTAGAGACAGAAGATCAGAGGGTATGTCTACACTACAGGATTAATCCGAATTTAGATAATTCGAATTTGGGAAACAGGTTGTATAAATTCGATTGTGCGCGGCCACACTAAGCACCTTAATTCGGTTTTAAACCACATTAATTCGGTGGTGTGCGGCCACACTACCCCATTAACTTAAACACAGTAATTCGGTGGTGTGCGTCCACACTAACCCTAATTCGAATTAACAAAATCGATTTAGGCTCTACTCCGTTCGTCGAGGTGGAGTACAGAAATCGATTTAAAGGGCCCTTTAATTCGAATTAACTGGCTCTGTAGTGTGGACGGGTGAAGGGTTAATTCGGATTAAGGCAGCTAAATCCGAATTAAAGTCCTAGTGTAGACCAGGCCAGATTCTGTACGGGTCTCCAAGAGACACAGCCCAGGGCAAGGGGGAACAAAGGTGGCTTTAGGCTGCTGCAGGGGCTGAAATGGCCCTCAGTGTAACTTAGACAGCCCTGGAGGCTCCTAACCTGCTGCCCACTCTTTGTGCCTGTTGCTTGAGGTGCAAGTCAGAATGGCCTGAACAGTATGTGCCATGACCCAACTCAGTGCCTGCTCTTGGGGAGTTTTCCCTCAGCCCCTTGTGGGCTGTTTGCAGCCCCTACTCATTGCCAGAGCAGCATGTAGGGACTGGAGCAGGGGAAGAAATCCCTCCCAGAATTCCACAGATATTGTCTCCTGGATTAAGCTCTATGGCAGTGGTTCTCAAACTAGGGCTGCCGCTTGTTCAGGGAAAGCCCCTGGCGGGCCGGGCCGGTTTGTTTACCTGCCGCGTCCGCAGGTTCGGACGATCGTGGCTCCCACTGGGGGACAATGGGGACTGTGGGAAGCAGCGTGGGCCGAGGGACGTGCTGGCCACCCTTCCTGCAGCCCCCATTGGCCTGGAGCGGCGAACCGCGGCCAGTAGGAGCTGCGATCGAAATTACATAGGGACAGTTTGAGCAGTATCTTACTCTGCAAGTAGTCCTATGGAAACATTCTAAAGACCCAATATATTGGAGTCAGTGAGAGTTGAGGGCACTCAGAAGCATCCTAGAATTGTTCCATATCCTGCATCATTGGGCATTGTGGGACAGATTGTGCCTCCTTTATATGGAGCAGTACCGTTGAGCTCCTTTTCACAGTATCTGAGCACCCTAAATTGTCAATGGATTTTATTCTCACTGCCCCTCCTCCCCCCCCCCCCCCATATGGTAAGAATGTATTATCCCATTTTTAAGATGGGGAACTGAGGCAGAGTGAGACTAAGGCCTTCAAGGAAAGAAGGTACCTTTTTTAAAATCATGTGTTAGCTAACATGTGGTAATCAATACATGGTAACATCCTAGCATGGACAAGGCAGTTGTGGTTTTAACACATTAACAGGTCAAGAGAAATACAATAGAACCTCAGAGTTATGGACACCTCGGGAATGGAGGTTGTTCGTAACTCTGAAATGGTTGTAACGCTGAACAAAACATTATGGTGGTTCTTTCAAAAGTTTACAACTGAATATTGACTTAATACAGCTTTGAAATGTTACTGCACAGAAGAAAAATGCTGCTTTTAACTATCTTAATTTAAATGAAACAAGCACAGAAACAGTTTCCTTACCTTGTCAAATCTTTTTTTAAAAACTTTCCTTTTCTTTCTTTTTTTTTAAGTAGTTTATGTTTAACACAGGATTGCACTGTATTTGCTTTTATTTTTATATTTATGTTTTGGTCTCTGCTGCTGTCTGATTGCGTACTTCTGGTTCCAAATGAGGTACGTGGTTGACCGGTCAGTTTGCAACTCTGGTATTCGTAAATCTGAGGTTCTACTGTACTAGGCTCCACCTAGTGTTTACCTCAATGTGCTAACGTGTTAAAGCTACAATGGTCTTGTTCACACTGGGATTTTATGGCATGTTGGCTAACGTGGTTATAAAACCTTTTTTACTAATGTGGGTGTACCCCAAATGACTTGCTCAACGTCACACAGAAAGCATGTGACAGAGCAGAGAATTGAATTGGTGTTTTCTGAGTCCCAGTGTGTTATCCTAAACAGTGGCCCAGCCTATCTTACTATGAAAGTTATTTCAGGAATTTCAGTGGGACTACACGTGGTGTAGGATGCCACCCAACATGGGTAAGGATGGCAGAAGCTTGTCTAAAGAATATCAAGACGTTCTGGTGAAGAACCTCTCCAAACAAGCTCCCACGTTCACTAGTGTTTTCCCTCTTGGCTCACAGTAAAAAAGGAGCCTGATGCTCCTGTGAAAAATGAACCACTGAGATGCCAGGAGAGTTGTAATTACTGTGGTTGCTCAGTACACTAAACCCCTAAGGTGCCAGTAGTGTGCTTAGAGTACCACAACTCGGAGGCAAGCACTGTAGGTGTAGTAGGCGCCATCCCTGGTGGGTCCCAGTAACCACTGAGATATATGGCTAAGTGAAAGGGTATTTTAAGGCTGGCAGGAAAGGGGACGGTTGCTAATATCCTAGGTACTGAGGCTTAAACAGTTACAGTTCGAAGTGATCAATATCAGTTCCTGTTTGGGTCCCTGGGGCAGTACAGTCAAGAGTCAGGACCCTACAGGTCTAGTGCCTGGGGGGCCCTCTACAGTCCAGTTTCTGCTCCAAGCAAATAGGTGCTTGCAGGTTTCTAGGCCAGGCTCAATTAATGTCTCTCATTGGGGTTCCTCTGCACTCGCGCCTGCCCAGTCATTGCTGCTCCTCCATAAGTCCCACACAGAGCTGCACCCGGTAGTTACAGCCTGTTCCACACATGGCTCTGCATACATGTAGGGTTGCCAATTTAGGTTGGACATATTCCTGGAGGTTTCATCACATGACATAATCTTTCATGAAAGATTAATTTTTAATTCCTGGAGACTCCAGGTCAATCCTGGAGGGTTGGCAACCCTACATACAGTTCCTGGGGATAACTCTATGAATTCAGCTTCTTTCTAGCTCCCTGTTTGCCATGTGGCTGCTGCTTCAACTTTCCTGCAGCTCCTCACTTCCCATACAACCACTGTTTCCAAACAGAGCCTGGAGTGGCAACTTCCTGATTTGTGACCTTTTCCCTTACCTGGTCAGAAGGAAGAGGGATGTGCACTGAGGAAGGGGCTAATGGGAGTTGTAGTCCCCTGCTTGGTGGATGCATCACAGAATTCATAGGATGTAGGAGCCTGGTTGAATCCAAAGCCTGGTTGAATCCAAAGCAGCAGAAAGAGAGCGATCTGCATCATAGTCATGTTACAGTCCGGAATTTCAGGATTCGTTGTGGTATGTGTCTTGAGCATTGAGTTTTGTGGGTCGCCAACTCAAAAGTGGTACCAGCTCCAGCTGACATACAATTTGCTGAATCCACAGCAGAGCGCTCCACTGTTTTGGAAGAAAGGTGGAGTGGAAGGGAGGAGCTTTGGGGAGAGCTCGTTTTACAAGATGTACATTTTGCTAGCTGCTGCTCCCATACTTCACAAAAGTTGTCCAACGTGCTTCTAGAAATGACAAGGAATTATTTAGTCTTTGCGGTGTTGGAATCATTTCACTGTTCACAAACACTCCTTTGGTTGTCTTGACAACAAAGCTTATAGCGGTCTTTATTTTGGGATGGAGATGCTACTTGTACTTTAGAAGCCATTCCTAAATGAACGGAACCTAAGGTCATTTTCTTCTGTTGGCTCTTTAGTTGTCCCCTTTATCTGTGATGAAGCTGAAAGAGAGAAGAGCATTTACCAAGGAATCTCAGAAATTAGGTCCCTTTTAATTTAAAAGAGAAAGCCTTGCAGACTCAGGAAGGTGCTGAGAACCTCCTGCCAGGTGTTAAGCGTCTTCAATCCATATAATGTCAATGGGAGTTGAGGGCACTCGGTACGTCATTGTGACAGCCTGCAGATGTGGCATATGTAGCTGTATAATCAATATGATTTTGTTTTCTGTGTACCGCACCTTTAAATCCCTAGGATTCTGTTGTCTGTTTTGCAGGACAGCGTTGAAGCAGCACGTTATTGAGGACATGCACACATTGTTCTTTCTTGTTCTTTCCATTAATTTGGAATAAAAATTACTCAGACTGAAAGTATGACTGCCGTATATATATGGAAAAACATAATACCAGAGAGTAGGTGGGTTTATATGCAGTCTCAGCAGAATCACATGGATTTTCAAAAGTAAATATACCTGGTTTATCATACCGGGTAACATAGTTACCTATCAGTCAGCTGAGCCCTTGATATCCTCTTTATAAAAGTTACAGCATGGCTGTACTGAAGTCAGAGGAATTACTCCAGATTGACACCATCATAACTGTGGGCAGACTCTGACCCATTTATCTTGCTGTGGATTTGGAGGGAAACTTTAACTCATGAATAACGTAGCCACAAGTGGGCAATGTGGGCACTTACTTTAGGCACAGATAATATTGGGGTAGTTACTGCACCTCTTGATAACAATTTGTCGTATTTAAAACTGCTTCTGGACCCTTTCATTTTAAATCCAAGAAGACAACATTGCAGCCAGTGCTGCCATTATGTTTTCCTTGGTTGTGCTGAAAAGCCCTAGGAATGAAAGCCTGTCATGAGACTATCCAGCTGTTAGAGAGAGAGGCTCCCACAGCATGAGACCAGATGTTACAGCTGAGCCTTAGCTGCCTCTTAGAAATTCAGAATGTAAGGAAGCAGAAAAACAGGCTGAACGGTTCATAGTCCAAGCCACCTCCCTTATTCTTCAGCTACTGTAGACCTAATGTGAATATTTACATTTAAAAACTTACCTTTAAGGTACTGCCTTCTTAAAAGAATGGACTCCAGGAGAGCATCTTCCTTTCTGGGAGGTCCACATGTCAGTCATCTGAGGCTCTTTTACAGCCAATGGTAAAGTTCTCTAGCTCATGGTCACTAATGAAATGAATGGCCACTTTTTCTTGTCTTTTCCTAGAGAGAAGCCCTCCAAATCCCTGCTGGAATGGAAAAGAATAGAGAGCATCTTTAATTGTCTGTCCCTTTAATTGTCCCTTTCAAAGAACTTCAGACAAATGTGGATGGAGATCATATCTGACATTCTCATTACATGTGTTGATCATTAAACAAGCTAAGGCACAAAATGAGTTACACCTAGCAAGGGACATAAAAGGGAATAAGAGAAGATGAGAGACATTAAGAACAAGAAAAAGACAAAGGAAAGTGTAGGATTTCAGGTCTCTACTTAGTGGGGAAAGAGAGCTAATAACTGATGACATCAAGAAGGCTGAGATTTTTAATGCTTATTTTGCTTCAGTCTTCACTAAAAAGGTTAGTGGTGACAGAACATAAGAACGGCCGTACCGGGTCAGAGCAAAGGTCCATCTAGCCCAGTATCTTGTCTACCGACAGTGGCCAATGCCAGGTGCCCCAGAGGGAGTGTACCAACAGGCAATGATCAAGTGAGCTCTCTCCTGCCATCCATCTCCATCCTCTGACAAACAGAGGCTAGGGACGCCATTCCTTACCCATCCTGGCTAATAGCCATTAATGGACTTAACCACCATGAATTTATCCAGTTCTCTTTTAAACGCTGTTATAGTCCTAGCCTTCACAACCTCCTTAGGTAAGGAGTTCCACAAGTTGACTGTGCGCTGCGTGAAGAAGAACTTCCTTGTATTTGTTTTAAACCTGCTGCCTATTCATTTCATTTGGTGACCCCTAGTTCTTGTATTATGGGAATAAGTAAATAACTTTTCCTTATCCCCTTTCTCCACATCACTCGTGATTTTATATACCTCTATCATATCCCCCCTTAGTCTCCTCTTTTCCAAGCCGAAGAGTCCTAGCCTCTTTAATCTCTCCTCATATGGGACCCGTTCCAAACCCCTAATCATTTTAGTTGCCCTTTTCTGAACCTTTTCTAGTGCCAGTATATCTTTTTTTAGATGAGGAGACCACATCTGTGCGCAGTATTCGAGATGTGGGCGTACCATCGATTTATATAAGGGCAATAATAGATTCTCAGTCTTATTCTCTATCCCCTTTTTAATGATTCCTAACATCCTGTTTGCTTTTTTGACCGCCTCTGTACACTGCGCGGACATCTTCAGAGAACTATCCACAATGACTCCAAGATCTTTTTCCTGACTTGTTGTAGCTAAATTAGCCCCCATCATGTTGTATGTATAGTTGGGGTTATTTTTTCCAATGTGCATTACTTTACATTTATCCACATTAAATTTCATTTGCCATTTTGTTGCCCAATCACTTAGTTTTGTGAGATCTTTTTGAAGTTCATCACAGTCTGCTTTGGTCTTAACTATCTTGAGCAGTTTAGTATAATCTGCAAACTTTGCCACCTCACTGTTTACCCCTTTCTCCAGATCATTTATAAATAAGTTAAATAGGATTGGTCCGAGGACTGACCCTTGGGGCACCCACTAGTTACCTCTCTCCATTCTGAGAATTTACCATTAATTCCTACCCTTTGTTCCCGGTCTTTTAACCAGTTCTCAATCCATGAAAGGACCTTCCCTTTTATCCCATGACAACTTAATTTACGTAAGAGCCTTTGGTGTGGGAAACTAAACACAATTAATATTAACTACAAGAGAAAAGGAATACAAGCTAAAATTAGGAAACAGTAGTTTAAAGGATATGTATATAAGTTACATGTTTTCAAGTTGGCGGGCCTGAGGAAATTCATCCTAGAGTACTTAAGGAACTAGCTGAAGCAATCTCAGAACCATTAGCAATTATCTTCAAAAACTCATGGAGGACGGGTGAGGTCCCAGAGAACTGGAGAAGAGCAAACATAGCACCTATCTGTAAAAAGGGGAACAAAGAGGAGCTAGAGAATTATAGACCAGTCAGCCTAATTTCAATACCTGAAAGAAAACTGGAACAAATTCTTAAACAACCAATTTGTAAGTACCTAGAGGATACTAGGGTTATAAGTAATAGCCAGAATGGATTTGTCAAGAACAAATCCTGCTAAACAAACAATTTCCTTTTTTGACAGGGTTACTGGCCTCGTGGATGGGGGAAGCAGTAGACATGATATATTGTGATTTTTTTAGTAAGGCTTTTGACACAGTCCGACATGGGATTTTTATAAGCAAACTAGGAAAATATGGTCTAGATTAAATTACTATAAAATGGATGCACAGTTGGTTGAAAGATAATACTCAAAGAGTAGTTCAGCAGTGGTTTGCTGTCAAACTGGAAGGACATATCTGGTGGGTTCACACATGGGTCTGTCTTGGGTCTGGTACTATTCAATATTTTCATTAATGAATTAAGTAATGGAGGAGTGAGTACACTTAAGAATTTACAGATGGTGCCATGCTGGGAGAGATTACAAGCACTTTGGAGGACAGAATTAGAATTCAAAACAACCTTGACAAATTGGAGAATTGGTCTGAAATCAACAAGATTAAATTCAGTACAGAAATATTACACTTAGAAAGGAAAATGAAATGCACACATGCAAAGTGGGGAATAATTTGGCTAGGCAGTATTAATGCAGAGAAAAGGATCCAGGAGTTATAGTGGATCACAACTAAATATGAGTGAACAATGTGATGCAGTTGCAAAAAAGGGTAATATTCTGGGGTGTATTAACAGGAGTGTTGTACGTAAGACATAGAAGTTAACTGTCCCACTCTACTCAGCACTGGGAAGGCCTCAACTGGAGTATCGTGTCCAATATTGGGCACCACACTTAGGCCAGAGGAGAGCAACATAAGTGGCAAGAGGTTTAGAAAATCTGACCTATTAGGAAAAGTTTAAAAAACTGGGCATGTTTAGTCTGGAGAGGGAAAAAAAAAAGACTAAGGTGTGACCTGATAACAGCTTTCAAATATGTTAAGGGCTGTTATAAAGAGGACAGTGATCAATTGTTCTCCATGTCCATTGAAGGTAGGACAAGAAGTAATGTGATTATTCTTTAGCACAGGAGATTTAGGTTAGATATTAGAAAAAACTTTCTAACTATAAGTTAAGTTCTGAAGTAGGGTTCCAAGGGAGCTTATAGAATCTCTGTCACTGGAGGTTTTTAAAAACAGGTTGGACAAACACCTGTCAAGGATGGTTTAGGTTTACTTGGTCCTGCATCAGCGCAACGGGCTGGACTTGATGACCCGTCAAGCTCCCTTTCAGCTGTACATTTCTATGATTTTATGATCTCCATGCAGCTTATCACATACTAGGCTCAGTCCTACAGTTCTTGCTCAGACAAAATTCAGTGTCAATGGGCGTTTTTGGTTGAGCAGGCTGCAGGATAAAGTGCACTGCAGCTTTCTTAACCCAACATGTAGAGAAACATCCATGACGGCCCTTTAAAATTAATTACTGGGAATCATCCTCAGAATTTTTGTAAGGATCTGACACACACACATACACACACAGACACACAAAATATTTTATAACATTGGAACAGTGCAACCTGCCTGGGGTTCCCCCCCCCCCTCTTTTTTCAGGTTCTTTTTCAGCTGGGAATAAGTAAATGCATATAATATTCTTTTTTTTTATCAATTTGATTTCTTTGCCATGGCCCAAGAATTAAAAAAAAAAACCCACAAAAACCCGTTTCATTTTGCCTTGGTTCACTTGCGCCTCCCTTGGAAAAGGTCAACGCCTCCCCAGGGAAGGCAGCCTCACAGTTTGCGAAGCACGCAATGCTAGGTTTCTTCTTTTGTGAGTTAGAAACAATTCATCTCTGCATAAATCAGAGTGATATAACACATCTCTCTGTTCATACTAGAGCTATAGGGATGGAGAGTTACATCTCAAGTAGACCCGGGCAAATACTGCGCTAAAGTACCTATGAACATTTGTTTGAGTAAATGCAGTGAATTACATTGGATGGCATTCCTAAAGCCTTTTATTGACTGTGTAATTGCTATTCAGGCAGGGTTTTGTTTACATAAACATTTGGGAACATTCATACACAAGATTATGTAGGTTTGTATATAGTTCTTTTATTTGCATGCAATTAAACATGTTCATGTGAAACAACCTAGTTGCACTTGAAACTATCCAAGTTATAGTCATCCAATCATGGAGTTAAAAACAATACCATGTGATTAGTCACAAAGCTTGACCAGCAAATACTGAATACTTACAGTGGGCACTCCAGAAGCTGGAGTGTGTTTGCATAAAGCATTTGTCGGATAATTGCAAATAGCAAACAAATTATTAAAGCCCTAGTCTGGGTCTTAGCTTATAATTACTTTAGGGCAAGGCCTGTATCTTTGTATGTGTTTGCCTAGCACAGTAAGGCCCTCGTCCTGATTGAGGCCTCTGGGTGCTGCTGTATAACATGACTATTTGTTAATAATAATCTGCTTGCCGGCAAATCACAAATAGAAGAGGGGCTAAATTAATTGAATAACTTGTTTGCTGAAGAGAGTTGGTCTTGTTTTAATTATATGACTAATCAGCTAGCTTGTGTTTTACAGTTATCTGAAAAAACTTGGGTTAATAAACAAAACCAGATTTTTCCAGCCCAGCATTTGGACTAATTATTGTTTCTCTGCTTCTGTAGATTGGGGAGCCAAAACTTGTGCTCTGCCTGGACTGCTCCACTGAGACCATGAGCAGTCGCCTTTTGAAGAGGAGTCAGTGCACTGCTGATGCCGAAGCTGTCATGAAACGAATGGCTACGTACTACCAAGCAACTGAGCCCGTGATTGCATATTATGAAAAGAAGACACAGTTATGCAAGGTAAATTGCTTAACTTTTGAATTAAGCTATTGTTCTCCTCTTCCATTATGTGAATGGTGTTTCAGGATTAGTGATGGAAGGGCCATTTATAAACTGTGCTCAATTCCTGCCAGCCTCCCACGGAGCTGCTCATATTCTGATTTGATCTCATCTTTCTCTTGCTTGACTTATTTTCTCCTGCGCACAGGCTGGCATTGGCAATTTCAAATAGTCTCTGTAAAGTACACTGTTACTTTCAAACACTCAGTGGAGCAGCCTGCATTATGCAACTTCTGCAATCAAATATCTGACTTCTGGAAAACAATTTTAAAGCATAAAAAAGCAGAGTCACCCCGAATACCATGCAGCACCACAAACCATAGCATCTTCTCCTATTAAAAGCTTTTATTTAAAAAATCTGTGTATGCTTCTCTGCATGGTCACCCAGGGCAGCAAATTAAGTCTGTCATATACACCTTAGTGTGACACCTAACCCTCCCTCCTCTGCAGAACTAAACACACACCTCCACACCAGGTTTACATAGACCGTTAGGGACAGATCTTCAGCTGGTGTAAATGGCATAGGACCACTAATTTCAACAGAGCCACATCTTTTGACACTTGCTGAGGATCTGACCCTCATAGAGTAACACACAGCATGACTTTAGTTCAAGTAAAAGGAATGAATAAGCAGCACTTTGTAGAGCTGCAAGAGGAAAACAAATATATGTTTAATTGATTGATGTACTAAGCTGCCTTGGAGTCCTGTATACAATGGTCACCCCACCCCACCCCCATTCACAGATCTCTTTACAGGAGGACAGAAAGAAGTTCCAAGTCATGCATGTCCCAGGGTTCCCCAGTCACTCATTTGTGCCTTGACCTGGGGCCAGATTCATTCTTGCTGGCATTGGGAAGTAAATTACATCATCCAGTTCCACCTTGGGCCTCTGCACCCAGGAAAGGGCCAGTGGTGATATCAATGATGTCATTTCCACCTGAGACCCCCATCACCGCAGGGCAGAAGCCCTGAGCTCCCCGGGCCCCAGTTTGGTAGGTGGAGAGTGGAGTGAGGGGCAGCACGAGCCGCGCTTTAACTGTAAAAGAGCCGCATGCGGCTCAAGACCGGAGGTTTGGCCACCCCTGTACTATGCGAACATCAAATCGTAGTGGATAAAATAATACTTGGTCAGTCGTTTTGCTGGGAGAATAATATATAGTGAATGAAACAATGAATTCACCCTGCTGTGGCTCTTTTGGGCAATGTTGATTGCTCCTGAACCACTGAGGTCTGAGTATCACTGGTGGAGGGGAAATTTGCAATTTGCAGGGCAGGGGCATTGCTTTCTCATTTATAGCAAGTTACAACATATTATTCAGACTGCTGTGTGCTGCTCTGTGGCGGGCCTAGAGTCTTCTGCCCTGGAGGGAGGGCGGGGGGTCTCGGGTGGAAACGGCATCATTGATATCATCACTGGCACACTCGTATGCTCTCTGAGATAGAGAAGTGGAGTGGAAGTCAGGTGAAAAATAGAAAAATCAAATACTACTTCTGATCACAACTTCCTTGTATTCTAAATCAAGGAATTTGTCACAAGCTTCGTTACTTTATGGATCTAGCTATGTGTATGGGATAGAGTCTTTATGTAAAAGCATTTCAAGATACGTATTTAGTATACTTGCTTCTTATTTTAAACATAACTCACGTTTTCACCCTTAGGAATTTAGTTCATTCCTAGGTGGGGAGGAGCCATTAGAAGGGCGCTCTGTGCAGGGAAGGAGGGATGGTTTCTGGCCAGTGTATTGGGACTTAAAGGTGAAGCAAGTCCTGCTCCACCTCACTAATGCTGGGAAACCCCTCCTGCTGAGGCCTGTGCTCCCAACAGATTAAATTCACTGCTGTGCTGAGGGCCCACAAAGCTTATGCCCCTTTAAATCTGACAAACCCTATTTTGAGGGATTGGGAAGGATTTAAAAGGGCATAGGATGGGATTTGAAAAGGCGTTTAAGGGGCCCAAATCCCACCCAGCTCCCTTAGGCTGCTTTGAAAATCACAGTTGTCTTTATTTTTAAATGCAGCCTGCCCCTGTACATGACCAAATACTGCTCATGCTTTTACTTGCAGGGAGATTAGCGATTTTACTTAAATCCAAATGTTCCATGTCACAGCTCTCAGGAGCATAAGCATACAGCACTTCTAAAAGAGCCAGCCTTTGCTTTGGCATAGAGCAAAAAGACAGAGTTGTCAATTGGCTTGTCAAAGAGAAGACTCTATTTTTATTTGATTTCAACATTTGTAAGTGAATTTAATGCTGAGACAAGGGGTTAGATTGGCAGCCCTGGCAACTGAGTCCCCTCATTTATCCACAGAACAGGTACAGCACAGGGCAGTGGCAGTACAAGCTCCCCTGCACTTTGCAGCTCCCCAGCTCTTCAGTCAAGAACTGGAAGGGCTCCATGTGCACGGGAGAAATTCACCTTGGCGCACAAGGCCTAGAGTGGCCTTACTTGGTACCTCACCCCCCTGGCCCAGGGATGTGTTTCAGCCTAAGTGAGAGGAGAGATGGGTGCATTTCAGCTGCCTGAAGTTTACAAATGAGCAGGTTCAAAACTTCCCTTTTGTATTCTGAAATTTCTTACTGACTGCCCACTACTGTCTCCCTAGTCTCTGGTTATAATGTCTTGTTTACTTGGTACAGAGTCAGGAATCTGTTTGCTATATTTTTGTGTTTAATTTTGTTTAAAAAAAGTCCTCTCTTCCACTAAACAATTAAGCCCCGTTCTACTATATCACCCATAGATGACTGTATCAGTCACATAATAAAGCCAAGTGCCCTCTGCCCCCTTAATGTAGTAATGGTGGGCATTTAAAAAAAAATAAACAAGTTGTGTGCCAGTCACTACCACCTGATCAGTCATCTACTTTATGTTCCATCCCTACCTTGCCAATCTGTTTATTGTTCAGTGAGGGTGCAAACTTGTTGGGGGTAGGGAATCAATATAAATACATAAATAAACAACAGGATTCTTGCCAGCCTCAGCCATTAACTGCATCCATAGCTTTCACTCCACCCAAAAAATGCATTCCTAGGGTATGTCTACACTATGAAATTAGGTCGATTTAATAGAAGTCGATTTTTTAGAAATCGATTTGATAAAGTTGATTGTGTGTGTCCCCACTAAGCACATTAAGTTGGTGGTATGCGTCCACAGTACCGAGGCTAGCATTGACTTTCGGAGCGTTGCACTGTGTTAGCTATCCCACAGTTCCCGCAGTCTCTGCCGCCCATTGGAATTCTGGGTTGAGCGCCCAATGCCTGATGAGGCAAAAACATTGTCGCGGGTGGTTCTGGGTACATGTCGTCAGGTCCCCCCTCCCTCCCTCCGTGAAAGCAACAGCAAAAAATCGTTTCTCGCCTTTTTTCCTGGGTTACCCGTGCAGATGACATACCACGGCAAGTATGGAGCCCGCTCAGCTCACTGTCACTGTATGTCTCCAGGGTGCTGCTGGCAGACGCGGTACTGCAGTGCTACACAGCAGCATCCCTTTGCCTTGCCTCGCGGATGGCAGACGGTACAATACGACTGCTAGCCGTCGTCGTCATCCCATGGGTGCTCCTGGCCGACCTCGGTTAGGTTGGTCGGGGGCACCTGGACAAAAATGGGAAAGACTCCAGGTCATTCTTTTCTTTAAGTTTCGTCTAATGGAGATTCAGTCCTGCCTGGAATATCATGCCAGCTGGAGGCTTCTGCTTCAGACTGCTCTCCCAGTTGGCAGCACCGCGCGGTCGCACCTACCCCAGCCTACCCCTTGGTCCCATGGCTCATGGAGCCTGGACAGTAGTAAGGAGCAGTTCAACTATAGGCTGAGCAAGTGCATAATGGTGGTAGAATGTGCCTTTGGACGTTTAAAAGCGCGCTGGCGCAGTTTACTGACTCGGTTAGACCTCAGCGAAACCAATATTCCCATCGTTATTACTGCTTGCTGTGTGCTCCACAATATCTGTGAGAGTAAGGGGGAGACGTTTATGGTGGGGTGGGAGGTTGAGGCAAATCGCCTGGCCGCTGATTACGCACAGCCAGACACCAGGGCGCGCTGTGCATCAGAGAAGCTTTGAAAACCAGTTTCATGACTGGCCAGGCTACGGTGTGAAAGTTCTGTTTGTTTCTCCTTGATGAAAACCCGCCCCCTTGGTTCACTCTGTAGGCCAACCACCCTCCCCTCCCCCCTTTGATCTCCGCTTACAGAGGCAATATAGTCATTGTTCTTTCAAATTCATGCATTCTTTATTAATTTGTCACACAAATGGGGGGATAACTGCCAAGGTAGCCCGGGAGGGGTTGGGGAGGAGGGAAGCACAGGGGTGCGGTAGTTGTAGGGGCACCCCCTAGAATTGCATGCAGCTCATCATAGAAGCGGCATGTCTGGGGCTCTGACCCGGAGTGGCCGTTTGCCTCTCTGGTTCTTTGGTAGGCTTCACACGGCACTGCTGCGGGTTCCTGTTATAACTAGGGTGACCAGATAGCAAGTGTGAAAAATCGGGACGGGGGTAGGGGGTAATAGGTGCCTATATAAGAAAAAGCCCCAAATATCAGGACTGTCCCTATAAAATCAGGACATCTGGTCACCCTAGTTATAACCTCTGTCCTTCATGCCCTTGGAGATTTTTTCAAATATTCTGGCATTTTGTCTTTTGGAACGGAGTTCGGATAGCACGGATTCATCTCCCCATACAGCGATCAGATGCAGTACCTCCCGTTCGGTCCATGCTGGAGCTCTTTTGTGATTCTGGGACTCCATGGTCACTTGTGCTGATGAGCTCTGCCTGGTCACCTGTGCTGATCAGCTCGCCTCGCTGGCCAAACAGGAAATGAAATTCAAAAGTTTGGGGGGCTTTTCCTGTCTACCTGGCCAGTGCATCTGAGTTGAGAGTGCTGTCCAGAGCGGTCACAATGGAGCACTCTGGGATAGCTCCCGGAGGCCAATATTGTCGAATTGTGTCCACACTACCCCATTCGACCCAGCAGGGTCGATTTCATCGCTAGTCCCCTTGTTGGGGAGGAGTACAGAAATTGATTTTAAGAAGCCTTTAAGTCGACAAAAATGGCTTCGTCGTGTGGACGGGTGCAGGGTTAAATCGATCTAACACTGCTAAATTCGACCTAAACTCGTAGTGTAGACCAGGGCCTAGATCATTTGTCACTCCCCTTGATAGTCTCTCTTTCTCCCTTGACTTGGTTTTATTAGTGCTTATGGTCCTGCACAGGGCCCTGTTGAAAGGAACAGACGCACACATTATCACATCCTAGCAATAGTTTCTTACCGTTTTCTCCACCTCCTGCGTGTACTTTTTCCAAATACTTTGTATTTTGCCCCTCTTTCGGTCACTCTGGCAAAGGATATGAATGTTGCTCACCCTGTTTATTGGTTTAAGTCTAAGTTGAAAATGTTTTCTTTGTGGGCTAGAGTTGTTAGTCTTTGTTTTGAAGAGTCACTTTCCCTGCTGCTGTATAGCACCATGATACATGGGCATGGCCCTCTATGAATAGGTGACAGATCACCCTCCTGGCTCATGTAATCTTTGGCCAGCAAGGTGCCAGTTAAATGTCAGTTAGGTGGAGAAGGTAGGGATGTGGACCATCAAGTGGGGGCACTATATTTTATAAAGAGCCCAAACAGCAAACCTTAGTTTGCTCATTAACTGCATTAGATTTACTGTTAGAATATACATGGAAGGAGCTTTAAGGACCTTATAGAGACCATGAACCTCTGGAGTCTGATCTAATTGCCACTGAAGTCAATAGGATTCTTGAAATGATGATTTGGCAGTGTCCGATTACTGTGGCAGCAGGTCAGGTCTCCATTTGAAGTCACTCTTTGAACAAATGATAACTGCTAACTGCTTCTATTCAGCAGCTAAGGCGCTACACCCAACAAAAGGATTGGAATCTTAATATGCAAATGTTTCCGTCTGTCTGTGAACCTGACAGGAATAAATGACAGTGAACCTTTCAAAAGCTCAGCTGAGCAGAGGCACAGGTAGTGTGCAGTTTCAAAGGAAATCTAATCAGACAGAATAAAGGGGATAGAATTGAAGGGGTTTGGGTTTTTTTGGTTTGTTTGTTTGTTTCTAATCTGCACATTTTCCATTTGAGCAGATAGCTTCCAAACCCTATTCTGGGCATCAAAGTGACTGTAACGGTGGAATAGAAGTTTTTCCATTTAAGGAATTTAAGATCTTGGTTTTGGGGGCAATTCAGTTCTCTATGATCCCTACCATGTGTGATGCACTGCATCTACCAGCTGATAACAACTACTACAGACTGTTTTTACAGATTATTTCTATCCTACATGTAAGGGCAGAAAGTCTTTTGAAAGGAACAAAGACTGTAACTTCCTTAATACAGAAGCATTCATACTCTTTAGTGTTGTTTTTCAAAAATACAAAGCCACTGCACTATTTTAGTTACAGAAAGCCGATCTCAATTTGCAATTAACTATTGAACTATGTCATTTTGGGGTAGCTGCTTGTTATGGCAGAAAAATAGAAAAGTTGAAAATTTCATAGCAAAAAATGCAAAAGTCAAGGTTTAGTTAAAATAGGAAAACTCATGGCAAAAGTCAATCCCAGGTGCAAGAACAAACTTATGGAACCATGCTCACATTTATTATATGTGACAGCCATATGTGAATCCAACTCTACTAAAACAAATTAGGTGCTTCTTTTAGAAAGGCACAAAGGCACAATTTAGGACAGGCTGCACTCAGGAGCACTGCAGCAACTATGGTTTGTAGGCTAAAAGGTTTTATAGCAAATGCTGATTTTTTTTTTTCTGGTACAAAATCAAATTATGAAACTGAAATATATTTCACTCTTATACCCATTGAACACAGTTATCCACAGGGACAGAGTTTTTGAGGCTAGGAATTATAAGTTGTCTTTCATGGTATAATGGTTAAGTGAAGCAGAGTATGGGTCAGATTTCTAATTGTATTTGGGTGCCTAAAGATACAGGCTGTTCTACCCTTACGGCAGTGTGTACAGTACAGTCACTACCTGTGTAGCTACATGCTGCATTGAAAGGCCGGCTGCATCCATGCTTGTCACTGTTCTGTGTAGTTACACATGGCAGTGAAAGGCTCTGGCAGGGGGGAGGCAGCGAGGACAGGCTCCAGAAGCAGGGAAGCTAAGGGATGTCCCCCTCCACTCCCCTGCCAGAACCTTTCCCCGCTGCCTCTGCCCTGCTAGAGTCTTCCCCTATTGCTGGAGCCTTTCACTGTGGCAGGGAAAGTCTCTGGCAGCAGGACACTAAAAATAGCTAAAAATAGCAGTGTAGACATGGGAAGCACTGCTGGGGGTTGGAGGGTGTACTGGGGCTGTAGCCTAGGGGTTCAGGTGTGAAGTCTACTACTCGCCTAAGCAGTGCCTCACTATTTACACTGCTCTTTGTTCCCTTTCTAGCTGGCATGCTGTGTGTGTGTGTGTACACACCCCACCATAAGTGTCGACATGCCCAGATGTCCTGATTTTATAGAGACAGTCCCTAGATTTGGGGCTTTGTTTTATATAGGCGCCTATTACCCTCCACCCCCGTCCCGATTTTTCACACTTGCTGTCTGGTTACCCTAGCCTAGTGGGATTTTCAGAAGTGCCTTTGTGCCTCACCCCCATTGATTTCCAGGGGATTTAGGCACATAGGTGCTTTTGAAAATCCCACTAGGCATCTATCTGCATCTTTAGATCCCTAAATACCTTTAAAAATCAGGCTCAATGTCTAATGTAATAGTGGCTTATTCAATAGTTATGCTTTTTACTGAGAGACAAATTCTGATTATTCTTAATATCTGACTCATCCTTTAAAGCTTCGTTTATTGACAGTACGTAGGAGTTTAATAAGTAATATTAAAAGCAACGCATAGGCAATCAAGCAAGATCCCAACCTGGTTTACAGTAGCTGAGTAGGTGTATTCCTAGGAAACTTCATGTTCAAATAGACAGCTAAATAAAAGGAGTGTGCACTTAGCAAATAATGTAAGCAGCCTGGCCCAGTGGATTTTCAGGGTGTCATAAATCTTCCCTATTTCAAATCACATCAGCCTGAAGTTTAGCCTACAAGATGTCAATCCAGATGCAGTTTTTTCCCTTCTACTTTTAATAACAGCTCTGAAAAGTAGTTAAGGCATGTGCCGGTTAAGGAGCAGTAAAAGAAACTTTTAGTTACTTATTGCAGTCTTTGTGCATAGCTATTACAAAAAACCCACAATTATTCATAGAAATTGCCATGCTGGATAAGACCATCGAGTGTAGGATTGTCCAGTCTCTGGTAGCAGCCAACACTATGTGCTTTAGAGGAGTGTTTCTTAATTTTTTCAGGTGGATGAGCCCTAGTTTGAAGGAACACATTTCTGTGATCCCTACATGTGTTACTCTTTTACAGAGACTGTATCAGTGATAACAGTGATACCCCCCTATAATCAGTGTGTGTGTGTCTAAAGGTTGGCAGAGAATACTTGAATTTGAAGGGTAAGAATATGTGGGGAAGCGAGATTTTTTTGCTTTAGCTTGTAATAAAATGTAACATCTCACAACCCTCCTGATTACCTTGTGACCCCCTGGGTGTGGAAACCCCATTGTTTCTCATCTGCTTCAGAGAGAGATGCAAGAAACAATAACTGACAGTTATGGGTAATATGGTCATAGGGGACAGTTCTTTAAAATATGAAATGAATGGAAACCAGTGTAGCACAGTTTTTCTAAGGGCTTGTTTACAGAGGAAGTTAACATGGAATAAGCGAGGGTGGGGGTGTAGAGTGCAATATCAATTCTGCTGTAGCTCCCCATGTGGACACATTCTACACTAGGGCCATGTCTACACTACAGAGCCTACGCCGGCATAGCCCCCTAGCATACAGACTGCCTAAACTGATTTTTTTCTCCCAGCATAGGAACATCACCTCTCTGAGTGATGTTAGTCCTGAGGACAGAAGCACTCTTCCACCAGCATAGCTGTGTCTACATTGGGGATTTTGTTGGCATGACCAACAGATGCCAATAAAACATTTATGTGTAGGCCAAGCCTAAGAATGACTCTTTTTGTGGTGTAGTTTAGTCCACTAAAGCACAAAAGTCACTTTTAGTGTGGCATAAGTGGTCCACATGGGAAGTTTGTGCAGAATAGCTAGTGTGCTTTAAATTCACACCCTAGCTTATTCTGTGATCAGGGGCGGCTCTACCTTTATTGCCGCCCCAAGCACGGCAGGCAGGCTGCCTTTGGCGGCATGCCTGGAGGAGGTCCACGGTCCCACGGATTCGGTGGCATGCCTGCGGGAGGTCTGCCGGTCCCGCGGCTTCGGGGTACCCGCCGCCGAATTGCCGCCGAATCCATGAGACCGGCGGACCTCCCGCAGGCATGCCGCCGAAGGCTGCCTGACTGCCGCCCTCGCAGGGACCGGCAGGGCACCCCCCGTGGCTTGCTGCCCCAGGCACGCACTTGGAGCGCTGGTGCCTGGAGCCGCCGCTGTCTGTGATAACTTCCCATGTAGCTAAGCCTCTATGTTTGCAGACAGCCTGAGTAACTAGTTCGGAGAAGTGTGACCTGCACCATCATTCTCAATGGGATTGTAATTCTGCAACCCCAGTCCTGGGAATGTAAGTGTTAACATTAACTATAATTGGATTGGTGAGCATTTTAACAAAACATCCAACTAAATATGCTTATCTCACAATGCTAACTGCCTTCCTAGGTACCTTAAGTGTACCTACATGGTCTTGTTTCTATGGTCAAACACTCCATCTTCCTCTGTGGCAATTTCAAGTTATGTATTTTCAATACAAAGTCATGCAATGAAATAAAAATATGGGGAAAGTATAAAATAAACTGAAAATAATACCAAAATAAACAACACAAGGACTATAGGACTGAGTGTATTTTTCATTATCAGACTTCACACTAAAACCCTCCATGTTGGAAGTTACCTAAAACTGCAGTGGAAGTTCCAATCTGGTGCACCACAAAAAACAGGGAGCCTTAATACTGTATTTAGATCTAGCTCACAATAGAGGACACAAAGTCTTGAACTTACCGTACCATTTGTAAGTTCTTAGCTTGCAGGGTCCATCGTACACTTGAAGGGACAAACTTCTCTTTCAGCCAGTGCTGCTCGCTGAGATTATACAGGTGCTGGGATAACTTTGTGCTATATCCTGCAAGTTGGACCTTTTCCCTTCATGTCTGGTGAAGGCTGGTGGTGGTGGTACTGAGACTATTGTTGGTCAAAATTGTCAGTGTTTCCCATTGAGTGGGTAGATTCCAGCAGCTCTTAAATAAAGTATTGCAAATCCCATGTTCAGAAAACCAACTCTTGATGCTGACAGTCTGGCTATTGGCCTGTGTTCTCTCTCCCATTATTAGGAAGAGTCACTGAGGGTAGGTCTACACTGCAATAAAAAACCTGCAGCGCCGAGTCTCAGAGCCCGGGTCAATTGACAAAGACTTACAGGGTTCAGGCTGCAGTGCCGATTTTCGGGCTCAAGCTGGAGCCTGGGCTCTGAGATGCATCCCCTCGTGGGCTTTCAGAGCCCAGGCTACAGCCCAAGCCCAAACATCTGCATTACAAATTTTAGCCCCATGGCCAAGTCCTGCAAACCCAAGTCAACTGACCTGGGCCAGCGGTGGGTCTTTTATTGCAATGTAAACATACCCCCAGAAGGCGGTAGCAAGGCAACTACACTGGTTGCATTTGCTAACCTCCTCCCAGCAATGGATGAAGATACAGTAGAATCTCAGAGTTACAGACATCTCGGGAATGGAGGTTCATAAATCTGAAATGTTCCCTAACTCTGAACAAGACATTATGGACTTCAGCCACTGGGGGGTTGGGGCTGCAGCCATGGGGGAAGGGTGGGGGGCTTCTGCCCCTTGGGGCGCCAGCGTTCTGGGCTTCTGCCCCGCAGGAGCACCAGGGCTCAGGACTTTAGACCTGGGGGGAGCTCTGGTCGGGGCTCCAGCCCCACAGCTCCATTCCCAGCTTCTGTCCCACAGAGGGCGCCGGGGGTCCCCACAGCTCCACCCCCCCCACTTCGTTTCCGCCAGGGGTGGGGGCACACCAGGGCTCAGGGCTTTAGCCCACGAGCGGAGTGCTGGGGCTGAAACCAGCACTCCCCCTGTAGCAAAGCCCTGAGTCCCAATGGCCCCCATGGGGCAGAAGCCGGGAACAGAGCTGCAGGGCTGAAGCCCCAAGTCCCAGCGCTCACCCCATGTCTAAAACCCTGAGCCCCAGTGCTCCTGAGGGTCAGAAGCCCTGAGCTCCCCCTCCCTCCCGACCCAGAGCCCTGACCTCTCCACCCTGCAGCTGTAGCCCAACCCCCAAACCCCCACAGCTGAAGCCCTGAGCCCCAGGTCTAAAGCCCCAAGGCAGTACAGTACTTGCTGGATTTTTTTTTGTCTCCGCTGGTGCCTGATTGATTATTTCTGGTTCCACAAGGTGTCCAGTTGACCAGTAAGTCCATAACTCTGGTGTTCGTATCTTTGAGGTTCTACTACTCTAATGTGCTCATGCTGATTCTTTGTCTGCAGCCTTCAGTACAATTGACCATGAGATTTAATTGGTTTGTTTGTGAACACAAGGAGGGGTGGATGGATCCTTTCCCGGGTGTATCTGTTCTTAGACTCCTAAGAGAACCCAGAGTGTAGTTGTGGGCAATAGTTCCACTGGCCCATGCACTGGCTCATGGGGTACTACAGCAATGGATATTGTCACCTCACTTGTTTCAATAGGTAGGAGGGAGAGTAGGAGACATAGGCTACAGGGTATCCTTGATTTTTAGAACTTACCCCCCCACCCGTCCCCCATCGGATCCACCAGAATCCAGAGTTGTTAACCTTTGGGCTAGGGTGACCAGACAGCAAGTGTGAAAAATCAGGATGGAGGTGTGGGGTAATAGGAGCCTATATAAAGAAAAAGACCCCAAAATCGGGACTGTCCCTATAAAATCGGGACATCTGGTCACCCTACTTTGGGCACATTGCAAAACATATCCTTTCCCCCTCTTCTCTAAGGCGGTTGAGGAGAGAATGTGCTGAAGTGGCTCTAGTTATGGACAGGCCTTTGTTTATTTAGTGATTTTAAAATTATGGAATAGGCACCGAGAGCCCTGAATGGGCAGCTAATGTTGTATTTTAAAAATTTGAGAAATAAAAAAATTTCTACAAAGAATTTTTCTTGCACTGAAATTCTGCTGCTCTAAAATATGTATTTTATGTGCACACAGTGTAGAGTTTCATACTTTGGAAAAAACAATTGAATTAGAGATTGAAACTTTAGTTCAGACCTCAAATTCTGTTTCACTGCACAGATGAAGCCATTATTTATCATAGTAATAAACATAATAGATTGTATTACAGATCCAGTTTGCAGATATTTCTGGAATACAAAATATAAAAATGTAGAGAGGTGTATGAATGGTTTTAATAGGCCAAAGATGAAATGCAGAATAAAAAAAAAGCATCTGACACTAACTACAAAGAAAATCGATTAATAATGAAAAGAAATAAGCTGTATTAATCTACACGTTTCCCATCTAATACACAGAACAATTACTGGCTGTAAACTCTATTCCCCACAGCCAAAACACTGGTAATTATTCCACAGCATAGGAAGCCGTTTTAGTCTTTCTTAGTTCTCCAAAGTGAGCCTAACAGCCAGGAGAACATTTGGTCAAAGCAGAATCTGTGAAGAACTCAAGCTAAAGAGAAAAACTCACTTATCATCTGTTTTGAAGAAAGTGAGCAATGGACCAGAACAAAAGCAGTGCCCACTGCAGAACATGCACTGCCCAGAGGTCATGAAAAAACTGGAACAAATTCACAAAGCTTGAAATACAAAAAACTCAAAACTGACAAGCTACGTTGGGAGCTGTGGGATTATATGCAGTGACACTTCATATAATAAGTCACCAGCACTGGCTTGTCACTTCAAATAAGTCACCAGCACTGGCTTGTTTACTGTTCAAATGACAAGAAAACAGTAAACAAGCCAGTGCTGGTGACTTATTTTTTTACCAGTATTAAATGGGGCTATTTTATTAAGTTTATGTTTAACATAAAATAGTGTTAAAATAGGAATCCCATAAATTTTAGTCGTTTCCATATATCAAAGATGTTATATTTTAAACTTCAAAGGACTCTGCAGAAAGATCAATGTACACTTGCGCAACCTACGAAACCTCCACATGTAATCTAGTGGAAGCATACGAAATGAATACGCTGTTTTCCAGTTCAGCATTTACAGAAGCTGCAGACACTACAGTAGGTTTTCTTCAGGAGAATGTTTATAAATCCAATCCCAAATCCAATAACCCAGAATTAGTACTGCTCTGAGTCCTTTGGATCAATTATTTAGACAACATGGGTAATTTAAATTGTTACAACTTAATCAGCATAGGCTGGTGTGTTCACATCATTTCTATCTAATGTATGTTTTGTTTTAATAGATAAATGCAGAAGGAACGCCAGAAGAGGTTTTTCTTCAAGTCTGCACATCAGTCGACTGCTTTCTGAAAAAGGAAGAGGAAGCATTGTCTCTTTCAGCAGAAGTACAGTAATAGTTTACATACAAAGTTTCATCTCATGTGCACTTGCTGTTCAAAGCAATATCTGCTGTCTTGAGAGATATCTGGAATTTGTGCATGTGGTATTAAATGTTATTTTAAAATAAATCTTTTATTTATAATCATACAGTATGCTAAATACAAAATGGTCTCCACACTAAAACCACACTAGTACTGTATGTTGTTTATCAAATTGTTTGCACTTCACAGGTTAACAGCAGCATGGTGAACAGCAGCTCCAGTTTATATTTATAGTATCATGCATTTGAATATAATCATATGTATTGCACAATCAGCAGTTCCTTCAACTGCCATATAGCAAAGACTTTCAGGATTGCTCTGTCTCATTGCAATGAGGTTTTTTTCCCTTTCTTTCATTAATTAACACTGTTCATTTTTGTGCTAACACTTAGCTTGTTCCTGATTTATAGTGGTTGAAATCTGTTCTCTGCCATTGTGCTTTATAATGGAACATTCCTGGAATTAGTTATGCTAATTTGTGGAGCTGTGGAAGTTGAATAGACTTTTAACACTTCCCCAAAACACTGTCAATGCATTGCAAAAATGAACTGAACATGAAGAAATTAACAAACACTGTAGAGGTCTGTCCATCTGTTGCCATCGCACAGACAAAACTGCTGTGAAATCTTTGTTGTGCTGCTAGAGTTTGCTGTATATTGTAACAATTTTCTAATTGGGCAGGGATACCTTTGCTCTTTGCTGAAAACATGAACTGAATAATGTTGGTACAATTAAAAGTGCAAACAAATAGTTCTCCAGGCTAATAATAGTAGCATATTTCACTGTTAAAAATTAGCATGTGAAGTTGTTCAACAGCCATTATGTATAAAGATTAGCAGATATCATTAAATCATACTCTCTAAGTATTCCAAGTGTAAATTTCAGTTTTGGATCCTCATCTGTTGTCTTCTAGTGGCACTGCCAAACTTTGAAAATGACAGTCAAAAAGAAAAAAAGAAAAAAAAAGGCAGGGATTGTTTGATTCCTGTTGCTTGTATCTTTAACAATCCACCTTTCCAAAATATCTGCACAAAAATATGCAAAATCATACTCAGCCAAAATGTTGGTTTTTGGTACACTGGTAGCCAAAAAACAAACAAACCTTATTTGACATTCTTGTGAAGTAATTGCATCATCTTACCGTGCTGTTGCACAAGTCCACAGTTTAAGTTTGCATGATTGATCTTTGTGTCAACAACTGTACTTTCACTGAGCATTTATGGGGCAGATTTGTATTTTTAAAGTTTTCTTTCTTGTAATGAAGACATAATACAAATAAAAAGTATGGACAAATGCTAAGAGTCGTAATTTATGCTGCAGTACACGTGGGTTTGATTTTGCCTAAAGCTCCATAAAATATGGATAATTGGTAAATATAAATCAAATAAAGCACTCTAATCTCCCCTCCCTTCCCCCCAAATCAGGGCAGAGTTTTTAATTTTTTTTGCGCTTTTCTTCTACTTCCTTGACATCTGCCCCGTAAGCAATAGCTTCAGTTATTGACTAAAGGGCAATTTTAGACCTGCTCTTCTCCTTGAATTGTGGATGTTCTTGCTTCCTTGGGTTCCTTTATAAGTTAACCTTTCCCTCGGACACCAATTGAGGTGCTATGCCAACTCCAGAACATTGCCGTGAACCAACTGGAAGGGTACAGGATACAACATGTCTAGCAAACCACTTCTTGAAAATAATCAATTTACCTTCAGAATGCAGCCAGACTCCTCTGGCCTGAGGAGAAACATCATTTTAGCCTAGATCTGAACCTGGTGGCACTACTGGCTGTACTCTTATGCTATTTTCCCAGTAATTAGAGGATTTTAGAATGATCATGTGGTTGTAAATTATCCTAAGGACACCCACATATAGGTATTTCTAGTTGTTTCTTGAGTTATTTCTCATTAGAATTACAATTAAAATGAGTGAAAAGTGAAACTTTGATTTTTGGTGCTGTCCCTCAGAAACTGATCATCAGTTTCTAATTCAAAAAGTTATTTACAATATTAGTCAACACACAATTCCATATTTTAAATGTAGTGTGTCAAATTTTACCCTTAATTCCACCCCTCTTTCTTATATCACGTTTCCTAATCCAATGGTTTTCAACCTGCGATCTGCGGACCCGCTGGACATCTGCAGACGATGGGTACGTCTACACAGATCGGTGGGTAGTGTAGACACAATAAATCGATCCCTGATCGCTCTGCCGTTGACTCCTGTACTGAGAGGCGGAAGCAGAGTCGACGGGGGAGCGGTAGCAATCTACCCCGCACCGTGAGGACGCGAGGTAAGTCGACCTAAGATATGTCGACTTCAGCTACAACTATTCTCGGAGCTGAAGTTGCATATCTTAGGTCGATCCTCCCCCCAGTGTAGACCAGGCCTCAGTCTAAGGGGTCCGCGCATGGTGACTATGAAAATAAAATTTCAGAGCTCAGAAAAGGCATTCTGTTTTTCTGATCAATCAAAAGTATGTGAATACCCCCACCTTCAGGTAAAACCCAGAAGTGTTGTCGTTACAATAGAAGCCCACAGTTTAGTGCCCTTTCTCACACTGTGTCACATGCTGTGCCCTGAAACATTTACAGTTGAATTCTGTTTAGTCAGTTTTAAGTCTAAGACTTCTATTGTAGGGGTCTCTGGATCACAGGTTGAACTTCCAAAGGGGTCCTGCACCTCCATTTGAAATTTTGTAGGGGTCTGCAAATGAAAAAAGGTTGAAAATCACTGTCCTAGTCCATCAGGTATAGCTGCTGTGATGCCAATCTAGAATGAATGCAAACATTACATGAATCAATTTGCAAGTATCATACACACACACACAAATAAGATTTCCCCCATCTCAATAAGCAGCACTATTTCTGTGTGAGTATATTATATATTTGATATCCACCACTCTTACACATATCTCCATACACATATATACTGTGTGAGAGAGAGATAATTGTGTGTGTGTGCGCGCGCGCACATCTATACACACAAATATTCATTCAAATTAGAAACAGGGCTTTAATCAAGAGATTTTAACTAAGGGATTTCAGGTCTGAATTCCCTTTCTCCCCAACCCCCCATTCCGCCCCTCCCCTTCAAACCGTATTAACCTTTCCCCTGTGCACGTTTGTAATTTTTTCCCCACTTATGTATTATGGTTATTTCCCTCTAAGAACATTTTAAAACCCCATCAAAAATATGACGACAACAGATTTCTCTCTTTGGTAATCGCTCTTCACCAAAACAGCTTCCATAACAGAGTGTAACTGAGTGGGAGAACATAATATTTTATGTTCCCATGATATTATAGATTCTATCACACAATAGCTTTTGTCTTTCATTAAAGAGAAAAGTGAAGTACATCTGGTATATTTGTTGTATTATATATCTTTAGGTTTATTAATTTCTCAAAGTATATGAGATATGCGTACAGATGATGTATTACATCATTCAATGTTTTTAGTAATTGTACTATATTATCTACTCAATATATTATATGGTTATTTTCCTTAGAAACAAATAGTAATTACACCTACATGAAATTGTGAAATTTAACACTGTGATCAGGCTACAGCTAAAGTTACTATCAAATGCAATCAGCCAATTACCCTTCTTATTGCCATGGTTTTAAGCCAATTTGTTTCTTTTACATTCTAATCACTCTGAAAATTCAAGTTTTTGTTTAAGTAAGTGGAAAACGAATACAGTTTAAAATAATGCGTGTTTCTGAATCACAAGCTATACAGTTCAATAAAAAAGTTATTAGTTCAAAAATATCACAGTAATTACAAAGCTTTGCAGACATCAGCGCTTTCTGAGATTAACACAGCCTACCGAAGTTGCTAACATTCCTTTCTTCTTCAGTCTGAAAAGAAACCAACCCAATTTGTGAACAAGATATGAGAAAACTAAGGCTCTTATCCTGCAAGAGGCTGAGCACATTCTATTAGGTGCAGTGTCCGTTCAGTTCCCACTGAAGTCAACAGCAGTGCCAAGTGCTGAGCCAATGCAGATATGGGCCTTTTACGTATTCATGTGACCTACTAAAATGTACTATTTTCTATTGTTAATGTTGGTTAAAAAGTTAATTTCTACCCAGAAAGGAAATCACAGTAAGCATTCTATATATAAACAGAGTGTATCCACATAGTTTATTTCTCACAGTTCTCCTGACAATTGAACATTATTTAAGAACATACTGTATACACAGATAAGAAGAAACATACAAAATGTTTTAAATGATGCACAACAAAATCCAGCAGTATAAAAGAATGCATGTGAACCTTTGCTCACTGCTCAGGCTAAATTTAATCACTTGTTTAAATAGTAATAAAAATACAATCTTTCATGGATCTTGTGCAGACTACAAAAGAGGAAAATTATTACCATATATATGATTTATATTAGGCAGTTTTCTTTGATGAGTTGCACTAACAACTCCAAATACAGAGGCAGAAGGCTGTGTACTTTATTTTAAAGGAGTTAATGTTGAGTATTAGAGACTTTACACAGTTACTACCACTGGCACTTTCCACCATATTTTGTACACATCACATGATCATCTTATATAACATTACATTTAAAAAATATATCTGAGTGACAATTTTATAACATTCACAAACCATGAGCTGGTTAAGGAAGCAATGCAACAGTTGCTCCCTGTAGTGCTTCACTGTTGGTAATAGAGTTCATTGTGGTAAAAACAAAAAAACAAAAAATTAGAAGTCAATGTGATTAAGCAGCTCCAATTTAATAAAGACCTGTAACCAACCATCACTGGAACAGTGAGTATTTTTTAGAGTATATCCTAGAAGCAAACACTGTCATTGGTTAAAACCTTGCCTAAAGAAGTCAGTTTCTGTGCTGAAAACTATTTCACAACAAAACTGCAAGCTACTAAACTGTTTTTATATAAATACTTCATCTTCTCTGGATCTCATAACCAAGTTCTTCAAAGCCTTTGGAATTTATTGTATCTTTAAATGCGTGCTCTCATTTCTGGCTCACCTTTCTGTATTTTTTTTCCTTTCTTTTTTGTTTTGTTTTAGATTCACCACCTAAAAATGACTAAGGTGGTAAAAGGAAAATCTCCCAGTGAAACCTTCTGCACACTAGGAATGTTCAGCTGCTGTTCAGTGATCAAGAACCGTGACAGTTCAGAGCTGTAGTTTGACGAGTACACCCAGGAAGCTGTCATGCTGTGAGTGACATTTCAGGGAAAGCAGAGTCTTTCCAAAGTGTGCACGGAATTAACAATGATGCCATTGTTACTTTTCAAAGAGGATAGTAAGCCCGAGGTTGTAAGTCTGCTTCCCATGTCATCTATTTGCTGGAAAGTAGTTTGGGTCAAGATAATTGTAACTGGTGCCTTGGGACATGCAGTAGTCTCTATCTAAGAATGTCTCTGCTCTGTAAATAGGCTGTAACTGGTGATCTTCCTTGTGAATCTCTGTTTCATGTAGACTGCAAAGGAAAGAAAACAATTTGGCAAGTGAACTTATTTTTCATAATATATTCACTTCAAGAACAATGAATATATTTTCTTTTTCTTTTTTTTTTAATTGACAGATGCATGTCAAATTCTATATCACACACCATTACTTCACAGTTGAGGATTTCAGATAACATACTTTCCCTGACTCATACTTAATGGTCCAAATATTAATTACTCTCTCCATTGCACTGAAAGAATGATTGACTTTCACATCCCACCAGAAAACACACCAAAAAAACCCTATTAGAAATACACATTACAGTTATAATCTAGTTACAGCTAACTTTCCAGAGGCATCATGGAACAGATAAATCCCACATATGGAAAGAATTTACTCAGTGTTTAAGCCTTAAAGGGATATTCAAATAATTGCAAATAATAAGCATCAATGCTTGCTGCTCACCAGTCAGAACAAGAATCACAGAAATCCAAGGACATTTCTTGCGGGCAATCCTGGCAGTGCCACCGAATGCCTTGAATGGGTTCCGTTCCGCAGTTGTCACACTGTGAAACATATTGAACAAAAAGGTAGCGAAAGAAAGACTTTGTTAAAAATATATATCGTTTCATCTCGACCAATGTACTGCATTCAGAGGACAATAAAAAGCATGATTTCTTCCAAAATCATCACCACCTGCAGATGAGCTCTGTGTAACCTTGAAAGCTGGTCTCTCTCTCCGACAGAAGTTGGCCCAATAAAAGATATTATCTCACCCATCTTGTCTCTCTGGTATTTATAAATTAACAGATCCTAGGAAAGACCACAGACTGCTGATGATCATCCTATTTTCTGCTTTGTTCCCCACTCCCTCAAGGCTCCCCATTGCGATTATCCTTCTGGCCAACAACAGATGGACATGCTTTCCTCTGGAACCTATCAGTGCCAGTCCTAAATTGGCCAGAAGAGTTGCTGCAAAATGATACAAGGCAGTCCTTTCTAGCTCTGGGATGAGCATGACGACTCTGCAATTCTTCAAACTCGATGATCTGAAATGCCTGAACTTGAGATCCTCTACATGGAAGCAAAACATGGTATCACTAGACAGCTGCATTAGCAACCTTTTAAGGTAAGCTGTACGTTAGGATAAAAAACCGTTACTCACCTTCTCGTAACCGTTGTTCTTCGAGATGTGTCATTCGTGTCCATTCCAATCAGGTGTGCGTGCACGCACATGCACAGTAGCTGCAAGATTTTTCCCTAGCAGCAATCATAGGGTCGGCCTGGGCACCCCCTGGAGTTACGCCTTCGTGGCAACCTGCCGACCTGCCATCCCCTCAGTTCCTTCTTGCCAGCTACTCGGACAGAGGGGTAGGAGTCGTCCACTGATTGGAGCACTGCTCATCCAAAGGCCACATCGTCTCTGGCCTGCTGGGTAATCGCATAGTGCGTGGTGAAAGTGTGGATGGAGGACCACGTCACTGCCCTGAAGATCTCTTGAGTGGGGACCTACGCCAGGAATGTTGTTGATAAAGCCTGCGCCCTGGCGGAGTGCACAGTGATTGGGGGTGTGGGTCCTTCAAGTCAAAGGCGGCATACCAGTCTGCTGGATCCAACGAGGGAATGATGGAGGCCAGAGAGACCATGTGGAACTTGAGTTTCTTTATAAACTTGTAGAGTTCCCGCAGGTCCAGGATGGGCCTGAGGCCGCCTTTGGCTTTCGGTATTAGGAAATACCAGCAATAAAAGCCCTCGCTCCTGTGCTCCTGAGGAACTTCCTCCACTGCCCCTAAAATAGGAGCGACTGCACCTCCTGGATAAGGAGTTGCTTGTGAGAAGGGTCCCTGAAGAGGGACGGGGAAGGGGGGTGGAAGAGCACAGAATTGGATGGAGTATCCCCTCTCTACCGTGCGGAGCACCCATCGGTCTGAGATAATAAGGGACCATACACGGTGGAAAGGGGATAGTTGGGACGAGAAGGTAAGGCAGGGTGGATCCATTTCCAGGTGTGGTACACCATCCTCGACCGTGCCTTCGAAAGGCAGGCTTGGGTCCCGAAGACGGCTTCGGTTGTCCTGAGCTCTGGCCAGAAGGTTGACGCGGCCTTCACCTGCCGCTTCTGTTCCGCCTTCTGGAGCCATCTTGGTGGTTCTGCTGACTGAACCTCTAAGTGGGCTGCAGCTGGAAGTGTCTCAGCTGAGTGGAAGGTGTGTAGAGGCCCAGGGACTTGAGGGTGGCTCTGGAGTCCTTCAGGCTGTTTAGCCTTTTGTCTGTCTTTTCTAAAACAGTCTCACCCTTGAAAGCCAACAGCCTGTATGGTCTGTTGGACTTCAAAGGGGAGACCTGGAGCCACGAGCCCCTTCTCATGGCTACACCCATGGCCATGACTCTAGTGGCAGTGTCTGCCCCATCAAGTGCTGCTTGCAGGGAAGTGCTAGAGATCAATCTCCCCTCCTCGACCAAAGCCGAGAATTCAGCCCGGAAGTCTGAGGGAAGTAACTCTGTAAACTTAGCCATCGCCGAGCAGGCATTGTAGGCATACCTGCTGACGATGGCCTGTTGGTTGGAAATGCGGAGTTGCAGTCCCACTGTGGAGTATACCTTCTGCCTGAATAGGTCCAGTTTTTTTGTGTCCCTATTGTTGGAGGAAGGGCCCTGGAAACCCTGCCTCTCTCACTGGTTAGCAGCGTCCACCAACAGAGTCAGGTTGTGGGTGAGTGTACAGATGTTCGTAGCCCTTGGAGGGCACAAAGTACCACTGTTCATTGCACTTGGCGGTAGGTGGCAGAGAGGCTGGGATCTGCCATAGGGTCTTGGTCATGTCTGTGATAGTTTTGATTAGTGGTAAGGTGATACAGGAAGGGCCTGAAGGGGCCAGGATGTCCACCACAGGGTCTGCATTATCTACAACTTTCTCTGCCTTAATGCCCGGACCCTGTGCGACCCAGCGCAGCAACTGCTGCAACACCCTGGAGTCTTCCAGAGCTGGGGCAATGGCAGTGCCTGCAAGCGCCTCATCTGGGGAAGATGAGGAGGAGGCCACCAAGGGAGGTGGTTGCTCCCTTCCATCCCCGCTGGAGGGATCTCTTGAGCCGGTGGGGACAGTGGTGGAATGGTCCGGTCTTGGCACCGTGAAAGGCGCAGGTACAGGCGTCGATGTCAGCCCCCATGCCGGTGCCGATGGCGCTGTCTGATGGTGTGTCTGCGCCGTGGTGGTCATCGACGTTGGCATGCGCTTCGCGCAGTCCTTGCAGGTCTTGAAGCCCAGGGATCGTGGCATGCTCCAGAGGCAACAAATAAGGGGGGGCAGTAGGGGGGAAACCCCTATAAATGAAACTTACAACTGACTGACTATACTAAACTACACAATCTGAATAAACAAGGTGAGTACAACAGGAGCAAGAGCAAGGGAAGTTCCAGCTACCGTCACTGGCGTTAAGAAGGAACTGTGGGGGTGGCGGGTCGGCAGGGCTCTATATTGGGCACCATGAAGGCGTGACTCCAGAGGGCGCCCAGGCCGACCCTACGGTTGCTGCTAGGGAAAAATCTTTCGGCTACTGTGCACGTGCGTGCGCACACACCTGATTGGAATCAACATGAACAAGCACCTGAAGAAGAACATACATTAGCTTAGGTTTATTACACAGTAGTGTTTCCGAGTTCACTACATATATAACTTGTACTACAGGCAAGGCTGGTAGTTCCACTTATTGTTAAGGTTGCTTGACAATTCCCATGATAAGACTCTAATTTCAGTTGCTTATAACTCTGCCAAAAAACCATGTGGACTGAGATTTTCCATGCTGGGTATTAGCCTATGGCTGATTTTTACTTATTTATTTATTTTTAATTCAGCCGAAATAGTTCAGTCATTTCCAAGAACAAGGCTAAGGAAAAAATATGTAGTTCTGCCCCCACCAGCTCACAGGGCTGTTCTGAAGAATAATTAATGTTTGTGAAGCACTCAGATACTACAGTGATGAGCAGCAAAGAAAAGCCCATGAAAAAATAAACAATTGTGTATTCTGACCAGGGTTTAAATAATCTAAATGAGGCAAGAAGCCACACTTTGAACAATCAGGAAAAAAACAAATGATTGAATAGCTATTCATTAAGAGAGCAACATCCATCCTGTGCACTGAATGAGCTGGCAGTCCGGTGGAAAAATACAGTATGTGTTCATGTAACTAAAAACTGTATCATGATGCATACACACAGGGGGCAAATTAAGGTTGCAAAGACAACCTTAATTCTGGGATTTCCTAACTTTTGAGTGCTTGATTTTGCAACCTTAATAAAATTTTGAATATAGTATATTAAAGTTCTAAATAAGTAACTCAAATTACTTTGTCCATTCTATGTTATAACTAGAATTGCAATATTCCTGCTCAAGGTCCACGTTTTATATTCTGAACTACAATAAGAGCATTCATTTAAAAAAGCCTCAGCTTTCTAATACTGTGACATAAATCTGTCAGTATCAGTATGTTACTAGCCTGACAGTGTCAGTTTTCAAGTGTACGTCAGTTTCCGTGGACTGAATGACCTTGCATTCTCATAGAAAAGGCAACTACCAAAAAATCCCAATAAGCCCTTTCTCATCTCTAAGGAGTCAAGGCAATTCCTGCACGACTCCATACATGGGGAACAGCTACAAAGAAGGTTGTTGGTAATGACTGAAAATCCTCTCAAACTACAACAGGTATCCTTGGGCATTCCCTCCCTTTTCAATGTTGCCTAGAAACGGATGGTGCTGTGGATAGCATGTCTCTGTATGTTAAGTGTAAAAATTTTATTTTTATTCATCTCATACCAATATTATTTTATTTCCTTGCTTGAATCTTTTCTTCAAAAATTGCCTGGAGCTGGCCCAAATGCTGCTGCAATTTTTCTCTGCAGCTACAGCCTCAGTACACTGCCTATTGATCTACCAACGTTATCATTCCACATCTCTGGCTTTTCTTCCTTCAAAAGGACAAACTCCTGAAGGACTAATTCTTAAGTGACTGGGAAACTTTGCTACTATTAACTGGGATTAATTTCACCCTTTAAGGTTTAATACCCCAGTACCCCAAAAGAGATTAGATTCCAAGATGGGTTTCATAAACCAGTGCAGATAGCTGTAGTCATTTATTTTTCTTTACAGTGAGTTTTATTGTGTTGTCTGTAAATTTCTAAGACAAAATCCTGCATTATGATATTACATATTTCCATAATTATTTTTTCCTATATATCTATCACTCTGAAAAGGAAAGTTTCCTTTTTTCTAAGAAAATCCACTTCCTGCTAGTTTTAAAAAAATGCTCACACTAAACTGAATACAGTAGAACCTCAGAGTTATAGAAACCTTGGGAATGGAGATTGTTTGTAACTTCGAAATGTTCATAACTCTGAACAGCTTCTTCACCTCCTACCTGTAAGTGGCTGCCCCGCGCATGGAGACAGGGACAGGCAGCTGGTTCTAGCCCCCTGGCTGCAAGGGTGATGAGTGAGGCACCCTGGAGCACTGTGGCATCAGTGGGTGTGCTGTGCAGCCTGTGGCCCTTTAAAACTGAGCTGCTCCTCCAGAGCACAGCAGCTCAGGCTCACACTCCAAGCCAGGTACTGGCCGCAAGAGCAGCAGCTCCCACCCCAGCACCGGCAGCTTCCTTGCAGCATAAGCAGCTCAGGCTGTGACAGCTTCTTTCCCAGGCTTGGACTGAGCTTGTAAGTTTGTCTTCCTTCTGGCCAAGGGGAGGGGGTGAAAACAGCACCTGCGGCTTACAGGAAAGCGGCACAGACTGCTGCACTACTCCTGCTCTGCCTGCTCAGGCTGCCTTGGGCTGGCAGCGGGGGCTCACGGCTGTGCCTGTGAACCTCAGCGTCTTCATCTCCTAGCTGTAAGTGGCTGCCCCGCGGGTGGGGACAGGCAGTCCTGATGTGCCTGATTGCTTACTTCCGGTTCCACATGGTGTCCGGTTGACCGGTCAGTCTGCAACGCTGGTGTTCATATCTTTGAGGTTTTAATGTAACAACAGATCACTGGTATACCTTACCTTGAAGCCCACATGCTGCACAAATCCACTTTCTGCATGCATCTGCTGGAGTTTTTGCTTCTTCAACTTTTTTAACTCTAGCAATTCTTTGTATTCAGGTAACTCTCGATACAATATCGGGATACTTTCCTCATCCTGTTCAAAAAAGAAAACCTTTGCTTTGAGGATATCATTACTGAGAAGATCTAGCTTCTTTCAACATAAAATTGTGATCAGATTTCTTTCAGAAAAATACTGACAGAATAAACTACCTAAGAGACGTACAAGAATTATTTTGGGAAAGAAATCGATTGTTAACTTATATTTTTAGTACTATTATTTGTATTAATACAGTGTGCTACAGTAGGTTATCCTCTAATAAGGAAGACAGCTTACAGATTATGCCTCTTACTTTTACTTCATATTTTTAATTCCATTTAAGAAATGTACTTTAATTTGTATATAATATATTTGTGCACATATTGAGTGGGAACTGACACATGGAGGAAAAAAGCTAGTTTCTGTCAATACAAAGCTAGGTTATTTTATGTGCAAATATCTGGTAACAGGTTAAGAAACTGAGCATTAAAATTTAGCATAAACTATATCAAATTAATTAGACCTTGTTCTCTTTAACATTGTTCTACAGAGGAGTGATAGTTTTGTCCAGTGACTGCTCAAGTGCCTTAACTAGCTGAGAAAGCGGGCCAAAAATGATAGATCCCTAAAGATTGTTGTGTTTAGGGTTTTTGGACAATGTCACATTTAAATATACTGATGAGCCAAGACAGGCATCAAATTTTCATTGAATATTTTTTATTGAATGTCAGTTTTAAACTCCTGACGTCCTACTTCCTGGTTCACCAGAGTGTGGGAGTGGTAAGGAGGCATCCTTCTATGCCACTGGAAATACGAAGTTCCAGAGAATGACCCCATATGTGCACACACCCCTATTTCCCTTTTTCTCCAGCACCTCTTAGTCCACGGCACATACACATGCATACACACACCCTAGCTTTCCTCTCCTTTTTTACCCTCTCTGTGGAATAGACAAGGTACAAGAAGCTTTTGAAAATGAATATTTAAGATCAATGGTCATTTTTGCCATTATTTTTCATAACTGAAAGTTTATGTGCTACCAAAAGCTGGTGCATAAAAACATCTTAAGAGAACCTCATGAAAAATCACTTGCTCTCTCATTTTTAAATAGTGACCATCTCCCATTTTATTTAGTGAGAGTGCCAAGCTATCTCAGGGAAGATGGTGCCCACCAGGCTGTCAGAAAGCACAGACAGTTCCACTGAGGTCTCTCTCTCAAAATGTCCACCCAACTGAAGGTAGCTATTGCTTCAGAGCCACTGACAGCAATGGGAGATGGCAGCTGTTTAGACAGAGGACAGTTCTTCGTTGAATTCTCTGTATTAAAATATTTTTATCTCCTACTGAAGGAGAAACATTCAGTTATGAAGAATGAGGAAAAAGTGACAATTAACACTCTTCAAAATTCTTCAGATATAGCCTACACACAAGACAGCAGAGAGTTTTAAGAATACTGAAGTTTGTAGAGTATGTGTTATTTGTTTACTAAGATCATTGGGGGGGGGTGGGAGGGGAAAGGTTTGACACCAGTTGCTAAATTTCAGAAAGGACCCATTTTGAATTACTTAATTTTAACTCCTAAACTAATTAATGGACTTGCTTGGAAATTCTCAGAAAACTAATCTTATACTCAAAGTAAAAGTGCTGTAAAATTTTAGGGATGACACGCTGTATTTTTCATACATAAAGAAGTGGCTGAATCCCTGCTTTATGTGAAAAAACTCAACTCAGGGCTTGTCTACACAGGGAAGTTGACCAGCACAGCTAATGCAGAATAAGCTATACCAGTTAATTTCCCCTGTGTAGATGAGGCCTTAGCCTTAACTATGGACCAGCAACCGGTGCCTCCAGAGTCAAGAACTATAAATAAACCCTTCCCACTATTTGCTGGTTGCACTGTGATGCCCCACAAAATCATTCTGAGATGACGCAACTGCCACTGTGGGTATGTCTACACTGCAATTAAACACCCATGTCTGGCCTGCGTCAGACGACTCGGGCTCACGGCGCTTGGGCTATGGGGCTGTAAAACAGCAGTGTAGCTCTGGGACCCTGCAAGGGGAGAGAGACCCAGTGCCTGGGCTCCAGCCTGAGACTGACTGTCTATACTACTATTTTATAGCCCAGCAGCCTGAGATCCTCGAGCCCAAGTTAGCTGACCCGGGCCAGCCATGGGTGTTTAATTGCTGTGTAGACATAACCTGAGAGCCTTGCTTTGAATACTGAAATTCAATCTAATTTACTCATTTTGTCAGCAGGGCATGATATTTTTGCTTTCCTAATACTGTCGTTTTGCATTGATAATAGGTAAGGCTGCGATTTAGTCACGGAGGTCACGGAATCCGTGACTTCCAAAGACCTCCATGACTTCAGCCAGCGCCCGCTGGGAGCTGCAGGGTTCCCTGCCGCCTGCACAGGGACCCCTGCAGCTCCCAGCCACTTCGGGTGGCAGGGGGAAGCCCTGCAGCTCCTGGCTGCCGCTCCTGGCCACCATAGGCGGCAAGGGGGAACCCTGCCGCTCCCCGCTACAGTCAGCGGCAGGGGGGACCCGGCAGCAGGGGGAATCCCTGCTGCTCCCATGCGCTGTGGGCGACAGCAGGGATCCCTGGAGCTCCCGGCCAGTGGGAGGCAGGGAGGATCCCAAGAGCTCCGGGCCACAGCAGCTTAGAGCCGCCAGAGGAGGGGGACCCTGGAGCTCCCAGCCCCCCCGTAGCCAGCTGCCCAGGCTACACATTTTGTCATGGGTATTTTTAGTAAAAGTCAAGGACAGGTCACGGGCTTCCATGAATTTTTCATTATTGCCTGTGACCTGTCCGTGACTTTTACTAAAATCATCCATGACAAAAACTTAGCCTTAATAATGGGATCTTTCTGGTAATGGAGCTCACCTGTCTCTTTCTACATTACTGCAAATAAGAAAAATATCCATCTGAAATGCTGCACTAGTGAAGAAAGAAAAGGGTAAGCCACGCTTCCTAAAATAGGACCAAGTCAAGCATTACCATTGCAAAAACCAAAACCCAAACCTACTAGTAGCAAACTTGAAAACAAATACTGGTGTTGAAATATAGGCTCCCTAAACCTACTATAATTGTGGCATCATGGGGTGAAATGTAAGCACTTTTGGCAAAATAAATAAATAAATAAATAATCCAGATATAGAATGTAGTATAAAAAAATTGCGCACACACAACAAAAGTGCAATTGATTCCAGATAGATTTGCTAAGATAAAGAGAGGCAAATATTAACATTTAATTTTTTAATTTAATTAAATTTATTTAATTTTAAAAAATACTTGTTTCACCTCTTTTAAGATTCATATGGAAAAATAGTAAGTTATCAGATATGCTGGTAGGGGATGGGAGAGAGATGTCCCAGACAGCTCAGAAATTAAGTCACAAGGAGAAGACAGAGCATGTCTGAAGACAAGAGATGTGGCTGGGACTGAACAATGGATCCAGGAGTATCTAACAATTTAAGATGAAGAAAATGCAGTACATGTCACAAAGTCACTGAGAAAAACTGAACTGATCTGTACTGGACTATGTCATTACCTTTTGTTATGGGGTGAGGCTTGTGACTGATAAGCCCCCCCACCCCCTTCCATTCTCACAAAGATAAATTCAGCAGGCCAGATCCTTCTGTTTTGACTTCAGCGGAGTCATGCTGATTTTACACAAGCGGAGAATCTAGCCCATCTTCAGCAGTAGGATTTATTCCCTACATACAGTATTGTATACAGAAGTATGAAAAGATGTTTATATTATAAGCCCTCAAACCTAGTCCACTGATTACGTAATGACACTGCTGGTTGGGTTGTCTGTGTGGACCTCTGCATCTAACCTCAATTAGTCCAGCCACTAAGGTAAGACAAAGAGCCATACATATATAGTATGGGATGCAATTATACCAAAGAATGATGAAAGGATTTAGTCCTTTTGGTGCAACACTTTAGGCAGAAATATGTCTGCACACGTTATATGGTGTTCAGAATAATTCACAGTTAGTGACTGAACTGTTTTTGAAGATGTGAACGTGCAATTACAAGTTTTCGGAAGTGTCTAATTCTTCCTTGGTATCAATTTTTTTTTTCGTTTCTTTTTTGGTTTGGACTTTCCCTGAATTTTCTGTACTTGACTCTTCACATCAAAGAAGTGCCAGAATTCAATCTCCTGCTCCACCTGGCTTATGCAACTGAATTCACAACAGTTTAATATATACGTGACAATGTTTAAGTAAGGACACTTTTTCCAAATATAATTACTTAAACAGTCAAGAAACACCGTGAGACATTTTGCAATTTTGGGTTTAAATGACATACCGATACTTCCTCTTCTGCTGCAGCATCCATATGGCTCTGAAAACTGGATCTGTCATCATCCTCATCCATATAAACTGGAGGTTCATGGGATGTCATGAAAGTTGAAGGTTTGAAGAGATGTTTATTTAGGGGGTGCTGTCGCCTGCTTGATGACTGTAGTAGAAAAATGACATATAATGTTCAGATCAGATGCCTCAGAAACTATTTTTTGTAGTAAGAAATTCCTGCCAATAAAACCTGTAGACAAAATGTTTATAATTTTTATATGTGATCTCTTATCTTTCCCACAAATTTTCACACAGCATCCACTTCTGAGCCTAGTACAAGTGTTCTGGGAGCATTCATTTGAGAGATTAATACATTATGCCTTGGAGATTATTTATGTATGGAACAGATAATAGAAAACACTGTGACACACTCCTATTTTAGATAAACCCCTAGTAATAAACAGTCCCTGCCCTGAAGAGCTTACAATTCAAATAAATAAGATAGACAAAAGAAAAAGAGGAAGCAGAATTATCCCCATTTTACAGATTAGGCTCTGTAGCACAAAGAGATGAAGTGACAAGGTCACACAGAAACACTGTGGCAGAGTCAAAAATTGAAAAGAGGCAGTTTGGCCTATGGCAGTGTGGAGTCAAGAGACCTGTGTTCTATTCCTGCCTCTGCCACACCTGTTGGCTTTCCCCCAGCCCTTAGTTTAAAAAATCCTCTACAATCTTTTTAATTTTATATGCCAGCAGTCTGGTTCTATTTTGGTATTGGTGGAGCCCATCCTTACTGTATAGGTTCCTCTTTCCTAAAAGGTTCCCTAGTGCCTAATAAATCTAAAACCCTCTTCCCCACACCATCGTCTCATCCACACATTGAGACCCTGCAGTTCTGCTTGTCTTTCTGGTCCTACGTATGGAACAGGAAGTGTTTCAGAGAATCTTACTGTGAAGGTCCTGGACTTTAACCTCTTTCCTAGCAGCATAAATTTGGCCTCCAGGACCTGTCTCCTACCCTTCCCTATGTCATTAGTACCTACATGTATCACGACCACCAGCTCCTACCCAGCACTAAACATAAGTCTGTATAATATCTGACTAATAAGTCTGTCTAGATCAGGGGTTTTCACAAAAAAAAATTTGGTGGCCTCAGAATGCAGCCACCATCTCTTGCTGGTGGGGCACTCTGACAAGTTTTCCTAAAATACTTACCATAATTAACTTTAGGAAAAACAAATAAATATGCACATATACATGTCCACATCATTGTAATTTATGTAGGATTATTTTTCCAGACTCAATAATAAAAATAATGTACAGTTGTCTCTATTCTTTACTGGACCCAAGCAGAATAGAAGCACAAATAAGGTGTTTTGTATGTTCTTGTCTTTTTTCTTATGTCTTTTTATTTTTTTTTTTTCCCCCCGCTCCCCCCCCCCCTTTTTTTTTTTTTAAAGATGTGCACTGGAGGGGGGAGTGACGTTTGGGCCAGAGCTTGCCACTGTATGGCCGGGGAACAGAGCCTGAAGCCCCGTGACTGGAGCCTTCCACCCTACACCCTAGGCTGAAGCCTGACCCCACCAGCCCTGGGAAGGTGGGGAACTCACTGGCTGCCTGCTCCTCCAGCTCTTGTGTCTCCAGAGGTGGGCAGGGCCCAACCATTGCTGACTTCCCCCCCAGTCACCGCCCAGGAGGCCGTGGCCGCAAGAAGAGTCCCTGGTGGCCACATGCGGCCACCGTGGCCAAATTTGAGAAACACTGCTCTAAGTAGACAACTCTATTAGCAGACAGAGTTCAATTCCCCCATCTGCAGTAAAACTTAATTTCCTCCCCTCCAATGATTATATTTTTTTATTGGTTACAAGTGTTGAGAGCGTAGAGAGCCCACACCCCTGCAGGACAGCAGGCTGGAGTGAACCTGGGAACAATGCACTGTACCAGTGTGAATCTAGTGTTCAGAGCTAGGATCTGAATACTACCGTGAAAACAGACATAAATATATGTTTCATGTATTTTAGAAAAGCAGTATGGTAGGGTTTCCATTATAAATATCACAATTTTATAAGTTAATATAAAATTCAACATCAGTTCCATTTTCAGCCCTGGTATAATACTTGATATTTAAAGAGTAGCACAATGCTAAGGAACTTAGACAATCTCTGTAAACTTGGGAAAAATTTTAAATAAATATTTTAAAAAGAATTACAAAACTACCCATGAAGCAATTAATATTATGGTTACACAGCAGATGCAATGGGCCACAGTCTGCTCACATTCAGTAGTACTATTTTGTGCTCATGTTCAGCAATACAATTGTTTTCTATTAAAACTTTAACTGAAGGGAAAAAAATCCGCCTCCTTTGTCCTCAAGCATAGTAATTAGATATGAATGGACAAAAGAATGCTGATTTTTAAGTTTTCAAAGTGGCAGCAATGTTAGCTTCTTCTGAAAGGTTGTTTGTAAAAATAACTCTGATGGAGAGCGTTCTTAGTACGGATCTGATGCTTATCTTTACACATTGACGCCATGTGCATAAGTCTTTACAGGATTCGGGCCTACAATTGCAAATACATGTTTTCGCAGAGTTATCTGGTGTGAATAGATTTTGTGGACATTACTGCACCCACCTTTGAAAATTTTGAAGACCCTGAAGTCTTCCTGGACATTCTATAACAGATTTAAAAGTAGCCATACTTGAACAAAAAAACTTCAGAAACAGACTTCAAAGAGAAACTGCAGAACTACATTTCATTTGCAAACTTAAGACCATCAATTTGGCTTGAATAGGGACTGGGAGTGGCTGGCTCACTACAAAAGCAATTTTCCCTCTCTTGGTATTGACACCTCCTCATCAATTATTGGGAGTGGACTACATCCACCCTGACTGAACTGACCTTCAACACTGGTTCTCCACTTGTGAGGTAACTCCCTTCTCTTTGTGTGTCAGTATATAATGCCTGCATCTGTAATTTTCACTCCATGCATCTGAAGAAGTGGGTTTTTTACCCACGAAAGCTTATGCCCAAATAAATCTGTTAGTCTTTAAGGTGCCACCGAACTGCTTGTTGTTTTTGTTAATATCCTATGACAATCACAACAGCATCTGAGTGCCACATAAAATTATATCAATCCATATTAGAGAGACAAGGTGGGTGAGATACTATCTTTTATTGGACCAACTTCTGTTGGTGAGAGAGACAAGCTTTTAAGCTTCTGAAGATGAGCTCTGTGTAAGCTTGAAAGCTTGTCTCTCTCACCAACAGCAGTTGGTCCAATAAAAGATATTACCTCACTCACCTTATATCTCTAATATCGTGGGACCAACATGGTTACAACAACACTGCATACATCAGTCCATATGACTATTTTAAATACATATTTGAGTTTCTCTTCTCTTCCCAGTACTAGGAAGAATTCTCAGAAACATCACTGAATTTATCCTTCTATTCTTATTCTTTTCTCTACCATTCCAAGAGCAACACTGTATTCAAGGGGGACGGGATTGGGAGGGCTGGGGGTGGAGATTTGTTCACAAAGAGCTTACGAAGTAAAATTATATGTGATGTACAATAATTGTGGATGATCTTACATCTTAGAGGAGTTGCAGGCCTGAGAAAAGCATTCAGTTTCAGTGTTAACTCTATGGCTGTGGTAGTTTAAATATACTCATTTTTGTGAAAACTCATCTTCCATGTTTTTTAATTTTTATCAATTTAAAGTTTTGTTCTTCTCTGAAAGATGACTGTGAAAATGCCATTGCTGGGATTCTATATTTTTTGTCTTCAGTTACTCAAATATGCTCAGTTTATGTGTGCATGTGCTGTGGGGGGAAGAGAGTAAACAAACCTGCCAGCCCTGCAAACTCAAATGTGTGCTTCTGGCTGGCACTTCATCACCAATAAAGACTCTACAACAGGTACTTACTTACTTAAAACTGTTGATGTGCAAACCAGAATAGAATTCAGCTTGCTCTCTGGTGCTAACAGCAGTAAAAAGTACCTCTATCAGTGAAATAACAGATACATGTAACTTGGGATGAGCAGTCTATTTAATAAAAAGGTTCCATTCCACACTTTAAAGTAGGATCCTTAGTATCTTCAAAACTAATTTGCATGTAAATGCACATGCAAATATGAAGTCTTCTGCTATAATGTAGTCTTACCTTTTTGGAGTATAAATATAAGTTTGGAGTTCTGCCTGGTACCGGAATGCCAGCTTTAGTCAGTTTTATGAAATACTTTTGCACCCTGCTGGCAACCTAAAAGAAACAAGATAAGTTAATTAAGTGTTAGATGAATAAATAAATACGGTGTGACTTTTAAATAAGGAATTCAAATACCCACTAAAAATCTAATGTTTGCCTGAAGTGCTTAAAGAAAAATACAAACTTCAGAGAAACATGACATTCTAAACTTTATGTAATATTTATAAAAGGCAAATGTCTACGTTCTTCTTCTGCAAAGAGTAAAAAAAAATTGGGGGTTGAGCATAGCAGTTAAGTTTCTGATTCTGAAATTGCATCAAAGATACTGTGTCTGATCATGTACGTTGTCTCAGAACATAGACATATTTGCCCATTCTACAGTGTTGAAGAACAACCTGCCCCTCATACTGTCTCTTTCTGCTGGAAAGACAACAGTAGATATTATGCATTCACAGTAACTTACAATAGGAGTTAAAAGTAAATGAATCTGTCAGCAACTGGTGTTGCTGTATTCCGAAAACAATGTCACAGGGCCAGGGCCGGATTAAGACAGGGGCTTTAGGGGCTGCAGCTGGGGGCCCCGGCTCAAGGGGTGCCCCGCAAAAATAAATCACAGGCAGCGATCTCCGGGCCGCTAAAAGGGGCACTCAGGCTGCCTGCCTGGCCCGGCCCCACACTGCTCCTGGAAGCGGCTGGCCCCGGCGGGAGGGTGTGGGGTGTGTGTGTGTATGAATGAGGCAGCTCCGCGTGCTGCCCCCGCCCCCAGCACCATCCCCACAGTTCCCTTGGCCAATGGGAGCTGCGGGGGTGGTGCTTGCGGGTGCAGGCAGCGCATGGAGACACGGTGTCCCCCTCCCCACAGGGGCATGCAGAGACATGCCAGCAGCCGGCTGCTTCCAGGAGTGGCGTGGGGCTATGGCAGGCAGGCAGCCTGTCTGAGCCCTGTTGCGCTGCCGGCTGGGAGCCGCCTGTGATAAGTACCTCCCAGCTGGAGCCTGCACCTCACACCCCCTCCTGTGCCCCAATTCCCTTCCCCAGCCCGGAGCCCCCTCCTGCACCAAACTCCCTCCCACAGCCCACACCCCTCACCCTCTCCTGCACCCCAACACTCTGCACCAGCCCAGAGCCCCCTCCTGCAACAAACTCCCTCCCAGGAAAAAGACGTGTATACAGGGGCCCCACAAAATCTAATAGCCCCGGGCCCACAGGAGAGTCAATCCAGTCTTGCACAGGGCCACTGTCACAACAATTAGACCTGACAGCTTAATCATGGTTTGTGGGCATTTATTAAAAATTAATACAATTTCACATTTAAGAGTCCTAACAAAGAGCCCTAGGTTTGTTACGGTCAGATCCCCTAGTAGAGATGTTAGTAGTGCTGCAGACCTTTCTTTGGATGACTGATTAAATTTTTCATCAAAATATTAAGATTAACAGGTTGGCTCTGAGGACTTGACAACTTTCCTGATTTTTTTAAATCTAGTATGAGTTTTTTAAAATCTCCAAATGGAATGTGGGCAACTCCATTTTGTATCTATTTCAACATCCCCAGGATGCAGTAATTGATGTCAGTAGTCCCGGGGCATAGCCACTAAACGCAAGCAAAGAATTTGTTGGTGAGGTTTCTTCCCCCAGAAGCAATCAATTCTGTTCCAACCAAAATACATTTTACAGTTTTAAAAAAATCCTTGTCTCTTTATGAATTGACATGACTTTTGCAAAGGCAAATCCTACATAAGAATTCCATTACTGAAGAAACTATGCAAAAGACCAGCTGACACCTGCCCCCTCTAGTATTTCCTGGAATGTCTACAAAGCAACAAGAGAGATGGTTACTTATGCACGAGAATTCCCGATTACCTGTTTTGCAGTTCGATTTCCCAGTTCATCAGCTATCTTCTGCCACCGTCGGGATTCTACTTCCTCTGGTGGGTACTTCAGGAGTAATTGTTCAAGTTTTTTCTAAACCAAGCACAAGACAAGATCATAAACATTAATACACCTTATCTAGAAGGGGCATGGCTTGTCACTATAAAAAAAAAAAAAATCAAATCAAACTGGTGCAAAACATGAATAAATACATACATGTTATCTTTGACTCCAAAGCGTTATGCACTTTAAACGTTACTACACAATTTGAGTTTATTTTGGTGAACATCACTGTACGGTTACAAAATGGTCTACGAGCTAGCTAGGGTTTCCCATTACCTGTTCTTCTACAGTCCACAGCTGGTTAAAAGTTTCGGGTTTGGTCTCATCGCAAAGTCGCCCTCTTATCATCTGCTTAAATACAGTATATAACATGGAATAGGACTTTAGAAAAAAAGTTAGGATAACTTGACTTTAACCCTTTTTCCACCCAAGTAAAAGAAAAACATACATGAAAACATTATTTTGGTAGAGGACAGAAAAAAGTTATCTGACTTGGTCACATGAAAAGATGACACCACCAAGTGTTTTGATGACTGAATTTTTGAACATTTGGAAACCGAGGCATTAAATTTATTATAACAATTTTAACACTACCCGCATAATCTAGTATTAATAAGTAATCCATGTTAAAGTTACTATTTTGTAAAATTTTGCCTACTTTCTTTTTTATAACATTTACCTGTGGGCGGCTGTTTGTAGAACCTTCTGGGCCATCACTTAAAGGCAACACCGAGTATGAAATGGACTCTCCATCCTTCTTGGGATCCAAAGGGCTTTTTGGTCTTGCAGGCAAACCTACTACAAGCAACATAAAGAAAGGGTTATTAAACCAACACAGCAGGTTATTTTTTCCTGTAATATACACTTAGTTTTCCACTTACCTTTGTCAAAAATCAGCTTCGCTCTCCTACTGTTACGTTTCCGGTTTTTGAATTCTCTCTCAAAGTTTCCAAGGCTGGTGGTATATTGGTCCCAGGCAATCTCAGGCAACTGGACAACTCTTTGAGGATATGGAAGCCCTATATCAACCTGAAAGAATCAAAATGAGAAGCAATACTTAATGCAATCACTGAGCATCCAAATGAAAGGATTTGGAACCACAGAAATCCTGGATCTGTTTTTAGCTAACAGCAGGACTCAAAGTTTCTATATTTAAGTGCCATGCAGCACATATTCTTTATATAGGGAAAGCGTTTTCAAAGAGTGATACACAGCAGGGCATATAAAATATGCAGCGGCACGGTCAATGATGGTTTATTGGACATGGAGTTTAAAAGTTACATTGAATAGTTGCAGCCAAGTATTTCTGATTTTCATATCCTGTTACTGTCTATCTTCATTGATTTGTTAAATATTAAAAAAACATACTGTATACCCAGACCTGTACTCCTGCAAGCAAACACAGCAGACTAATGAGAAATAAAAGGAACCCAGTTATCAGAACTGATTAATCACATCCACATGCAAACTTAAATGTCTACTATAATAGAAATGACTTATACAGTGTTTTTACTGTTAAATTGATTTTGTTGCCTTCTGCCCACAATACAATTGCTGGCAATGCTCAACACACATCCACACACACACACACACACCCACCCCATTTGGCATAATTTCTTTGGCTAAGATGGGAAAATACATGAAATGCTCTGCAACAGGCATTAATGTTTTCCAAGGACTGGCTGATATGGTTGCCAGAGCACAGTGCTTGGATGCCAGATGAATCACAACTATAACTTGCTTAGAAATCAATGGAAAGACAACCACTGACTTCAGTGGCCTCTGGATCAGGCCCCAAGTTTATACTAGCTTATGAAAAGGGAATCTCCCAGAACCAACATCTCTCCTTCATTGAGAGATATGCTGCTATCATAGCATAAGTCAGTCATTGCTTTCATTTAAAAAAGAAACTATTAAGACTTTTAAAAATTTGTTTTCCCTGTTACTGTTGTTATAACTTCCTTTTAAACTTTTGAAAATGAAATCTGTTTCTTTACTGAAATTCACCCTCCTCCACACATGTACACTAGCTTGATATAATCACTGGCACTCTCCTGGTTTGAGGTATGCCTTTATAGCTCATTTTGCTTTCAGTTTACGAACTACATTTCCTGCTCACAATCTCCATTTAAAAGTACCCTAACCTGAAATGGAACTCAAAGCATTTAAGTCTCTTTGGTGACAAAGGTCATGATTTCTTGATATCATTTCCTACCGCAAAATGCTTTCTTTCTAATCATAGAAGTCTTGAAAAGCCCATATGCATTGAAAGCTTGAAGACAAGATGAGTTTTATACTCCTATAAAAATGTGTCCTTAACAAATTTTTCAAAATTACTTGTATTTTATAGGTTTAAGCAACATTTAACCAATCATCAAACCTGAACAGAGGGCAGTTTTCTCTCACTACAGAAAGAATTTAAACCTTTTAATATTTACACAGGTATATATAAAATACACTAGTTTTTAATAGGTAATGAGTTAATTGTTATAAAAAAAAATTCCGTAAAACTTAAGAAATGCCTATTGTATACCTTCTTTTGGAGTCTTTCCACAAATCCAATGGGATTTTTCAGTGCTTCTCTCTGGTGTCTGCCTAAACTTTCAAGGTCTTGAACTGCTTGAGTACGTTGAGCCTCGAGTACAGCAATCGTCTGTAACAGTCTCTGATAACTACAGAGACAAAGGGAAACATCTCACTAAAGTTTTCTAGCAAAAACAACAACAAAAAATCTAAATGCCAGCCATGATTATCTACTAATAAGAAGTCAGGCAGTCTTGCACACTTATCTGTAACAGTTTAGCAAAGCATTTTACTGAAACAAAAATGGTCTTGACTGATATTTAAGTAGTTAAATACAAAGCACACCAATAAAACAGAAAATTCAGGCATTCCTTTAATATTAAATCCTTATTCTAGCAGTTGGCCCATAAAAATGGCAACAAATCATGGTGACATAAGGCAAGCTCCTGAGCTTCCCAATAGCTACATCTGACAACCAGAATTGCTCACAAGAGTAAAAATACAGAAAGACAAAAGTCATGACTTCTTATCTCCTACTTCAAAATAAACTCCCCCCCACCTCACCCCACCCCATGACAAATGGTTCCATTATTGTTAAATTGTTACTCTACCACAAGCAGAGAAGAATGATTGAGATATACTCATCTACAGAAACAGAGAATTTCATAGCAGCTTCAGATGAAAATACTACAGTGCAATTATTCACAAAGAACAACCAAGAGAGAACTAAACAGACTCAAAATGAACATATGCAAGAAAACACCTCATGTAAGAATAAACAAGTCCAAACCAAAAATTAGAACACTCCACAACATCTGTCAAGCTGTACTCAACATCATACTGCTTTTCCAGAATGTAAAATTACTTAAGAGAGAATCTATTAACATATTTCCCCACAAGCTGCCTTCCATAAGTCAACCTGGTGATGAAATTATATGTTATTGTAATATGAACCTTTAAAAAATTCAGAAAACTACTTTTTAGTAGCTTTTTATTCATGTTATAGTAGCCATTGTTTGGAATATCCTAATAGGAGCTGGCTAATAAAATTTCTCTCTACTGACTTTGTCCTTTACACATTCACCAGGTTAGTTCCAGCTTTTCTAGGAAAGATAAAATTAACAGGCATCTCGTTTACCCTTTCTGAAACAGAATACAAATATTGTAAACAATGCTTTAAGAATGTGTTAAATAATTAACAAAACAAATCCAGTAGGGGGGACTCACAACATTGTTTTCTGTTGTTCCTGTAAAAACCTTGCCTGTTTTATTTCATTTAGGTTTCTGAGTTGTGTAATGGTGGATGTACATACATATAATATGACTCCAGTCCTGCAAACAAGTAAGTTTGAGTAACTTTTGCATATAAATATTTCTGATATGTATACATGTAAGTCATGTCTACACTACAGCTATTACCGCTGCACAGCTATGGCACAGAACCTGTGCAACCCTGAGCAACGGAGCTATGCTGATCTAATTTTTGAGTGTAGACCAGGCTGTAATATTATAATTTTATAGTCGTTTAAGCCAGGGGTTCCTAAACCTTTTGCAGACACAACCCAATTTTAATGAAGTAAAGGTCCTGCCGGGACCCCAGACAGCATGGAGGATGCCACTTTGTAAAGCAAAGTGTCATCCTCCATGCATCATGACCTTGCATACACTACATACGTGAGGTCACGCTGCGCAGAGCAAACTGGCATCTGCATGCACTAGGGATTGCCACGCCCCCATCTGCAGATGGCACAACCCCATTTGGGAACAGGCCCAACAATGTGACCTGACTTGCAATGAACCCATAGAAAACCTTAAAAACAAAAATTATCATCTATTTCAACAAATTCCTTTTTTCTGTTGATCTTTTACTTAAAACAAGTTTAACACAATCAAGCATCAAGTAAAAGTGTGAACGATCAGATACAACTCCAACTCCAGTGAATGTGAGGGTATGTCTTCACTAGCAACGTTAAAGTGCTGCCACTGTGTAGAGCTCTCTCCCAGCGCCGTTAAAAAACTACCCCCACGAGGGCCCAGCACTGGTGCACTGTCTACACTGCCACTTTACAGCGCTGAAACTTGCAGTGCTCAGGGTGGTGTTTTTTCACACCCCTGAGCGAGAAAGTTGCAGCGCTGTAAAGTGGCAGTGTAGACAAGGCCTTAGTCTCTCCATTGGCTAGAATGGGAATTGGATCAGACCTTAAAGGCATAGATCAAAGCAGGGCCTTCATGTGCTAGGTACAAAACAGGAACCTCATGCCACCAGATCCTTGTGTTTGCTAATTTGAAAGTTATGAGTTTTCCAATGTTAAATGGTCCCCATACCAGAAGGTACATTTCCTTTTTTTTTAAAAAAGAGAACAAAAAATGCAGTAACTGAAAACAAAGAAAGAAGACAAGAAACATAGGTTCAGGTGTGCAGCCTCTGCAAGAAAAACACACGGCTTGCTGAAAATAAGGCACATGTCTTCTTCTACTGGGGGGTGGGGAAGGAGGCAAAGTGTTGACATTTGTCTGTATACACCTGGTGATATGCATCCTGAAAACCAAAATACTAATTAAACAAGCAATTAATAGGGTGCAACTGTTGGAACAGCACTCCAGTTTCCTAGTCTAAACCAACAAGAAAATGTTAAAAACTTACATTTTTGTTATTTTGCTATTTTATTGGGGGAGGGGGAGTAAGGTGACTCTTAAAAGTTCTTCCTACGTTTTCTGAACACAGTGACTACATGATTTCATCAAACATATAAAATTTAACATACTAAGTCTTGAGAATTTGCCCAAGAGACTGAGGCGATTCAAGTGGTTAAGGACCTAATCCAGTGCCCATGGAAGTCAATGGTAAAACTACCACTGATTCCATAGCAATTGGATCAGGTCCTAATGCTCTAGCTTTTCACCTAGCTTCCAGCATTCACATCACAACCACCACACAACTCTGTACAACCAGCAGTGTCTGTCTGAGACAAGCCTAAGATTTGAGTAACAGATGTGTCACTTGTCAGGATTAAGGTACATTAGCAGAACTGTGTAAAAAATCTGCACAGGTCCTGACACCATTATTTGTGGCTCTAACCAGTACTAGTAATCCTTCGCTTTCATAACAAATACACACAACAAAAGTTTGCAGAACCAAGGCTAAAAATATGCAGTTTTATTTACATAAGATTTTAAATAAAATTCTGCCTTCTTATTTCTTAATAAAAACCTACGGTATCTTAAACTGTTTTTCCCAGACTGTGTTTAAACAATTGCTTTTCAAAAAGAAGCCAAGACAAAACAATCACTGAGTTCAATCGCACTGTTTAATGTTTTAGGAAAAACAGTTATTTAAATTATTTTAAATAGTGCATCATTTTTCACAAGGATTAATGTTGTTCTAATATCAGTCTACAAGACAGGGCATGCACATATAAAACAGAAGGGTCATCAGCTTGTTATGGCCTTAACATACACAGTTGTGGGTGGGCCTAGAGGAAATTATGTTCCTGAAGAAACAAGAAAATTCAGATCTGTGTAACTATTTCTCCCCATCTTGTGGTCTGATCAGCTGAGTAAGACACTATAGGAACTGCAAGTTCATTGGTTCACAAATTATCTCCTTTTGCTCTTGATAAAAATCAGAAACATAAGTATTCAGAAGTATTACATGTGATATTTATCTGCAGTTATTGTAGCTATATCCTCAGGCCAAACCCAGCTTGCTGAGCAAACTATTCAGATAAATAGATTTCCCAGTAATGTTTTTAGTTTCTGCTAACGATATTTATTTCTATTTGGAGATTACAAAATTCATCAAGGGATACTGTCATATAATTTAGCCTCCAAATTTAAGTTTTGTGTAATTAAATGAAAAGATTCACAAAACAAGTATCTCATTACATTTTTGAAAATACAGAAACCAGCTTTTCATACGGATTTTTTTTATGGCCGCAGGCTTGTAGAATCACGTTAATACATGAACATCAGACCTGGGATTTAAAAAAATAAATAAGTTTATAAGTCTCATGGTTGCAAAGGAAAACTTGAAAACGTGAACACTAAAAGTTCAAAAAGTAGGAGACAAAAAAAAAACCAATTTCTTTTTTTAATTTGGGAGCCTGTCTCATGCTTTTTAATTTTTATGGCTGGAAATACAAGTGTTAGTACTACAGGTATCTTTAAAAAAAAAAAAAAAAAAAAATTTTTAACCTGATAATACACCTACTGATAGCAGGTGTACTGAAATTGAAGCCCTTACAGCTGTTTAAAGCAATCTAGACAGAATATAAATTGATATTTAAAACTGCATGAAATTCACAATGGAAGATCAGTACCTTTTCAGCACAAATACTCTAATAATGTAGTAAAAAAATTCTCAATATATTAACATCCTTGCCAAGTGAACCTAATCTAAATCGATTGTATTATTTTCCTATAATTAAAAAGTGATTAAGTAAGCACTTTATTCTTGGCCCAGTACAGATTAAATGACTAAATCTAGAATGAGCATTATTAGGTTAATTACAGATCTTAAAATTAAATATAAAATAACATTGTCAAGTCCTTTAGGCCTGAAATTAATTAAATTGTACTTTAAAAATAGCATTCTAGTAAAAAATGTCATCCTTGTTCTGATAGTGCTTTATTTCATATAATTAATGTCCTCCTCATCCCCTATGCTAAATAAATAAAATGAAAATTAAGAAGTGGAAATTGTCTTTTTTCCTAGAAATGAACTAAACTGGGATTAGATTCCCCCCCACAGCTTTTTGGGGAAATGCAGAATGTGTGATTTTTGCTTACTTATTCAGTACACTATATACCATATTGAGACACATTTACGTACCATTATGTGGAACTCTTCAGAGAGTGCAAGCGCAAAGCATGAAATATGAAACAGTTCTCAAGAGCTGACCTTCCTGCTGAGCTTTCATTGTCTTTCCTTGCCTTTGTCTCCCTTTATCTTGTTTCTATTACTTCTGTCTATCTCCAAATTCCATGCCACCCTCCCCACCCCTGCCACCTCCTTCTCTTCTAAAGTTCCTTGTGGATGCTATACAGTCTTAATAGAAAAGAATGTATTTCAAGTTCCTTGACTATAAGATAAAGAAGAGAAAGAGTTAAGAGTGTTGCATTCCTGATGGATCTACTGCCTAAAATCCTTCTTCAATAGCAAAGCACCTAGGTGTAACACATTACATTGTAAACATCAAAATATCAAACTCTTGGCTACTTTGGTCTCCATTCACAACAGCTGGCCTACTGGGGTGTGACATCACGTGTGAATGAGACAACTGTCCTGAAAGTAATCTAATCTCTCTTGAGCAAAAATGATATTGGTGCTACAGATTCACATCAATATCTTGCCACAAAGCATAAAGTTACCTGCACATGTCAGACTTACAGACTTGACTGTGCTTCTCGGCTCTCTGTGAGCTGAGGGGTGAAAACATTATCATAAAGGGGAACTTCTGGGGGGTTTGAGCAAACAGGAAGGTTAGAATCAGTTCACGCAACACACACTGAGTGACCCTAAATAAATTCAGTCTCGAAAGAATGCAAAGCAGCCATCTTTAATATTTGCATATTTTCTATTCCATGGAACAATACAAATGACTGTGGCTTTTTCTTCCCCCCCCCCTTACAGCCTGGTGTTTGTACCAGTGCTTCAGGAGTGCCACTGTCAATACTCATGGACTTCAGAAGACGGCACAGGTTTTCATCCTTTTAGGTAAAATCCCTTTAGCTGGTACCTTAAGCAAATATTGTACAAAAGTTCCTTGTAATATAGAAGACACATGCTTTGTGTATGTTACACTTAAGCAATTCAGTCAGGTTTCTTTCACTACCAGGTTCTCTAATAGCCATCATACTTTCTTCCTTTTTATTTCAACCCTGCTTCTTAATTATACATCCAATTACTCATCTGGCCACCAGTCTATTAGGTTTTTAACCATTCCAATTTTCAAAGCTGCATACAGACTCTTAACTGCATGACTCCCATTTATTTTACTATGAGAACCAACTTTTTTGAAAGAGATTTATTCAAGGAAATTACTGGCTGAATATAAAAATTTCACATCCTCTAACCTTTCTTCTTCTCCTCTATCTATAAGTAGTGACATAACATTTTGATTATATTTCAAGAAATGCAGTAAGTCACAAGTTTCATTTTTAACCAGGGATCTTAAAATGTGCATGCAACTCCTATGTTTAGAATTAGATGCTTTTCTGCAGGGGCACAAGCAAAGTGTGTGCATAGTTTAAGTGGCTATTTTCAAAATAATTTGGTTCATAGACTTTTACTATACATTTTCTAGGTTCTCTGTGAATTATAATTCATATTGTTATATTCAAGTCAGTCTCTGTACCTGTGCTAATTCACGAGAAGACAAAAGCCTTGTCTTCCCTGGGAAAAGAAGGTATGTTCCTAACTCAAGTTAACTAACGTGAGGCAAAATCCCAGAGAAGACAAGGCATCAGATTGTGCTTAAACTAAATGAGAACTATGTAGTTAGAGCCTAGAGCAGGGGTTCCTAAAGCGGTGCCCGCGGGCGCCATGGTGTCCACTGGGGCATCCATGTGCGCCTGCCTACTGGCCGCCGGACAAGCAGCCGCTGAAATGCTGCCGAGAAGCGGCAACATCAAGAAGCGCTACCACTGAAATGCCGCCGATTTTTGGCGGCATTTTGGCGGCGACACCTCTTGATGACGCTGCTTCACGGCGGCATTTTGGCGGCGACACCTCTTGATGACGCTGCTTCATGGCAGCATTTCGGCGGCTGCTTGTCCAGCGGCCACGGACCTCAGCGGCTCGTCGTCCGGTGCCCGCCACACCGAAAAGGTTGGGGACCACTGGCCTGAGCCTTTACAAACCACTTCAAAACTTCCAATTAAATTCATACTTTGATGACCCACCAGAACAGCACTTCAAACTTCTTAAAGTGAGCTCCAAACAATTGAAGTCTTAAATAATTTCCTTTTGTTAGGACTTTGAGGAATCACCAGGAAAAATGATCTCTTACAAAACAACAAAACCATCTCGCACAGTTAAACAAGTGGACTTTTATTAAACTCACACTCAGACACAATTAGATACTACATTGACTTAACTCAAGTTACAAACTTAATCTAAACAACAAATCTCTAAAATCGTTCAATTATTAGCCCTTCTGAAAAAATTAACGCACAGTGCTCTCCACAGGAATTCTTTCAGTCTGTGAAATTAAGATTTGTTTTAACCTACAAATGCAGTGTTGGAACACTAATGACAGACAACATACACATAAGTTTGCAGAAAGCTTTCCAAATAAGATGATTATCAGATAATTTAGTAACCTATCTAAATAGGTAAGGTTCTCTGTGATCTTTAAGATGAGATAAAAGGCTTTCCTGAGACTGTACTTTTAAAAATAAAATAGATTGTAAAAGATAGATATAAATTGGCAAGAATCTCCTACTCAAGCGTTCTGCTATAATTTTGTTGCATCATTTTTAGATTGCCCCACAATGTAAGCACTATACTGTGCTCTAGATTTCTAGAGATGCTGCCATATACGGGGGCGGGGAGCATGGTTGCTTAGTATGATGCTACTTTTTTTTTTTTTTTTGACAAATTTTTGACAAATTTCTTTGGGAAATCATGTTCTCTTATTTTGCCCACAACCAATCCTCAAAGTAGTGCATCTAGTGATTTCTGAGATGCAAGATCCATTTGTTTTTTGCTGCGGTTAATTTTTTTTTTTATTACTTGTCCTGTGCTAATTATATTTCTGTTCTTAGGTATCCAGTAATGGATCACATATTTTATCTTTATTGAGTTGGGAAATGACAACTCTTGGTTGGTCTCCTCATTTCAAAACAGATATACTGGCACTAGAAAAGGTTCAGAAAAGGGCAACTAAAATGATTAAGGGTTTGGAACGGGTCCCATATGAGGAGAGATTAAAGAGGCTAGGACTCTTCAGCTTGGAAAAGAGGAGACTAAGGGGGGATATGATAGAGGTATATAAAATCATGAGTGATGTGGAGAAAGTGGATAAGGAAAAGTTATTTACTTATTCCCATAATACAAGAACTAGGGGCCATCAAATGAAATGAATAGGCAGCAGGTTTAAAACAAATAAAAGGAAGTTCTTCTTCAAGCAGCGCACAGTCAACTTGTGGAACTCCTTACCTGAGGAGGTTGTGAAGGCTAGGACTATAACAGAGTTTAAAAGAGAACTGGATAAATTCATGGTGGTTAAGTCCATTAATGGCTATTAGCCAGGACGGGTAAGGAATGGTGTCCCTAGCCTCTGTCTGTCAGAGGTTGGAGATGGATGGCAGGAGAGAGATCACTTGATCATTGCCTGCTAGGTTCACTCCCTCTGGGGCACCTGGCATTGGCCACTGTCGGTAGACAGGATACTGGGCTAGATGGACCTTTGGTCTGACCCGGTACGGCCTTTCTTATGTTCTTATGACAATGGTTTATCATAGGGACTGTGGTCTCTGACAAACTGACTTTCAGTTGCTTCAGGAACAGAACAAGTTTCCTGCATTTATTTTTCTTTTTAAAAAACAAAACAAAAATTAAAAAAAAAAAACACCACATGCAGCCTTCTTCACAGATAATGTGATGTCACTCAGAGTCTTTAAAGGAATGGATTTCTTCTTCATCACCAGTCTTATATTGTGCTACCACTAGATTTCTTGGGTCACAGTTAGTGCCAACAACTTTACCTATAGCTTCTCAAGGTCTCAATTTTTGCTTTCAAAACTTAATAGTTCCATGTGACCGAATGTTTCAAGGAATTGGTGATAGGACATCAAGTTTTTCACTGATAGGTCACCAGTCCAAATCCATTCTAAAGTAGGAGATGAAAAAACACCTACTGTAGCTAATCAGTAATTTATTAAATGAGTTTGTGCTTCAATTTTGTTCTGACAGGTGTCCATGCCACAAAAACCATCAAAAGTAGCAGACTTGTTACTTGTTCATAATATTAGCAGAGGTGTCAAAATCACTGGATGTGCATGAAGGATACCATACCCTCTTCTCTTTAAAAATTAATCCCCCCAGCAAGGTTTGGGCTTATGTACGTTGGCTGGACTGTGGAGAAGTACTTGCACTGCTCTTGTCTCCATCGTAAATAAATAGAGAATTTCCATCACCAGAGTTGTCAGTCAGGTACACTAAATTCACACACAAAATGTAAGGAAAAAATCCCAAACCATTATGGACCCATAATTTGGCAGTTTTCCCTGATCTGATACATTGGCCTCTCTATTTTCACCTTCATTTCTTATTTTAGGTTGGAGATCTAGAGAGAACAGCATCAATTCTGCTCTTCTCTCAAGTAAAACAAATTAGGCTTGTGATACCAACAGGAAATAATGAACTGAGTTTTGTCAACACCATGTGACAACACAATTGCTTTCAATATCACAATATAGTCAACCTTCTTGTATTTGCTTATTTAACCACTCAGTGGAAGTTTCTAGAGCTTTGGACTCTTACAATTTCACACTATATTACCAACTCTGTCTTTTAAGATTTATCGAGTCTATCCAGCAGACACGTGTATAAGCAAATGATACTTATTTGGCTTTGGCATAAATTGCATATGTATTGCAAACATTTTCATTATCATGACAGTAATAATTTCTTCTCTTACCATTTGAATGTGGAGTTATCTCCTGGTCTCAGAACCCTTATTCAAATGCAATTCTCTCCTCGGGCTAATTCTAGGCAATAATTTTTGAAATAAGCAGATAGTTTATGAAATTATTTTTCTTTATATGTAGGCTTGGCAGAATTTAATTTTTATTTTTTATAATTTTGATGGATAATATTGATATTTATTTTAAAGTATTTTTTCAATGTATAACAATTTAAATTTTCACAGTGGTGGAAAATTATGGAAGGGATCAGACAACAGGGGGTCAGCCAATAATTATGTAATGACAGTAGATGCTGAGATTCCAAAAGTTAAAGCTTTATAAACTTTAAAACATAAATTGTGCCAAAATATACAAAGTAAATATCCTTAATTCAAACTCTAATAAGTTCTCAAGCAGCATTTTCTTACTTTGCCTATCTGTATATGTTGATTATTATTTATGGAAATATTTCTCTTTGGTTTGTGTCTGTACAGTAAAATTGACATTTACGAACATTTATTGATAAAAAATATAATCCTTCTTAGCCTATTTATATGGATAGCAAAGAATAAAGCTGACTGCTGTTATGAAGGTATTGTTACAGAATGCTTTCATTGCTCTGGAATTTTGTATTTATTTAATAAAAAAATTTGTACTGAGTTCGCTGCAATTTATTGTTTGTGCGATTTTCAGAATAAGAGCAGTCTTGTCAGCTGTCTGTGGATCTAGAACAGTGTAACTTGCGGCCCATGCTTCCCGCAGCTTCCATTGGCCTGGAACAGCAAACCGCGGCCACTGGGAGCTGCGGGCAGCCGTGCAAATGTGAACAAACTGTCTGGCAGCCCACCAGCGGATTACCCTGATGGGCCGCATGCAGTCTGCTGGCCGCAGGTTGCCCACCACTGATCTAGAACATCCCATGGCACCTTTCATAAGACAGAGGTTTTGGTCTTCTGACCTTGGTAACAAGAATATTTCTTCTCTTCCCTATCTAATGTTGTGCACTGTTGGTTGTCACTTTCCATCCCAAAAAGTGACTGCATTTCATTGGTAGTTTGAATATATATAAGAGCAATTATGGTGATAGATCAATTTTTGGAATCTATGGTGCTAAACAAAGATTATAATTTTCAGTTTTACAAGACTTGAAATACCAATTATGCCATTTCTTGCTATTGTGCACGTAGATAAATTATTTTAAGCGAAAGAGCAGTATCAGTCTGTCAAGCATTAGACTAAACCTTTGTTTTACTGCCATCTACTGGCATTCAAACAACTCAAGAAAAGTCTTATATTTAGTGATCATCACAGATGTGGGGGGAGAGAGGGGTTGTTTTTCCCCACCTGCTAGAACAGTGATTCAGAAGAAATCTCATTAGATGCTGGGCTTAGTAAGGATTAGTATACTACATACTTTATATTAGTAGATTGTAAATTACTGTAGAAAAAAAGAAATATTTAATGCATTTAAAATTTAACCCACAGCAAATAATATGAGATTGGCTTTCCACAGAAATCTATTAATCAGATCAAATATTTTCTCTCCTGAGCAGCTGTATTTTTTTCAGCTCAGATGCATTCAGTTGGCACTGCTAGATTTCAGGCTTGAAATCTTTTTTCACTGACTATCATGATATAGCAAATGTGACACCATGTCAGTGGGCACAAAGTATTCTGAGGCATATCTGAGACTAAAAAACAATTAATATATTGGGGGGAGAAAACTGGGAGTCAGAGATAGATGTAGATCCAAGTCAGGGACTGATGGATAATATAAATGGGGAAGGAGAAGATGAAAAGGGTGTCTTGTTCTTGGTCTCTATTTAAAAACAAACAAAAACAAAACAAAAAAGTTTATTAATTTTACATCAACTAGAGTTAGGGCTAGTCTACACAGGGACACTCAGAAAACTTAATCTGAATTAACTAAAGATGTGACTTTACAGTGGATTAGTTAAACAGCATTAAATCCTTGTGTGCATGCTCTTCACTCATAATTAAAGTGTCCTTCACTCAGTTTAGCTTAATTCACTTCGCAAGGTTATGTTTACACTGTGTTGCAGTGTGGGGTGCAACTGGAGAGTGCACCAAACAGGATTAATGTTAACACACACTGGGTACCTTTTAGTTTGTGTCAGCAGTGTCCTTAGGGTGCAGTTAGAGAACAACACTTTGGTGCACTCTGCAATTCACACCCCCTTAGTCTACATGGCACTGCACTGACAACAAACCCCATGTGATTTAAACTAAACAGAGGTAAGGACACTTTAATTCTGCAAAAGCGCATTCACATAGGATTTAATGCGGTTTAACTAATCTGCTTTAAATTCACACTTTTAGTTAATTTGAATTAAACTTTCCTGAGTGTCCCTATGTAGACAAACCTTTAGATTTAAAAATTATTGCACCTAGTATTGGGCACTTGACCAGTCCAAAACTAATTGGTCAATTGACTCGTCAAATATTGTCAAATAATATCAAAAATGGTTAAATACTTTAAAGTACTAATTTATTTGAATAGTAACAACAGTAACAAAAAAGAGTAAGACTTTATTATCTTTAATAGGCTTAGACTTGGATAGATACTTATGCCTAATTACAAAAAAACAAGTTATTTAGATGAGTTATTAAACTCAGAAAAATGTGAAACAATTAAATAAAATCCTGAAAGTCAGAAAGGAACTATGTAGGTTGCAGCCTACATCAGGCCATTCAGGCTGAAATATCTGACAATATTTGACCATTATCAAATAATAGGTGGTCAACTGACTGGCTTGCCAAGCCTACATGTGGGTTTGAAAAAAGTGACATCTGGTGAGTAAGAATGCTTGAATCCCACAACCAGGGACATTAAAAATCTACTGTTGGGTTGTTTGTGAAACTCATTGTGCAGTAGTTCTATAACTATCCACTTCATTTGATACAGAATGCACTCTATTGTCCTCTGAAAGTCCTTATAATTCACTGTTGCTGCTAATTTTCAATATATAATGAAAAAAGAGACCAGGTGGATGAGGTAATATCTTTCACTAGAACAACTTATGTTGATGAGAGAGAGAGAGAGAGAGACAGACAGACAGACAGACACAGACTGTGTGGCTCGACAGCTTGTCTCTCTCACCAACAGAAGTTGGTCTAATAAAAGATATTACCTCACCCACCATGTCTCTCTAATATCCTTGTACTGACACGGCTACAACTACATTGAATACAACAATGAAAAAAAGAAACATTTAACACTTTGGAGTGCTTTCCATCTTCAAGGTGCTGCACATATATTAATCTTACCAAAAACCTATGACGTAGGTAAATCCTGCTTTGTAAATAATGTCAGAGCTCCCCCCAATTTGTCAGCTTGTCGATTCTCTCCAAAAATGTTCTTAAGTTTCTATCTTGACCCAGAACCATAATATTTACCAGGTTACTAGTTTTAAGAGTTTATTTTCTTGCCACCTCCCTCTTAAAGAGAGCTGTCCATCATATTCATCAATAGGAAATTTAACAATATAACACCAGTGAAAGCATAATAAATCCCTCTCCGCAAGTACTTCCCATTTAAAACTATATAATCTTCCCATATCTACACATCTCCCCTTTTACCCACACCTCTAGGCTGCCTGTTCACCACAAAGCTCACAGCAGTCTTTGCTTTGCTTCCTTTGTAGATTGTCACGTCCTGCTCCTCTGCTGCTGGCCTAATGTCCCTCAAGCGTCACATACTGCCTCCACTCCATGTTACCAGAGGTAGACATGGCATCTGTTTGCTGACTACTTCCAATTCCTCTTCAGCCTTCTTATAGCTCTTCTGAATGTTCCAATTATTCTCTAGTCTCTCCTGTTTACAAACAGTATCTGGTCTAACTCTCCAGCAGGCTTTACTCCTCCCAAATGCCTCAGTCTGCTGTTCTTCACATAACATGGCATCTGCATCATCTTCTGTTCTTCAACACCAAAACTTCCGCTCAAGGCAACCAAGTTCCTATATAATTCCCGTGACTAAGTGTTAGCTCTTCTGCAGCTAAAAATCTCTCACATGTAGATGTACCGTTTCTCCAACATTTTTCCTCCTGCTTCTGTGTGCAATAAGGAATAGGACTAAATCCTGACAATCTGATTGTTTAAAGTTCCCATACAACTGAATAATTCTAATAAAACTTTTATCCTCCCACAAATATCAGAGGAGCAACAAGCCAGGATGCTTCTCCCTTGCAATCAGGGGAAATAAAGCCAGGGAGGAAGTGAATCCAGGCAAGACCCCCCAGCCCTGATGGATATCAAAGTTTCAAAGAAATTCTGGCCTCTAAGCTGTTCTACATTTATGAAGATGTCTTAAAGGAAGGTATGTTACCTCCTACTACGAGGAAAGCCCTAATTACCGTACTACTTAAACCGGGCAAGGGTACATAAAAGTGTATTACGTATACACCTATCTCTTTAATCAATATTGATATAAAAATACTTTCAAATGTATTGGCCAAGAGGCTTGAAAAAATGAGTGACATTGTTCACTCCAGTCAGGCAGGGTTGATTAAAAAAGGCATTGTTCAGATAAAACATGTCAGCTGATTAATGTTATGGCATTTCATGAACACTAGAAATTCACAGGCAATCATTTCACCCAATGAAGAGAGAACCTTTGACAGACTGAACTGGCAGTATGTGTTTCCTACCCTAGATAAATCTGGGTTGGGGAAATCCTTTATTTCATGGATCAACATGTTACATTACAATCCCAATTCTTGTATCCTATCAAATTGCACAATATCCCCCACCCAACCCCCTTTGATCTGTTTCAGGAAACTAGACAGATGCCCCCTCCTGTTCAATCTAGCATTATAACCACTTGCAATAGTAAATAGGGAACACAAAGGTATTCAAGGAATCAAACCAGGGGCTCAGAACACAAAAGTCCTTCTGTATGTAGAGGCCATCCTCCTATTTATCAAAAATCTGGACCAGCTTAGTACAAATATCCACAAACAATAGAAAACTTTGGTAAATTCTCTGGTTAGAAGATAAACTGGGTAAATCAGAAGCAACAAGGATCTTATTGGACCTAGCTTGAAGTGGCTCTCCTATAGGGACATGCAACAGACAAACCTCAGATATCTTGGCATTCTGTTCCAAAAGGAAATTAAAAAGTCAAAGTTAACCTAGTCCCATTAATTATGCAGTTAGCAAACAATTTAAATAGATGGCAGGCACTACCTCTCTCCCTTTGGGAAAAAATAAACAATCAAAATGAATTTTGATTCATTCCCAGGATCCTTTTTATTCTGATTCCCTCCCTATCTATATTCCTCCCTTTTATTTTCCCAAAATCACCAATACGGTCAGGTCCTTTTTGTGGGTTACTAGTAACAAACCCAGAATCTCCTTTAAAAGATTACAGCTCCCTATCAAAACAAGTGGTTTTAGATTTCCTGACTTTGAACTTTACCATCAGGCACAGACAAGCAGCACAGTGGCTAATTCTCTCGTGCTGCAGAGCCCCATACTAGCTCCAGCTGGAAGCTGAATTAGTTGCTCCTTTTCCCCTTTCCAGTGTGCTGCACTTGGATTACTATCGATTCCCTAAAGAATAATTACCAACTACAGTATTATGGAAGCCAGAAATACTTGGCATGTCTACTAAATTTAAAAATCACTCTCTTCTACATAGCAAGGCATCTACCTGGGATAGCTTGAAACTCTGTGTAGCAGAGCACCCCATCATTTGCCCAGATTGGATTAGGAAAGGGATTTTGAGTATCAGTCAATTTGTTGAAAATGATACCTTCCTCCCTCTTAAAATATTAAAAGAAAGGTTCAATCTAGAGACTAAGGAGTAGCAATATATCCAATTTAAACATTCCATCTCCATTTTGTTTAGCCACAATGCCTGTGCTACCCCAACCCACCTGAACTGCTTTTATTTTTCCAAATATTACCCGGATTGCCAAGACCTATGGCAATACTATATGAAGACTTGGCCAGCAAATCTGAATTAAACACGGATTCCCTAAAAAAGAAATGGGAATAGCAACTAAGTCAATTATAATTTGCTAACCAATGGAAACAAATTTTAGCCAATCCTCAGAACTGTTCCTCTATTTAAGATTAACCCAGCAGAAAATCATATGGAGGATGCACTGGTCCCCTCTCTGATTCTTCAAAACAGGTGCCTCTAAGTCAGACAAATGTTGGTGCTGTGATTCAGCACGTGTTAACTTATTCCATATGCTCTCGGAATGCTGCTATACTCGTACATTTTGGGCAGAGTTAATTTTTTCCTATCAAATAAAATTGTGTTAAAAGCTACATACGTAATCTTAAACCTAATGGATGTTAATTGGAAGCTGAATAAATGTAATAATTATTAGTGCTCAGCTAAGTTTATGGAGGGAATGGTTTGATAGGATAACGTGTTTTTAGTCAATTAGGCAATAACGTGCCATCGCTGGTAAAATGAGGGTCCGGCTGGAGAATCTTGCCTGTATGCTCGGGGTTCCACTGATCGCCATATTTGGGGTCGGGAAGGAATTTTCCTCCAGGGTAGATTGGCAGAGGCCCTGGAGGTTTTTCGCCTTCCTCCGCAGCATAGGGCAGGGGTCGCAAGCTGGAGGATTCTCTGCGACTTGAAGTCTTTAAATCACGATCTGGAGACTTCAACAGCTGAGTTAAGGGAAAGTGGGTGGGTCAGCTTTTGTGGCCTGCATCATGCGGGAGGTCAGACTAGATGACCATAATGGTCCCTTCTGACCTTAAAGTCTATGAGTCTATGAGCCAAAGTTTGCTAAAAGACTAGTGCTACAAAAATGAAATTGCAAAAAATGACCAACAACTTAAGGAGGACTTAAGCATAGACATCATAAGTTTGGCCACCCTGGACAGAATTGTATACTGTAACAGAAATACTCAAGAAAAATTCTCAGATATAGGATGCTTTCCTGGAATTATCTGCATGATCCTATTAAATGCATGGGCCTCTCCTCCTCCTCTCTATCCTCTTACTTCCCTCCCCATCTCTATCCCCTTCCTCTGAATTTTGCTTGTATTCGTCATCTTATTTTAATAACTTTATTTTACTTAGTTGGATTTTTACAGACAAATTGTAACTTGTGTAATACAAATACTTGATTTATATTTTAACCATTCCTATTATATAATTAAATGTTTCAAGTATAGGTAAGGTTAAGTAGCAAATGGTTATTATATTATGAGACATTTATGTACTATGAGAAGTTTATGGATAGCCTATGTCTGTTTTTTCTGTATATTTTAAAATGTTAATAAAAAGTTAATGATTCCCATATAAAATAAGTCCTGTACCATATTTAGGCTTAGTAGAATATTATTTTATATATCATTTTGACAGAAAATATTGGTTTTTTTTAAGCATTTTTTTCAATTTTTATCAATTTATATTTTCACAGTTGTGGAAATGGGACAGTCAGACAATGATTATTTAATGACAAAATTGAGATTCAAAAAGTATAATCGAAGTTTACTGACATTTACCAATAAAAATCTAATCCTTCTAACCTTAGGCCATGTCTACACTACAAAATTATTTCTACCTAATTTATTTCAGCATACAACCACTGAAGTTATTAAACCGCTTGTGTGTGTCCACACATGGCTCCTTGTGTTGACGGCATTTGTATCCATAGTATTGTCAGTGTGGGACAGTATGGAACAGCTCCTGAAGGCCAGAAACAGTCAACGTAAGCAATGCAGTGTTTACACTGACACTGCATCGATCTAATTCCATCAACAATGACTATTCCACTCGGGGAGGTGGTGTTACTAAGTCAGTGAGAGAGGCACTTACGTTGGTGGGAGACAAATTTAAGTGAATGTCGACCTAACCACGTAGTGTAGATTGGGCCTGAATCATATGATACTCTAATTTAGATGGTCATCAAAAATACATCTGCTACTTAAATTGTTTTTACAACACCTGTTCTCATAGGGCACAACTCTGCTGGTTCAGACATACTAATTTTATACTGGTGTAATTTCACTGCCTTCAACTGATTTATATTTGATTTAATTTGATGTACATGAGAGCAGAATCAAGCCCTTCCCTAGTAATGGTTATAGTAATTTGTTATTACTGTACTTTTCAAAGAGTACATGTATCCCAATGGTCAGTGTTTGTTACAATCCCCAGCTACAGAGCCTAGTTCTTCAGTTCACTCTGTAGAGAATTATGCTTTTAAGCTCTGGAGGTCCCCAGTTCAATCCCTGGCATCAGCCATCATGGAAGTATCACTATTTTTAAAATTAAATGTCAGTTATGTTGTATGTAATTAACACAACAGAGTTTAGGAAAAAAGGTGAAACGTGTATATATGTGTGTATACACACACACACACACTCAAATAATGAGACATAAATCTTCAGTAAATGAATGATTAATTATTTACCAGGACATTATCAAAATTGACAATGGTTCAAAATTAATTAACCTAAGGTAAGAGAGACACCCAACTGTTTGGACTGAGGTTGCACAATGTAGAAATACTAATATGTCCAAAATGCTAAAAATGTATCTGACCTTCAAAAGTAGGGAAACAACATTATTGAAATGTTATCTTAATACCTGTACTGCTTAGCTGTGATCTATTATATATCTGTGGTGATTGTGGGCGCTTTATGTCAGCCTTCTATTCTGCCTGATTAGTCCTTCTGAACCTAGTACTGAAATATAAAATGTTATGCTGTATTTAAATAATATTCCTAAAATTACATACATCTAAAGCAGGGGTCGGCAACGTTTGGCACGCGGCTCGCCAGGGTAAGCACCCTAGCGGGCCGGGCCAGTTTATTTACCTGCTGACGCGGTAGGTTCGGCCGATCGCGGCCCCCGCTCGCCGCGGTTCGCCGTCCCGGGCCAACGGGGGCGGCGGGAAGCGGCGCGGGCCGAGGGATGTGCTGGCCGCGGCTTCCCGCCACCCCCATTGGCCCGGGACGGCGAACCACAGCCAGTGGGGGCCACGATGGGCCGAAGCTGCCGCGTCAGCAGGTAAATAAACTGGCCCGGCCCGCCAGGGTGCTTACCCTGGTGAGCCGCGTGCCAAACGTTGCCAACCCCGATCTAAAGTGAGTCCTGAAGCCGGAGTATGTAACCAATTTGTGTGTAAGCCAAAGGCATGCTCTGTTCCTCAAGGAATGTACTGCCTAAGTGTACGTCTAAACAGCAAACAAACAAAAAAACCCACATGGAAGCAAGTATTCAACTGACTTGGGCTTGCAAGGCTCACACTGCAGAGCTAAACATAGCAGTGTAGAAGTTCCGGCTCTGAGACCCCCTGGCTGGGTTTCAGAACCTGCGCTCCAGCCCAAACGTCTACACTGCTATTTTTAGTGCTGCAGTGTGAGCCTCAGTCAGTTGACCTGGGCTCTGAGTGTCACTGCTGCAGATTTTTTATTTCCCCCCCGCACTGTGTAGAGGCACCCTGTAAGGACAGACAGGATAACTTACTCCTTTAAAAAAAAAAAAAAAAAAAATAGATGGGAATAGTGATGTGCATAATGACATGAGTTAGGATCTATAGGCCTCACAAAAGTAGTGGGTTGTTGGGAGGGATTTAAATTAAGAAAGTGGGAGACCTGGTGCACTGAAATAGGGAAGGTTATTCAGGCACATTTCTTCATGCTTAATTCTAGGGTGGGGGGGACATATTCCACATTTCTAACCATTTTAAATATTTTAAAGCTGCCAAGACATACTGATAATTTCATTTACACTTTTTGCACAGCATTTAGTGTCCAATTATTTTTCCAGTTTTCCATATGCATCAATAACGACATATAGTATAACTTGTTTCAGTACTGCCAACCCCAAAAGTTCAAAAATCCTGAATTAGACCCCTTCAAAAATATCACAAGATCTTCCCAAAAATGATGTTTTTTTAAATTATAGTGTGTATTTCAGTCTGTCTTTTGATTTTTGAACTCCCCCTGCTCCATCCCCATGGTGAGAGTCAATTAGTGTTGCCAACTCTCCCAAATTTATTGGGAAAGGTGATTTTGGTCCCAGTGCAGATCTCACCCCTACATCTGCTCATCTCCCTGTTCAGCAATTAATGCTGCCCTCCCATCCCTCAAATCAATCTTGTTCCACAGCCCCCCCATCAATTCTACTCCACATTAGTTCTGCTTTCCATCCTCATCAATTCTTAGCTTAAGGGTACGTCTACACTTACCTCCGGGTCCGACGGCAGGCAATCGATGTTCTGGGATCGATTTATTGCTTCTTTTCTAGACGCGATAAATCGATCCCGGATCGATCCCGGAAGTGCTTGCCGTTGACGCCGGTACTCCAGCTCGGCGAGAGGAGTACGCGGCATCGACGGGGGAGTCTTCCTGCAGCGTCTGGACCCGCGGTAAGTTCGGACTAAGGTATTTCGAATTCAGCTACGTTATTAACGTAGCTGAATTTGCGTACCTTAGTCTGAAGTGGGGGGGTAGTGTGGACCAGGCCTAAGTCTGCACCATCCTCACCTCCCACCCCACCTAACTTCTGTTCCTCCTGCAGCTCTAGGCGATCTTCACACACCCCCATACACATATCCTTTCCCAGGCCAGGGTGACCAGCTACAGTGGTTCCCCTCTCCCCCTTCCCAGGGCTGGTGTTGCAGAGAAGAAGGCAGGGAAGGGGAATGAGGGCTGCCCTGAGCTCAAAGGAGGGGAGGGCGGAGGAGGCCACTTTGAGCTGCTGGGGTCTCTCTGTTCCCTCCCCTCCTGTGAGAATGGTGTTGGTTCTGATCTCTGACTGAGTCCTGCAGCAACCCTGATTGGGTGCTGTTCCCCAGGATGTGGGGAGGGCGGGAAAGGCAGCCAGTCAAAGGGGGTTTTCCCTAAACAAGGCTCAAATTCACCAGACCCAGCTGAAATACCACAGCTCTAAAAAAAAAAAAACACAACCTGCAAGAGTTGGTAATGCTGTTGTTTAATTAGGGGTTTCTCCTAGGTCATTTAAGTATTTTCACTAAGCAAAAAAGCAAGGGGGGCAGAATAGAGTACTTAAGCACATACTCTTGTTCTAAAAGTAATTACAGCTTAATCCCTTAGGTATTGTATTATGCTAATATTATAGAACTGCAATCTATGTATACCGGACATGACTTGCAGTCATGAATGGTTTAATGAGTCCTGATGCAAGGGATCATCTATAAGGATAACCTTTAGACTAAATCTTGAGTAATCAGAAGGCATAGTAAGATGCTATGGCAGAAAGATGAAGCTAAACAAATTCAAACTGGAAATAACGTACATATTGTAAATGAGGATAAATAACCAATGGTACAGCCTACCAAGGCATGTGGTAGATTTTTCATCACAAAGTCTTTAAATCAAAACAGGATGTCTTTCTAACAAGATATGCTGTATTAAAAAACACAGCTATTGAATTTGATGAGGGAACTGCTGGGTGAAATTCTATGGCCTGTGTTATGCTGCTCAGACTAGATAATCATAATGGTCCTTTTCTGGCTCTAAAATCTCTGAATAAAAGACTGAAAAATGAGTTGGCATTTTTCAAAACTACCATAGGATCCTGTTGGTCTTCAATAAGAAGATGCCAAAATGTATACCAATAATTTAAAAAAAGCAAAATATGTTACATTGTATTAAGAAAGTAATGGAAAATAATACTGAAAATATACCACCACTATTAATTGGCCTTGAAAAATTCCACATATTCACTCAAGTTTTTGTTTTGCTTTTTCTGTTTTGCTGTGCTTTGGTGTGGAGGGATAAAATTTCTCTTTTTATTACCATCAATCATACCGGTAAAACGCAGGTAAGCAGATTGTGTCCTTAGGCTCGGAAATGTGTACAACAATTTAGCACAGCTGAATCATTATATAAATCAGTATTATGTCCTCACCTTGAACTCTGTGTTTGCAGAACAAAAGAGTGAGGCCGTGTCCACATTAGCGAACTTGCAGCTGTGCTGCTGTTTGATCGTTCGTGTAGCTGCTCAATGCCGACAGGAGAACTTCTGCCGACAAAGCACTGTGCACACAAACGAACTTATGTCGCTTGTGGGGTGTTTTTTTCACATCTCTGAGGGCACGTCTTCACTACCCGCCGGATCGGCGGGTAGCAATCGATCTATTGGGGATCGACTTATCACGTCTAGTGAAGACGCGATAAAAATCGATCCCTGATCGCTCTGCCGTCGACTCCGGAAATCCACCGCGGCAAGAGGCGGAAGTGGAGTTGACGGTGGCGTGGCAGCGGTCGACTCGCCGCCGTCCTCACAGCCAGGTAAGTCGACCTAAAATACGCAACTTCAGCTACGCTATTCACGTAGCTGAAGTTGCGTATCTTAGGTCAACACCCCCCTGTAGTGTAGACCTAGCCTGCGAGACATCTGTTTTGCTGACATAAGTGGTAATGGAGACATGGCCTGGGAGAAGACATAATAGTCAACTGAACTAACATTTCATTCATGATTTTATGTCTGTATCCTATTCCTAGTAAGAACAAGAATGAACTTAATATTAGGGTATGATTTAAAAAAAAAAAAATCAAAATAGTTATACTGGTACAACCCCTAGTATGGACACTTTTTTACCAGTATAAAGGTGCCTTTTACCAGCACAGCTGATTCCCCTTCCCATATGGGAACAGCTGTACTGCCATAAGGCACCTTTATACTGACATAACTGTATAACCACACTAGGAAGTTTGTATCACTTTAACTATTCTCTGCACCTTGAAGTCTTTAAATCATGATTTGAGGATTTCAATGGCTCAGACACAGGTTTGATACAGGAGTGGGTGGGTGAGATTCTGTAGCCTGCGTTGTGCAGGAAGTCAGACTAGATGATCATAATGGTCCCTTCTGACCTTAAAGTCTATGATTCTATGATCCCAGTATAGTTAATATAGCACAACTTTTGTGTGTAGACAAATCCTAAATACTTGGGGTTAAGAAGAAACTTTCCAGACACATTATTGCAAAATTGTACATTGTGTGTTTTCTTGCACCTTCTCTGAAGCATTTAATAGGTACCACTGTCAGAGACAACATACCAAATTAGGCCATTTCAAAAACCAAAAGAGTATTTCATGGAAAAGTCTCATGTTTGTTTAGTAGAGTATCAGAATATTCTGTTCATATTTTTTCTGAACTACAGATGCCCCTGTTCTACTTTAATTGTAACTTTACAAGAACACTGCAGTTTAATCTGATATTTCTGACACCTCCAAAGAGAGGCTGTAGGTCTAATCTTTTGTCACTTTCTAATTTAGATATTCTACAATAATTAATGTACTTTAAAACTGGTTAAGCATTTCCAAATCAGTAGGTGCCAAAGGTTCTCTCTGTTTTCTTTCTTTTTAAAAATTTCTTTAAAATAAATTTGTTTTAGACTATTAATTAGGCTACACTGTAGTAAATATGTATGTATTTATATTTTTAGGAAGGTGATGAAACTAAGGACTTGAAAAAAATTACTTTGATATTTATTAGTCAAGGCCTAGTATACACTACAGTTAGGTTGATGCAAGGCAGCTTACATTGACCTAACTCTGTAAGCATTTACACTAAAGTGTCACTCCCGCCGATGTAACTCGCCCGCTTCGCTGACTTAACTCCACCTCCATGAGAGGTGTAGCGATTAGGTTGACGTAGTTACGGCAACACAGTGTCAGTGTAGACACTATGTTATTTACATTGACTTTAGTGGCCTCCAGGAGGTGTCCCACAATGCCCCATCGTGACTACTCTGGTCACTGTTTTGAACTCCGCTGCCTGGTGGCCAGGTACACGGCCCTCCCCTTTTAAAGCTCCATGAATTTTTGAAATTCCATTTTCTGTTTGAGTGGAGAGCTCACCTAGCAACTACCAGCTGAACATGCTGTCTCCACGCTGCCTGGCGTACACTAGGTGTTGGATCTCCTGACTCTGTGGGGAGAAGAGGCTGTGCAGGCACAGCTCCGATCTAGCCGCAGAAACGTTGATATCTACAAATAGATCACTCGGGGCATGGGGGAGAAGGGCTACCAGAGGGACCTGCAACAATACTGCATGAAAGCAAAGCAAAGGAGCTGCGGCAGGTGTAACAGAAGGCAAGGGAAGCGAATAGTTGCTCTAGTGCAGAGGCACAGACATGCCAGTTTTACAAAGAGCTGCATGCCATTCTCAGCAGAGACTCCATTCCTCCCCCCCCCCACACACAAAAAACAAAACAAAAAAGGCCCCGTGGATACTTCAGGGGAGCTGGAGTCACAGGTCCCTGGAACGAACATTGAGGAGGTGGTGTTGGATGAGGAAGAAGAGGAGGAGGGACAGGCAATCAGGGATCCAGTGGCAAAGTGAGCCAGGACCTGTTTTTGATTCCCAAGCAGTCGAGCCAGTCCCTACAATTCAGCACAGGTGAGTCTGATGCAGGGGAAGAAATCTCTGGTAAGTATGCAGTTTGCTTTGATATTGCAGAGATATATCTGTTCATTTACTCTTTTTTAATCATACTAGAAGAGGCAAGAAATAACCAAAAGAGGTAGAGTTGCTATCTGCTTCTCATGTCCCATGTACACTTAGGCAGAGGGGGCACAGCAGAACAGTTTATGTGCACCGGGATGTCCCATGAATCCTCCATAGCGATCTCAAGGAAACTTTCCTGGAGGTAGTCTGAAATCTTCTGCTGAAGGTTTCTGGGGAGGGCTGCCTTATTTCTTCTGCTGCGGTAAGACACTTTCCCATGCCACTCAGCAATTACTTTAGCCGGCACCAATGCAGCACACAGGCTAGCAGTATAAGGTCAGGAGCTGTTCCCTTTCAGCGTCCATTAGCCTCAGGAGTGAGAAATCGGCTAAACCACCACCACCTGTGGAAAACGGTGCCAGGGGAAGAGTACAATCAGAGCCGCACATACACTGATCTGTGAAAGACACAGTTGGCGTATGTTTGTGAAATGAAATGACTGTTCTTTCCCCTGTATTTATAAAGTTTCATTCAGTTACAAATATGTCTGTTTGCACGGGTTTGGAATAAAGGTCTGTGGAAACTTAATTCATCTTTATTAGTTCACAACATATGCTGGTTGGGGCTGACATCATTCACGGATAACAACAATAGGTGCATTTGCATTTACTACACATAGAGCATCCATTACAAGGTTCATACCAGGGTGCAAAAAACAATACCAGGCAGAGCACATTAGAGCAACACACATTACTGTGGCTCACTATTAAAAGGTTTCTTTCAACGTCTCCCTGAGCCACATAGCTCCCTGCTGAGCTCTTCTTACAGCCCTGGTATCTGGCTGCTCAACATCAGCAGACAGCCATTCCACCTCTGCCCTCCACCCCGGTGGAAACTTTTCCCCATTTGCTTCACAGATACTATGAACCATACAGCAAGCAGCTATAATCAATGGGATATTTTTTTCCACTGGGGTCTAATCTTGTGACTAGACAGCACTGGCAGCCTTTCAAACAGCCAAAGGCACATTCAACTGTCATTCTGCACCTGCTGAGCCTGTAGTTGAAGCACTCCTTGCTACTACTGAGGTTGCCGGTATAAGGCTTCATGAGCCATGGGAGTAAGGGGTAGGCTGGGTTTCCCAGGATCACAACTGGCATTTCAACATCCCCTGCTTGCAGCTTTCTGAATAGGCCAGTGTTTTTAGAGATGCGTATGTCATGCACCTTCCCTGATCTTCCCGTGTTAATGTCAGTAAAACGTCCCCGGTGATCCACCAGCACTTCCAATACCATAGAAAAGTAGCCATTTCTGTTGCTGCACTCTATGGCAAGGTAATCCTGTGCCAAAATAGGGATGTGCGTGCCATCTATTGTTCACCACAATTCAGGAACTGCACTGCTGCAAAACCATCAACTACATAGGTGCTGACTCTATGGGTGCTCCAGAGTTGGAGCACCCACAGGGAAAAAATGGTGGGTTCTGAGCACCCACCGTCAGCCCCCTATCAGCTCACACCACTCCGCTCAGTGCCTCCCACCCACTGGCGAGCCCCGTGGATCAGCACCTCACCCTCCCTCCCCACGCCTCCCACCTGCCATAATCAGCTGTCTCATGGCATGCAAGCAGGAGGCTGGGAGGGACGGGGGGAAGAGCGAGGACACAGCACACTTGTGGGAAGGGCGGAACTGGGTAGGAAGAGGTGGGACGGGGGTGGAGTTGGGGTGGGAAGAGGCGGGGCAGGGTGGAACCTTGGGGGATGGGGTGGAGTGGGGGCAGGGCCTCGGGCAGAGCCAGAGGGCAAGCACCCCCCCCCCCCGTCACTTTAGAAAGTCAACGCCTGTGATCTACTATGTCCCGCAAATTGCCCAGAGTCGCAGTCCTTTGTAGCAGGATGTGATTAATGGCCCTGCACACTTGCATCACAGCAGCTCCCATTGTGGATTCCCCAACTCCAAATTGATTCCTGACAGATTGGTAGCAATCTGGCATGACAAGCTGCCACACAGTGATTGCCACTTGCTCTCCTTTTGGTGTCGCTCTGCCGGAGGGCTGGGCGAGCTCTGCACACACTTCAAGGAACGTGGCTTTGTGCATTCAAAAGTTCTTCAGTCACTGCTCGTCATCCAATACCGGCGTAACGATTCGATCACGTGAGTCGATGCTTGTTTCTCGGGCCCAGAATCAGCACTCCACCATCTGCAGCTGCTCCGTGAATGCCAACAACAACTTGGAATTGTTTCTATATCCTACAGTAAGCTAGCCTCCAAGGAATCCTCATGTTCCTCACGGCTCCTCTGGCGGCTCTGCAAATACGGCACGTGCTATGCTTGCAACACTCATCACAGTAGTCCATAGTTGTGCAGGAACCATGCTTCTCACATAGATGGTAGACATGTGGGTTTGCAGATCTTTTGAAAAGAGGCACAAAACATTATGGGAAAGAGAAAAATGCATCATGGGACATTGAAACCATGTTCCCACTAACTCCTGTGCGACTCATTTGTCCTCATGAGGCATTTCAAATCCCTCCCAAAACACCCTGTGCTAGATGTGGCGAGTTACAAAATAGGATACCTACCCAAGGAACACTGCTCTCTGCATAGATGCAAGCGCTAATAGTGAGAACATGCACCGCCAACACAAGGAGCGTAGTGTGGACAGGCAAAAGCAATTTAATTACTGGGATGGCTGTACATTGATGTAACTTAGGTCAACTTAATTTTGTAATGTAGACTTGTCCCAAGACTAAGCAGATTAGCCAGGGTGAAAAATACAGATGCAGCCATGCCCCAAGGCAATAACTCCAGAAGTTTTAAAGGAATAAGTCCAAACTTACTAACATCTCTTGCTTTAGTTTGTCCTTATTCCTAGCTTCACTACACTTTTCCTTTCTCCCCTCCTCCCCCCCCCCCCCCACTTTAACAACCCTGCGTTGCTTCCCTCACACTTTGGTCTCTCTTTGTGATTGCTATCTTCTCTTAAATTTAATTTTCTCTTTCTTCCACCAAAATCTCCTTCTCTCTTCCTCTCCCTCAACATCACACTTATCTTGTATCAATTCCTCCTTCTCTTCTATGCCCAGGCTCTCACACATGAACACTCTTCACACATTCCCTAAACCCAACCCAGCACATAAGCGCTTTAACATTTTAACAGATGCCTAAGAGCCAGATAATTAAAGATATTAGACAAAGCCAACAGATGTGATGAGGGGACTCCCACTGTCCAGGTGCCAAAGGAAAGGGGAGGGTATAGGGAGTAATACAAGGACGTTATCCCTAAATCCTTGGTGGGTTCAGCTTTAAAATCAGCCTCTGGCTACTAAGTGTCTAATAATTTTGAAGTGTTCCCTTCCCCGTCTCCGCAAACCCACCATGCCTGCTGCAAGAAAAATGAGCATGTGCATTCTGTTTCACACTGTTGCTCCTCTTTCATTTCAGGGCTCCTATCAAAATAATCGGCGGTCTCCACTTCTCTACCATTAGCTGTCTCATGGCTGCCGTGATTACAGTGTGTTTGTTTCTGTTTGTTCACCTTTATCACAGCATTCTGGCTATTGCGAGGGAGATGTTTCCACTACTGTACCCCCTCCCTTCAGATGCAAATTATCAAATCTCCTTCCCTAATAAGTAACTGCAGTGCCTAACCCTGTTCCTACTCAGAGATTTCCAACTAGCAGCAGAGCGAAATTGTCATTATTATTGTCAGAGTCTTGGGGACAGCAATGAAACTGGTTGATTTTACTCTGCTGCAGTTTGGCAAAGCTATGAATAGCTGGAAAGGAAGTGGAGCTGTTGTCCATCTGCATTGGTTTAGACTCCACTCACATTTGAAGGTTATTTTTGCAAATTTTTTCTTTCTTTTTAAAGGAAAGCTTCAACTCTGTAGAAGTTGCCAGCACTCACTCTGAGAAGCTTTTTACTAGCTATGTATTATTCACCGAAGCCATTTTTCAAGTCCTGTGGAGGGTTAGTTTATTATTTATTAATTTAATATTTAATGTAATATTCTATTTACTGATATCTATTGCTTTCTCAAGGTTGTATCTCATAAATGTGACACTAATGGAAGCTGCTGAGAAATTATACTAAAATTTTGAAATTGTGTAAGTTTGGGGTTAGTTATAAAAAATAGCAGAACTTCACTAACACTTAACTAATCACATTTTATTAGTATAATGTTGTTTAGTAACAAAAAATTATTTGTATTACTAAACTGTAGTTCACCTCAAACTCGTACAAAGGATTTCTTATACAGCTCTTATACTTATGAAAAATACAGCCAGACCTCATCAAAATTACAACACGTGCTTGAGCACAGAATGAATTTTCTGAATTGACAAGTAAACCCAATAAGTGTCTTATGAGTTAAAATAAACTAAAAATGGGTAATTTAAGAAATTTATCACCCTTTGTCAGACCATTCTGTCCCAAGTGATATTAACAGAACACCACAGACCCTTCTCAAAGTTAAAACTCACTCCAATCATATGCATAAGCTACATTTGGAGATTCTTTTTAAGGATTAATGGTAATTTATTCCCATTATCCTTCAAAAGTGAAAATTTCTTCTTCAGCGGCGACTGTCAAATAATATTCTTCTACAGAGAATATCAAGAAGGACTGACCTGTTTCAAAGTATTTGCCATCGCCTATTGTTCTCAATGTCAGTGAGGGTACAAGGCTGCTATTAGCAAAAAAAATGGCATCTTTCAAAATGACCACCAGCCCCCATTGTTCCAAGTAAGAGTAATGTTAAGTTTCCCTAAGGAAAGATGGTGTGCCCCATAAAGAAAGGAATAATGAAAAAAATTAATGTGTCTATAAAAATCAGTATAATCTAAACTGGAACTACACACTATTAGGCACAACTCATAACTGCATGGTGTCACTTCAAGGTGGAATTAAAGTATTTTGATGCTTTATCTGTGCATTACCAAATCTTAAGTTTAACCTAACTCTGAATTCTCTGGTTTTTAATCTGTGAATATATTAATGAAAACTAATTACATTTTTAAAATGCAAAGATTAGAACAGTTTGTCATGAAATCATTATAGATTTATAATTCAAATGGGTTCTCTGTAAGAGGGTCTTGAAATAACTGGTAAGGCAAAATACGTGTGCACACGCGCATATGTCATAGGAGCTCACAACATGCTAGAACTTAAAATATCTAGGTCTGACCCTGCAATTCTTTGTCCACAGGTGGACTCTTGTATCTGTGCAAAGCCCACTGGCTTCAATTAGGGTTCCACATTGACAAAGCAATCCATTACAGACAACAAATAGGGATTTTAGAAATATAATTAAATATTTTACACTCTGTCTTTTATTTTGTTTTAAACTCATATATGAATATGTCATTTTTAAACTATGAAGTATAATAAATGTATGCAGAAAGATACAAGGAAGCACTTGTCTATTGGAAAAATATAGGTCCCTGTATCCTGTAATCTAGTTGCCATATACAGGTCCTTGCGCCCATACAGAACCCCACTGACTTCAGTGGGATTCCATGCAAGTGTAAGTGTCCCCCTGAAAAACTGATTTCAGATTTCAGGATTCAGGCCATAGCTGTATAGCAATACATAAAGGTATTATGAACTCACTCAAATTTGGCCCAGGGACTATCCAATCTCTCAAAAGAAAGTTCTGAGCAGACACTTCCAGCTCCCCTCCCTATAGTCCCTGTAATGCAAAGCATTTCAAGACAAACATAGGAAGGTAATGTAAGTGGAGAGAAGTAGGCAAAAATAATAATAATAAATAATAATAATAAAAAAGAAAAAGAAAAAAGAGACTGAGAATGAAGGAAAAATGAAAAGCAGGACAAAGGGAGACACATATTTAAAACAATAAGCCTGAATTGAGAAGACAGAGAATTTGAGGCAAGTAATTTAATGGGAATGATGAAAGTTAACAAGGAGACAGCAAGGGGATATATTAGCAAGTATTAAGACATAAGAAGACGACTAAATAAGACTTTTGAAAACAGAGTGTTAAAATGTAAAAATTCTGTACTGGAAAAATATAAACACTCTTTAAATTACATACAGAATGGATTTTTTTTCAGAGAGGCACTTGTAAGAGCAGAAATTGTACAAAAGAAAACCAAAATCAAAAACTGAACTAACAATATATACATGAAACATAAAGGAAAAAAAACCCCAACATTTTACAATTATATAAACTCCTAGATCAGCCTGTTATTGTTTATTTGTACTGCTGTACAACTACTGTTTATAGTTTTCTGAATCACTCTTTGAAGGAAGGACTGTCATTTACTATAAGACTGTACAGCACTTACCATGACCTGGATGAGACTGTTTTACCCAATATAAATATTAAATAATAATATTCCACTATCCTCCCACTTTTGTGGTATTTATTTTCCTACAGTATTTTCATATTTCCTTAGACGTGTTCACATAAAAATGTTTTATGGACACTGTCAAATTAAAACATCATAATTTCACATAAAAAGGCTACAATACATATGTTATTACCTTGTTTTTCTGGGAAACAAGTCTTAAGGGGTTTTGTTGGCCTTTTTAGCATAGTCTAACAGTTTCATATTTCAATTTAGGACTGTAATTGTTAGAATTTTACAAATGAAGTTATTGTAATTACACCTCTACCCCGATATAACGCTACCCGATATAACACGAATTCTGATATAACTCATTATCATGACAATCCATGATAATATTGCATAAAACAATAAAGCCATTCTCAAACATCATGAAACTTAGATTTATGAACTGTACAGTTAAGGTCTACGAGAACACTAGGGACAGAGACTGGGCAAGTTTTACAAATGATACATTGTTTTAAGGCAGTGGCCCCCAAACTTTTAAGGGTCACACCCCCCTTACTTCTGTCTACACACACACACAGCCCACACCACAAGGGCTGGGAGTGGGGCTGCGGCTTGGCGGGGAGGGGAGGAGAGGACGTAGACAGGTATAAGAGGGCTGAGGCCTCAGCAGGGGGCGGGGCGGGGGCTAGGACCAGAGCTGGGAGCAGAGCCAAGGCCAAGGGGCCACAGTTGGGGGCAGAGGCTGGGTGCGAGGCCGGGAGCCTGATGGGGGGTGATTGCCAGAGCAGAGCTGGGAACGGGGCTGGGTGGCGCTCCCTCCCCACCCCGTGGGAGCTGGCCTAGGGTACAGATGGGTATCAAAAAACACTGATTTCTCTTTGCTAATCTATGGAGTGATTTAAGTGTCATCTTTTGAGTGGCTGCCTGGATTGACTTGTTAGAAAGAATTAAAAGACGAACAAAGAGCAAAACTCACCCACAAAGAAAAGACATGTCTAATCATGAATTGCTGTAAGATAGAGAGAGCTTATGCTCTTTGTAGAGCTACTAAACATAAGACCACCATACTCTGCAAAGCCAAAATGACACAGAACTAACAGCATTTGCCTGCTATAATGGAAACTCTTTAAACAGGACTACATTAGTGTGAACTAGGGACTTTTAAGTTCACGTGCACGGCTTCCACACAGGGGAGTTACAGCACAGCACTTCGGTGCACACTGCTATTCACACCCCCTTAGTCCAAACTGCGTGTCAGTGTGGACTTGCCCATTCTTTTTAAGAAGGAAGAATGCAGATTAAATAATAGTATTTCAGTGGAACTGTGCTTTCCACCTGGAAAGTGGGCACAGTCCTTTCCTGATTTATACCACAATTTATAAAAGACTGCAAAAGTCTCCCTTTCTTGCTATAACTACTGATGGAATGTTCCACATTTCAGAAACTGTAATATTTGCTTAAAATTCTGCATCTAGATCATTACCTCTTAACAATCACCAGTGACTATCAGCCTATAAATATATGTCAAGAATCAGGGGGTAGCTGTGTTTGTCTGTATCTACCAAAACAACAAGGTGTCATCAGACTCCTTGTTGTTCCTATAAATATATGTAATTTCAAAACCATTCCAAGCAGCTGTCACAAGCAGCCTGCCAAGCTCAACAATAACTAGTTAAATTTAAAGAGCAATTGTGCACATGCAGATGTTAACATACTGGTCCAGGTTTTCAGGTGGCCTCAAACTAACCTCTAAACTGTATAGGAATATATGTTTACACCCATTTGCACATACTACTAGAGAAATTAAATGCACTATTATCTAATGTTTACATCCACATGTGGATTTCACCTACAATAATGTGGGTTTTGTGTATGCTTAATTTTGGAAGAGCAAAATCCAAGGTCACATCTGAAAATTTGCCCCACTGTTACATTCTATTCTTAATAATCAGAAATTACAGAGCTGAGAGAAAAACTGTCCTCGCACTGACAAATTAAAATAGATCACCTTGTTTAAAATAAAAACAACAAAAACTAAAAAAGAGAAAGTGATCGAGTTTCCATTTCATCTGACCTTTATCAGACATTTAATTTTATACAATATGCAATGTCTGTCAACGGGAAAGCAGCAAAAAAAATACTTGGATTGAGAAAGTGCTGTAGTATATGTACATTATCATTTTTAATGATAATTTATGCAAACCTCACAGCTGAACTACTGTATACTTTAATTGGCAGCTTTCTCTAATCAAAGCAATTTACTTATATCCAATACTGAAGAAATTTCATTATAAAAATAATGTAACTCCAAAAGCCATAACAACACAAACTTCTGCAGGATTAGAGACAATCATCTGTGTCTTGTGCCTCATAATGCCCCAGGGGTGCCATTATCTCTGGAAACCACAGCTTCTGTCAAGTCTTATAGCTAGCAATAACTTTGTTTGTCTGTTCATATGAAGCAAAGCTCATCTGCACTTAATATTTTTGGTATTTCAATACTCAGAAGAAAATTTAGACAATATACTAAATAGCAAGAAAACATAAAACCCAAACACAATTTTTAAAAAGGTCTTGAAATTGTTGCGTGGTATAAAGTTGTGGTCTGATCTGTCATTTTAGGGCAAATTCTTTCCATATAAACTATATTTATATAAAAATCAGTGCCTTTTCTTTACAAGGACTTTCATCACATTACATATTTGTGACTACCTCAGTTTTACTAATAGCTATTCAGATAATAAACAAATTATGTTTATACTTGCTAAGGGTAATTAGAATATCAATCTATACTTTTTGTGCTAAAATAATGTCACCATAGATGAAAACATGATGCAAATGACAACACTGGTGTAAGTTTTCAAATTGTTGCATTGGAATTTAGCAACATGACAAGTTAATTGACATGAAAAAAATATAGCTAAATCTCTTCCACAATGCTTGGAAAATGGATGCCATAGCAACTTGTTTATATACTCTGCTATGTATAGTAGTATCACCATTTAATAAACCTGTATGTACTGTAACTGTTAGACAGGATGATAAATAATAAAAATGTTTCTAGTTAAATTAAAGGCTGTAATATTTTGGTTTGGTTTCTGTAAGTTCCCTAGGCGGGAAAAACAACAGAAGTGTGTTTCAAAAACAATTTCTTGCTAGAAACTTAAATTATTAGAACTGTATAAACCACATTGCTGTACCACACTGCATATTACATAGATGAAAGGTTACTTTTTGAGAGGATATGGGAAATGAGGATTGAGGTTAAAGTATTTATGAAAACGAATAATAGCTAAACAATTAAGAAATCAAAGTACTTAAATTATTGTGGAATTACTTAAAGATATATGGATAATTTTTGAAAATTAGATTTTTGGCTAAGGAACAAAAGCAGAATTCATGGTTACCATAGTTACACATACTCTTTGTTGTGTTTCAATGCCACATGATCTGATTCAAAGTAATACACATCAGGCTCTTCCTCATCATCTTCTGCAGTGTGCAGGTTGGCACTCTCTTTGGCAGATGATATATATCCAGCAATGAGCCGAGCCTCAGAGGGTGGCTTACTTAGTCCATCACTCACATAATCTCCAGAGTCACAACCTCTCACTTTTTCACTCTGCATAATTTCTTTAGCGTTTATGGGAGATCCACGGATATTATTAGTACTTGCAGCTATATTCTTTTCAGTGAGACTAAGATTATTTTCCTCAACCTGCCCATTTTCTCTACAAGGCGAGTTATTTTTAGTGGGGCTACCTTTGGCAGGGGCAGCCCTTCGTGGTGAAGTTCTCAATGTATATCTGTGTTCTTGAAGTTCTGACATAGATGTAATTTGAGCTGAAACACATTCCAGCACAGAAGATGGTGGTTCAGGTTCACCTGAGATTGATGTACTATCATGATCGGCGTTCAGGTTGCTGTTGGTGTTTTCAGCACACTGTTCCTTTGAGGCACTGCTATCTCCCACCACATCTACCTCCTCCTCAGAATCCCTTAAGAAAGATGACTGGATTTCAGAAAAGGACCCTGTAGCCGGCTCATTTGCCTGATGAACAGGTTCCGCAGGCAAGCAGTCACTTATTTTGTGGTCCTCTAACTTTACCTGTTCAGGTGAATTTGTGCAAGGCACATAATGGTCTATAACACTGTCCTCCTTGCTGCTATTAAGCAACAATGAAGAATGGGCAAATGAATTCCCATTTTCTGCTACTGTTTTCTCCTTGGGCATACAGGAACCAGCACTGTTCTGTTTAGTGTTCCCACCAGGCTGACAATCATCACAGTTTAGGGCATCTGACTCTCTCTCATCAACCCCATTGACAGCCTGATAGCCTGTGAGCTCTTCAACTATTGCAGAATTATTAAACCCTTCCGCACAGACATTCACCTTTTTAACTTCCCTTTTGTCACAATCATCCAGTATAAGACATCGACAAGCTCGTTTAGTCCCTGCAGAGACTGCATCATTGTCCGATATGGAACTCTTACACTCCAATGATTCCTTTTCTGCTTTAGTAGGCAAATCTTCTTCTGAACTGTTTGCTACTTCTGAACGTAGGCAACGTTTAATTCGTTTTAAAACTGGTGATACAGATTCTGCTTGTCTTTTCTCACAATTTTCCACAATTTGTTTCTCAACATTATCTTTTTCAGAAGTAGACAGTCCTCTCTTTCTAGGGCTCACCCATGATTCCCTAGCATTTTGCTGTTTCAAGTCAGTAGTTCTTCCACTATTACTTCCCTTTTGAGTTTGCACAGACTCTGGTCTCTTCTTTGGTGATCTTGATCGTACTTGAGAATGAGGAGATAATTCTTCTGGATGAGCGATACTACGGTTTCTTAAGGTTCGACCACAAAAGTTTTCATCCAAACCATTTAACCCCACTGTTGATCTTGTAACACGAGTAGATCGAGAAGCAGCCATACTATGGCAAGTCCCTAAAGTATGTTCATCATGATCCACTCATTGGGAAACCTTCAAAAAAATGTAAACAAAACAATGAGAAAAAAGTAACATTCAAAAACATCTGCATTCATAAAAATTATGTTAATGTTCTGAAGGATATATTCTACATTGTGACAAAGGTACTAATGTGAAAATTACATATGTTTATGAAACATAATATTTCTTCCCTCTGTTTCAACAAATAAGGACTTTTACAGATATGTATATTGGCCCCAAGAAATAGAATAGTTTACTTACTATTTCTATTTATTCTCTCTTTAGGACAGGTATCAAGAGTATCATTAAAGTCTGAATATAAAATATAACTGGAACACTTCAGTATTACTAAAGTGCACTGTTTTTACTATATTGTACAAAAAATCATTTTGTACAGGCATGATTATTAAATGTCTGCACTCACACAACAAGAAATATCAAACCTCATCCTTAAAATTCCATATTCATCAATAGCAATATACATTAATTATAATCACATAGCAAGATGAAACATTAATACAATATCTTGCTAACTGAATCTGTTGCCTTTATAAATCAAAGAAATTGATAAGTAACATTATTTTCATTTGCACTTCTAATTTGACAGATGATCAAAAGCTGTTACTCCTGTCAAACCACTATCAGTAGAAATGGGTCCAAAACAAAACATCATATTTAAAATTTGCAGTTTGAACCTATTCCTATAATGATGGACTGAATCATTTTCTATCTCTAATTTTGGGAAAATCTGGGTTCAGATCTAGATTTCAAACCCCTGTGTATGGATCTGAGATGTTAGTGTGACACAGTAGGACTCTCTAAGTTTGGTCCAATCCATGAAATCTTAAATCCCAGCCTTATCTTCTTGCATTCCTCGTATTATTGCAACACTGGGCATTAGTATTGGAGCACTATTACATCAGAGATGATGAACAGACTTTTTTTTTTGTTGCATACATTTAACTGCATATTTTTTCTTTTCCACCTGTCAGAATTCCAACAACCCATTCAACTGACATATATGATGCACATATATGATGAGGCCTGAAAGCTATTTTAAAATAGATAAATAAATAAATAAAAATCAGGCCACCCACGTTTTTGATAAAGGCATGAATTGACAAATGGAAGGGAACTACCTTCAACAGTTTTTTTTTTTTCCATTTTCAGCAAGAAGGAAAAAGAATGACAGTGTCACCTCTCAGAAAGTTATATATATATATATGGATAGTAGGGTAAAGTCTTTTAGCAGAAAACATGGGGTGTGTGGCATTTGTATCAATCAGGACAAGACAATATTCTTCTAGAACAGTTTGATTCTGACTGACAATGACAGCAACTAATGAAACTGCTTGTTTACATGTGCTTATATTAAAATTGCTATTTCAAATACACTTAAAAATTCCTAGTTACATTAAGTACTAGATAGCATAATAGCAAAGTATTACTTGGTATACATTATGACCATGAAACTACGAATGATTTACATTCTTTATATATATATATAAAAACAAAAAACAAAACAATGAAAAATTTGTTACTATTTATTAAGGTTAATAAAAAGCACAGGGAGTCTAAAGTAATTGTTTGCTATTATTAGATGCAGGTTAATGCATCCTAGATATTTTCATACACTTGTGGATGAGTAAGTAAACTTATCTTTACAGTAAAATGACAGTGAATTAACAATACAATTGTTAAGAGAGTATTTAAATGAAAAACTATACATTTGAATAGGTTAGTTAAAGATTATGTAGAAAATAAGTTCAGAGTCCTGACAAATTTCTCAAAATATGAGACTATTCTACTGTATTAACTAAGCCAAATCAAGGTCCCTCCTTTCCTTGTACATTCATCCTAAATTATGTGGTGAGGATCCCTGTTTTATGCACCACAGCAGTACAGACATGAGGCAACACTGACTGATTGCAAAGACATTTGATAAAGACTACAACTTTTAAATTGGGAGAGTGGGTGACAGATGGTGGTTAAAGGGCCTGAAGCAAAGCCTTGTGGGGAGTAGGGCAGGCTTGCAGGAGGCAGCAGCTGCATTCATAACTCCTAAGCAGCGCGCCACTCTTGATGAACTGTAGGTGAAATAGTTCTGTTCCTTAAAGCCACAGGATGGCAGCCATATGCTTCTGTATCTTTCTCCATGCTCCCCAAAAGATAGTGCACTAGCACCTTCTGAACCTCATGTTGCTGTATTTCCCATTTCTCTGTCGGGCTACACAATTTCTCTCTCCTGGAGATCCTAAAATCGCAAGCAGATAAGCTGAGGAACAGAAAATTACAGAAAAAATTCATTTGTGCTGATCTGCACAATAAACAGATTTAAGTGACATCTTAGCAAAAAGGTAAATTATATGGTATTTACATGGCTGCATAACCACATATTACGTGATGCCCTGGCTATACTGAAAGAAACCAAATTCAAACACTAATGCAATAGGTTAGAGCGGGGTGGGCAAACTTTTTGGCCCGAGGGCCACATTGGGGTTGCAAAACTGTATGGATGGCTGGAAAGGGAAGGCTGTGCCTCTCACCAAACAGCCTGGCCCCTGCCCCCTATTCGACCCCTCCCACTTCTCACCCCCTGACTGCCCCCCTCAGAACCTCCGACCCATCCAACATCTCTGCTCCTTGTCCCCTAACCGCCCCCTCCCGGGACCCCCCGCCCCTAACTGCCCCTGGGATCCTACCCCCTATCCAACCCCCCCTGCTCCCTGTCCCCCGGGACCCCCTGCCCCTTTATCCAACCTCCCAGCCCCGGCCCCCTTACTATGCTGCTCAGAGCAGCATGTCTGGCCGCCGTGCCGCCCGGCTGGAGCCAGACATGCTGCTGCGCTGCCCTGCAGGAGCGCGCAATCCCGCCGCCCAGAGCGCTGCCCGCGCAGCGGCGTAGGGGGGACAGCAGGGGAGGGACCGGGGGCTAGGCTCCCCGGCCGGAAGCTCAAGGACTGGGCAGGACTGTCCCGCGGACCGGATGTGGCCCGTGGGCCATGGTTTGCCCACCTTTGGGTTAGAACCAAATCAACAACATATAAGTCACATGGGATGTCATCCCAATTTATCTCATTATTTTAACTTTTTCTGACAAAGTCTTAAGTAAAAACAGGTGATGAAAACACAGGTTTCTATATTTTGTCACCTGGAGGGATCCTAAATACAAGATAAAATGATTTGACCCCATTGTAGCCATAATTATGAATACACACAAGCAGTTAGACACGGTTTATGCCCATTAAGAGAAAACAACACAGTAATAACCACTGAAAGTAGAACTGATTCTGTCATCAATTCTCAAGGATCTTTGCTCTTCTACAAATATTTAAAGAAACACAGTTGCCCATGATCCCAATGTGGCTGGTACTATATAAGAGTTAGAATATCTGACACAAGCATTGGCAATGGTAGCAAGCAGCAGAATATAGTAATGATGCTGTACTTAGAGAACAGCAGCACCTCTCCCAACAATTTAATCACTCCTTACCCTTGGTTGTCTCTTAATGGTATATCTACACTGTAATTAGACATTTGTGCCTGGCCCATGCCAGCTGACTCAGGCTCATGTGGCTTGGGCTGTGGGGCTGTTTAATTGCGGTATAGATGTTCTGGCAGGGGCTGCAGCCCAAGCTCTGGGAACCTCCCACCTCACAGGTTCCTGGAGCCCAGGCTCCATCCTGAGTGTCTACACTGCAATTAAACAGCCCCTTAGCCCAACCCCCATGAGCCTCAATCAGCTGGCATGGGCAGCCATAGGTTTTTAATTGCAATGTAGACATACACTTAAGTGCAAGTGGCCAGCTCTCAGCACTGCATCCCATAGCCACCTCTCAGCTATGCTCAGCAAAAGGTTCCATCTGAAACTAAGAGGCAGTTGGCACGGAGCATGATCCTGAGCTCCATTCAGGTGAAGAGAAAAAGAAATCAGCAATGAGAGGGGAAAGGAGAGAAGAACAGCTATGGGGGTAAAGGAGAGAAACAGGGGGAGCACTAAGCCAAAAGAGGAAATGGAAGAAAAATGTTTTCAAATCGGGTTAGGTCTGTACAGGCTGCAGTAGAGTTTTAGTGGATTCTAGTGAATTTTGGACAAGGCTGTACCATGTGGCGCATGAAACCTAAATTACTCAGCTGAATAAATTTTGTGGCAAAATGGATATTATGTAGCAACGTTAACAATTGCCAATTTTTTACAATATATACAGCACCCAAAGTCAGTACAGTGATTTACACAGAAATGAGACACAGTGTATGTCTCAAAGAGCTTACAATTTAAAATCATTGGCAATGTTCAGTTTGACTGAAATCATTCTAAAAATGAACTACTAAATGAACATAACTGCAGAAGGAAGACTTTAGACTGGATGACTAGCTGAAGGCACGCATTAGCATGAGGGGCAGAAGGTGCTGAATGGGAGCAGGCAAAGCGACGCCATCTGGGGATCTTTAACTGTGCAGGCATAAAACTCCATTCTTACAGAGTTTAGGAGCCCTGCTGAGCAACTGTCTGCCTACTGCACGGTGTCTAAACTATGAAGGGATTTCATGTAGCACAACAGAGAAAAATAGTTAACAAGTGGAACTTCCAGATCTCCCCAAAATTGAGCTCTATTCCCAAGCAGCTTTGGCACCCTTTATGGCAGTTAGCTGTCTCCTCCCAGAGTCCTTCCACTGATCCATCTTTCTGCCTCTTTATCTCAGTGTATGGAAGAGCAGTTTGCTTACCATCTTGATGAGCTGGGTAAAATAACTTTTACCTCACTGCCTCCCATTCTGTTCTGTTAAAGGCAGTAGTGAAGATGCAAGAAATCCACTGAATTCCCTCTTATGCGGAACACACAGAAAGACCATAGACATGGAGGAAAAAAGGCAAAATGGTAGCAAAAAAGCTGAGGAGCTGGTAGATGGCAGGAAAAGAACAGTTACCATAGTAACTGTGGTTCTTTAACATACATTTCCTGCAGGGCTCCACACACAGTGATGTACATTCCCTTCACATATAAGCTCAATCTAGAAGCTAAATCCAGGGAGCAATATGAAGATATGGCTGGAACGCCACATAGCAGCCTTGCATATCTCAAGAACAGCCATTGAGGCAGCTGTAGGTATTCAAATCCCTGCTAGTTCATAGCAAGCGAATATGCATAGTCTAATCCACTTCAAAAATATCTGGGTGGAACCTGACTGAATTTTAGGATTACCCTTGTGCTTATCATAATACAAATTATGTAGGTGATTTATAGAAAAATTTAATTCTGTTTAGAAAGCCATTTAAGTGCCTCCTTCACCTCTAAATAATACAGACTCACCTCCCATGGTGACTGGTGCTTAGAGGAAAAAATGGTAGACAATAATTGTTTGAGGGAGAAATCAGAGATCACCACAGATAAAATACCACCTAAGGCACATCCTATTCTATACAGAGGTTCAGCCATTGGTATCAAGATTTCAGTCTCTCTTAGCTGATGTAGTCTTTAGTGAGAGATGATGCAGGGAATATTCTGACACAATGAACCAATCTGAGAGCACATTTACATCCCTAAAATAAAAGTAGCTCCTGAACAGGAAAGAACCCATGCATCAATTTTTTTCAAAATAATGTGGTCACTGTAGGATAAGAGAAAATAGTAGAGTCCTGTACCAGTGGGCAAAAGGACAAAATCACAACCAGATGCATTTTATGGAGCTGCAGGGAGAGACCAGTTTCTCTGAGAAGAAGCAGGTGGTTCAGAAAAAAGGGAATGGAAAACTGGAGAACATAAGAACTATTTTGTCTTACTCAGAAGGAAACAACTTCATCCTCTAGAAATCTCCAAAATATAGGTCTCCTACTTTCTGGCAGATAATTCTGGATTTTTGAGCACTCTAGTCTATCTAATTTGGTCATTCAGCCGGTATCCATACTAACACACCTCACACTGGGATGTTGAAATTGGCCTTGCTTATAGCACAGGAAACCTGATCCATTGGACAGAGACCCTGACTGATCTACTGGCAGACCCAGCACATTGGAGAACCAAAACTAACCAAACCAAGCTGAGGTTATAAGCAGCTCCTTGATCGTGTTCCATAAGATCTTCTACTGATCCAACAGAATGAGTGGAATCGGAGGAAAAAATATATGGGAACGTCTGGCTCTAGCCTAACTGAAATATGTCTATACAGATACTGAACTTCTCCAAATCTTGAAGCCGAAAGTTGCACTTAATATTGTGCTCCATGGCAAACTGATCCACTTGATCTCGGAAGCAGATCTTTGGCTATTGCCTTTTTGAGAAACTACTTCTGTTTGGTGCTGTACTTCTTGCTGATGTCATCTACCAGGATATTGTCTTTTCCTGTAAGATGGGGATCTATGAACATGATACAGTGAGAGGCACATTGGCCCTTTTGGCCTATAAAGAATCTTTGCCTCCTTTAAGGAGCACCTTTCTTAGATTTTAATGCTATCACTATGATTATATGAACTTACACTTTCTATCGTTCATCAGGAAGCCATGAAGTTCTGGAACCAATCTCAGTTACAAGACAATACATGAAGTTGGATCTTCTCCTGCGTCTAAAGAGGCCTTAGATTAGGAATTGATCCAGATGAACACCTCAAATTAATCCTAAAACATCCATCAACAATACTACCAATAGTGGAGTTGGGTGAAGAGTTTGCTTTTGTCATCATGTCCTTGTTTTATCCACCACAATAGGGAAAGCACAACTGCAGGAGGTATGACAATCTGTCAAGTCCATGTTAAGGGGAAATGTTCCACAGAACAAATAGGAGAGTTAGGCACCCATCTTCCACTGAAAGGGCAGTTAACTGACTTTTGTTCCTTTAAAAATCTCTCATAAAAATCTAGATGACGGTAGTATTTAGCCAGAGCTGAAATTATCTCAACTGAAGTTGAGCCAGAGAAATGATAAATGTGCAAAAGAAACGAGGCCCAATGGCCAAACTACAGCAGAAGCCACTTTGAACATAGCTTGGAATCAGTATTGTGGGAGATACGATGTGGTGATTATGGAGTCCAGAACCATCCGCATGAAATCCACTTGTGAAAGGGCAAAAGTGGATTTTGTGATGTTAACTATTAGGTTCAATAACAGGAACAACTGGCAGAATATCTTGAGGTCAGACTGCAACTTTGAGGCAAATGGTCTTCTATTAGACAGTTGTCGAGACACTCAGATGGGCCACTAATATTAAGACATTTGATTAAAACTTTTAGGGCCATGGAAAATCTGAATTTCAGAACCTATTGTCAGCAATGATGGCATTCCACTCAGAACCAAAAGTATTTTCAATGGGCAGGGAGTATCACAATATGGAACATGTGTCCTTCAAATCAAGAGCTGTAAACCAATTCTGCTGACACAGGAAAGAAACTATGGATGCCAGTGTCACCACGCAGAATTTCAGTTGCCTACTTTACTTATTCAAACATCCAAGCTTCATCATTGGATGTGACACCTAGCCTCTCTTTCGTGAACTAGAAAATAAAGCAAATAGTATCCCTTCCCATTCTGTTGCTGAAGGACCTCCTCTATGGCTCTCATTTGGAGGAAAGATAAAGCATAGCAGTTTTGCCTGAAGTTCCTTTGGGGGCACTGGGAAGTGGATGGGTGGGCTGTCATGGAGTGTGACTGTATAAAGTAACCTCTCTCAACATCCTTTACAATCTCCAACATCAGATCTAGGAGAGTGGGATAGAGAGCTCCTGCATTGTTGTTTGGAATAACCTTTAGCATCAGAGCTTTCCTTATGGGATGACATTGCTGAGTCCCGAGGCATCAAGCTTTTTTTGAATGTGAGGCTGCTTGTCCTAGATTCAGACCAGGACCTCCAGTGTGCCTGAATGCTCAGTAGCAGATGATGAGGCCTATATGTCTGCCTCCCAGAGATGGTGCTTGAGTCAGACTGGATGCATGCACCTCGAGAAGGCTAGCATACAAAACAGAATTCAAGATTATGTCCGTCCCTGAAGCAGAAAAGGCACCAATTTAAATCAGTTAAAAGAGTAACTATCATTGATTTAGTTTAATTTGGTAATAAACTGAAGTAAGCTAAATTGATATTAGCTACTCAAACCAATTTAAGACTGCCTACATTGAAAACTGCACCAATTTAACTAATTCATTTAGAAACTGATTTAGTTAAACTGTTGAAACTTCTGTGAGTAGACTGGGCTGCAGAGTGTGCTCATCAGTCACAAACATAGTACCAATGCAAGAAGAACAACGCTTGAAGTTGGCAAATTTGGCCACAATCATCCAAAGCACATCAAGCAAGGCAATCTACCATGAAGTGGAAGATGCTGAATGGAACCTAAGGAAAAGAAAGAGTTAAACAGGGGCAAAGCTTTTTGGCACATGTTGGAAAGTTATCCCCTACTGTAACTATTATAATTTTATACTCAGAAGAACAAGAAACAGAGTGGTTTTCTTAGAGACACACCCAGGATGATAATGACAGACATTCTGAGGGCTTGTCTACATAGCGAGTTAGTGTACAGCAAGCCCTGGTCTGAATCTACAGTGCACTAGATTGCTGCACACTAACTTGCTGTGTGGATCTTCCTACTGCACACAAAAGGTTCCACAGTGCACTTTGATGTACCCTGTGCAAAGCTAATGTGCTGTAGGTTCATACCCTGGCTTGCCGTGCAATGTGTAGACCAGACCTGAGTTTCTACTTGCTGCCTACAGTTGTCAGTATTACTTCTGGGGGAATTCTGTGCCACTGTGTGCATGCATAATTAATGAGCCATGCATATTTTTAATTTTTTTTGCCCAGAAAAAAACTTCTGACAGAAAGTTGCTGCAGTCCCGCCTTTTGCCCACCAGAGGGCATTGTGGCACTAGAACAGAGCAGCAGCTCCAGGCCAGCTAGGAAGAAAAAAAAGCCTGCCTTCTTCTCAGTGCCTCTCGGGCCAGGTCAAGAGACAAGGGCTATAGGGAGACAGACAGCATGGGGCTGCAGGGAGGATCAGACAGGGCTACTGGGGGAGGACAGACTGGGGCAGTGGCTGAATGGGAGTGGAGACAGAGCCACAGGGGGGAGGGAGGTGCAGGGCCACATGGGGACAGGAGAGAAGGTGCAGGGCCACATAGGGACAGGGGGTGGCTGAGTGGGGGCACAGAGACACCTGGGAATAGGGGGAGGGAGTGCAGGGCCACATGGGGATGGGGGGAGTGGGTGTTTGAGTGAGGGTGGAGGAACACATGTGGACAGGGGGTGTAAGGACACATGGGGGAGCTGGGACACATGGGGACAGGGGCAGATGTGCCTGGCTGAATGGGAGAGGATAGAGGTCAGCCAGAGTATGCACGTGGGAAGCTCCATAACAATCCCTCCCTGCCTCCCAAAAAAACCTGTTCCATACTTTTCCCACCCATACCCAGCAACCCTCCAAGTTCACACCCAGGCTCCTTCCCAGCAATAACTTCCCTCTCTGAGGGGTATGGGAAATACTGTTCTGTATTGTAGTTTACATGAATTATTACTCAGAGTTCTGTATTAATATGCCTAGTAAGGAATCTATTTGTCAAAAAATATTTCCTGAATCTTTTTTGTTGTCTGTACTGTTACAGACATACTTGCTGAAATAAATGACCAAAAATAATTGAAACTGGTGTGATTATATTGTGTTATTTTGACAAAATATGTAGAATTTGAAAATATTGTGTGCAACATTTTTAATTTTTATTGCAGAATTTTAATTTTTTTGGCACACAATTTCCCCAGGAGTGCAGTATGAACCAAGTGGCAGTTGGGCTGTGCATCCTTATATAACCTGAGGGGTTTTGTGCACTATGTAACTATTTTGAAAGTTCTGAGGGCACATACATCAGTCAGAGCTGAGATCCACACAGGCAATATCCAAAGAAGAAGTGGCCATTTCTGTAGATGCATGTGGCACAGAAACAGACTTATGCAGATATGTGCAAAAAGGTAAATTATCTATGTCACATATGCTTGTAACCTGAGCTGCAGTTCTCACATACTGTAACACACAGGTGCAGGAGATGCTCAGTCTTTCCAAGTCTAACTTTAAGACTCTGTTGACTTCGGCAATAGAACTAAATGGCTGAAATTCATTAAAGAAAGAAAAAAGGAGCTTTCTACAATGTATCATGCTACTTTGACACTTTCTGACTTCCAATACTCATTTGAAAAATGCGTGCCAGAAAGCATCACTAAAGTGGCAGTCCCAAATTAAAATGGCAATAGCACAACTCAGTGAAAGAGATACTGAAACAGTGTCATGTTTCCCTAAAACCGCCTGGAAAGATTTTCTTATTTATATTAGAAATAACTTATATTTTATTTAGGAAGCCCAAATTTTTCAAAATTAGGTGCCGAAAGACAGGCCTCTACATCCACATTTAGGAACCCAAATTGACTTTGGTGGGAACTGTGGGAGGTCTGCCCAATTATGTAGGTCTTTAAATATGAATGAAAAGGCAACTTTAGGCATTGAGTTCTGAAAATGCTGACAATCTTTATTTCACTAACATTTGCACATATCATAATCAATCATTAATATTTGCATTAAACACATTCCATCGTTTATAGACCCAGTTTTTTCTCAGCATACACATAATTAGAGCTGGCAACTAACTCATTTTTCAGTTCAGTGGCTGAGCTGAAAAATCTGGGGGAAAAAACCCTTTGTTTTTGATGGACTTTTTTTTTTTCCCCCCCTCACCAAAAACAAAACAACCAAGTTCTTTTTTGGTTAAATAAAATATTTCATTTGGCATTTGTTTTGGCAGCTTATATATAAATATATAATTATTTTTTTTTAAACCGGCTAAATTTTAAAATAACATTTTGTTTAAATTTTTTTTCAGACTGTTCCCACCTTCCCCCGCTTTTTTTTTGCCAAAACTTTGACAGATTCACCCAAATTCATTAAGTTTTGGTCAAGCCAAAATTGAATTTTTTGGTACATAAGCTATTTGCCAAAAAAAATAATTTCTATTAATTAATGCACAAATTGAAGAGCAATAGAAATGGGCAGAACTAAAACTGAACACTGACAACTGTAATTCTGCCACTTTCTAACTTTCATATGCTTGACTTTGCAAACCAAATATTCTTTTAACTGGGGGTTTTGTATATAATTTCTAAGGATTCGGGTTTTTTAAAGAAAAAAGGTAAAAACAAATTGAATTATGTGCAACTATAACACCATCCAGTATGTACTATCATCAGGGTTGGAAGCCTGAACCTTCAGCACAGCATAGAGTAGAGTAGACTATCACTTTAAGCTACAGGACTAACTAAATTAGCTGGCAGCGGCTGGTATTCCAGAGGGGAACAGAGCACTGAGCTCCTATAGCCCCAAAAGAGACAGAGAAACAGAGTGAGTGAGCGTGTGTAACTGAGCTGCTGGGGCCACATGCTGGGTCTGGTTTGGGTGATGAGGGGAAGAGGATACCCAACAGGGGTGAAAGTGGGCTAGTACGGGCCGATACAGCGTACTGGTAAGAAGCCGGTACCGGCTCGTACACAGCCCATGTTAAAGTGCTGCCGCGGCTGCGCTTTAACGTCGCTGTCCTGTTTGCCTCCCCCATTGGCGGCCCTGCCGGTAGGGCCCTACTGGCAGGGCTGCAGACGGGAGAGGCAAAGGGGCAGCGACGTTAAAGCACTGTGGCAGCAGCCAGAGCCCCGGGCCCTTTTAAATTGCCACCGGAGCCCCAGGTAGCAGGGCCCAGCCAGTGCGGATGGGCTGGCTGGGGGAGGCTGACCCCAAACCCTGCCCCTTCCACCTGAGGCCTGGCCCCCATACTGGTAAGAAATTAATATTGCTTTCACCCCTGGTGCCCAAGAAACAGACTGACTGAGAGGAGCCTGGCCTAGTTCTTCCCTCCCCTCCCTTTTCTAAATGGGACAGTTCCAGATCCCCAGAATGGAAGAGAAAAGATGTGAGGAGGGAGAGAAGGAAGGAACACTGGGGCTAGATGCCAGTCTCAAAAGGGCTTACTCACTAGGAGGTGACCAGGACCAGAAAGTTGTTCTTGTCCCTTGCAGTGCTCCCAAGGGGGCATGAACCACTGGGGGCCATGTGCCAGGATTGGCTGTCCCACCATGCCCTGGGCAAAAAAAACAAACACACACAAAAACCACAACTCCTCTCCCCACAGCTGCTCTAGCAACTCCCCGTACAGAGTATGCTGCTGCTGCATTGGTGACAGAATCAGCCCAACCTCAAAAGGTGTGAGCACTGTGCTTAGTTGTTATTTTGGCAGGCTTCCAACATTTTCTTGAAGACTGCAAGTGATAGTAATGGCAATTTTTAATACTTTATATCTCAGCAAAAGCTTAACAGAATTTCATGTGACAAAAAAAACAGCACTTCACTAGCCTGAGGGAGTTCTCCGTGCTGCAAACAATGGAGGCGTCAGAGATTCTCAAAGAAAAAGTTGCAATAATCCTTTATAATGGGAAATATCAGGTAAGCTAAATATAGGGGTCACTATCAGCTGCCCCCATAATACGATTACATTTTTGGATAAATTTTCACAAATTTGAATTGTAACAGTTACTGGGAAGTAGGTTGAAGAAATAGCAACAACTGAAATGGAAAATAAACAAATATTGATGAAGGTGCTTGCAGTCTTCCTAGAATAAGGTCATTTAGACAGTCAATTTTATTTTGGTTGTTTTACTTAGCATATTATCCATAAGGACCAGAAAGTGACATTTCAAGCTGACAATAGCAAGCAAAATCAAATAAACCAATTTCCAGTTTTGCATATACCCTTCCAAATATTTCTTGCTAGATTCAACAGAGATCCCTCATTTTTAGTATCTGCCTCACAAAAAGCTTCACTTATTTGTCACTGTATGACTTTTTAAATAAATAAACAAGAATAAAATCTTAAACAGCAATGCTGGAAGTCTTTTTCGGGGAGGGAAGGGGGGAGGAGAGACGACACAAAATTTAACCTTTTCCAACTACTGCAAAAGTGGAGAAAATGTAAACTTCTGGTGCATGGTCTATCAGATTTCCATGCTGTGCTCTGATTCTACCAGTCACCATTGCAGATGTCCATGGTCCATTCCAGACCCCTTATTTGACTAGCTTATGTTGTCACATTAGATAGCTCAGTGGTTTGAGCATTGGCCTGCTAATGAGTTCAATCCTTGAGGGGGCCATTTAGGGAACTGGAATAAAAATCTGTCTGGGGATTGGTCCTGCTTTGAGCAGGGGGTTGGACTAGATGACCTCCTGAGGTGCCTTCCAACCCTGATATTCTATGATACTACCAAGAAAAAGGGCAATGATGTCACTAAAACATTTGAATAAGGATGCATTACTTACAAAGCTCATACAATACAGAGTGGAGAGAGGATAAACAATAATAAATAGTGCTATGGAAACAAATCCAGCTGCAGAACTGCAAAATCAGGACTGCACTATTCCCAATATCATGGCCAGAAAGTAGCTCATAAGTAGACATACAGCACCTATAACAGTACTAGTTTTTCTTCACAAAACAATATTGGATTCAGAAGAGGAGAAACCAAAAGTAAGATTCAACATAGGAGAGGACAAGTGCAAATATATACACTGTAGTACACTTGTTCTCTTTCACTTTTACCTTCTCACCCTTGAATTATTAAAGAAAATAAATTACATTTATTTAGTATTACCTACAGGACTTTTACTCTTCAAAGTACTTTACAAACATTAACTAACATAACACTTGAGTTAGGTTGTGCTTTTCATCAGAGCAAAGCCCACAATAACCCCTAATTCAGGCGCCCAGTCCTGTGCAATACCTCTCTTTAGGTGGATAAGAAGAGCCCAAGACTTCAATATCCTTGGGGCTCAAATTCCCTTGGCTTCCCTACTCCTTGGGTGGGTGTGTGGGTGTGTGTGTGTGTGCGTAGGAAGAGTACAAGAGTCCGCAAGTGGGTCCTCAACCTGTTTCCCCCCCCCCCCAACCAAAACACCACACGCTAACTTGTTTTCAGGGAAAAGGAATTATTTTTGTGCGCAAAGACAGAAATAAATCTACTCATCCAAATGCAACACGTTTTCATTTGCCCTGAGAGTTCAGGCACCAACACTATAATCCAATAACTATTATTTGGAAAAGCATACCAGACAATGACATAAAAAGGCGAATCCAAAGAATCCCACTACATTTCAGAATGCGTATTTCCAGTAAGACTGCAGTAATTTACTAAAGAGTAGGGGTTATTAATCTCTGTGCTCTTTTCTGAAGTTCAGGAAAAAACAGAGGGGCATGGACATGCTTTCAGATGTGCCAAATTCAACTCAATTTGCTATGCAAGCCCGAAATTTGGCAGGTTTTTCCGAATTTTTACCCCCAAACCATTATTTGGGTTATATGCAAAAACAAAATGCCACGGGTATTTTGGAAATCATCTTGTTTATTCTGAGCCTGATTGTGATCTCAGACTGTGATGAGAGTCAGGAATAACTCCCCTGAAGACAATAGTTGCACCAGTATAGAGTTAGCATAAATGAGAGCAGAATCAGACTTACCATATCTATCTCTAGTGAAAACGCATTAGTGTAAAAAGCGTAGTGATGTTACGTAAACTATCATAGTTATTTCACAAGATTAAAAAAAATTCTGTATCTGTATATGGATTAGCCAAATTAGATATAAATTATTCAGTAAGGTTCCTTAATATAACCATCTAAGAATCACAGGAAATGTTAATTGATAACAAAGCCACATGATAACTGTACAGCTCCTAAACTGTAAGTTTAGGGAAAGTAGGTGGCAGGTGACAAAAAAGGGCTAAAGCAATCTTTTTAGGGGAACAGGAGGAGTTGCCATTCAGAACATAAACCACATAAGATTAGAGCAAAATGCCAGCGCAAGCCACAATAGTAGAAGGTGGATGCCATGCAGAGCATCTAATTTTGAAGAAGCACCAGGATGGGACTAGGGTTGCCAACTTTCTAATTGCACAAAACTGAACACCCTTGCCCCACCCACTGCCCCGAGGCCCCGCTCTTTTCTGAGGCCCTGCCCCCACTCACTCCATCCGCCCTCCTCCATCGCTCGCTCTCCCCCACCCTCACTCACTTTCACAGAGCTGGGGTAGGGGGTTGGGGTGCGGGAGGGGATGAGGGCTCCGGCTGGGGATGCGGCCTCCAGGATAGGCCAGAAATGAGGGGTTCAGGGTGCGGGAGGGGGTGTGGGTGTGAGCTCTGGGAGGGAGTTAGGGTGCAAGAGGGAGTTCTGACCGGGGGCAGAGGGTTGGGGTGCAGGAAGGGGGGTTTGGGGTGCGGGCTCTGGCACCTTACCTCAGGCAGCTCCTGGAAGCAGCCGGCATGTGCCTCTGGCTCCTAGGTGGAGGCGCGGCCAGGCAGCTCCCATTGGCCATGGTTCCCGGACAATGGGAGCTGCCAAGCTGGCACTCGGGGTCAGAGCAGCGCGCAGAGCCCCCGTGGGCGCCCCTGCGCCTAGGAGTTGGATATGCTTCCGGGATCTGCACAGAGCCAGGGCAGGCAGGGAGCCTGCCTTAGCCTCGCTGCGCTGCCAACTGGACTTTTAGCAGCCCGGTCAGCAGCGCTGACTGGAGCCACCAGGGTCCCTTTTCGACTGAGCATTCCGGTCAAAAACCTGATGCCTGGCAACCCTACATGGAAGTGACTTCTTCTACAACTTTCTCTTTGCTCTCTGAGGCCCTTTCTAACTCTCACACTACTCACTCCCCTAATCCTCTACAATCCTCTTTCCTGCAAAATGCTTTAAATGTTTGGTGGGTTAACTGAAAGGAAAAGACAATCTGGGTGGATATATGAGGCACAGAGAGAGATTTATATGGCATCTTGGAACAAACAAACATCATACAGCCATTCTGTTAAAGTGCTCTGTACACAGGGCCCAGGGCAAAATATACCAGGGAGATAACCAGATGAAGGTCCAATCTCAAAACAAGGTATTTTTTTTTCTGTTGTTTCTGTGTTTTTTTGATGTTTCTTTGTTTCTGTCTTTGGTGAATTACTGTTAATAGGATATAGAGTTTTTTAAATGCATTGCTTAGAAAAATAATGGTTGTTTCATAGGCATGACAAGCAGGGAACAGATATGTGCAGTACAGCAATCCTTAACAGTAGTATTAAACCGTTACTGTGGATTATTAAAGGCTATCAGGCAGATTTGTCAACATTACACCAAAATATATAGTACGATAATCTGCTGTGCCTTTACTCACATTTTACACAATTACAGGATTACTTATTAGAGTAATGTATCTTGTACCTAGTTCAAGTTAACTGGTTTTCAATTATTTCCAAATCAATATGCAGAATATCTGCTCAGCAAAAGCCCAAAACATATTTTGCTAATTTCTGATACATAAAGGAAGGTTTTGTAAGGATCCACAGGACTAAAATCTGTATCTGTGGAACCTGGGACAACTGCCTTCCCACATTGTCATAGGGAGGCCACACAGAACCACAAACAAGGAGAACTGTGGCGATTAGGTGCCTCAGAAAGTACCGCCCAAAGGGTCTGGAGTGACAGCATCCTGTGGCTTTCCAGTTGGCACATGCTCACTATTTAACCCTGGCAGGTTGCCCAGGAAGTTGTCTGGGCAAATATGCAGACTGCTGGTTTGCTGTGACTCTAGACCTCATCCTGCTTATTGATCTCAAGTCTTTGACCCCAGCCTGCTTCCAGCCTGGTAACTCTCTCTGATCTCTGGCCTCCAACTTCAGCCTGACTCTGGCTCTTGCCTCCTGACTATAGGCTGGTAAGTACCTCTGATCTCTGATCCTTGCCTAACTCCAATCTTGGCTCTTGTCTATTGATCCCAACTCTAGCAATTACTCTGATTGATACCTGCACGCTGACTACCACCTCATGACTGTCCTTGTCTTGGTGACCCCAGCCCAGCTGTGACCCTAGACCAGACTGCTGGTGTCCTAGTCCCTTACAGGTATAGAAGAACGACATATCAGTAGGCAATTGCTACAATCCTCACTACTTCAGTTTGGTAACAGAAGCACTGACTAAGAACTTTGCAAAACTCTTTCATAAAACTAAATCAGGAAGTCAATAGATTTCTGAGAGAGTTTCTTATGAGCAGTTATTTTATGGATAAAACACAATTACACATTATTATTTGCAACTCAACAGCTGTATCTTGATATTATCGTGTCCAACATTTGTTCACAATAGTTTTGTTTCACACTTGATTTAACAGCTCTGAGATGACGGCATGCTTTGCAATAAAACCCATCAAAGAGAAAAAATGAAAGTTATGAAAATAAAGTATGCAACAGGGGAAGGAAGAGAGTTGAAATTAATGGAAGAACACTCTTAGTGAAGGGAAACCATCTTTTTGATATTCATTAAATTGGCTCAGGATTGAAAATCTATTTTTATGCTAGGGCTTATGAGAGGGAGCAGGGGTAGGCTATGAACGCCAAGGAGTGGAAGTGCAAACTTGAGATTGAGTGGTGTATGGTGTGAGGGAACAGAATTTTATTACAGTCTAATAATTTATTATTTGTATTCACGGAAACACATTTAACCCATAATTCTGAAGAAAGCTTTTTGTTTTGTTTTTGAGTTACCCAACTTGAGTTATTTACAAACACCGAAAGTGTAAATTTGCTTGGTATATAAAGTCTGGATGAAGGAAGTCCTACACTGCTAGATACAAGGAATATCAATATTAGGTTTACCTCTTGCAGACTTTACCAAGTTTATTTTAAAATATTAAGCATTTATGTTTAACATATATAAGTGACACTGCCTCTCCACTCCCTTTCCTGCATCCCATTCCATAACTCCCAAGATTCTCTCCTCCTTTTAGGTCTACTTCAGACCTCTCTTATATACCCTCTTCCAGAGTCCAAACCCTCCATATTTTCCCCACCTCCATGTTTGAAGTCAGTAGCAAGTCATCAGTGAAGTTGGTTGCACCATCTATTATTCAGATTGCCTGACACATTCAATTATAATGGATTTCTACATGGGGAAATTTACTGGCAGAGCTATACCAGTGTAATTATCTGGCATAGCTATGCCAGTACAACTCCATGCGTGGCACTTTTATTCAGGAATAGGAGTGCCATTTTCTGATTGATCTTATACCATGTTCAAAGCAGCATAAGCTAAACAGAAAAATGCACCGTTATACCAGAAGTGTCCACATAATGAATTATACAGACATAGCTATGACAGTATAATTATACAGGTATACCTGTTCCAGTAAATTTCCCCATGTAGACAAGCCCTAAGACCCTTGTTTTAAATTGCATATAATTTTGCCAAACTAACCATTTGGGCTGAAACTTTCCCTGCCAGGTATCTGCCTCAGGTTGAAAATTTTTGGAAAGTTTCAGCAGAACTGAGAGCAGGAATCCTGTCTCTCCTGGGCCCTCAATGACCCTCCTGCCAGCACACAAGCAACAAGGAGGAGGAAGCTCCTTGACTTGAATGCTATGGGGACAGGAGCTGGAATGGGGGTGAGAAGGAGGATATTGGGACAAGGAACCTGGTGAGACTGTGACTGGCAGTTGAGGGAGGGAGAACTGGGATTTTTTGGGAAGAGGACTAGGGGCTCAGGCAGGGGACAGATTGGGCAAGGAGACTGGGTACTGATGAGGCAGGGTTGGGCAAGGAGACTGGGAACCAGTGGCTGGGGGGGGCGGGGAGGGGGAAGAAATTAGGATGGGAGGGACTGAACACTAAACCTGAACAAAGAGCTATGGAAGCAGAGAAGACTGGGACTGTGTTTACAAGGAGATTGGGAGCCAGTGGGAGGGGCAAGTGTTGGAGGGAGTGGAGACCCAGATCTGACAACGAGCTAGGGTGCAGAGGGAGAACTGGGAGTGGCTGTCCAGAGAGACTGGGACAAGGAAACAGTGATGGAGGAAACTGGCACTAAGTGCCCATGGGGGTTGGGGAAAAGACTGGAGTCCAGGGGGCAAGGGAGAGACATATTGGATGAGGGAAGAAAGGGAGAACTGGGACTGGGTGGGCAAGGGTACTGAGGAGAAGGAGTTGGGGCAATGGGCGAAGCTGATGCTGGCTGGGTCAGGCAATTGGGGCTGGGATGAGGAGCCATGGGGTAGAGAAAAGACAGGACTGAGACAGAGACAAGTTACACTTACACAGCCCTCCCCTACTCCCCCCAAAAACATGTTAAAAGAACATCAAGGTTGTAAACTAAGACACTCAAAAGTTAGGAAGCACCAGTATTTAGGTTGCCTGTGCATCCTTAATTTAGCCCCTTGTGAATACGCATTGTCTTCAGTTACATGATCACATAGTATTTTTTCAATTTCTAAAATTATTTCTAAATTACAGGGGATCTTCAGCCCATTTGAAGTTTTGGAAGCAGAACCAGACCTCCCAGTCACTAGCAAGAAAGGTTGTGGCTCAGTCCCTGAAGACGTTTAAGATAATCCTTTGTTTTCAAAGTTAACTGCCTGGTCAATGAACCAATACAGAACTCCTTTCAAGAAAGACAGATATTACAATTATGTACAGCACAATTTAACAGAAACATCAACATTTGTTAATGGAATCAAAAGCCAAAATGGGTCCCTGCTTGTAATAGAAAACAATCTGTCAAGGATGGGCCAGTTCTGTGGAACTTATTTGCTCATAGAAAGGAAATTTTCAGATAAGAACAAATAAATCTATTTTCTCTTGTACTAGAAGTCCGCAAATCTAATTCAGTAGGGTTGGGAGAGAGAGAGAGAGAGAGAATTAGATTCTAGAAAGGACACCAGAAACACCAATATTAAGGTTGTCCAACACTTTCCATTCTGATTCAAATATTTATAAAACTTCTATCTGCTTGGAAGACTAAAGATTTGAAATAAATTTTGTTCTCTTTTCTTTGCATAATAAATTCTAATGCTGCTCTAAATCTCAACACATCATTAATACATTACCTTTGACATAGAAACCCACATGATCTTTAGCAATTATGGATCTTGGTAAGTTCCAACATCAGGAGAATTTTAAATTCAGTAAGTGATATACTAAGCTTTAGGAAATGAAGAAATTCAGAGGACTAGTTCTCAGTTTTAGATATTTGGTCCCTATGTTGATGGTGGCACAAAGAAAGTCACATCTGAATATTAGGACCATCCTTCTCCAATTAAAGTCAGTGGCAAAACTCAGGATTAGGCTCACAGGACCATATCCAATATCCATTGAAGTCAATAAAAAGACTCCCAATACAGTGAATTCAGCAGGAAGATTAAAACGGTAACTTTAACCTAAAACATTTATTTCAGTTAAAACTAACTCTTTATGCACATAAAAAATAAGAGTTGTCTGATACATTAATACATAATAATCTGTCAAGATAACCAGATGCAGACTAAACCAGTGTTTTTCAAAGTTCGGGTCGCGAGCCAGTACTGGGTCACGGCATGTAAGGCACTGGGTCGCCTGGCTCAGCACCAAGTTACCCTAGCGGCTCTGGTCAGCACCACCAACCGGGACGTTAAATGTCCCGTCGGCAGTGCTGCCCAGCTAAGGGAGGCTAGTGCCTACCTGTTCCGATACCGTGCTGCGCCCAGGAAGCAGCCAGCAGCGGGTCCGGCTTCCACGCAGGGGGGCCACAGGGCTCCGTACACTGCCCCCGCCCCAAGCATTGCACCCCCATTGGCCGGGAGCGGGAGGGGGGAGGACGGACAACGACGCTGCCTGCGGGAGAGAGCCACATAGAGCCACTTATGCGCCTCCGCCTAGGAGCTGGACCTGCTGCTGGCCGCTTCTGGGGCACAGCGTGGTCCACGGTGCCAGGACAGGCAGGAAGCCTGCCTTTGCACCCCGGCTGCGCCGCTGACCAGGAGCCGTTGGAGGTAAGTCCACGCCCCAATCCCTTGCCCCAGCCCAACCACTCATCCCCAGCTCCACCCGAGAGCCTCCATCCTCAGCCCAATGCCCTGAGCCCCTCCCACACCCTGAACCCCTCATTCCTGGACCCACCCCACAGCCCTCACTCCTACACCCCAACCCTCTGCCCCAGCCCTGAGCCCCTCCCAAACCCCTCATCCCCAGCTCCGTTGAGTCACGGGCATCAACAATTTTCTTTAACTGGGTCCCCAGAAAAAAAGTTTGAAAACCACTGGACTAAACAGCCTCACAAATCAGACCTTTTCTCCTATCTACTATCATACTATATATTCTCCTCCTCCTCCCCACCCATTTTATCATATCATCACAGCCTTATGTCTGCCCTCTAAACTATGATATATTGTGAGTGTGAAACATAACCCATCTGCTAAACAAATAACCCATCTGCTAAACAACTTTGCTCTTACCCAACATCACTTGTGCACAATTACAGTAATAATGTGTTTCAAATATTTAAATTATACAGTTATTAAAGCTTACTTACAGTAACTTCATTACAGCAACCATAAGTCAATATGTATTCATTAAAAATAATAGAGGATTAAAAATAAACTCTTAAACATAGCTTGAATATTATTTTAAATCAGTAAAACCATCTAGAAACATTGTTATTTCCTAATAATTTTATCATTATAGTATGAGGAAGATATCAAACTTCAAAAGCCATTTAAGAAGTATTATCAGATTTATTAATTCCTTGGTTACATTGGGTGGATTGGAATGGTCAAAAGTTATAAAGTACTTATCAACCCTGATATTAATTATGGTTGAAAAGTAAGGTGATGGTGCTTTCCTCCACTTTTAAATGCCCTGTGATAAGCCAGTTTTTATAAAGAGAGAGAGAGAAAATACATGATTGTGAAAGAAAGTGGCAGCATGGGAATCACTGTTAGAAAGACACACTGATAGCTACTTCATAATCAGTTACCAGGCTGACAGCAGTGATTTATCTTCAGAATAGTGACTGAAGGCCAGAAAACCTATATGCACTGTTGCAGGGGTGGGCAAACTACGGCCCACGAGACCGTCCTTCCCGGACCCCAAGCTCCTGGCCCGGGAGGCTAGCCCCTTGCCCCTCCCCCGTTGTTCCCCCTTCCCCACAGCCTCAGCTCGCTCGCTCCGCCGCAATGCTCTGGGCGGTGGGGCTATGAGCTCCTGGGGCAGCGCAGCTGCAGAGCACGGCCTGACCCGGTGCTCTGCGCTGTGCGGTGGTGGCGGCAGCGTGGCCCAGCTCCAGCTGGGCAGTGCGGCTGTAGCGT
>NW_020664562.1:31697983-31770145 GCF_002925995.2 Terrapene triunguis | reverse complement strand
AATGGGGGCAGGGGTCCCGGGGGGAGCAGTCAGGAAGGAGGGGGGGTTGGATGGGGCAGCAGGGGGCAGGGGTTCCGGGGGCAGTCAGGGGACAGGGAGCAGGGGTGGTTGGATGGGGCAGGAGTCTGGGGGGGGCATCAGGAATGAGAGGAGGGGTTGGATGGGGCAGCGGGGATCTGGAGGCGGTCAGGGGACAGGGAGCAGGGGGTGTGGATGGGGCAGGGCCCGGGGGGGGGCGCCCTTCAGGGAATGGGGGGGTTGGATGGGGCAGGAGTCCGGGGCAGGGGGGCAGATAGGAGGTGGGGGCCGGGCCACAACCCCCTCCCCTAACCAACCCTCCATACAATTTACGAAACCAACGTGGCCCTCAGGCCAAAAAGTTTGCCTGCCCCTGCACTATTGCATATCTTTAAGCCCTAATTCTTTTAATGTTCAGGACCATGTATTTGAATTGGACCGACTAGAATTAACACACTGGCTTTTCATACACCAAACCTACATTTCAATTCTCAGACCCTTGAGAAGAGCATCTTGTACTAGAAAAGTGAAGTAAATGTATTTCTTTACTCTTTGCAAAACTGTATTTAGTGCCATGCTTATACTATTACAAACAATATTCTAATTTGTTAATACCTGTTGTGATATAGGAATTATCCAACCAAATCAGATGAATGGTCCATCATTTTCAAGATGATGTCTCAAAAAGTGACCAATATAATTTATTTCAAAGAAAAGTGTTTATAACAATAATAACCCCCCACACTCATTTAGACAAATATGCAATAGCATACCTATAGAGATGTTTCTTTCTAATTCCTGGAAGTTAGTAAAATCATCCCTTGTGCCAGTCACTAAGTTTTATCCTAGCAAGTGTAACTGTGAATATTACTCATACAAGTGTCCAATATTTTTTAATCCCACAAAGCTTATGCCTAAATAATACCTTTTGGAAATAACTTCCACAGGCTAATTTTGCATTATGAAGAAAATATTTCTAGGTGTTTTATAAATATAATTTTTAAAAACATTTTTACATCTAATTTGCCTGGTACTGAAGTAAGGCTCACTGATTTATCATTCCCAGGATCAGCTAGCTCACTTAAAAAAACAAAAACTCAGGGCTTGTCTACTTTACAGCGCTGCAACTTTCTCGCTCAGGAGGGTGAAACACACTCCCGAGCGCTGCAATTTTCAGTGCTGTTACGTGGCAGTGTAGACAGTGCACTAGCGCTGGTAGCCATGCCCCCAGCACTGGTAGCTGTGCCCCTCAGGGAGGTGGTTGTTTTAGAGCGCTGGAAGAGCTGTGCCGTGACTACACAAGCCATGTTAAAGCATGCCACGGCAGCACTTTAACATTGCCAAGCCCTTATTTTTCTTAAATTAGAACTCAAATTCCACCACCACCCAAATTCCCAGTGATAAGTTGTTCTTTTGTCCCCCCTTCATACAGGTAAATGTATCCTCCCATTGGATGGAGTTTTGCACTCCCCACTCCCCTGAAATTGTCTGCCTGCCAAAGTTCCAGCTGAAATTTTCCCCAAGCAAATAACTTAATATTTTAAATTATATACATGGCAGATTATTGTGCCACTGGCTTGCGCATACCGATTCAAAAATGATTGTCCAGCACGTCCCTTGAATTCAGTGAAAAGTCACCCTTGCTGCAACCCTTTCTGATGGCATTAATGATTATTACAACATACTGCATTCTCTGCCTGATGAGACTCCTACCAGAACAGCTGTGATTGCACTCGCTCTTCCAGGTCAATCTTGACTTTTAGGATATTGTTCTCTGGCCCTTATGTTGCCTAGTGAAAGGGGTCAGGAGTGACAGCATGCCTAGGCAACCTGATCTATCAAGGAGAACATTATGTCCAGGAATTATAAAATTTCTTGCACACTAGGGCAATGAGGAGACTATTTTTTAGCTTGTGAGATGGTCTTGGTGATATACTCCTTCAACAAATGGACTGTCTCCAATGAGTAGAAGATAGCTCAGCGGTATATCTGACGTTGTCTCAGAGTCAAAGCACTCTTTTTCCCAATAGCTTACAAAACCCATATTCTTCAGAAGGGGCACCTTTAATTCCACTGAATCTCCCCAGAAGGATTTTATCTCCCATGATTCACACCTCAGACATGTGACTGCCATCATGCACTCTCATCAGGAGGGGATAGTGTAGTGTATCATTGGAGATGCAGTCCAACCAGGGAGCCTAGCCTATAGAGGAGAATGGGCAAATTACTACTCCAATAATCATCATGATGGCATTTCAGAATTGAAGTATTTCAGTTTTCTATTTTTTTGCTGAAAAAATCAAAATTTCTCCATCTCTATTAATTACTAATGTTTTAGCAGATTTTGTTGCTCCATTGTTTTCCTTTGACAATATTTTTGTATCGTTTCCAGTAGTTAAAGTCATCATACTAAGCTTTTCAATCCTTCAAATACATTTAGGTCACATGTAAATCTTGGCATTTAAGAGTAACAGGAACTCAACTGTTCCTCTTCCCCAAAAAAATACTGGGTAAGGTTAGGAAGTCTGAACTGTAGTATACAATTCTTAGTCCATACATAGTAAAGTAAGGAGTTAGAAGTAAGCAAGCCTGCAGTAAAACTCTAAATACATAACAATACTGGGTAGGTGCTAGATAGCACTAATTATCAACACGTCCTGTAGGATGGCATTTCATTAGCATTCTACAGAGTTGTGTAGCTTCTGAGCAATGCTTTAATCTAAAAATTTCAAACAAGACTATTTATTTTCAAATCATGAATTATGACATAAGGTAGGCCTCCACTCACATTGCCTAAATGGAATTATTTAATATCCTGACAAATTTATTACTATGGTGTCACAAAACAGCAGAATTTACACACTGATGACAGCCATCAAGACAATTCTGCCAATAATCTTTTAAATCCATCAGCACTCAAAGGACCATAAAGAATCACACTGAAGTGGGAGTGACAGGATTGCTTCTAATGCTGTTTCACAGACAGGTCTTTTTCAAAGATACTTTAATAGAAAACAAAATGGAAAGGATTGTTTTCTATTTTGCTTTGAATGTGAACAATCTTTTTTCTAGTAGGGAAAATATGCTTGCTTGTGGAAAAACTGATGTATATATAATTTACTATTTTTGCAAATTGCATTTTAAAAATGATCACTTTAAAAAAGTCTCAAAGTAGCAACTTTTTGACAAATGTTAACAAAGACACTCAGCATGCCAATATGAAGTAGATAAGCTGTCACTTCAATACTCATGGGGCTTAAAACAAAGTAGTATTGCAGAGGTAACAATTTTTAGAACTCCTCATCCACATCAGGACAGATTCAGTAAAGGAGTCATTATGCAAGTTCATTCTCTCATCTCAGAACATAAAATTAAAACCATCAATAGGACAAAAAAAAAGTGTTTTTTAAAACAATATCCATCATGGTAAACTTACAAATCCAACCACTATTGAGCATTTTTATTGCAATCACTTTATCATGAGATTATTTCTTGGACATTCATGAAATGACCTTGGACTTCATTTGCCCCTTACTACTGTTTTGTGCCGGTAAGGTGCTAACCCAGTGTTTAAATCTTCCAAAATTAACTCTCTCTTACCACTCCTTCAAACTACACTCCCAGACTCTCTATATATAGCTGTCATCTAGCACCAACCTAACACTTCCTCATCCTCCTGCCCGATTTTGATTCCTGGCCCTCTCTTTTTCAGTACATTCTCTCACCCTTAACGCCACCAATTTCAACTTCTATGTTGATCCCTTAACCTCCAGCCTCTTCCCCCTCACCTTATTTAAGCTTTTAAATAAGCTTTTAAATTTTAGATGAACTCTTCCATTCACTGGACCTCATCCTCACTAAACCCTACTCTCTGCATGATCTTTCAATAGTGGGGTTCTCTTTCTCTCTCTCTGACCACTATCAAATTTCCTTCAACATTGTCTGCTCAAGCATAGAAAGGAGCACCACGACACTGAAACAGTCATCATTCATTTCCTTCCTCCATATATACTATCCTCTCTCATCAAGCACTTTCTAAACAAAGTTCTCTAAGTTCCTAGACATTATGCTATATGTAAGCATTCTATCATATTACAATGACCCTTACCGAGAAGATATCTATTGCAACACTGCCCACCTACCTTCCGTCCACTTAGCACACTAGATATTAGCTGTACTTGTTGATTTGTATATATACTCAGATTCTCCATGTGTTCCCTTACCTGTTCTTAAATTAGTTGTAATTAGCTATTTTTGCAAAAACTCTTCCTCGTTTCCCAATTATCCAAATTTCTTTATTTTTCTTGTCAGACAGATTTTGTAAAAAAGTTAATTATCTCAACTATTTTGAGTTATTCATTTCATACCTGTCTCCTCATTTATGAATGGCCTAATAATTTCGCTCTATTTGTTCAGTTTACTCTGACATATTTTCAAAAGCCCTATCTACTTATGTTGTCACAGTGACACAACAAACAAAAGATAAGTTAGAACACCAAGGCCCATAATCGTGCCAGACAACTAAGAGACAGCAAGGGAAGACTTGCAGCATAGACAGTTTCTTAATAACTTGTATTCTATTTTCCTTACTACTTGGCATTTCTATATACTCACATTGCGGAATATTAATGTTTTTCTTCTTTTTTTGTTTCAGAACATCTCCATCTTCTGCCTTACTTTCTATAGCCTCACCTAGGTTAGGTTTTTTCCCTGAACAAATTTCCACAGTGTTAGCAATGGTAGAAGCTGAAGTATACACAAGGTACTAGTGCTTTAGCTACTATGTCAATGACAGGTTTAGTTGATACACTTGTCAAAACACCAGCAACTAGAGCAGGGGTGGGCAAACTACTGCCCGCAGGCCGAATCCGGCCTGTCAGGGCTTTGGATCTGGTCCACGGGATTGCCACCCCCATGACACCGCAGGCCCCGCGCTGCTCCCGGAAGCGGCCGGCACCACGTCTCTGCGGGGCGGGGGCAGATAGTTCCATGCGCTGCCCTCACCTACAGGCGCCTCCCCCCACAGCTCCCATTGGCCGGGAACAGGGATCCGCGGCCAATGGGAGCTTCAGGGTAGGTACACACAGGCAAGTGCAGCGCGCGGAGCCCTCTGTCCCCCGCCTTCCCCCGGGGCTGCAGGGACATGGTGCCGGCCGCTTGCGGGAACAGCGCAGGGCCAGGGCAGACAGGCAGGGAGCCTGCCCTGGCCCCGGTGTGTGCCGCTACCACCCCGGAGCCACTCCATGTAAGCAGCACCGGGCCGGAGCTCGTACCCTGTACCCCTCCTGCACCCTGCACCCCAACTCCCTGCCCCCCACACCCTGCTTGCACCCCACACCCCTGCTGCACCCCAACCCCCTGCCCTGAGCCCCCTGCCACACCCCGCACCCCAATCCCCTCCTGTACCCGCACCCCTCCTGCACCCTAAGCCCCTGCCCTGAGCCCCCTCCCTGCACCCTTGCCCTGAGCCCCCTCCTGCACTCCGCACCCTCTCCTGCACCCCAACCCCCTTCCCTGAGCCCCCTCGTACAGCCCACACCCCTCCTCTGTCCCAAAACCTTGCCCTGAGCCCCTTCTTGCACACCGCATCCCTCCCACACCCCAACCCCCTGCCCCAGCCCTACATTCATGGCCCTGCATGCAATTTCCCCACCCAGATGTGGCCCTCGGGCCAAAAAGTTTGCACACCCCTGAGCTAGAGCCTGTTCTACAATAGCACTCCTACCAAAACTGCAAGAACGCACCAGAACTCATGAGTTAAATGACAACTCATCTTCTCCTTTCTCCAATCTTTTAGAAGCCCAACTCTATTCTGCCAGTTTTAATCTTTAGAATAATAAATAAATAATAATAAATCTCTTATTATAGCACTCACTGGCTATGGTATAATTTTTTTGTAATTTCATTGGCCTTGATAAAATAACCAAGTGCCAACCATGGTCATGTTTTAACAAATCACTGATTAAAGCACTTACATTTTTCATGTACATTTTACATAATGAGGTTGGAAAATTCAGACTTCATAGCCAGGATTCCAAGTCACAGATTTTCCTAAATTGTACACAACATAGATTTTCATATGTCAAGAGGCACTTCCGCTTTTTTTATTTTTCAAGGCTTATCTTGTTTGTTCTTCTCTTGGCTACTCTAAGGATACACTAAATGATAATTTTATCAAAATGGAAGGAGGACAATCAGGTACCTTCGTATTTTAATAAATATTTGTTTAAAAAGAAAAAAGAAAACTATTGGCCAGCCCAGCTATATTTCGCAGCACAATGAAGTGCCACGCAGAGTATGCTAATCCAGCACCCTAACTGATCTCAGGCAAGAAGGGTTGGATGCCCCATAAGAAGAGAGATATGCCTGACCTAAAATACGTACCAAGTAGCTTTAAACAAAACCATTATTCTGGGCCTAAATACAGTTTTATAAAACATATTCATTTATTTTCAGGAGTAAAAAAACCTGTTGAAATAAATATTTCAACATTCCCTTAAAGTTTTTGGAAACAATATACTGTACCATTACGCTAGTGCACAAGAACCAGAATGTGAAAACAGACTAGAAGGACACCAGTCTCGTTTCACTGTCCAGGTAAGTAAACTGTCTGCATAAAGTCCTGCCCAAACTAAGGATGGAACAGAAGCATAATTTTCCTGATCAGTGTGTTTAAAGATTTATTTTTAACTATATGAATTATATTGTGCTACAGTGTAGTCCCCCTAAAATTCTGATCCTGCAGTTGTCAATACATATGCAAACCTCTGTGCCTGCAGAGCTCCATGTGGGGTGCAGGGTGGTCCAACTGTAGGATGTCTTCTGAGCATCTCCTCACAAATGCTGGCACGGGGGGATGCCAGAGGCAGAGCCAAAGCATGTTGCACTGTACAGATTCTGGGCAGCACCTGTAGGCAGATGGGGACAGACTGCCCTAATTCAGACAGCCCCTGTGGGATGTCTAAACTACCCAAGGGGCTACTCTGTCTGCTATAACAGCCTGAAATTCAGACTTAAAGCTACTATAACCCTCACTCCCCATGAGCTCTGTACACAGCCCCTGAGAGGCTCAAGATTTCTAATTTGGCAATATCGCTTTAAAATTCATAACGTAAAGAAGGCAGCCAAATTTTGGTCCAAGTTGTATTTTGTAAAGCTGCAAAAAACCTGATGTTTGCCCCCTTTTTACTTAGTTCTTACAGATGAATACGTTTATTATTATTTTGTGAAGTACAAATTCTGTGAAGACTTTTCTCTTTTGAATCCTTTAGTTGTACAGGACTAATTATGGAAGATGCTTATTTTTTCTAGTCTGGACATTATTTGTTTCAGCAATTTCATGAGGTTGGCATAGCAACTATTAATGAAAACCTTTACATTATAAACTTGGGAATAACTCCTAAAGAAATTAAAAAGTCACTGTAACCTCTTTTGGATTAATTTGCTTTTATTAGTCTATGGTTGGTATAAAATATTCTATTGCGGAAGAACACGATGTTATTTTAGATGCACATCTAAAACTATAGTCAAGTATTTATGGAGTAAAACTGTCAAGTAAAAAGCTTAGAGAGCCCAGTGTTGCTAATGTTTCTTTTCTGGTTCACTTACAACTGAGCCCAAGGCATAAAAAAAGAAACAGCATCTGAGGAAGCCTTGTTTGCCCATTTTAAAGTGCAAGTCCTTTCCAAATACTGTAAGAGAAAAAGTTTAAAATTTCTATGCCAAACTCAGGTTTTCCTCTTTCTTAATTCCTCTGAAGAGCTGGCATCATGTATTAAGGCAAGCGAGCCTTAGCCTGACAGATTTCATTTACATGCCATTCCTCAGCTTTGAGCTTACACTTCAATGTTGTAAGGCTCATGACTGTAGATCAGTGGTGGGCAACCTGCGGGCTGCACGCAGCCTCTCAGGGTACTCCGCTGGCAGGCTGCCAGACAGTTTGTTTAAATTTGCGTGGCTGCCCGCAGCTCCCAGTGGCCGTGGTTCGCCGTTCCCGGCCAATGGGAGCTGCAGGAAGCAGCGCAGGCACGTGCTAGCCGCCATTTCCCACAGCTCCCATTGGCCGGGAACAGCGAACCACAGCCACTGGGAGCTGCGGGCAGCCGTGCAAATGTAAACAAACTGTCTGGCGGCCTGCCAGCAGATTACCCTGATGGGCCGCAGGTTGCCCACCACTGCTGTAGATGTACCAAAAGCCAGAATTTTATGTAGTTATTCCTAATTATACAACCACTTGATAATATTCTATAGCTTTACAATGTTTTATTCGTGCTCAAACATTATTTTTTGTAATGTATGGATCAATTAAATTACAAACTATATTTTTGTACTATTTGTCTTTTTAAAAAATGTGAAAATTTAGAAGTTGGAAGAGATTTGAGTGGTTTGGGAAGTATATCTACGATCCTTCCAGAAAAAAAAAAAAAGTCTATTCATCTCCATAACATAAAGTTGCTTAGTTATGAATATAACTTGGCTAGATATTTTATTCCAGGAGTGATGGCTAGAGTAGAAACCCAAAGAGTTAAGGTATGGAAATGTAAATCAAATGAGTCTTCATAAATCATTTTCACCTAATCAGGGATCACAAACACTAAAATACATTAATCATAAATGTATGCTTATTGTTGAGTATTACTACAGGGCAGAGTTAAAGCTGTGGAAATATGCAGTTGAGATATTTGGATATCTATCTAGCTAAGCTTATGTCTGTTACAATTGGAGGTGTGATTTTCACCATGCGTAGGCACACCCACTCTAGCTTTAATATAACTAAATTGCCAAAAATAGCACTGAAGACACATTGGAGTGAGCTTCAGCACAGGGTAGGAAGGCAAGTACAAACCCAGGGTCCCAGGAGCACTTGTACAGCCTGTGCTGAAGCCCATGCCACTGTACCTTCACTGTTTTTAGCCACTCTAGCTAGATTAAACCTAGCCTAGCATGGATCTGTCTACCCAAGAGGCAATCACATCTCTGACTCCAGGATAGACATACTATTAGATACTTATATAGCTCTCATCATGGTAGTATCTGAGAATATCACAATATTTTAGGTAGTTATGCTTACAACACACCTGTGAAATAAGGAAGTATTATAATCCCCATTTGACAGATGGGGAACTGAGGCAGTGAGAGAGTAAGTGATTTACCTATGGACACACGAGAAGTCTGTAGCACATTAGAGAACTGAACCAGGGTCTTCTATGGCCCCAGTTAGTATCCTAGGCAGTAGAACATCCTTCCTTTCATACCTTAACACGTTTGGATCTTTAAGTTTAACCTTGAACTTCTTGGATTTGTAATATTTGTTATTGGGATAATTACAATAACCCTGTAAATTTTTTTTAACCTCAATCACTGATATGGACTCTCAGCTTTAATGTAATTTTTTAAAATATTTTTAATATTTAAATTTTTAAAAAATAAATAAAGAATAAATCTTGCAAACTTTGAGGTATATTTCTTAATTTGTTACTTAAAAATATGTTCGAGTCTTTTATCCACCCATATACTTCTTGATGGAAAAATACTGAAGTTTTTCCACTAGTGGCTTGTTACTTTTATAGAAAATTCATATTATAAAGAAAATGTAAAGTGCACAATGAATAGGAATGTAAAGTACAAAAAACCTCTGCCCAAGAGCATGGCGAAGATTCTTCCTTAGCTACTGAGAGCCAATAAGCACAAGCTTAAAATAAAAAAGATGTTCAACATTCAATAATATTAGAAAAACAGGAAGCAAACCACAGTGCTTTAGTTGTTTTGTTAAAAACCATTATTTAAGGCAGAGAAATTGAATCAATCATCCTTAATAGCAGAAAAGAAAATTAACAGCTGGTCATATCAGAGTGGAGTTCTTCTGTAAGCACACTAAAATATTGTATTAAAATAACTCCATTCATTACTTTGAAATAAATACTTGGAATTACACAGAAAAGAATTCTGCCCACAATCTCACAACACTATTTTGTACTTAAATGTATTTCCATTTTTCTCCCATTCCACTGGAAAAGGGGTGGGGGGAAGCAACTCAAGATCCTTTTTTTCAAATGGGCTATCTGAACACACATTATATTATTGTGAGCCTAGAGGAAAGGTGCCCCCAGCATATAAACATATTTCAACTGAGGCAAGACAAAGTAGTAGTCTGCATTTGACTCCCCTGTGAGAAATGATTCTGGGTACTCCTATGCTTTTACAATGAGGCAACAGCAACATCTGTCACTTTTTTTTCAAATCTAAAATTTACAGATTATATCTGTAGATGCCTAGTCACTTTGCCATTCACAGAATAAATTTATTTCTGTGAACCAGAGAGACAAACTCTTCTAACATTAAATGCGAGTCAATAATTCAGCAACTTTTCTAACGTTTTCATATGTGTCAAATACAAATAACCAAGAATTATACTATGTAATTATAGCCTTAAACTTTGGAAATGTTGTTGATTTAAAATATCCACTTGCATTCATGGATGTTAAAAATAGTGGCTTTTCTGACTGGTATAATGTATGTCACAAAATATTTCCTGTCCACTGAACACACATGCTTTGGTGATTATGGGGTCTAACTCATGAAACAAGTCTGAATACATGTACTTCATTAGTTTATTACCATACTGAACACTGAAGTATTCTTGGATGGATATACTACTTATACATTTATTTGGGAATTCATAAAAAAATTATATGCATTATGCATGCTCCCAATGCTTTTCGGTGATTTTTTAATATGAATTATATTTGCTTCATTGTTTTGTTTTTTACTGTTTCTTTGTTTTGCTCTATTTTACAAAACTTAGTATGTCGAGTACACAGCCCTTGTTTTTTCAAGTGATATGAAAAATAGCCTTTAAGAGCAAAGAAACAAATGAAACTAGCAAGGAATACTCCTTTTGTTTTCAGGGGCCTCAGACCCTCAGCCACATTGTTATCCAAAGCAAACCATAGCTTTTTTTTTTCCTGACCACCATACATGTTATCACCAAACTTCTCAAAATGTAAATCTCTACATCAATTTTTTTGCAAAACATAATAATGAAATTAGTTAATCCACTTGACCAGCCTCAGCTAGTAAAGTATGTTCCCACCACAGAAACATTACTGTATCCATATCCTATGCTGTTCCTAACCCTACAGTAGTCACAACATAATTATCCCTAGATGTGCAAAGACTGCTGATTGTTTAATACAATAAACTCTTAGCAGTACTGTTGCAATGTTTACAGGGCGGACAGATGTACACTTTATATGGGGTTATATGGGCAAAAGACAGAGAAGATGAAATGAAAAAGTTCAGCACACATTTAAACATCTGACCACCACGCAACCAGTCAACTTTAAACTTTACTAAGACCAGAATGAGTCTCCCACTCAACAACATTTTTTAAATTAAGACCATCATCAATTTAAAGCCTTTTAGACTGCTGGGAAGTATATGGACTTTGTCCAATGGCTGTACCTGATGTGTTTGTAACACAGTCAACAACGGATTTATTTTATAGCCCCGACTGAGAAAACAACTCTTAAATCCTGTCCGCCTAAGAGTACCTTCCCTTTGGAGATCTGTATGCGTCTACCTTGGATTACACTTGTTTTATGTTTTTCTTTCTACTGAACATCTTTTTGAAAAACAGTTTTGATAGGTGGGCAACAAGTACCCTACAATCTACTTATTGCATCTATGTCACACAATATAACCATTTTCACTATTGTTTTTGCACAGTATTTAGATTTAATAGCCACTGAAGAAATAAATCTACAGAATCAATGGTTGAGTTTGATGTATCTAAAATGCAAAATTCAAGGATATCAATAGTTTATGCCACTCCTGTATTCCTGTTGCATATTCTGACATTTAGAGTTCCAACAGCTTTCTTTTTAAATTAAGCAGAATTCTGGAAGACCATTAATAGAAGTTTGCAATCACTGCAGATCCGGTAGCATCTCAAGGATCGGGGTCAGCAAAAGTTAGTACCTCAAATAGCAACATATTTATCTAATGATGACAAAAAGTTTAGAACAGAAGCTAAGTGCCTCATAGTCTTCCACCACAACCTACAGATAGATTAATGTGTGGCAGCGATAGGCTTCAGGGGGATCAATCCTACACATACTTCATGCTCGAGACTAAACAATTTGGCCCCTGCCTACATCATTTTCTGATTTCTTAACTCATCTCCCTCACTCCTTTCACATCACTAATGAAGTCGTTCTCATTACCCTCTCTTTTCCTACTCATCTTCATATCTCCTTCAATCTTAATGTGCCAGTCACCTGCAATTTATTCATTCAAATCCTTCCTGAAAATCTCCTTCCAGAAGGTTGACAAATATCGAATCCATGTCAACAAATTCTGTCAACATACTTCTTAGAACAAAACCATTTCCCCCCCCTAAAATTAGCACTCTCTGGATCTCATAGTCCAGGGGTAGGCAACCTATGGCACACGTGCCGAAGGAGGCACGCGAGCTGATTTTCACTGGTACTCACACTGCCCGGGTCCTGGCCTACCGGTCCGGGAGGCTCTGCATTTTAATTTAATTTTAAATGAAGCTTCTTAAACATTTAAAAAACCTAATTTACTTTACATACAACAATAGTTTAGTTATAAATTATAGACTTATAGAAAGAGACCTTCTAAAAACATTAAAATGTATTACTGGCACGTGAAACCTTAAATTAGAGTGAATAAATTAAGACTCAGCACACCACTTCTGAAAGGTTGCTGTCCCCTGTCCTAGTCCATTCTTGCACTGCATATAATTACTGTGTTATAAGCCAACAGCATATGCTGTGCACTGCTCCAAAGACTGCAATTTCCCTGAGGCAAAGACACTGTTTTATATTTTGTATGGTATTGAACAAGTGACTGCACTCAACAACGATATCATGCATCAGACCAATCTGGAACGTACAGCAGAATAATCAATGAATGAGTGCCCAATAAATAGTGGCAGGAGCCCAAAAAATTCAAGTATTTGGATACAGATGCAGTAGAACCAACATACTTTTAGAGGGCTGGCTTGTGAGGTATCATTTGACTTAAGAATTACTGGAGTTGGTCTTACATTCATCAAGACCTACTATATATTAAAGTATAAAGAAAAAACAACTCTGACTAATGTATGAGACAAAAATAACAGATACTTCACCACTCTCTCAGGATAGCATTTTCTATGTTAAATAAAGAAGTGAATGATGAAACAATGCATTTTAACAGGAAAGTTAATCTGTGGGTGATTTTCTGTTTATGTTGGTGCTGCTCCTATGTTTCTAATTAAGACTGGATGGTGCTGTGGGGGCTGCAAAGTAATAATGAACTTCTGAATCCTGGCAGTCCAGAGTCCTCTCAATTTCACATCCACAAGTAGAGATGAATGATCCCACTGTTGTGGCCTGAGCAGAGCCACTACAAGCATTGAGCCTGAAGCCTTTTCTTTTCTTTTGCTCCTTAAAGTAAAAAACTAGTGTTTTAAGAAAAGCAAAACAGTAAACCATGAGTATACTGAAAAATATAAAACCATAAAAAAATACACTTGCCAAATGACAGAAGACATCTTTTCTGCTTCTCCTCTGTAAGGTAAGATGACCAGATAAAAAGGGGAAAGTTGCAGACCAAAGAGGGATGAACAATGAGAGCTTCTGATTGGTTTCTTTCCTGCCTGAAATCTACAGAGAGAGGAGCTATCCACAGATCTGCACTGGTGCAAAGTAGAGTTCAGAAATTTTTTTTTTTTTTAATTGTGCCAATTTAGATAGCATACTGATGGCTGTCAACATGATCAAATACCAAATTCTGGTCAGTTAAACTGACTGCTGTTTTACTCTGGCTTTCAGAGGTAGATACAATGAAAAACTGTAAATATAATAAATAAAATAAAACAAAAACAAACAGCCATAAAAGTACTGCAAGACAAACAAAACAGTAAAATTCTGCAGGCAACTGATTTTCAGTATTTGTAAAAATAATGAGTCCTACAAATGCAGAGTAAAAATAAGTACAGATTCATTCTGAAATATGCATGCCAAATGTAGTCATCAGAAAAACAATTCCCTCTTCTCCCCACCCGCAAGCTGCTTCTCATTTAGTCTGAATTTTAATTTTTCTGTTGTATTCATAAATACTGTAGACTGACTCTGGTTATTTTTGATGAGAATATATATTTTTATTACAAAAAAGTATTCCCACTCACTTCAAATTAATATTTTGATTCTGTCTTAATACATCAAAATTGGATCTCTTTACCATTCAAAATATTTTCTTAATATTGTTCTACTACAGAGATTCTAGTGGACCATACATGGTCTGTAAAACACTTGCTGTGAATAAGGGAGAACCCACTGGTCACATGATACAAGCTTGTCATTTTACCTTATTAAAGACAACTAAAAGGACAAACACTTTTCTAAATATTATTTTCCAGCAATCATTATAGCTGCCATGGGAATATTATAAAATATTAAAAATAGGAAGGAAGGTGGCTTGTGAGACAGAGAACAGGAGAAGGCAATATCTGTATTAAAGTATGGCCCAAAATATAAAAGTTGGACAACTCCTGACAAAATTGGAACATTCTTAAAATGAACAAAGGAAATGATGAATTCTTCTACATCATTCAAATTCTGCTTTAATGTAAGAGAAAAGGCTTCCGTCACTATTTTTTAGAAATCAGGTTCCCATCAGTTTTAAGATCAAATTCATGTTTTTATTTATGCAATAAAGTTTTAATTTAAGAAACACCTAAAATTCCTTTCAGTGATAGCCCCCGGCTTGGTTGCAGATATAAAAAGAAAACTTCATATCAACAGAAAGGAAACAAATACAAAAGCACTACAGGATTTATGTTCTCAGCATTTGAATCAATGTAAAAAATCAAGTAATTTTCTATTATTTTGTTGCTTTACTGATTAATGACTAATTTGCTACCAGGTACAACAAACAAAATGATGATACAGTGTTAAGCCAAAGCAAGCAAGAATATAAAATAGGGTAACTACTGTCACTGCTCAAATGCAAAGAATCCTAACAAACTAATTATGATTAGACAGTAATAGACTGAAGCAGACTTTTGTCAACATGCCATGTTTTGCCCTCACCTTTACTTAGATTACAGATGCCAAAATATGCAACGTAAGTTATATTTTGCTGTACTTCAAACCTCTTCCCAATCTAGGAGCACATACAAACATGATAGGCTGTCCTTCACTCTCCATTAAAATCTTGGGGGTACCCTTAAAAAACATGTTTTGACTTCAGTACCAGAACAGCTTGAACAAGGGTCAACAAAACAACAAAACAAGACAAGAGTGATTTTGGACAGAAATGGTGTAGAAGGAAGAATTATTGAGTTCTTAACTGTACAGTACTGTACTATTTGTTTAAAATCATCATTTTAGTCTAGAAAGTATATTATACAATAGGAAAAAAACCTGTTACTTCAAGTTTAATCCTACTTCTAATAAAGATATATCAAAATTAATTTAATTTTTTTTTCCCCAAACAGAACACAAATGTTTTATGCAAATAAAAACATAGCAGTGCAAAAGAGTTAGCATACCTGGGCTACCAGAGCCTGGATGTTACAGAAGTCTAGAGATATATTTTAGTGAATCTGATCTTAAAAGTTCTCTTTTATGAAGTCTGCTCTACTGTGAAAGCGACATTTGAAAAGAGAAGCCATGTCTATAGTGCCCTTAAGGCTATAGTTATATAAAACTACCTGTAAAACTTGATTTATAAGCAAGTTCTCATAAGCACAATGCAAGATTGGTGCTAAAGCAAATGCTGCCAACTTGAAAAAACTAATCATCCCAGATGAGTGAGCTTTCCTTACCAAATGAGGGGAGCTACAGCATTAATTTCTACAGAATAAGTCTTTAAAACAAATTATAGCCCTTATAATTGTAAAGATAACCTGCCAAATTTGAACAAAAAGTAAACCAATTAAATGCCACAAAAATGGAGGCTGTGGAAGAAGCAGAGACCTCTAACCAGCTGCCTGAGTACTGTGCGGAGTATAGAAGGAAAAGATGCTCTCTCCCATCTACTTCAGCCAGAATGCTGGTGGAAGGATAGAGTAACAGAGCCTTTCCATCCTTGCAGATGCCAGAAAGCTCTGGGGAATGGGTAGAATAATGAAGAATCCCCCAACTCAATAGCCAGAAGGTTCTGGGAGAGGAATAAGAGAGAAAGCTCCTTCATCCTTTCAGGAAAAAAGAGGATGGTGAAGCTTCAAATTTATTAGACTTTTACTAACCAGAAGCCCATACAAAACAGAACCCCTGAGCAGAGTAGGAAGGAACCCTGGCAGAAATCAGAGCACCTTCCCATTGCTCAGCAGGTGATGTGGCAGAGAAAGTGGAATGGACTAGAGCCTTGTCCCTGGGCCTCCCTGACAAAGACCCAACTCTTCTTTCATACTTAACTCTGAAGTACATTTGGTGTTCTAGGTAAGCGTCTGGTAAATTTTTCAGATTCTGCAAATGTTAAATATCTTCACAGAGAAAATATGATTAAGCTTATTTTTTCCCTTAATAATTACGCTATTTGAAATAGTTAATTACTTAAAGAAATAAACATTTTATAATTAAAGAGACAAAGAAATAATCACCTTAGTTTTTAATCACCTAGAGAGAACTCAGAATGGTGACAATTACAGTATTGTACTAAATTAGTACTACATCGACTTAAAATAGCTATACACCTGGAGGATCATATTAAAAAAGATATTCCTATTTAAGGTCCAGTCTGCTACTACTTATCCACACATAGTTACACCATTCAATAGAATGAAAAGAAATAATTTATTGTGCAAGAGTTGCAAGTTTGGGCCCAGTCTTGGGCTCTAAGACATTTCCTCTTAAAACTACTTATTTTATACAGTCTTGAGGGCTTTTCATTAATTTTGTTGCTCTCAACTGGAGTTGGATCAGACTCTAAGTAACTGGCTCAAAGTCATACTGACAGCGTAGAATCCTGACTTCACTGAAATCAGCTGGAGTTTTGCCATTCACTTCAACAGGGCCCAGATTTCACCAGACATCTGCAGCAGAGCCAGGAAGACCCCAATCTCCAGGCTCTCTGTCTTAGTACCTTGTGAAAATAGTGAACATCTTAGCACATACTCTTCTACTTCATAAAATCTGCAAAACTCCTGTCTATTTTTTCACTCCTAGAGTTACAACATCAGTTTTTTGAATAATAGCTATTGCTTCTATTAATTTTAAACAAAGTACTTTAAAAATGCTCAGATTTTTTTATGTAAAATAGAACAATACCAATTTTACTGTATTCAACTTACTTTCTCGGAAACTTATATTTACTTACAAAAAAAACTTTTAAATCATAAGTTACAAATCTACAAACTAATTTGGGGGCATCAGTTCTTGTATAATCAAGTCTTAAAACACATCAGAAGCAAAAACTTCAGAAAGTGAATAATAGTTAATAAGATTAATCTAACATTACAACTAGAAAAACACAAACAAAAAGTGTGTTCTCAAAGGTTTGCCAACTTAGTATTTAATTGGGGCTAGATCATATGCCAGAGTTCCACCTCTGGAAACTTGAGTCCATTTATGTGCACTAAGTTACAAGGTACAGCGAACCTGGTAATAGCAATACAGATCCCAGTGCATGGGTAGTCCCATCATAAAATTAATAGACCACATTTCTCAATAACTGATAATATGCTCCAGAAGTCCAGGCTTAAAGAATTGAGTGTCACATGTGTAGACTGTGTAGAAATTTCAGAGCTATATAGCAGTCTAGAACTGTAACAACAAGGGATGTTGCAATTTTAGCGTAGGAGAACTGTCAGGGCGCCTTGGGTAACCAGAAGTGAAACGTAACAGGGATGCTACAGGGCAGGAGTAGGACCAAATGCAAAAGCTGCGAGGGACCAAGATTAGAAATGCAGGGAGTACTGCAGAGTTGGAATGCTTGGGTGCCACAGAATATTATTATTTTCTTTAATTGCCGATAGTGGCCACAGTGTGCAAGGCACTTTTCAAATATAAGAGAAAGCGTGTTTCAGGTGCTGCAGCACACCACAGTACAGTCACGGGAGGTCATGTCTGCAGTACCTGGCATCACTGTCCATTCTATTTAGACCTTTCTACCTCACCTATCACAACCATGATATTGGCATGCCTGTAAAACAGAAGTGGTGAGGGTGTTACAGGGCACCCTCAGAGGCATCACAGCAGAAACATGCAAGGAGCAGACAAAGCAGTCCTGGGAGCCAGGTCTACACAGGGGAACAGCATTATTATTTGTTCTGATTTCCAGTAGTGACCACAGTGTGCTAGGCACGTTGTAGATATAAGAGATGTGTTTGGGGTGCTTAAGCACGCTGCCCAGAGGATGGCCCAAGGTGCTACAGGATAGGGCATGGTCAGAATGCAGGAAGTCTGCTTTACCCGAGGACAATGGGAGGTGCTGGGAAGAGGCAGGGCTGCATGAGAAAATATAAGGGCACTCCAGGGCAGGGCTATGGGGCAGGCAGACAGCCAGGGACGCTTCGGGACAGACAGCAGGGACTGATAACGGGGGGCACTTGAGGGCAGACAGCAGGCGACGCTGCAGGGGGAACACAAACTGCCAGTGGGCCACAGCGGGTCAGCAAGGGAGATCGGGTCAGCAAGGGAGATCAGGTCAGCGCCTACTGTGGAGCAGCAACGGTTACCGCACGGGCCCAGCACGCGCTGGTCCGATTCCCTAGGGTGCTCAACCCCGCCCCCCGTGTGCCCTGAGGCAGGGAGGGTGCGAGGAGGCTGTTCCCACGGTCCCGGTCCCCGCCCCCTAGACCCCAGGTACCATTACCCAGCAAGCCCAGCGCCGCGCCGCCATCCTGCTGCCGGCCAGCTCCCACGGGAACCACACAGCCTCGCGAGAACTCACTCCCTTTCCCTCCGCCTTGTCTCATACTGTCCCCTCCCACACAGCTGCGCTAGGAATCAACATGGCGGTAGCGCCGCGCACGTGTCCCGGTCCCGCAGCAAACGCCTCGTACTGGCACCCAGCGCGCGCACACGCACATGTACACGCACGCGACGGGAGGGGGGGGTGGAGCCGATGCGCACGCGCAAGAGTTGCCTTGCCGCTCCGGTCCCAGGCAGTTGCGATTCGAACGGGGCGCGCGAGCCTCCTCCCCCACGCGCTGGTCACGTGGGAATTTCCCCCTCCATCTGCCCCCCCTCGCGGGCGCCGAATTCGGCATCATCCGGGTCCCCCCTTTCCCTTGTGTCGAGGCCTCACCTGGCTCCCGCTATCTCGCGCGCACGGAGCCCGCCGGCAGAGGAGCCGTTTCACCTGCTCGTTTGCTCCGTGCCGCGCACCAGGCAGCGGCGGCGGCGGCGGCTCCACACAGCGCCTGCTCCCCCCTCAGCGCGGCGGCTCCTTCCGCTTCCTTCCCCTCCCCCCGCTGCAGCGGGGACCCGCTCCCTGCAGCTCCGCCTGCTGGTAGCTGGGGGAGGCGGCCAGCCGCCGCCTACGCTCGCGGGGTGAGGGTCGGCGCTGCCCCGCGGAGCTGGGCGCGCCGAGTGACTGTTCTCCCCGAGTAGCGTAGGGGGAAAGTCCCTGGCTGGGTGCGAGCCGGCTCTGCCCACAGGGACGCGACGGGCGTCTGGCCAGAGGGCGTGTGAGTCAAGACCGGGCTGGGCCTGACTTGGGCACTGTGAGATGAGGATGGTGGAAGCAAGAGGTGCGAGGGATGGGTCAGAGCTGCTGCGTTCCCTGCCCCCACCATCCCCACCTAAAACCTTCTATCTTCAGAGCATGCAGGCAATGGGGTGGCAAGGCCCAGCCATAGGAAGTGGTTCCATCTGCTCCCCAGGCAGGCAGCTCTGGCTTCTGGGCTTTTAGACCAGTGACTCTCAAACTTTTGTACTGGGGACCCCTTTCACATAGCAAGCCTCTGAGTGCGACCCCCCCCTTATAAATTAAAAACAGTTGTTTATATATTTAACACCATTATAAATGCTGGAGGCAAAGTGGGATTTGGGGTGGAGGCTGACAGCTCGTGACCCCCCCATGCAATAACCTCCTGACCCCCCCGTTTGAGAACCCCTGTTTTAGACTGTTGCCCACCCCCCTTTGGCTTAACCACATAAGCAACTTTGGGGGGGGGTTCCACGTTTGTGTCCATTAGGAAGAGAAATTGATGAGGTGAGTCAGGTGTATTTTTTGGCACAATCCTGTTGATTTACAAAGGATGTGCAGAGAGCCCTGTTTCCATTAGAGTGACCTGATGACCTGATTTTATAGGGACAGTCCCAATTTTTGGGTCTTTTTCTTATATAGGCTCCTATTACCCACCCCCTGTCCTGATTTTTCACACTTGCTGTCTAGTCACCCTAGTTTCCCTGGATGTTGTAATGAGTAAGGCAGTTTCCTTGCTGAGCCAATCCCCAAACCAGTCAGTTCTCAAGGAATTTTGTGTCTCTTCTCCTTCTCAGGACCACGCTTATGCCAAAGAGGCTTCTGTCGCTGTCTGCTGGCTTTCTTCTCTACATGCACTTTGCAAATGCAGAAGCTATGGGAGCACAAGCTATCAGGGAACACATCATCCCACAGAGGTTAGCTTCTGCTCAAGCATTGCCATATAGCCCATTGCTTTGGGCAGTGGCAGCTTTTATTTCCAACTATGTCACAACATAAAAGAGCTTAATTGTGCCTTCCATGGAGCCTGAAAGACGGGTGATTAGCTTTAACCAGATTTGTGATTGTAGATGAAAGACCCGCTTGATGGCAGCCATTAAACATCTTTCCAGCACAACAACATTGTCTTTATCTGTGGCCTTTTCTAGGGCAAGAAGGCTAACTTTATCACTGCTCACAAGGAACAAGGGTCTACGCATCCTGACCTGTCACAGGCGCTGGCACCTTCCCTTATATTTTATCCAAACTGATACTGCCTACCTTTTTTCCAAGACCTTTTCAATCAGCTATCTGACTGAAGTCAGTGAGGGAGCTCCGCACAGAAGCTGTAGTAGCTGTTCTGTTTGTTTTCACTCTAGGATGCTGTCTGTCTTTAGGCAGATCTGATATATCTTTTATTGGTCTCTTCCTCCTCCATGGTTGCAATTAATTACTATTCAGATATTTAGGGATTTATAAAGGATTAGCAGAACCTTAAATTTAGCCTGTAAAGAATACAGATAAACGTAGTACATTACTAATATCAGCCCACCTGTCTGTGAAAGCTGTCCTTTGCACTACCAGAAGCTTCTAGTCAGCCTTCATGGTTAATCCCATATTGATTATAGTGTAGAAACCCAACCTAGGGATTAACAAGTGTGTGGATGATTATGCAGTAGCAACTCTATAGTTAAGGATGCTACAGGATTTCCTCTTAAAGCCAAATTTTCAAACATTTAAAATCCAGATAAGTAATTATAGCATCTTGAAAATTAGTATGTCAGTTCAGGGCCTGGCATAGAGTTTATGGTGCAAATTAGAGATCAGGCACTCCAGGGGTTCCTGTGATACATACTGCCCAAACTACCTCTCCAAACAAAATACCTGTTTTTAAAATTGAAAGTGTCTTATGTTTTTGTACAGAGGTCAGGTAAAAAAGAGGGGTTTAAAGGAGAGTAAAACTGTATCATTAGGCAGGTAAGAGGGCCAGAGCTGATAGCTGCTGGGCTCTAAAGAGAGTAATTCCTAGCCCCACACCACTTGCTGCCCCACACCACTTGGTGCTGCCAGCTGGTTAAGTCCCTGCCTCCCCATTGTCAAGGAAAGCATCTTCACAGGATTTGCTAAAAGGGGACATGATCCTTTCAATTCCAAGATGATGCATCTTCAAGGGCAGGGCCATTGCCCTGTCCACATTGCCTACAGTGAGGGTGCTGGGCTCTGGCCAGGCTTTCTGTAGACTGGGTTTAGGAGGAAGCCCCATCCACTAGTGGCAGGGATTCCCTCTGGGGAAGATTTAAATCCATATATGGGAGTATGCTCCATTGTAAGAAATCCCTGGTCTAGGAGGGCAGAGTTTCTGTATGCCCAACCAATAGAAGATGGGGCTCAACATGAGCCGGGTTCCTCCAGAAAGCAGGAGGAAGGGCAGTGGTCCTATCCCTGAAAATGTATTTTCTTAGATTAGTGGGCCCCTGAAGATTCATTTCATGTGATGCGGGAGGCAGTGGCACCTCAAAGAAGGAGATGGGATGAGCAAGCCATCAGCCAACTGCTGAAGACTACAGGAGAGGATGGAGTGGATTGGTCCTTGGACCTTCCAGATGACACCAAGGGTGAGTCCTGGACGGGCAAGAGGGGCTACTCAGCTGAAGGAGAGGAGTTGGGGGTTCAGGGATGTAAGGGTGGGGATAGTAGAGGGATTGGAGCTGTGTCACAGAGGAAGAGCTGATTGCGGGATAGGCAGGTAGTCGAAGCTGTGGATTGGAGCTGAGGCAGTAGAGATAGAAGTGGGCAGGAGAGCCAGAGTGGAGGGAAGCAATGTGGGGGATGAAAGGAAGTCAAAGCTTTCAATCTGGTAGCTGGATCCAAAATAAAGTCTCTCAGAGAGGGGCTTGTATGAGGAAGGGTGACGCATGGGACAGATTTCTGACAAGAGCATCATTAATAATCATGGTATTTCTATGTGGATTTGAAGTAGGGTGATGGAGTCATCCCTAACTCTGCTGCCTCCACAGCACTGATTGCAGAATGCACAGAGGATACAAGTAGGGGATTTTGCAAGCGTTGCCAAGAAATACCTCACTTCATGGTCTCCAATAAAATACTGGGCCATTACTGTGGCTTTTAGGTCCTTTTAGCTCATCTAGACCAGTGGTTCTCAACCAGGGGTACATGTACCCCTGGGAGAACGCAGAGGTCTTCGACAGGGTACATCAACTCATCTAGATATTTGCCTAGTTTTACAACAGGTTATATAAAAAGTACTAGCGGTCAGCACAAACTAAAATTTCGTACAATGACTTGTTTATACTGCGCTATATACTATACACTGAAATGTTAATATATTATTTATATTCCAATTGATTTATTTTATGATTATATTCTAAAAATGGGAAAGTAAGCATTTTTTCAGTAATAGCGTGCTGTGACACTTTTATATTTTTATTAGGGCTGTCAAGCGATTAAAAAAATTCATAGTGATTAATCACGTGATTAAAAAATAAAAAATAATATAAAGTGAGCACTCTACACTTTGTATTCTGTGTTGTAATTGAAATAGATATATTTGAAAATGTAGAAAAACATCGACAAATATTTAATAAATTTCAATTGATATTCTATTGTTTAACAGTGTAATTAATCATGATTAATTTTTTTCAGTTAATCGTGTGAGTTAACTGCGATTAATTGACAGCCCTAATTTTTATGTCTGATTTTGTAAGATAGTAGTTTTTAAGTGAGGTGAAACTTAGAGTACGCAAGACAAATCAGACTCCTGAAAGGGGTACAGTAGTCTGACAAGGTTGAGAACCACTGATGTAGACTTTCCCTTCCGGCATTGTAGGATCATTTCCTGCAATAAGTTTCTTAGCACTTTATCTAGACTAGTTTTAGACATGGATTTCCACAGCAAATAATTTAGATGTCACAAACAAAATACAGAAAATTATAAAGTAGCAAAAACATAATGGTGAGCACTCCTGGTTGGCTGTTGGTATTAACGTACAGTAATCTTGTCTCCCATTTAGGAATGGGAGAGGCCAGAATGAGACAAGTTTAAAATAGCTAACAATTTTTCTAACTTGCGGATCTCGAAAGGAATCAATTGCAAGCCACACTTACGGTAAAATGTAAAACAATTACATTACATCTGACTATTAAACCAGTCATTTTCAAATAAACTAAACACCTCCACAGTGAACAAGTAGCTATTATACAGTGATGAATACATCTTTCCCCAGTATTTAGGTTGAAGTTTATGTCCAGTGCCTGACCAGAGGAGGCTGCTGAACCATTGTCATTCCCGTTGCAAAACTTCCATTTGACTTCAGCAGTGCAGATTTGGGTCCTAAATGTCTTTTCCTTATTGGTGGTGCTTGATCCCTTTCACAGATGCACAATATCAAGATAGTTGTAATCTGGGCTGCTACTTAATAGATGCTCTGGAAGTGCCTGAAGAATGGAAGGATTGTGGCAACCTGTCTAGTCCACAATCACCAGCCTTTCTTCTAATGCTCATTACTATAAATGTTCAGTTACTGATCAATATTCTTTCTTTCCTTTCAGAAAGAAACCATTTTGAAGCTGCCCTGTTCTTTGGTCCCTTCCTGTTAAAGTTACATATATTGAAAGAAAAGACAAGACAAAATACAATCTCTGCCATGTAGAACACTGGGAACAAGGTTTCAGAGTGGTAGCTGTGTTAGTCTGTATCAGCAAAAACGAGTAGTCCTTGTGGCACCTTAAAGACTAACAGATTTATTTGGGCATAAGCTTTCATGGGCTAGAACCCACTTCATCAGATGCATCTCTAAATTTGTTAATCTCTAAGGTGCCACAGGACTCCTCGTTTTTACTGGGAACAAGCTATTTCTCATGATTTTGTAACCATCCAGCTAACTCTGGTTCTTCCTAAAGAGACTCTCCTTTTCCTAAGGGAAGCTCTTAGCCAGCAAGAGCTAACTGCCAATCCCCAACTATTATTCCCAATAGCTACGGAACCTTCCTTTTCCAACGTTCTGTGGAGGTCATGCCAAATTTTCTGTTCAAAGTTCCTCCTCAACTGCAGATTTAATATTGATGCGAATTAGATGTACTCTGAAGACAAACCATCCTTCTGAACAACACTTACAGTTTGTATCTCCATTAACTTGAGGTCGCAGTATTTATGGAGCCAATAGCCCTTCATACTAAATTTACTTCAATAGGGGGTCTGAGTTTGGGATCAGCAATCTCCAGTTTCCCTCACTGTGGTTTGTTGAGCAGAAGGCAGATCTTCAGCCCTTTCTCTGGTCAAGGCAAAATCTCAACAATCTTCCCCTTTCCTTCCAACTCTCATATTTAGACCTAACAGTATCCAGGAAGCAGCTAGAAAGTTGCCATGAGAATTCAGATATCACTTTCTAGAATGCTTTGATGCTTTAGAGGCCTGCCCTTTCACAATAATTAGTAACAAAATGTTATGCAATGTATTGGCAGGGCAACAGCTCAATTTAATAACTCAGTGGCTTACTTTCAAAACTAGTGCCAAAATGTAAAATCAAATGCCAAAAAGTTGATTTTTCAAAATACCACACATCAGCCAACTTTAGGGAACATCTTCCTACTTAATATTGAAATTTAAGCAGTTTATTTTTTGGAGGGAAAAAATCCCTCTAGGAAGAATATTTGCTTTTGTATGTATTTTACAGTGTAATGAAACAATTATGTAACAGGTTGACATTATTGGAAAGAAAAACAGGAAAGAATGACTTCAGACTAAAGAAGGGAGAGTTTAGTTGAGATCAGAGAGAAACATGTCCTTATTGTAACAGCAATTCAACAATAGAACACCTTTGCACATGAGGTCACTGAGGCACTATAAATGATGTTTATAGATTAGGTAAGACTCAGTAACTTTTATGATAGATACAATCCTTGCAGACATAACTTTTATTATTGTAGGGGAAGGTGTAAAGATTTTTTAAAAGCTGTTAGACTTAAATAAGTGCAAGAACTGTGTGCTTTAGAAAAGCTAAAACTATGAAAAACAGACACTGAGAGAAGAAAGAACAGGAGTACTCGTGGCACCTTAGAGACTAACAAATTTATTTGAGCATAAGCTTTCGTGGTCTCTAAGGTGCTTAACAAATGTCTGTGCTATTAAAAGCCAAATTCTCACCTCTCATGTTATCTTGGTTTCAAGTCCTCTGCTTTGCTGCCTAGCCATGCTTGCTGTTGCTCCTGGACTGCATGAACATTTTCCTTAGTTGTGCTTCCAGGAGCTACTATGACTTCCAGCTATCCCTGGAATCTCCCTTGTGTGCCATGAATGGGAGGAATGAGTCTGATACAGATGAGTAAATATCCTTTAATTCTCTATCCAGATGTTTTGTTTTATAGGGGTAACTTTTAAATTTAAAAATAAATTATATAAATCCAGTTAGTGGCTCCTTTGTCTGCTTAACATAAATCTTTAATGTGGGTCTCCATTACAAAGTGGTTTTATGCAAATATAAGTTGCTATACTAAAATACATGCAGTAAGGCATCATTTTCATTCCATATTTACTCCTGTAAGTTTAATGTATGTTAGCAATCTAAAAGATAATCTTAGAAACAAGCAAAACATTTTTATTACTAAGAGAAAGGACTGAATGTATTTTTTCACAAACATTTAGAATAAGTCTGTTATAATTCAGCACAGAACAACTTTGCTCCATTTCATAAATGCATAGGGTCCCAAGCCTGAAATGCTTACTCATGAGACTATTCCCGTTTAAATCAATTGCACAAATTGCAAGAGTAAAGGTTTCAGAATCAGGTGACTAGAGAATAATGGCTGGAATGCAGTGAATTACAAGGAAATGATTTAATCTAGATCTTTTGATGACTCATAAACCACAAAAGCAGTACTCAAAGAAGAAGGCAGTCTGACATTCTGTTTAGCTTACCATAGTATACTTATTGTCATTTAAGATTATATTTGGAGCTTGGATTGTACATTACAAAACTAAAATATCAGTGTAACAGTTTAAAATATTTGAAAATACTGCATTATAATTGTCATTTACTTTTAGCTATTTTGAGTTTTACTTTCCTCATTCTTGAACTTTGGTTTAAACTTCCAAAAAAGTAACACACCCATTGGGGTCTGGAAAATTTCAGACTGATGGGTGACAATTGAGGAAGGTTCTGAGTAAGATTGGAATGGAAACCATTATGTAATTTTAATTGTAGTAGTTGATACCATTTACATCATAATCAGTTATTACAGTTATTTGTAGGCCTTGGCACTAGAAGAAATCTGAGTTGAAAAGTTAAATGAAGCTTTTGCTGAGAGGGACATTGTCAACTTAATCTAGACTTTTTTTCTCCCCAAAAAATTAGTTAAAAGTCATCTCAGCCTCCTGAGTCAACCTGCCAACTTTTGTGGTTTGCAATCATACTTTACTATTTTTAACAATGGTTTTCCTCTTCCTGTTGCTGAGTAAGACACAGAGGAAACTGAATAAAGACCCAGTCCTGCAATGAAGTGGTATGGGGGCACATGGATTCAACTACTCAGATCTATTGCAGGATTGAGATTTACATTACTAATTACCTATTGCGCTGTTGATTGTATTTTTGCTCCTACAACATTCCTTGCCCTCATTGCCAATTCATTCACTTCTGGAGTTCTCCCCTGTACTGACCCTTATGACCTAACTCCTACTAAAAAATCATAAATCCACTCACTACCTTGTCTCCTTCAAGTGCCTCTGGAAGAGTCTCTGCTCTGTTTTACCTACAGAACACTCACATAAAAATGGTTCCACTGGCAGTAAGTTACATTGTGTGCACAGCTAATGTACATGAAAACATGCTTGTATTATTGTTACCTTGTCCTCCCTATTCCTGTTTGTTTCACTTACCCTGAAATGACACATCCAAGGTTACATAGCTGGTCCACAGCAGAGACAGGAATTAGAGCCCTTGACTTGTCACTTCCAATCCAGTGCCCTATCCACTGGGCCTCATTGTTCTATGTGCTGTTCAGACACGGAGGGGCCGTAAGGGAATGGGGGGGGGGATTGGATAGGGCAGGAGACCGGGGGGGGAGAGGGGCGTGTCGGGGCAAGAAGGGGGGGGCAGATAGGGGGTGGGGTCTGGGCCACACCTGGCTGTTTGAGGAGGCACAGCCTCCCCTAACCGGCCCTCCATACAATTTCCAAAACCCGATGCGTTTGCCCGCCCCTGCCTCAGTTAATCAAAAAGGCAGAGTCATAAACGCCAATGCAGGCATGTACCAGCAAGTTGCATGATGGCAGCGTGCTGAGATCTGGTGAATAAGGGTGAGAATTTTCACATGGAGTAGGCCTGACACCATTGGTTTGCAGATCTAGTACAGGCAACCAGAAAGTGCTTTGTCATTACTGAGACTAGTCCAGGCAAGCAAGGGAAATACAAGTGATTCCTTGTGTTCCCATATCCTTTCAGTGCAGGGTGACACATGAGGAAATGTGCCCTGTGCAGCTGTAAGAGACATATGAGTTTATTTGCTGTCGCTTTTATATGGTAAGAGTTTGATATTTTATTAAAAGCTTTGGAAAACTTCATGACTATCTTTTTTCAAGCAAACCAACTTATTAACATAACCAAAAGTATTCTGAAAACCATTGCAGGCATCCTAGCTCCCTATACACAAGTAAGTGAAAGTGCAAACTTGCAGAATTGTGCCATTACCTAGAGTCTCATTGCTAACTGGATGTTGTGTGTGTATCCATTCCCATTACCTGCAGATTTACACATTGTATAGGGATAGAATAAATGGGGAACATCTGCCCATTCCAGTTCATAGAGTGGGTCATAGCCAACCCCATCTTTGGATTGTCCAATGGCTGCACAGGGTGCAGGATGTGGTAAAGTGAAGGAGAGTCCATAGGCATTAATGATGATGCAGGAGCTGGAGGCTGCTAGCCATTAGGATGGCCAGCCACTCACACAGCTCCCTCATCCTGTGGGCATGATCAAGAACTGCATCACTATTCTCCCTCACTGCCTTCTCTTTCCATCTCCTGCTCCTCCAGGTGTTCGTTGTTCTGACCTGTGCCATATCTCAAGCAACAGGTCATCTGAGCCTTTTCCTTTTTCCATGCTGGTTGAGGGTCCTCTCCTCAAGAGTCCTGGATGATTGCCTTGATCCAACAGGGCCTTCAACTTTTAAAATTATTTTTGGTCCATAGAAAGAGAAAAAAATCCCCCCATCTGTCATACCATAATTTGATACTTTTATTCCATCTTTACACACTGGCATCTTCAAAAGTTCCTGGTAGCCATGTATCCAGACCAAAAACATAATAAGCAATTTCAGATTTAATTAAATATACCAGGTTAGGCTATTTAGACCAGGGGCCTGATACCAGTATTGGTTTCAATATTATTTCAGGCTGGGAAAGCCTGCTGGAGGTCCCCGAGTGGAAGAGGCAGCAAATGTTCCAGGCTAGTGCTGGAATTCCATCTATCTATACAATGGAGATCTTTTCATCACTTGCTGGCTGAACAACATATTGAAGAGTGGAGAGGGCTGTTAAGCTACAGAGCAACCCACTGGAAGTTTACCCTGCCCAGAAAGGTCACTGAGATTCTCCTGCATGAAAAATTCTCAAGCACTACCTGCCATGAGGGGAGGAAAATTCAGCTGAACATTAACAGGATACTGAATTAGGATGTGGAGGCTTGCTAATAGCAGAACCGATTCCCCCTACTTCCTTCTCCCCAGCTCAGACACCATGCTGTGGATGGACTGGGTCAGTAGACCAAGTACAGACATCCACAAGGGACTTTTTTCACTTCATACAGCCACTGGGATTTATAATCTATGCTGTCTGGGACAAGGCTCTCTAATGCTAGTAACGGTGTAACTGTATCAGTCTACCAGTGTGACATAGCTACAAACAGAGCAATATATGCAGAAATATGCACTCATGCTTGCTAAACCTGTAATCCCGATTTTCTTTAAGTGGAAATTTAGTTGGATGTTTAATTCCCCCCCCCCCCCCCCCACACACACATACACTTGGCTACATGGTGGTCCAACGGAAGGAAGAGGGCCAGGGAAATGGCATGACTTCCACCCTCAACGCAGTCTGAAGCCATCCCATTCCAATAACCCTCCATAACTATTTTATTGGCCATAACCCCAAAATCCCTCCCATTTATGCTACAATTTCCCCCATAATTATAATAAAGATGTTGGCTGCTACTTACCCTGCTGCTGATCTGTTCCAGCTCCTGTGCCACTCCCTCCCCAGGCTGTTCCCTGGGCCCATCCCTGTACAGATCCTCAGAAAACAGGGCCAGGAGGCCCACGAGCCAGCTGTAGGGCCTGATCTGGGATATGTTCCTGTGACTCTGCCTCCTCTCCTACCAGGGTTTCCTCTGGTGCTGTCCCTTTTCCCCTCTGGCTCCAGTCTAAAAATCTTACTGTTCCTGCAAAGAAGCCTGCCATCCAGGACTATGGGAACACTAAAAAGGCCTGTTAATTATGGTCACAGTTGTATTTGTGGGAAGGTTTTCATTTTGTTCCTAGAGCAGCTTTTTTAAAAAAAGTATTTAATTCTGCCATTCTGTATACTTTTCACTCTGACACAGTAATGGCCGTGTTGTGATGTGAAACATTTTCTGGGACCAAATACAACTTTGTTTGAAGGACAGATATGTGGTAGGATTCCAAGTGAAATCAGTCATTTACAATTGAGCATTTCACATGCAGTCTCTCAATAAGTAGTGAGTGTGATACAATTTGAAATGCAATGTATTATTTCTAGTGCAGGAAAGATGATCAACCAGTGCAAGCGGGTGAAAAAAAATCCCTTTCACAAATCTCAGTGAAATCTGAGTCTAATACAGGGGTGGACAAACCGGATCCGGCCCCTCAGTGCTTTGGATTCATCCCACGGCATTGCCACCCCCGTGGCGCTGCGGGCCCCACTCTGCTCCGGGAAGCGGCCGGCACCATGTCCCTGCGGCCTCTGGGGGAGAGGGGGAGAGGGCTCCGTGCACTTCTCTTGCCTGTGGGTACCTCCCCCAAAGCTCCCATTGGCCGGGAACAGGGAACCTGCCCTGAGCCCCCTGCTTGCACCTCAACCCCCTCCTGCACCCCAACCCCCTGCCCTGAGCCCCCTGCTGCACCCCAACCCCCTGCCTTGAGCCCTTTGCCACACCCTACACCCCAACCCTCTGCCCTGATCCCCATTGCACCTCACACCCCTCCTGCACCCCAACCCCCTGCCCTGAGCCTCCTGCCACACCCCACACCCCCCTGCCCTGAGCCCTCTTCTGCACTCCACACCCCTCCCTGCACCACTGCCCTGAGCCCCCTCCCACACTGTGCACCCCCTCCTGCACCCCAACTCCCTTCCCTGAGCCCCCTCATACACCCCGCACTCCTCCTCTGCCAACACCTTGCTCTGAGCCCCTTCCTGCACACCGCACCCCCTCCTACACCCCGCACTCCCTCCTGCACCCCAACGCCCCTGTCCCAGCCCTACATTCACGGCCCTGCATGCAATTTCCCCACCCCAGTGTGGCCCTCAGGCCAAAATGTTTGCCCACCCCTGGTCTAATATATCATTGTTTTCAAAAACAAGCTTTAATAGTTATTTACTCTGAAAAATTGCACTGATTTATTATTTATCTTAGCTAGAAAAGGGCAACTAAAATGATTAGGGGTTTGGAACGGGTCCCATATGAGGCGAGATTAAAGAGGCTAGGACTCTTCAGCTTGGAAAAGAGGAGACTAAGGGGGGATATGATAGAGGTATATAAAATCATGAGTGATGTGGAGAAAGTGGATAAGGAAAAGTTATTTACTTATTCCCATAATACAAGAACTAGGGGTCACCAAATCAAATTAATAGGCAGCAGGTTTAAAACAAATACAAGGAAGTTCTTCTTCACGCGGCGCACAGTCAACTTGTGGAACTCCTTACCCGAGGAGGTTGTGAAGGCTAGGACTATTAACAGCGTTTAAAAGAAACTGGATAAATTCATGGTGGTTAAGTCCATTAATGGCTATTAGCCAGGATGGGTAAGGAATGGTGGCCCTAGCCTGTTTGCCAGAGGATGGAGATGGATGGTAGGGGAGAGATCACTTGATCATTGCCTGTTGGTCCACTCCCTCTGGGGCACCTGGCATTGGCCACTGTCGGTAGACAGGATACTGGGCTAGATGGACCTTTAGTCTGACTCGGTAAGGCCGTTCTTATGTTCGGGTTCCTAACACTTCATCAGAAATCCCAGAAATATGGTAGTTGTGGCACCAAAACATTTTCCATTTCTAACCTGAACACTGTAAACAGAGATGAACCATTAACTATTACTAAATTAAGACTCCCAGCCTGTAAGCAGTGATGCATGTGACTATACAAAGGCCTAAGTTTTTGCAGGGGACTAAATTATCTTCAGATTCTGGTGAGAGTTTGGTACTGTATCAGTACTACTAATATTTATTTACAGTAACATATTACACTCACAGTAAATTTGATTCAGATCTGTTCCCTCTCTTGTCTTTGTTTTGGCATTTATTTGACCTGGTAATAATTAGTTTGTTACTCACTTATAATCATTATGCTTAATTCTATATTGCTTGGTTCTTGGGCAGGGAAGTGAACTAATTAGATTACAAACAAAAAGAAAAAAAAAAGGTAAGAGACAATGTGGCCCTCTACTAAATTTGTAGAGGGATTTTTAGATTCTGAAGAAGTCACAACTGAAAAAATGTCTTGATATTTATTGCTTGTGTATTTAAATCATAGAATCAGTCTAATTATAAACAGCATTAGACAAGAAATGTAATTAGAAATGTTGTTTAACTTTTAATGATTAATTAAGCCACTGAATTAATTGCAACCACCCACTTACATTTGGGCAACTATGGAAGTGTTTGTTTTGCTAAGAAAACTGATTATCTAATTAAAAAGTCTTACAGTTGGTCCTGTAGAGAAGATTTACCCCTAGGTGGAAGGAAACATGAATACAGAGTATCAGTCAGTGCTACATCTCTCTTCTTTTAAATTTACCATTTTAATGAAAGCCATGGGAAAAATGTCAGTGTCACCATGGTAACCAGGACATCTTGTTTTAGAATGTACACTACAAAAAGGTACATAGAAGAGACAGAATAAAATTAGTCACCTCAAAAAGTGTTGATTTCTGGGGAAAGCAAACATTGCACAATCAGAATTACAATATGAAGGAATTTGCATTTTCTTTTGGAGAAAAGGATATAAAAATTGTTTTGGTATTTTTTTCTTTTTATGACTGCAGCTATTTTCAGCTAAAATAGTACCGACTTGCAAGAATCAAATGCCTTTTCCCACTATGCTGTATGTAAGCAATGCCCCCGTTCATAGTTTACCAACCAACCACCTTTCCCATCATTTAAATGAGTCTAGTCATCTTATACAAACATTATCACAGTGAATCATATCACCTTATTTCTTCATTTCAGTGTCCAAATTTAGTGTTCTACCTTCCCCCTATGCAGTTCAAAGTCTTGAGCAGAAAATCTCTAGATAGTAATTGTCAGAAAATTAAACTTGGCTTGTTTCCAACAACTGGGAGGAAATAGATTGCATGGATAAACAGAAAACATCACTTTTTAAAATCCACGTATGTACCTATCTATGACTCCTCAGGTGACTTGTGCGATGTAATATGCAATATTTTACAGAAGCTATAAGACCTGCCAGTCATGTCAGCTGGTCCCCAGATTCATTTTGAAATGAGTCCACTTCAGGGAGAAGAGCTTTCATTTGGGATCTGGCACTATTTTGGTTTTAGGCAGGGAATTAGATTTAATATACGAACACCTTCACACAGTCCGTGATGTGACAAGCATGTTGACTCCTCCTTTCTAGGACCTCAGCAAAGAGAAGTATAACCTACAACAGTTTTCTTCAGCTAGCCTCTAGATAATGCCTAAGTAGCATATTTATTGCATGCAGGTGTCACACCCCAATGGCCCCCTCCCTCAGGGGATCCCCTGGGGAGGCAGATCAGCATTGTATGTTGCTAACACTGTTATAGGCATTGCAAGGTATTTCGGGAAGGGTTAAAGGAGTGAGTGTGGAGTGAAAGATTCCTTTGTAGGCCAAAGGGGGAGGAAGGGAACGGGTTAATTCGACACTCCAGCTGGTCTGAAGATAAGGAGCCAACTCCAGCCGCTCAAGGCCAATACACACAGACTCTCTGATGCCAAAAAGCTGGGAGCTCGTATCTCAACACTGACCAGCCATAAAAAAAGAAAAGAGAAGCAAGCTGAACCAAACTGCAGGGATTGCAAAAACTAGTGAGATGGTGAAGGCCAGCGAGGGGGAAAATAACTGTTTCGCATCCCTGAAGCCGGTGTGTTTAAGCTGGGGAAGCCACAAAAAGCTGGTTTGGACTGATACAAAGAGCAAGGGGGACAGAAGTCCCTGAACGAAACGCCCCAGGATTTAAAACCCTCCTAAAAGCTGAAGCAAATCTGAGATTAACAGCGGACCCTGGACGGCCTGTGCACAGGACAGAACTCTCGTCCACCCTTCCCCCTCTTCTTCTTACGTTACACCCAGGCTTGGCCAGCCTCGGGTTGTGCGTATGAGGGTATAAAAGTGGGTTAGAGCACAGGCACGAACACTTTCTTCCTTCCTCTGAGTGACATGGGGGCGGACCCATCACTCACCGCTGTTATTTTATTAATAAACCTCTAAAATTTAGTCACTTGGTGTGCTCCTTCATCTCCTCCCCTAACAATCCTGTGGCCTCAGCCTGATCACCTGACGCCTCAGGCAGATTGTTAACATAAATCTGTCACATTTTTGGTGGAGAATGTGGGCACGAATGGTTAAATCTTTGATGAGTCCCTGAAGGACCAGTACTTGCTTAGCCAGTGCTTCTAGGCCAGTGCGTTTTGCTTTTTCCACCTGGAAGTCCTGTCTTAAGGCCGGCAACTTGTCCTGGGTTTAGTAATTTGCACTTTTAGTTGCTTAGACATAGAAGGGACCTCAGGAGGTCATCTAGTCCAACCCCCTGCTCAAAGAGGACCAATCCCCAGACAGATTTTTGCCCCAGATTCCTAAGTGGCCCCCTCAAGGATTGAACTCACAACCCTGGGTTTAGCAGGCCAATGCTCAAACCACTGAGCTATCCCTCCCCCCAATTTTTACTAGCTGTCAGGTACACATTACTCTCTCCCCCCGCCCCCGTTTCGATACCATTTGATACCACATGACCACTGTGACGAACTGGGACTGTTCTTAATGTGGTCTTTGAATGCTGAGTGGTGAGTTTGGCTGGGAAGGTCTGCATCGGGGGATGGGAGACTAGCCTTGAGGAAAGATACCTGAGCATGTAACGTGAGAACCCAGGAAGGGGGTTGGAGCCAGGTGACACCTCTGCCTGAGAAACTGGACAAAGGCTGGGGGAGGAGCTGGGAGAGGCGGGGTGAGGGACGCTGGAGGGAGTTGGGGTTGTCAGGAGCTGGCTGATTTAATGGAGGGGAGCCCAGATGGGGCTCTGAGCCCCCAGTGGGGCTGTGGTGCCCCTGGGACCCCAAGATGGACCTAACTGGGGGGGGGTCCTGTTGTCTGTACCTGCAAGACCTGTCTTGGACTGTGTTCCTGTCGTCTAAATAAACCTTCTGCTTTACTGGGTGGCTGAGAGTCATGGTGAATTGCAGGAATCCGGGGGTGCTGGGCCTTGTGGTTCCCCCCCACCCCCCACTCCGTGACAGCCACTACAGTTCATATTAATTTCACAGCTGCCCCTAGGTTTTTGCCCTTTTGCTTTTTATACGTGGCATATAGGTTTAACAAATTTTGCCAAGAATGCCCACTTTGCAACGGAACCCCAAGGATTGCCCCCTATGAAAGAGGCAATCTTTTGTCGCCCCTTCCGCAGCTCGGGCATTAGGACCACCAGCCTCCTGTGACACCAGTGGGATTCCCGTGTCTGCGCTACCTAATGCCCGTGCGTCCAGCCCTGACCCCACCGTGAACGCCGTCGTTGCCCACGACTGCGGGACACCCGAGTCCACAGTTGAATCCTTCCATTTTTTTAACATGTTGTTACAATTGGTAACATAAATTTGTCACACAGGCAACTCAACAGTTGAAAGATATGGGAAACAAATCCCACCAACCAAGATAAGGAATGTAGTGCAATCAGAGTGCATAAGAAAATTCTCTCCAACTGACTTTGACAAACTTATGTATTCCTCTTGGCTCCAATTGGGTCTTTTCTTGATGTGGTTATTCATCAATTAACACCGGAAACAGCTGTACCTTAACTATCATTTAGGGAAATCATTGAAAGTAAGCCCAACAGCCATCAGAGCAGCCAATCCAAATATTTTTCCCTTTTAGGAAAAAAAATGGATTATCCAATACATCCACTCAACGTTTTTACTCCTCACTAAAAACAGAGGCAGGTATTTTTGGTGCCCCTATGTTCATCAAGCTTAAGTGTTAAATAATAACCCACTGGAGAGGGAGGTGAAACAGATACAATGGTTACTCACCCTTTTTGTAACTGTTGTTCTTCGAGATGTGTTGCTCATATCTATTCCAGTTAGGTGTGCGCGCGCGCCGCCTGCATGGCTGTCGGAAACTTTTCCATAGCAGCTACCTGTCGGGCCGGCTCTGGATCCCCCTGGAGTGGCGTCAATATGGCGCTCTATATACGACCTTGCCAGCCCGACCCCCCCTTCAGTTCCTTCTTGCTTGCAACTCTGACAGAGGGGAAGGTGGGGGGGAACGGAATAGATATGAGCAACACATCTCAAAGAACAGTTACAAAAAGGGTAAGTAACCGTTTTTTCTTCTTCAAATGCTTGCTCATATCAATTCCAGTTAGGCGACTCCCAAGTCTTACCTCAAAGGTGGAGTCGGAGTCATGGTATTGCAGATTGAAGAACCGCTCTGCCGAAGGCCACATCGTCTTGAGATTGGTGGACGATGGCGTAGTGCGACGTAAAGGTGTGCACTGAAGACGTAAAGGTGTGGCAGCCCTGCAGATCTCCTGAAGAGGTACGTGGGCCAGAAAGGCTGTCGATGAGGCCTGTGCCCTCATCGTGGAGTGAGCCGTAATGGCAGGCGGAGGAACCTTCGCCAAGTCATAACAAGTGCAAATACACGCCGTGATCCAGGAGGAGATCCGCTGGGAAGAGACTGGCAAACCTTTCATCCGCTCTGCTGAAGCGATAAACAGCTGGGTTGTTTTGCGGGAACGGCTTCGTTTGGTCTATATAGAAGGTGAGTGCCCTTCTAACGTTCAGCAAATGCAGCTGCTGTTCACGAGGACTGGCGTGTGGTTTTGGGTAGAAAACTGGCAGAAAAATGTCCGGGCTAACATGAAAGCGGGACACGACTTTGGGAAGAAAGGCCGGGTGAGGTCTAAGCTGCACCTTGTCCTTATGAAAAATTGTGTACGGAGGCTCAGACGTGAGGGCCCGCAGCTCAGACACACATCGTGCCAAGGTAATGGCCACCAAAAAAGCAACCTTCCAAGAGAGGTAGAGGAGCGAACAGGAAGCTAACGGCTCAAAGGGAGGACCCATGAGGTAAGAAAGGACTAAATTAAAGTCCCAGGCCGGAACAGGGGGCTTCATCGGGGGATGAATCTTCTCCAAACCTTTCAGGAAACGTCCCACGATGGGGTGCGCAAACACTGGGATGAAAAGCCGATATAGCCGTGAGATGAACCTTGAGAGAACCAAATGCCAGGCGCTGGTCTTTCAAGTGCAGGAGATAATCCAGGATACATGGGATTAAAGCCTGGAGCAGAAGTACCTGCCTTTGGGCACACCAGATAGAAAACCATTTCCATTTCGCTTTGTAAGTGGCCCTGGTAGATGGCTTGTGGCTCTCCAGAAGCACCTGCCTCACCAGGTCTGAACAGGCGAGCTCTGCCTGGTTCAACCACTGATCTTCCAGGCCATGAGGTGGAGCAACTGAAGGTCCAGGTGAAGGAGGCGGCCGTGATTCTGCAAGATGAGATCAGAAGCGAGAAGTAGACGTACCGGGGACTGGACCGACAGGTCCATGAGGGTGGGGTACCAGCACTGGCGAAGCCAAGCTGGAGCCACCAGTATGTCCACCCTGTCCCTGCAGACCTTGAGAAGCACCTTGTTGTGGATGAGTGGAAATGGTGAGAAGGCATATAACAGTTGACCGGACCATGGAATCAGGAACGCATTTGCGATCGAGCCTGGGCTGTGACCCCGGAAGGAGCAGAAGGTTGGACACTTCCTGTTGGCCCGCGTGGCGAACAGGTTGATTCGGGGAAACCCCCAAATGCGGAAGATTGAGTGGATGATGTCCGGACGAATCGACCACTCGTGCATAAGGAACCGTCTGCTCAAGCTGTCCACCAGCCCGTTCTGAATGCCCGGCAGTATGAAGCTTGGAGAAGGATGGAGTGGGATAGACAAAATACCCACAGTAAGAGGGCTTCCTCACTCACCGGTCCAACGTAATAAGTGACCATGCACGGTAGAAGCGGGATAGATGGTTCAGGAAGGGAGGATAACTGGCCAGGTTGTGGACTAGTAATCCGCCCTCGTGCGCACCTTCAAAAGGGGCGCTTAGGGCCCGGAGGGGGTTTGGACTGTCTCTGGCCCTGCCCAGGAAGAGGGCATGATGGCCTATGGGAGAGAAGTCCTGCCTGGGCCTAGCGGGGAAAGACAGATGCTGGGTGGTCTGCAGTTTGAAAGGCTTCCTTTGGATCGCTGGGGTATGCATGCCGAGTATGCAGTCTAGAGTTTGTCTGCTCAGCAAACAGGCCCTGGCTGTTGAACGGGAGGTCCTGAATTGTTTGCTGAACTTCCGAGGGAAAACCTGAGGATTGGAGCCAGGCATTGCATCTCATCGTGATACCCGACGCCAGGGTACATGCTGCCGAGACCGCAGCATCCAAAGAACTCTGGAGGGAAGTCTGGGCTACAATTCTGCCTTCCTCAGCAATGGCCCCCAGTTCAGCCCTTGACTCGGAAGGGAGAAGCTCTTTGAACTTTTGAATTGCAGACCACGAGCTGTAACTGTACCAGCTCAGGATCACGAGCTGGTTAGCGAACCAGAGAGAAAGGCCCCCTGTTGAATAAACCTTTCTCCCATACAAATCAAGGCATTTAGTGTCTCTTGATTTGGGCGCGGGCCCCTGCTGACCCTGCCTCTCTGCTTGCGCGGTGGTTCGTTCAGTCTTTGGTGGAAAAACTGGGTAGTCCTGAACCTTTGTATTGGTAGTGGGCAGTAGAATTTCCGCTTGGGTACAGGTGTACAGATGCCCAGAGATCAAAGTGTGGCTCTTGAATCCTTCAGGGTGTGGAGTGAATCATCAGTTTTCTGGTTAAAAAGATGCAAATCACTGAAAGGGAGGTTTTCAATGTATTTTGCACCTGTGGGGAAACCAAATCAACGAAGCCACGATTCCTTCTGCATGACAATGCCCATAGCCATCGAGCACAATGAGGTATCTGCCATGTCTACAGCAGATTGAAGCGCTGACCATGCCACCAGTTTCCCTTCATTCAGGATAGACTGGAACCGGGGTCATCTTGCTGAGACAGCTTTTCAGTAAAGTCCTCCAGTTTGTCTTAGTTGAGGAATTCATATTTGGCCAACAAGGCTTGATAGTTCGAAATCTGGAACTAAAGGCTAGCTGATGCACAGACCTGGCTTCCCAGAAAGTCAAATTGTTTGCCCTCCTTATCAGCTGGGGTGTAGTGCAGGTGTTGGGGTCTGGACCATTCAGTTGCTGCTTGCACCACAAGGGAACTGGGTTGGGGAGGGAGGTGAGGAAAGAAACTCAGACACCTTAGACATAGTATGTGGCTGGAGTATGCCAAGCTGTTCGAGCTGTCTAGAGAATGGCATCGTTGATCGGCAGAGGAACCCTACCCGGTACCAAGGAATGAAGGATGTCCAGGAGCTGATGCTGCTTGTCTTGTACTTTCTCCAGGGGGATGGGATATGAAGGTCATCCAACACCCTTCACAGGAGATCTTGGAATTGGCAATAGTCATCTGGAGGTGAGGGGGAAGCCAAAGTCACTGCAGCATCTGGAGAGGGCGATGGAAAATGCTCTTGCTCCGGCCCTACTGTTGTAACTGGGCTGATCGGTTCTTCCTCCATACCTGGTTTGAAGCGTCTGCTTGAAGGTGCTGTATGTGGGGATAGAGGCAAAACCTCCTTCATGAAATGAGTGGGTTCTGAGGATGAGTACTGGGGCCAGGATCTGGTGGGTGCTGCAGAGGGCCCTATTGTGTGGGAAACCAGTGGCTCCTCTGCTGTTGTAGAAGAGGGTACTGCCATGATGCCGGTGGTCTTTTTGGGTACTTGTAGTGGCAGTAGGGAATGGGAGGCCCTTATACTCCATTGGAATCCTCTGAGGAAAATTCCGATCCCAGTTCCAAGGGTGGTACTGTCAGAGCCAGTGGAAGCATGTAAACCATAGGAGGATGTGTTGAAGTGTGTCTTGACTGTGCTATGTCCTGAGTGGAACATCTGGCCTCCCTAGATGTGGATGGTATTGGAAGGCATGGAGATCTCAGTTTTCATAGGACAAACAGTTCATGTGGCTCTAGTGCTTTCTCCAATCTCCCTGGCGTTAATGGTACTTGTTCTGTATCTGGAATCGGTGCTGGAGTGGAGGGTTTTCCGAAACGGATCGATTTCTTGTCTTAAGGGAGACCAACATTGATGGTGTGCGTGGGCTCAGTACTCAGTACTAACGGATCAGCTGGTTTGTGCATTTTTTTTGGTCATGCTTGTGCGTCTTGAAGCATGCTGCCTCTCAGTGGCTGGAACTCCTGGAAGACATCCTTCTTTGGTTTGGAAAAAGACTTACTGCCATGCTTATGTGCATGCTTCTTTACCTCTCAGCACGGGGTCTGTATCGGTGGTACTGCCGGAACTGGACTCTATCTCCATAGCAGGAGGCTGCACTGGCTGTCTCAGGCGGATGTGCGGGGGAAGGAGGGGGGGGAGCTCCCCAACCTGGATCCGAATGAGGCCTCATGGCGACTTCCATGCAGCCTTCTTGGGTACAGCTTGGTAAGGAGTTGCAGACACTGCACTCGGATGAAATGTGGGCTTCTCCCAAGCAGTAGAGGCAGCATTGATGTTCATAGCTGATCAAGAAGGAACGAGGGCAGGCGGCACAGATTTTAAATCTTAGTGTCTTTGGCATAGCCTGGTACCCACCCATGGGTACTGAGGTGGTGGTGGTGGTGGTGGGACGGATAACCCGTAAACACATTCCCTTGAAGTCTCAGTTCTACTACAAATACAGTACAACCTCGCAATAACGCGCCCTGCCATAACGCGAAATTGCATATAACGCGATCATAAGTTGGCTCTTCTTTAAGGCCTAATACTGTACTGTACCAGTGGTCCCCAACGCCATGGCGCCTGCCGGGACATTGATGTGCCCCCGCCTAGTGCCCAGCAGGGGAGAGAAGCTGCGGCCGCACGCCTGCTGGGGACAGAGAGCACCAGCGCCCGCAGCCTCGGAGTTCTCTGTCCCCGGCAGGCGCGGGGCCGCGGATTCTCTCCCCTGTTGGGCACAAGGCACTAGGGGCACTAGGCGGCGCACATCAATGCACCGCGTTGGGGACCACTGACTTAAACTGACCGGCTTGAAACCCCGCTATACCGCGACCCCGCATTTATCGCGATGGAATTTTTTGGACCCCAAACATCGCGTTATAGCGGGGTTTCACTGTACTACTAAAAGCTAAAACTACATTAAAACAGTAAAAACAGAAAACACTTCAAGAAAAACTAACTATATACAATTCTAAACGTTTGAAGGTGTGTCATACTTGAGAGAATACTAGCTCCTCTCACTCGGACCATGCAGTGATGAGAAGGAACTGGAGACAAAGTCGGTCCGCCCTGCTCTTTATCACCTCGGACGAAACCATGCGGTGAGGCAAGGGCGCATGCACGAACCAATGGACACTACTACTTTCAAATACTCCAGCTTCGGACGCATGTATAAACACACAATGGAATACAATAGGGACTATCACTCAAAGAAGGCGGCGAACCTGCCCCCCCGAATCTGACCCAGGGGAAAATTCCTTCCCAAACCCAAATATGGCAATCAGTTAGACTCTGAGCACATGGGTAAGACCCACCAGCCAGACACCTGGGAAAGAATGCTCTGTAGTAACTCAGAGCCCTCCCCATCAGCCACTGGAGACATTTGCTGCTAGAAGTCGCAGATCGGATACATGCCTTGTAGGAAGTCTCATCGTACCATCCCCTCAGTTTGTTGTAATAAACCATAAATCCAGTGTTCAGAGGGAGTATTATTATTATTTTATTTTATATCCTAAGAGAACCTGCTTCAATACAGGATGTCCCCCACCCCCGACTGCACACTTGTAGTTGTCACTTGCCACTCCACACTGGAACCCATAGGGATATCATTAAACTACAACCCAAACTTGATGGGGACCCCATCCTGAAAGAAATCTTTCCTGAACCCCTCTTCTGGCCTTCAAACAACCCCCAAGGTGGTCCAATAAAAGATATTACCTCATGTCTCTAAACACCATCTCCTAATACCTAAATGGGGAAAACTTTAAGAAACACCTCTTAAATACGTGAAATCTCTATTGCAATCAACTTACTTTATAATTATTCGTATTTCACTTAAAAGAATTCGAACACATTTGAATAAATATTTCCAGTTTTTAAAAGGTCATTTTTATTTGAACCAGCCTTGAATAATGTTGATTAGCTGGTAGCTATATCAGGCAGAAAAAAAAAGAAAAGACTGAATGCCATTCACATTCCAGTATAAATTATCCAGCAAGATTTTGTAATCTTGCAACATATTTTATCCAGCTTCTGACATCACAAATCATGCCAAAAAGTGTTTTGTAACTATACAATAAATTTTTTCAGAAGGAACTGTTTATGCATTTAATTAAAAAAAGACTAGACAATTTAATTTCTCAAGTGCGCATCAGTCTCATGTCCACAATCATTTACATTCCACGCTTCATGCTCTCAAACAAATATCCTAAAGAAGACTAAGATTTTTTTCCATCACTGATACTGTTGAAGATATTAGGTAGGTTTATATACAGAAGCTTATTATATGATTTAAACTTTAGTAGGCAATAAGTTACTGACATATGCTGACCAAAACAATATTCCATCCAGACTAATTATATATTTGATACATTCAAATAAGAAAAGCATTTGAAAGTTTTATGCTGTTCATTATTTTATACATTGCAGTGCAAACAAAACAAAGTGAAACTTAACTTTTCCTGAGTGTTTACTACTTCCCCATGATCCATTTAAAATATGCTCTTTTTATATCTAGTCTTGTCAAAACTGTACAATTAAAGACATACTGCATTTTGTAAATTTCAGAAGACTGATCAGCAATTCATAGCAATATTTAAAAGCATTTTTAAAATCCTTCATCTCAATTTTATAATTCTACAAAGGATAGCATAGGTTTAACATGTAGCAAAAATTGTGACTTTTTTCAATTAACCAAATGTTCCAAAATATGTAAGTCACATACCTTCCAAAACATGAAGGGAATAGTCTGTCTGAAAGGTTTCAAAGTAAATTTTTTAACAATCTATAAGTTTCAACTAATTCTTCCGTTACTAACATAATGCCCAATGAGCTGCCCCTTTCTAGGCAAAAATATAATAAAAACTAAACATCTTTCAGGAATGTGTTTTAGGCAAGTGGAAAGGATTTCTTACAAATTCATCTTTGTGCTGATGGCTACAGACTACGAGTTTCTAATTCAATCTTCTCCTCTGTTTGAAGCACATCAAGTTCTACTGGAGCAACAGGTGGTCGGAGCATGATCTCTGGCCCGCCCCCATAGATTGACTGGAGAAAATTCCAAGTTTCTTCAGAAATCTGTCCAGAATCTGCTCCTGAAAACAATATATTTAATCTTTTTCAAAAGCGTATCTTAAAAAGTTTAGATTATGAGTTAGAGTAAAACTCTTGAGTGGCTTTAAAAAAAAAAATATTTAAGAGTGGCAGAAAACGTCTTGCCCTAAATACTAAACACTCAAATTTAATATCATCCCTTTGAATTTCTGCAGTAACACTGTGCATACTATCCAACCTGATGACAGTATTTTGTAAGTGAACTGCCAAGAATATAACGGAGAACAAACTGTTTCTTACATTTAATACTAATTGATACCAAAACCAACTGGTCACCAGAGAATGTGGCACTTAATTTATCTCAAATGTACAACTAGCATATCAAAACCCAAAATAGGTTATAAAATGTGAAGTTTCTATAATGAATCATCTTATTTGATATATTTGTCCACCAGGCTGATTGCAGACAAACTTGTGTTCAGGTCCTGGCAATCAATAAAGGATTTCACATCCAACTCCAGCTAACTAAGGCATGGAGTTAAGGGACTCCACAGAGTCCAGTCTGCTCACAGTGGCTGAGACAAAGCACTAAACGTCCGGAATATAAAGCAGGGAACACAAAAAAATTCTCAGAACCCAAGGAAGAATACACCGATAGGACATTACAGATGACAACAACAGAATCACATTGACTTTAACAGGTGTTGGATCAGCAATTATGTGGTGCTGTACAGTATTTACCAGAGTTCCTGTCACCTCTCTCTCTTTCAACTCCGAGTCAATGCAAGGCAAGTGAGTTTGGTAGAAATACTTTTCCAATTCCTATCAAGTTCTATTATGGCTTAGGACAGCTTAAGCTAGAGTGAGAGCTTGGTGACCAATCTACCAGCAGTAAGTGATTTAACACAGTTTCCTTGTTGTTGTATGTTCTAGTCAGAGGCTTAAGATTATGAACACTGTGCCACTGTGTATATAGAGTTTAAATAATTAAACCTCTAATATGCCCTGGGTCTAAGTCTCATAGAAACCAAGTAACAGGTTAATGTAAATATTTAGGCACATTGCCTGTAAACTTTAAAACCACATCTTAGAGGATAATATTATGAAATGTATTAAGATCAATTTTGAAAGAGTACAGTTACTATATTACTCCTGGGGGAATTCTGTGCCACTCCATGCATGCATATTTCATGTGCTGTGCATATTTTTAATTTTTGTTGTTGTTGCAGAAAATAGCTTCTGTTGAAAAGTTGCTGCCGTTCTGCCTTTTTACCACCAGAGGCTGCTGTGGTGCTAGAACAGAGCAGCAGCTCCTGGTCAACCCCAACTCGATAGAGAAGAGAAAGAGCCTGCCTTCTTCAGAGCGCCTATTGGACCAGGTCAGGAGATGGGGGGAGACAGACAGCGTAGGCTGCTGGGGGTCAGACGTGGGCTCATAAAGGCTAGTGGAGGAGGACAGACTAGGGCAGAGGACTGAATTCAAGTGGAGGTGCAAGACCACAGGGGGAGGGAGGTGCAGGGCAACATGGGCAGACATGCAGAGCTACAGAAGGGAAGGGGGATGGCTGAGTGGGGGCACAAAGACACACTGGGACAGGGATTGTAGGGACACATGGAAATAAGGGGAGGAGGCTGGCTGAGGAGTGCAATGACACATGGGGACAGGGGACGGGGTGTAGGATCATACAGGGATGGCGAGTGGGTGGCTGAGTGGGGGTGGAAGGGCACATGTTGACAGGGGCAGATGTGCCTGACTGAATGGGAGAGGCTAGGGGTCAGCATGGGGGATGTTCCCTAACAATCCCTCCCCGCCGCCCCAAAAAACCGTTCCATACTTCTCCCACCCATACCCAACAACCCTTCAAGTTCATACTCAGGCTCCTTCCCAGCAACTACTTCCCTCTCCCTCAGCTCCTCCATTACCCCCGACTCCCCCAAGCCTTTGCACTGCTTCTGAGGGGTGCGGGAAATATGGTTCTGTACTGTACTTTAAATGAATTACTCCTCAGAGTTCTGTATTAATATGCCTAGTAAGAATCTATTTGTCAAAAAACATTTCCTGAACCTTTTTTTGTTGTCTGTATTGTTACAGACATACTTGCTGACAGGTATTTTGAAATAAATTACCAAATTAATTGAAACTGGCATGATTATATTGTGTTATTTTGACAAATAAAATAAGCAGATTTTAAAATATTTGTGCAGAATTTTTAATTTTTTGGCACAGAATTCCCCCATTAGTACTATATGCTATGAATGCAGATGACTCCCTCTGTATGTAATAACCTACCAACAACAGTCTCCTAAAGGATCCCAGCTCTCTCATTCAAATCCCCTTTAGAATACTGATTTCTATCAGGCTCACAAAAATTATTACAATTATTTTTAAAATTTAATATGATCTTTTTCCTCCAGGTCTCCCAGTGCATTTTTTCTATACTTTTCCATTTTTCCATTTTCTGCATTTTTCTTGGGCACAGACTTTGATATTTTTGTCTTGTACAGTGCTGAGTACATAGATATTGTGGCTACATTCTTTTAGTTTGACGTAATTCTTGATTCAAACTGATGATCCAAATCAGGATAGATTGTTTAAATGGATGTACCTTACATCCAGTAGCTTCAAAGCTAACATCTCCAACCTAGAGGGAAAAGACTCCAAGCTCAAAGCAAATTGAGTGGTACACAGCTAATGAAAGACGACAGAGAGAAAATACTTTCCCCTGCAATAGAAAATTAGTTCTCTACACTATTTTCTATACTCATGTCTGTAGCTGGATTTATCTGCAACAGAAGCTAGTCCATTAATTTTCTTGGGTAAACTGTCAGATGCCCTGGCTGCTTGGGGTCACGTGTCTGTTTTTTTCCTCCAATTGGCATGCATATATTATCTGAAACTTAGCATGAAGAGTATAAAACCACTAAAACCTATGGTTTATAACAGAAATGCATATAGAACTTCATAGCAGCATGTTTCCCAAACCATTAACAAAGAATAGGCTGCATAAAGAATTTATAATATCAGTAGATACTTACCTTGTTTTAATATAACATTACTACATTTAGTGACTGCAATCTTCGTATTATCAATAGGGCCTGGAGGATCTAATGTGGAAAAAAAAAAGAATGAATAAAAGATTAGGACTCTGAAAATGGAAAGAAAGTAGTTTTTATTTTTATTTTTTTTAAAGAGCATTGCAGTTGAGTTGCCTCCCATTTGGTCTACTCACTGACTGCTGAATTGTATACTTTGTACGGAGGAAAAGGAAACAGATGCTTTCAGCAACAGTACTATGATATGAAGTCACAAATGGACATTTTTCAAAGAGTAATCATTGCAATAATGAATAAAATCTTCAAGCAGTTTCAAAAGCAAGTTAGCCACAATTGCTATCCTTGCCCAATCCTCAAAATAGGTATTATTGAATATTTAAATTGTAGCTTTACAAAAGATATTTGCACCTGAAGACAGCTCTATTAACGACACTAGTATGCTATGAAATTGACTTCCTGCATAATATTTGGAACTATCAAAGTATGCATTAAATATTTTCTTTACTATTGTGCTCATGATATTCTTTGTTCTATCCTTCTGACAACATTCAGACATAATTTACTTTACTGTTACTACTATTTGATAAGGCAGAGAACATAATGAAAAAGCACAGATTACCTACTTACTGAACAGAGTTTTACAGCCCCAAATAGCTACTTACCACTGTCTTTCCCCTTCACAAATCCTTCCCATTCTCTGAACCACTGCATACTGATGCAGTAAAAAATGGATGGAGATTCTTCTTCTTGGAATGCTCTGTTGAGCTGGAAAAAACAATAAAACAGACAAGCCCATTACCTGCATTGTTGTAGTTAGATGCAAAATGATTTTTTTCAGTAAACCATGATTTCTATCTAGTATCTGATGAGTAAAGCAGCAATATTTGGATTGATACAAAATTATTTAAACGTTCTCAGGGTATCAAAGCAGTAAACACTTGGCAGTCTTGAATCTCAAGAAAATATCTGAAAGTCAAATCCTACTTCATTTGAGAGTTTAAAAATTTTAGGTTTCCTTTGAATAAACTAGTACCATAACTAACAACCAGGGCCGGCTCTAGGCACCAGCTTACCAAGCAGGTGCTTGGGGTGACCATACCAGAGAGGGGGCGGCACATCCGGCTCTTCGGCGGCAATTCGGCAGTGGGTCCCGTCCCTCACTCCCGCTCGGAGCGAAGGACCTCCTGCCGAAGTGCCGCAGATCGCGATCGTGGCTTTGTTTGTTTGTTTGTTTGTTTGTTTGGGGGGGGGGGGGACTGCTTGGGACGGCAAAATCCCTGGAGCCGGCCCTGCTAACAACTAAAACTAATGCTCCTGTATTGAGCATAAGAGTGTCCACCACCAACCATTTCAGGGGAATGTCAGGGAAACCCAGACTCAGATATGTGAAAGAAGAATTGAGTTACATTTTATTTTACCATATAAACAGCTTTGCAATTCATATATCTAAACCTGGTTTTCTTAATGACTTGAGATCTTGCCGACTTTCCTTCAAATGAGACCTTAAAGAAAAAACTGATTTTGTGCCCTTTGTTATAATGTAAAAAGACAGCATGAAAGAGGTTTTTATACCTATTTTTTTAACTCTAGAAAAAATGGTTACTAGCTTTCCATAACTGCTTTTCTTCAACACAGGCGCCAGCATTTGTTGGCGCCGGTGGGTGCTCATGTCTCGGCCCCGCCCCCAGCCCCGCCCCTATTGGTCCCCTCTCCAAATCCCCGCCCCGGCCCCACCTCCTCCCCCAAGCACGCCGCGTTCCCCCTCCTCTCACCTCGCTCCCAGGTTTGATGTGTGAATCAGCTGTTTCGCAGCGGAAGCGCTGGGAGGGAGGGGGGAGAAGCAGGACCCGGTGGCGCGCTCAGGGGAGGAGGTGGAGGTGAGCTGGGGCAGGGGGGCGGGTCGGGGAGCTGCCGGTGGGTGCTGAGCACCCACCAATTTTTCCCTGTGGGTGCTCCAGCCCCAGAGCACCCACGGAGTCGGCACCTATGTTCTTCAAGATGTGTTGCTCATGTCCATTCCATGCTAGGTATGTGCACACCCACATACACAGTTGCCAGAGATTTTTTCTTGTGGTATCCGGAGGGCTGGCGATATGCTCATGGAGCCCCATGCTCATGCGCCCATATAAGGAGCGCCACTGGCCCTGCGCTCTCTCAGTTCCTTCTTGCCATCAATTCCGAAAGAGGGGTAGGAAGGCGGGTCATGGAATGAACATGACCAACACATCTCAAAGAACAACCGTTACAGAAGGTTAGTAACTGTTTTTTTTTTTTCTTTGAGTGCCTGCTCATGTCGATTCCATGCTAGTTGACTCCCAAGCAGTATCCCTGGTGGTGGGCTCAGAGTTCACGGACATGCTGCTTGCAACTCTGCTCTTCCAAAACTGGCACTGTCCCGGCCTGCTGGATGATGGCGTAGTGGGAGACAAAAGAATAGACCAGGGGTCTCAAACTCAAATGACCATGAGGGCCACATGAGGACTAGAGCATTGGCCCGAGGGCCGCATCACTGACATACACCCCTCGCTGCCCCCGGGGGGGGGGAGTTTGGCGGCGACGGGAAGTAGCGGGGGGGGGGGGGAGGTGGCGCGGGGAGCTTGGCGGGCCGCAGGGAAGAGCTCCGCAGGCTGCATGTTTGAGACCCCTGGTATAGACCGAAGACCAGGTAGCAGCTCTGCAGATTGGTACCTGCACGAGGAACGCTACTGACGATGCTTGTGCCCTCCTGGAATGGGCAGTCATGACAACCAGGGGTGACACGCTCGCCTGTTCATAATAAAATTTGATGCAGGAGGTTATCCAAAATGAGATCCTCTGGGACGATACCAGCAGACCTTTCATCCTGTCCGCCACCTCTATAAAGAGCTGTGCTGACTTGCGGAAGGGTTTTGTTCTGTCGATGTAGAAGGCCAGGGCCTGTCTGACAGAAGAAGGAACTATATACAACAAGAAAAGTCTAAACCACTAGGGTAAGAAGCCTTGTGAGAGCCAGAGACCGTTCCAGCAACCATCACAGGTGGTAAGAAGGAACTGTGAGGTCACAGGTCTGGCGACACCCTTTATAACAGCGCATGAGCTCAAGGCTTGAGGGGGTGCTACAGCCAGCTGAACAGATACCACTAAGGGAAATATCTCTGGCAACTGTGCAGCACGCATTAATGAAGTTAATATTTAGATTGTTTAAAATTCTTATTTCAGGATTGTGTTTGTTTACACCTATTTAACTAAAACAACTAACAACTGGAGGGGAAAAAATCAGTTTGTTAAAGATTCTCCAGCTCAGGCCCTTCAAGAACTCGGAAAGTTCTTATTTCTGGGTCTTCCAAGAAGACTCTGAGGAAAACAGGACAGAGAAGTAGAATACATTTTTTAAAAACAACCTTTCAACTCTTCTTTCTACATCATAAAAAAAGATTTTTTCCACTCAGCAGGTAAACTCTTTCTGGTTAAGATGCTATCTCCCCTATCTTTCTGGCAGAAGTGATGGTGATCATAGAATCATAGAATATCAGGGTTGGAAGGGACCTCAGGAGGTCATCTAGTCCAAGCCCCTGCTCAAAGCAGGACCATCATCTTCATGGAAAGTCATGGGTTCAAATGGCAGACTAGTCAGTCCTTTTAACACTAGACTGAGGTCCCATTGGGGTGGGGGTGGATGCCTGGGTTGTGAGAAGAGGTTTGCTATGCCTTTAAGAAACCTCTTTGTAGTTGGGTGGGAGAAGATTGAGTAGCCTTCTACCTGCTGGTGGAAGGTTAGGATCACTGCTAAATTAACCTTCAGCGAGCTAATAGAGAGACCTGATTTCTTTAAGGTCAACACGTAGTCTAGGACCACCGTTGGGGTGGCTGAATTAGGGGTGACAGCCTTGGGTTGGCACCAGATCTGGAACCTCTTCCATTTCTGAAGTTAGGTATGACGCGTAGTGCCCTTTCTACTGTGTAATAGCACCTCCTGTACCTCCTCAGAGCAAGATGTTTCTATGTGCTGGAACCATGAAGGAGCCACGCTTTGAGTCGCAGGACCTGCAGATTGGGGTGGAGGGTGTGACCCTCGTTCTGTGACAGGAGGTAAGGAGTGATCGGTAGTCATTGGTGGACGTAATGCCAGCTGCAACATCTGTCTGGGCCAGGTGGGGGCGATCAGAATGATGTTTGCTTTTTCCCTTTTTATCTTCAAGAGAACTTTCAGCAATAGAAGGAATGGGGGAAAGGCATAAAGAAAGCCCTTGTCCCAAGGAAGGAGGAGAGCGTCTCCCATGGAGTGTCAACCAATCCCCGCCCTGGAACAGTACTGTGGACACATTTATTTTTTTGGTGAGTAGCAAACAAATCTATTACCGGCATACCCCATTGTCAGAATATGTTGTGTAGAATCAACTCTATTTCCCATTCATGGTCATGTGGGAATTTGCGGCTGAGACTGTCGACTATCATGTTGTGTATTCCTGGTAGATAAGCCTCTGAGATTAAGATGTTGTGGGAGATGCACCAGTTCCATAGCTTCAGTGCTTCTACGGACAGGAAATGAGACCTGGCGCCTCCCTGTTGGTTTATGTAGTACATGCAGGTCACGTTGTCCATCATGACCTTTGTATGCATGTCCTTGACCAGTGGGAGGAAGTGAGCGCATGCATTTCTGACCACTCTGAGCTCAAGCAGGTTGATGTGGAGAGACATATCTGCCGGAGACCATCTGTCATATGTTGTATGGCCATTGAGATGCGCTCCCCAACCTATAAGGGATATGTCAGGGGGGTCAGGAAAAGGTATGGGGAAGACTGAGCAAACAGGGTCCCATACAGACGTTTACTGGGTTCTTCCACCAGTCTAAGGATTGCTTGACCCTGGTGGGCATCGATATAAGCTTGCCTATGTTGTCTCTGTTTGGCCTGTAAACCAAACTGAACCAAAACTGCCGCTTCAAGATTGAGGGCTGAGTCAACTGTGGTCCCGATTGCTTTCCCTTGGGGAATCTTGATTTCTTTCTCTGTTGTTTGTAAGATCTCTGACAAATATTGAGGTGTGTACTGCAATGACAGGGACTTACACAGTGGCTAATGGCTGTATTTTCTTTAGTAGGCCGGCATGTATATCCCCAGGGAATGAAGGGTTGCCCAAGAATCCTTCAATGTGTGAAGGGACACATATGTCTTTTCGGCGAACAGCTTCGTTTCCTCAAAGGGAAGATCTTCCACAGTGGTTTGGACCTCTTTCAGGAAGCCAGACAACTGCAGCCACGAAGCCCTTCTCATAACCACAGCCGTGGAAACTGAACAAGCTGCTGTGTCTGCCACATCTAATGTGGACTGTAGAGATGTTTTCACCATCAGCTGGCCCTCATTAATTATCACCATGAATTAGTCTTTGTGGGAGGTCTGGTATAAAGAAATTCACATAGTTCTGGTAGTCATATTTGGCCAACATGGCCCGGTAATTAGCCACCTGGAACTGAAGAGTGGCTGATGAATACACTTTTCTGCAAAACAGTTCCAAGTGTTTCCCATCTTGGTGGATTTAAACTGGTATTGGAGGCCTCTAGACTTAACCACATCCACAATGATAGAACTGGAGGCAGGTGGGAAAATAAAAATTCGGTGCCCTTTGCCGACACATAATACTTATTGTCCGTCCACTTACATGTCGACAGGCCAAACGCAGGGGTCTGCCAAATAACTGACAGGATCCAGGAGTGCCTCATTAACTGCGAGGGCCACTCTGCTAGAGGTGGAAGAGTGTAGATTGTTCACCAGTTTGTGGTGAGGCTCAAGTCACTTTGTGCAGCTGGTATTTGCAGGGCTTTTGCCACCCTCGGAGCTAAGTGATTTAAAATCATCTGTCATGGATGGCGGAGGGGGCATGTCTGTTTCATCAGGTGAGGACAATGAGAGACAAGCTTGAGGGGTGTATTCTCTTTCTGTCTCACCTTCAACTTCCTCCCCGAGTTGCTCAGGAGGTTCTGAACCCTTTGACACCGCAGCAGAAGGGGGGTGCCTCCTTGCCGGTTGGTATGCCACACTAGGGGCCTGGGACGCTTGTTGCCTCTGGGCCTGCCAGGGGTCCCAATAGCTCCATTGAGGGTAGGGAGCTTGCGGCTGGTACTATGGCTGCCCAAACCATAGAGGTTGAGGGTTGGATGGGCGATACGCCTGGTGTCCATGATGAAATTGGGACTAGTATGGTGGGTAGGATGATGGTGGGAACCCAAGTCCTCTTGCTCACTATCTGACTCTGATGAGGAGAAAGGTGCTGCGCAGCCTGGAGATGTGATTGAGTCCAATGCTCTTGGAAAACTCGGCATCAGAGCCCCAATACTGAGTAGGGGTGAGTCTGGTGCATCCGACACAGAGAGATCTGTTGCGCACTGGAAATCAGTTGGTGCAGACGACGGTGGTGCTAGTGGTTGTCCATGCCGAATGGCTTGTACCAACAAAGTTGGAGATGCAGACCTAGTCATATAGTCCGTCAGTGCCACGCGCACTGGGGTCAGTGCCGATTACCGTGAAGATGTAGCCTTCACCAGTGTAGATCTTCCATGCTTTTCATGCCCCCACATCAAGTACCGGTACTTCTTTGCCCGTGCCCATAGGGTTTTTGGGCAGATCGACTTGCTCTGTTGGCTTGGTACTGCACATGCTCTAGATGGCTTTGGCACCGTCAGTACCGATCATTTCCGGCTCAATCGGGGCTTGCTATGTGGACTCACAGACCTTTTCTTAGTGGTCTTGAGTGAGTGGCTCGTCTCCTTGGGATCACCTGCCTTCAACAGAGAAGGCTGCACTGATAGCTCTTGCTGGGAATCCTGGGGTTGAAGCCTTAACTCTTTGTCCTTCCTGGACCTAGGTTTTAACTGCTGGCACCAACCACACTTTTGTGAATTTTGCTTTTCCCCCAGGAAGTGAATGCACTGCAAATGTCCATCTGTCATTAGGATGAATTCTTTGCTGCTAAGTCACTTTTTGAAGCCTGGAGAGCCAGGCATACCCTTGTCCAGGGGTGGTCTGCACCCCTCCCACCAACCCTTCTTTCTTCTTTTTTTTTTTTTTGCCATGGCCAACTCAAAACAAATCAGGTATTAAAAGAAAAAGGCTTCAAGGAAAGCTAAAATTTGCAAAACTATAGGGAATTAATGATCCACTAATGGACAGCTCTTAGCTCCCTCTCTAGTTAGAGGCGGTTGAGAAAGAACTGAGAAGGAAATGCCTGTGCATGCTGGCTAGCCTCATGACAAGTGGAGAGATGCTTGTTGGACGGACTGCTATTGAAATTCTCCAATTGGCAGTGCGGGGGCGCACACACACACCTATAGTGGAGCACCCATAGGGACACTACTCAAAGAAGAACTGATTGTTCATATGGTGCTGGCTCTATTCCTTGTTTCCACCTAAGTAGCACTAAAAAAAAAAATCAGCTAAAAACACATTCAATGTTTCCCTATTGTTACAGGTCCCACATATGCAATTGCCATACATACCACAGGGATATTATATTATTGCAAATGAGAGTAGGTGGTTCATGTAAAAAACCTGCTCTATTGAAATATGAATCACACTATGAAAGAATTTGAGAATCCTGGTCAAAATATTGCTTCTGAAGAATCTACAAGATAAGGACAAAAAAGACTGGAAAGTATCAGAGAATATTGATTACTAATTTTTACCCGAATAAACATTTCCAATTCAGTCTTCCTTCTTTTTTCAGTTTTCTCAGCCTCTATTTGGCAGGTATGACAAACATACAGGTGGTTAACAGCCGGTCCTCCCCCAAACCTATAATCATAGTAAATTTCATTATTAATTTCATGACAAATATTTCATATTTCTCCTCCACGAGAATGTCAGCACCAGATTCTGTTTGCTTTAATGACATGTGGCAAACACACTCAGAAGTATAGGCTGAATTTCTTATTTTTAATACTTTTACCTTGGATAATTCATCTGTAAATTGGGGCAAAGCACAGCTGCACATACTAATACGAGCTGTTAAAAGTTGTCTATGATACTCTCAGGTTCTGGTCACTATGACACATGTAGGCTACCATTTATTCTCTACACTACAGTAATATTTACCATAACTGGGGATACTGGCATTTGAACTTTGGAAACAAATATCTTTCAGATTCTGCCTCGCTAGACCCAGTTTGAATAGTTTATTATTGAAATCTTCTCCTAATAAAAAGAGAGTTGGCCACAAGTTCCTTCAATGAACTGCACCAAGTTTAAAAAAAAAAAGTATATTTAAAGATAAAAATAATCTTTATTGCTCTGAAACTATCCACTAACAAAATGCAAACAACTCCACCTCTCCCCCCACCCCCCCAAAGCCTTCATGGCTATACCACAAAAAAGCTAGTAGCAGTTTATTACCTGTAAACCCAACAATTTTGAATGAAGAAAAAAATTAATACAATTAACACAAAAACCGTTAAAAAACAAAATACTTTTGGACATTTCTCCCAGATGAGGATTCAAACAGCAGCTATTAGTCAATTAACAACAATTTTATTTGCATTTTTAAATGCACAATTTATCTGACATGCACAGAGTCATTCTAGCGGTTTTATTTCACTTTTGTTTCTCAAAACTAATGAGCACAAAACTAAAACAAAACTATGGAGGTGGACTACAAGACCACTAAAACCCTCGGCCCCACCCCATGCCAGTAAAAAGTTATTTGAAGTTTAAAAACAAAGAAGGAACAGTATATTTTTAAAATCCACCCACCACATGGCTTAAAGGAATTATCATCCAAAAGAATAAAAACTCTTCACCTGGTAATTCTGACTCAAAATCCTAATATAAGCATGTGTGATATGCCACATTAAAAATCTCCACTTCATATTTGTATGTCACCAAAACGATTTCAATGTATTTGCAAACCTGTCACCAAGTTCTGTGTTGAAAAATATTGTAATGGGGATATTTATTATTGGCTCTCTACATCAGAGGTTCTCAAACTGTGGTCCGCGGATAGTTCCCTCTAAGGTGCGCGCCTGGGCAGCTGCACACAAGAGAACGAAGGGCCACCCATCTAATTAGTGGAGCCACGCAGGCATGACTCCACTAATTAAGTGCCTGGACCCTGGAGAAGACACACATGTAAGGTGAGGTGGTGGACTTGGGGGGGAGGGAGGAATAGGAGGCAGGTGGGAGGAAGCAGTGGGGTGAGAAGAGGGGGTGGAGGGAATTTGGGATGTGCAGGGCTGCGGTGGCCAGAGAAAAGGGTGACTTTCCCCAGCTCCAGGGCTGCGGCTGCCGGGGAGAGACCCCTCCTCCTTCCCAGCCCTAGCTCAGGGGCTGCAGTGGTGGGGGGAGAGACCCCCCTCCTTCCCAGCCCTAGCTCGGGGGCTGCCGTGGTGGGGGAGAGGAGAGACCCCCCCCTCCTTCCCAGCCCCAGCTCGGGGGCTGTCGAGGTGGGGGCGAGAGGGCACATCCATCGGATTAGAAAGGTAAGACTACTGATATTAAAATATGAGTTGTGTGCTTTTATTTGTAGAACAAAAAACTGTTGTTTATTATTAAGTTTTTTTTATATAGCGCTTTTATCCAAAGCGCTTTACAATAGTTAGCTAATGGTACACACAACGTTTGGAAAGATCATTAAGTGGTCCACCAAGACCCTCAGCAATTTTCAAGTGGTCCGTGGAAAAAAAGTTTGAGAACCACTGCTCTACATGATTCCAACATCTAAACTTGGTCAACGTCCACTGTTTTGTTCATAGAAGATTATTTCTCCATTTCTTTACCTTTTCTGCCAACTGCTAGAACAGGGATCGGCAACCTTTGGCAGGTTTGGCCGATCGCGGCTCCCACTGGCCGCGGTTCACTGCTCCAGGCCAATGGGGGCAGCGAGAAGCGGCGGCCAGCACATCCCTCAGCCCACGTAGTTTCCCGCAGCCCCCATTGGCCTGGAGTGTAGTTTTTTAAAATTAAATTAATGCTAAGTGTTTTGTTTTTTTAAACCACAAATGCAAGCCAGTCCTTTGAAGCAATGGTAAAAGGCACTTTACAACAATGTCTTGTTTACTCAGATGTACAAATAAGCTCCAGTCTAAAATCTGGCATTTAAGATTTTGATTCCGAAGATAATTTTATTTGAAACCTCTGAAGATAGTAAGTTTGGTTGTTAAGGACTATTTAGACTATTATCACTCCATTTACAAAAATTTAATTTGTGTGGATATTATCCTTCAAGATATAAAAATATCATTTTGTTTAAATTAAAATTGAGTTATTTCATTACAATAAGATATTGTACCCACTCAGATTTTTCGTCTCTTATCACGCATCAAACTTCATAGATGCATTCAAATCAGTGAGAGTCTTGTTTTAGCTCATGCACTAAACAATACTTTATAAGATCACATTTTAGATTTTGAACTATATTCTCTGCCTAACTATATTTTCGAATGAACTAGATCATATGCTGATTATACTGTTTATTAAAAATAAAAGGGAAATGCACTCACTAAGAGCATTCTTCTTCAGGAAATTTAGATTCATGAGAACACAACATGTACACTCTTTAGCACTTTACTCAAAAGGACACCTCAATACTGGGGAGAGGATGAGAGAACAAATATCACATGACAAATGTTAGCCATGTGTTGGAAGGCACTTGGATACAGAGATGAGTGTAGCATAAGAACGAGAGCTGGTCAGTAATTTTCTGTCAATTATTTCCTGAGAGAAAATGCAATTTCTGGAAAATTTTGATTCCCCCCCCCCCCCAAAATTGATTTCTTCTTAGAAATATCAAAATGAAATATTTAATTGGGAATGGTTAACCCAAAATGGAATATTTAATTTTTTTAATTCAACAAAACATTAAACAGTATTTCCCTATCATGGCGCACTGTCTTATTAGATTTGTAACTCTGGCCCCCATTCTTGCCTCTGGACTGGTTTCCCTGGAGAACTGTAACTCCCATAAGGCAATGCACTGATTTCCCTCTGACTGAGCTGCATGGTCATGGGTGTCATATGACTCAGAGCATTATGGGAGATCTAGTCTAGCCAGGAACGTGGCCACATAGGGGCGCGTGAGATATCAGGCTCCCCAACTACAACTCCCCTAAGGCAATGCACCACAACAATAAAATGAAGGTTAATATTGAAGTTACTTGAATCAAAGCATTTCAGCACATCCCAACAACCCAAAACAAAGCATTCTGATTTGGGGAATGTTGAAATGATTTGTTTTGATCAAAATATTTTGACATTTCCATATACAAGTTTTTCAGAATTTCTCTTCTGCAGATAAATTTGAAATTTTCATCTCATTTCAGGATGAAAACAAAATGCTGAAATGTCAGAATTTCCCACAGAATGGAAATGCCAATTTCTGCTCAGCTCTAACAAGTACCTCTGTAGAACAGAACTTGTTTACTCTCTGGTCTGCTCTGCATACAAGTTACACTGGTTTAACTAAAGCCAGGTCTACAACAGAAACTTTTGCAGGGATAGCAATGTTAGTTAGAGGTGTGATTTTTTTTTATTACATTTCTATACTGACAACAGCCTCATGTAGATGTAGTTATACTGGCATAAATGTGCTTTGGTTGGTATTGCTTATTTTGCTGGTATAAACTGTCTCTATACTAGAAGGGTTTGCTGGTACAGACCTGGCCTAAAACTGTGATTTTAAGCTGATTAGTTAAACCAGTGAAACTTGTATGTAGACAAGTCCTCTGAAAGTACTGAAGGCAGTTTGGTCCCAAACAGGCTTAATTCTACCTTTACTTGGTTCCACAACAAAAATCTGAACAGTTTTTTAATGTAGTTTTTGATGGGTGAAATTTAACTTATTTGCAATAAGAATTTCAGTTTTCTTCAGCTGAAGAAGCCTTTTAGATTAGCATGGAAAGACTGCCCCACCAAGCTGTAGAGCAGAGGTAGTCACTAGGTGGACCATGCGCCAAATCCAGACTGCCAGACACTTTTGATGGATCCCAAAAACGTCTTTTTATCATCATCATCGTTATTTTTTTCCTCTGGCGGCTGGGCCTTGACTATACCTTGACCAAGAAATTTGGGCCTTGACAAAAAATAATTGACTACCGCTGTAGAGAGAGAAGGCAGCAGGCACTCTCTGCCTAGCATGAAATGCTGACAAGACCCCTGATTTGCAGTAAGGATAAGAACAGACATGGGAGGGGCATGTCTCAGAACATGGTATTTTCAAAAGATCTGTAACTTTCTTGTGTTTTTGAAGAGTAAAGTTCAGTTTCCTAAGAGCTGTTATACTTTGGTTTAATTCTGGTTGTTGAACTTGGTGTGGGGGTGGTTAGTGGCCTTAACCACTATTGGTTAGTCAGTGGGAGGGGCAATAAGAACTATCAGGTCATATTTCCTCCCCTGGCCTTTAATATGGAGGTAAAAGAGTAATTCCCGGTATCTCTGTAAGAACTCTAAAGAATTACTTGAGGAGTGAACCCTTCCTCGACTGGGAGGAGAATGACAAGCATGGAAATGGGTGTCTATTGGGGTGGTGAGCAAAAGAGACTTTGGGAGGCACTGGCAAGTTCTGCGGGGGCAGAGAGAGATACTGCTTGTATGGGTTAGGTGTGGTGAAAGGACAAGCTACATAGAGAAGTGGGAAGAAGCTGGGTGGTGGGGATGTAGGAACACATTTCCATTTTTTGCTTGGGGCTAGCTACAAATCATTACACCCCTGCCTGAGCTTTCATGCTCAGATGCCTGGGATTTAAAAGATAAAAATTCTTGGAATGTGTAATGGGCAACAGAGTCCTCACTGACCTCAATGGGGCTCCCATGAAACTTTGTTGCTTTAAAAAGAATTGGGCCTTACAAGGGTCACTCCTTCAGGAGGCACACAAACTCAACCTGCTAGAGGAGTGCAGAGTAATTACAGAGAACCCTCAGAAGTAAGTTATTTTGAAATAATTCTGACAGCTGACTGAGGCAAAAAAGACAAAACCAAGGGAACAAAAAGCTAGCTCTTTCTATAGGTAGGAAGCTGTGATGCACAGTTCCTTCAAAATACCTCTGGCAAAGCATGTTTTGCTGACATCCTTTATTATTTTGTAGAAGAATATATATATAGCATTTATTGGTATGATACCCCAGTTATTGGCAACACCATTTACTTGGGCTGTCTTGTACAAAGCAAATTTCCTAAATCTGCACCTGGCACTCCCGGATACAAAGCTGAGAGAAGGAATTCCATTTTTAAACACTAACCCTAAGATTTGTGAACTCACGACTTAGCACAAATGCTGGCTCTCAAACCACAGCGCAGAGCAGTGTCAGTTACCTGCTATATAGGGTATCCCATATGTTCTGAGGTAGCATTACAATCAAGTCCTCTATAAAACCAGCTTTATGTGGAAGAACACCTATAAAAGAAGAAAAAGGTCTTGCTACATTTTTTTTTTTTTTTTTGGGTGGCTATTCTACATAGAGTTAGGGAAAGAGATAACTAATGTTTTAAAGGTCTCTAAGTCATGAACCACCTTTTGACCAATTCAAATAAAAATATAAGATATAATATAGTAAATGTTGTTTTAAATGATCGGTCAAAGTACCATCTCAAGAGCAGTCTCTTAAAAGAGGCCCCACTCTCTTTACGATGTGGCTGAACATTTTACTGGAAAAGCTGAAGGGAATCATATCAAAGATTTAATTCAGACATATTTGAAAGCAGAAATGGATTGATTGTAAAGGCTTCTTTTAAGAATGCTGGTTGTAAAATGTTTTTTTAAATGTCGGATTAAATCGTAACTTAAAATTGTTACTTAAGAGTTTCTGGATTACTCACGTAAAAGCCATTGATTGTGACTTACCAAATTCTATTCCACTCACTACTCAGTAAAGCTCATTTGTTGTCTTCAGGCTTTCTAGATAGCAACAATAGTCCACAAAGAGGCTTATGGATAATGAAAATTCAGGAAGAGGGGGAACAGAAGAAAGGCTATGGGGATTATGGACAATGAAGTTTCATTTGCTGTTGCTCCTACTACTGTGCGAACACTATGTACTATAAACAGCTATTGTACATACACAGCATCCAAGCCTCTCCCTGTGGGGAAAACTAGCGAGGATGATGCATCCGTGGATGTAAGGGACAGCAGGTCTTGAACGCTGGTCCACAGGACTCTTTGACACTAGTAAGTTCCAACCTGCCACCTGTTGTCAGAAGAGGAGCCAAACTCTGATAGAAGACCCCAATCCTGGAAACTGATTGGTGGACCAACAGGGGTCCCAATTGGTTCACAGCTCCTATTTAAACCCAGCACAGCAACAGGAAATTGTCCATACAACTGCTTTCACCCTACTTAGGGCTGCTTCCTCAGCAATACCTGTTCATACTGCTGATCTCCTGGTAACCTGACCCTGCCTGCCTCGTGACACCTGACTCTCGATTTTGCTCTCTGGCTTGTGTCTGACTCTGACCTCTTGGTATCTGACCCAGCCTGACTCCTGACCCCTGATCCAACCACTAGATCAGACCATTTATGTCCTAATCTTGACAGTGGCATCTGTAGCAGCCCTGAGCACTGAGAAGGTGGTGCTATAGATCCATTGGGTTCTCGTAGGCTCAGGTTCTCCTACTGCACACATACACCCTACAAATGACCACAGATACAGTATTTTCTCTTTTGCATGTGGTTACATGGGAGAGGGTGCTGGATACTGCATGGTGGTTGCTTAGAAAGTCAGATGCCCAAACAAGGGTGACATCACAAAACACAGTTTTCACTAATGTCTAGCAGAGGAAGGACAATTTATAACTTGTGTACAAAACATGCAAGAAAGTTTCCTTGATCATTATTGTTTTCATGTTGGATACCCTGTTGTGCCCTATCATATCTGGGTTCCTGGGATTGTTATCCTCAGTGTGTAGTTGTGACAAGGATTTATGTTACAAGGTGTTAGTCCAAACAGTTATTAGGGGAATATAACTAAGTAATCAAAGGTATAAAACAACGAAAAATCTATATGAATGTTTTGAAAACGTGCAGACCATATTAGGGTGCTATGTAAAAACATGCACACTGAGGATAAATTATTATATACGCTCTTTGTGGAATTACACTCTGTGGTCAGATCTTGACTGTAAAACACTTAAAGTAGGTCCCTAACCAGAAATGATGACAAGATAATAAATAAGCTTGGCTTCTGGGTAACTGATAAGAGTAAAGAATAAGAAACTGATTACATACAAGTTCCTGTATTTTAAAAAATTCCCTGCTGGCCAGTGAAATAAGTCTTCATCCTCAAAGGTAGATGTTCTGTTTTACTGGTACTTCATAAAACATTAGCAGTCTCACCTCCATGCATACAGAGGAAATCATTATTTGAAATAGGTCCTGGCTCAGCAAAAGTCTTGAATTTATTCAGCCACTGTCGAGAAATATAGAACTGCAGGAGACTTGGTTCCATCATAGTCAACAGACTTGATACCCTCTGTCTCTCTCTTCGTGCTTCTTCGTTGCTCTTCCTATTATATAAATAAAAAAAAGCATTAAGCACAGGATGTATCCTTATGTGTGGTGCTGATTTACTCTGAACACTGGTTTGGAAACCAACTTTTTCCTTCACTGAATTTCTGGGTCATTACATTTAATACACCTAAAAGCCCAATTAAAAATATCCCATTACTATACCATTAAATAATTTTAATTCACGTTAAAACAACCAATAGAAAAGACACCCATTTAAATAAAGGATTTGAATTTTAATGTGTACTACCAAGATATAAATATTCCACATGCTTGAGTTTGTATTCTAATTTTGAAGTATTTGCTCACAACAAGCACAGTGTTCTTTTTGACAATATGGTCTATTCCTAAAAGGAACATAGAAGCAGTCATTCTGGGTCAGACCAATGACCATATCTTGGCTAGCAGCCTGTATCTTGTGCTTCTGGCAAAGACAAAAATATTATCAGACTGTATCTACTCATCTGTGCAATTCTATTGTAACTTATTTCTGCTAGACTCAGTATTCAACTTCCAGTAGCAAACACACATCCTTTGTTAATTAAAACTAGATGTCAGTATAAAGAATGTAATGCTTAAAAACAGAATAATTTAATAGTTGTAAAACAGTTGAAAGATAAGAGTCTAATTGCATGTACAGTTCCAAGTATAAAAGTGACAGAGATTGAAGATGGTAATAGCAGGTATCTCCTTTACGCTGTCTGAGTTTCAGGAAAAGACCAGGACACAGCAAAATAAGGACACAGTAAAACCCCTGTTGTTCCAGTTCCCAGCTGCTAAAGAGTTTCCTCAACTCCCTTTATAGCTCTAACAATCTCAGTCTGTGTGCAGAATCCTCCGTGTATGCATCCTCCTCTGAATAAAAATGAGGCAATCTTAATTGCCAGTTCTAAGACTCTTCAAGTTCTAGTAATCTCACTGAGTTTTCATTATCTTAAATCTGCAGAAATAATGTTCTGATCCACCTCTGTGGTTTTATTCTGAAGTTTTATAAGCATTTAAACATTCAAGCAATTTCACTTGTAATTGTTACATCAAAAAATAAATTGGTGGCAAAGCATTTTTATTAAATCAAAGCAAAGCATCTCTACTGTGGCATCTAGTGCTCCTCTCAATATCACATTAGAACAAGTCTTCTTGAAGCCTTTCCACTATGGTAGCTCTCCTGCATTACTGCCTTCTTCAGAAGAGCAGAGTCTCCTTTTTTCTTATACTGAAATTGCTATGCATTATTAATGTGTCTTCTGAGGGCTATTATAAAATAAAAGCATTTCTCCAGCATAGTTGATTCTGTGGTGACACATACTTGACATTAGTTCTATCTGAACTACAGGGTCTCTTGCTAACAGCTGAGTGTCTGACTGACCCAACCTCCCGTCCCCAATTCCAAATGTCTTACAAAATTTATTTAGCAACCTAATTTAAAAAGCTGGGTGCCAAATGGCCAACAGCTCACAAGTGATTCATTTATTTGAACAAGGTTTTACCGACACTGAACTTTCTCCTTCTTTTATTCACTTTCTTACCTGTAGAAGAGAACATAAGCTTCTGCATTCTGTACAGTGGATTCTGGTACTTCTGTGACACTCTGATCATCAAATTCATACCACAGATTATTTAAATTGTTTCGGCAATAAGCTATATAATGTCCACCTAGAGTAAGAAGGTATTAGAGACTGTACAGTGAAATGTGCGGCTATGAACAATATAGGGTTAACAGGTGAAGAATACAGAAAATTGTACATCTTTTCATCACATATGATTAATGGTATTAATGAAAGGGACTTTTACTATATAAATTTGGTTTAAGTTCCTTATAAATCTAAGATCAGCTTTTTGTTCCATTCCCACCAGCTAAAGGCAGACATGGTTATGTTCTTTCAACATATGCTCTGCTCTCCAAGTGATCTTTAGTTTGATTGATTTCTGAGCAATATGAATACTCTGCTCTGGGTCATGGTGTTCAAAAGAGTCCATTTAGTAAGTTATTTTAGTCAAAGGAACATCTCTGTCCAGATTTTCACTTTCTCTAAAAGCAGCCAGTGTACCTGCATGAAATAGGAACCATGTTCTACTGTTCAACATCTCAAGATTACTAATTTGCATCTTGGTTACTACTCACATTTAGGCTCAGGTTGTTTCTTAAAATACAGAGCACCTACAGTTGTGATAATCATATACCTGCCCTTGATCTGAAAGGGAGGCAGTATTTAGGGAAGAATAAGATGAAAATTTGACCTAAACAATAAGATCCTTGTCTTTGGGACCCACTACAGAATCTATTCTTGAGCTATTTTGACTCCCATTTCTGACTGAATGCACCCTAGTTTTTTCCTGGTCTCTGACTCTTGAGAATAACATGGAAACTAACTATAATAGAACCCCAGAGTTACAAACATCTTGGGAACTGAGATTTTTGTTCAGAGTTACGAACACAGTATGTTTGTTCTTTCAAAAGTTTACAAATGAACATTAACTCAGTAAAGTTTAAAAGCTGTATTATGCAGAAGAAAAATGCTGCTTTCCTTTTTTTTTAGTAATTTATGTTTAACATGGTACTGTACTATGTGTGTCTTTTTTTTTGGGGGGGGGTCTCTGCTGCGGCATGATTGTGTACAGTACTTCCAGTTCCAAATGAGATGTGTGGTTGACTGGTCAGTTCATAACTCTGGTATTCATAACTCTGAGGTTCTACTGTAGAAAAGAATGCTACGTCTCCTTGACTGATTTGGGCATCATTAGGAAGCACATTACAACCAGAGCTCTTGGATCTGCATTAGATGCCAATACATTTCAGGATAGAACTGAAAGCATTTACTGTTAAATCTATGTCTTAGATGTTCAGGGCCTTATGTGAGAAATTGCCTCTCTTCCCACACCATGTTGCCAGAGTTTATAACAGAGGCACTGGAACTCTTTCAGCCAAACAAGGAGGAACTACTGGCAGAATATTCTCCACGAGGGAAATTGGCAGTGCACTCCCCCTTGACAAATGAGAGTAAAAATCAGCTAATTTTCTGGACATGCCACAAAGTCCATCTTTTCACTTTGTGGACGGAGGAGCTTATTTTATTATTCACATTATATTTGCTTGTGGTGTCACTAGCTGGGATGAGCAGTACTTTATATTGCATCATTATTCGTACTGTGTACTTGAATTTATGTAGCAGACAACAGCAGGATGGTTAACTAGAGAGGTTTTTGTAAGTACTTTTTTTTAGTCATAAGATTGGTTGATTCATTCTTCTTCAAATTGTACAAAACTCCTAAATAACATTCCAAAATGTATGCCATAACTCACTTTAAAAAACAAATAATCAAACAGAACATGTACTAGCTTCTGGCTTCAATTTTGGAATTAATATTACTACCACTATTGTCCATATTTACCTTTCAGACCAGTAAATCTTAATGGTACCCTTAATCCCACATCTACTTCCATAAAATGAAGTGTGCCATGAACATCTGTCACTATGTTTGCATTCTGAAACAACAAACCTATACTTACTGCTGGCAGTTCCATGGTGGCAGATGACAGACAAGAGATCATATGTCACAATCTGAGCTGGACTGTCCTTAGCAACGAAAGGCTGAAGATCAAGTCCTTCCAGGGGAAAGGATACATGGGTACCAATTTTTGTGGAAAACATGAGCTCATGTCTGAATCTTTTGAGATGAATGCACAATATCTGTAAGAAGGATTGACAGACTTAATTTAGAACTTAGAAACTATACTGCAGAGGCCCTTTAGATCGACTTACCGTGGTGTCTTCACCGCGGTGAGTCGACTCCTGCCGCTCCTCCGTCGACTCCGCCTGCGCCTCTCGCGGCCGTGGTGTACAGGAGTCGACGGGAGAGCGCTTGGGGATCGATTTATCGCGTCTAGACTAGATGAGATAAATTGACCCCCGCTAGATCGATCGCTGCCTGCCGATCCGGTGGGTATAGACATACCATTAAGGACTCCTATGGCCCCAGTACAAGTAGCTGGAATTAATTTCTTCTGCAGTCGGAGGCAGCTGATGGCAGCCTCAGGACCATCCACATTTATTTTAAATTAGTTGCATTTGGGATTTCCCCCCAAAAATCATCTTACTGATCCTGCAAAAATCCTAAGGCTAGCACTGAGCAGTTGCCAAAACCTAATGCTTCAATGAAGGACAAAGCTCTTCCCCAACTGCATTTAACTATTTGTGCAAGGCTGTAACCAGGATCAAATTCCTTCACAATTCTTGCAGTCATCAGCTGATGCGCTGAAGCATAAGATTTGATTACCTTTAGCATGCATAGCTACAAACGTAACAAGTCAGAAACATTTCCAGCTCAGCTACAGTATTTAACTCTATGATCTCCAGCAGAAGTGAATTCCACAGGATGGCTACAGAACTGTAGGAAAAACATTTTTTTTCCCTTCTGACTTTACCTTTCATTTTAACTGTTGTTCACTTTCTTGTAAAGTACCTGACCAAATGTGACTAGATGCGAACCTTTTTTTCTTTTTTTTCTTTTTTTAGGAATGCAAGTATGCTGCTACATTTTAATTGTTTTAACATTCAAGACACAATCTACTTTCTATGCAACTCATTAACCTTGCCACATTCCCAATCATTCAGAAGAAACATTTTTAAAGGTGTGTGATTACAATACCTCAGGAAAGTTTTGCACTTTGCAGAATTTCACTCCATTTCTTAACCTAAGCAAAGAAGAAAAACATCATTTAGTTCTATAAATGTTTCACCTCCTGTGCCAACTCAGCAAAAACATGACGAAGAGTTGTGTGTTAACATTAGTAAACCTGAAATATTTCTGGAATGCAGACTAGACTTACTGTAGCCAAAGTGATATGAATAATGAAATCTTGAAGCAGAGAAAATCTGTTCCACTGAAGAATTCAAAGCAGTAACTATGTACATGTCTACCAGTTCTATCTAGCCAATGGATTTTCTTAGTATGGGGGAAAAGATTTAGCATTTAAACTTTGTGAAAGCAAATTATGGCTGAATTGCAGTTTTTGCTAAATAAGTTCATTCTTCAAGAAAATTTAACTGCAGCAGAGTATCAATAAATAATTAGAATGGAGTGCTAATATGCACTCCATTTCCACTGAAGGCTATGAATATTCTTCAAGGTCCTCTGTATTTTACTGGCCCCATACTATATTTACTTAAATTGTACTACAATGCTTGTACAAGAAAACAGTGTTATGTATAACAGCAACAACTGTTAAGAGTCTGACAGTGTTACGTTCCTTTATTTTGATAAAACATCATCACTTAGACTGCATTAACAATTAAGGATTTATCTTACAGTAATACAAAGGGTTGCTATACATTTAGATGAAATATTTCTTTATAATCCCTGTGATACTACACCACAGGGGAGCGCCCTATAACCCTCATATTCTCCATTTGTATATAATTGTGATATTGCATACAAAGCATGCCTTGTAAGGTATCATGGGAAAGGTTATGATCTGCTGAAACCCACTGTTCCATCTAAATATCTCTCTCATCAATGCATATGAAGTTATGAGAATTGTGTTGTACGATTGCCACTAAAATCTGCTGTGGGTTTGGGAAGCGCCCAGATACTAGCTCCCCAAAGACAATAACCAGGGAGATAACCAACACCAAGGCAGGTGTTGAACAACCATTAACAGCCATTGTCCAGCAAGGGAGCTACAATGCAATGACTCACTTGCACAAGACCACACCAGGGGAATTGCTCAACCTCACCTTGTGACTCAGCAATCCCCACCACACATGCCTGGACTTATGTTCTCCAAACACATGGACTAAGGGTATAAAACAGAACACAGGGGCCCCATGCTTTGCCTTTTCTCCTCCGCCCACCTATACTGCAAAGAACAAGGATGCTGAGAAGACTGATGATTTCAACAGAGGAGACTGGCCCAGGTTTAAGAGACAAACCTGTATATTAAGGACTAAGATCCAATGGGGTGAGAACATTGCTTGATCTAAATACTGTCTAGTGTGATAAGGGTTAAGGTTTAGACTGCGTGCTTATATTTTATTTTATTTTGGTGACCACTGACTTTTTGCCTATCACTTATAATCTCTCTTTTGTAATCAATACACTTGTTTTACTGTTTATCCAGTGAGTTTGCCTGAAGTGCTTGGTAAATCTGCTCAGGTTCACAAAGGCTGGTGTATGTCCACTTTCCATTCCAAGTGGTGAACCAATTAATAAACTTGCATTGCTCAAGAAAAGGTCTTGAACAGTGCAAGACGGTGTATTCCCGAAGTACAAAGCTGGGGGGGGGGATTTGGCTGGTGCCTTTCTCTGTGATATTCATGAGTGGCTCTGGGAGCATTCATGCAATCTAGCTGGGTGTGGGGCTCCATATGTGGTTGTGCTGAGTGACAACAGTGCCTGGAGGGGTTTGCTCCTTGTCACCGGCAAAACATTGTGAGAGACAGCCCGGGCTGGAGAGTTAAGGAGGCACAGTCGTCCCACAGTGCAGTCCCAGGCTGCACCCCGTGGATCCCGTCATAATCCCAATATGGTTGACTCATCCCTAAAGCACTTCCTGTCTGACACACTTTCATTGCTTCTAGACTTTTGACAGGTATTGTACAAGCTCATATAACAAAAAGCTGCTCATCAAAAAATGTCATTGTACCAAAAATACAGGATTCTCATCTATGAAAGTCACTGTATGTTGCATTTATTTCCACACATTCAACCTTTGCAGCAACAGTTAATGTGCTGATCAAGACCAAGGCTTATTAAAGCAAACTTAAGGTAAAAGATGACTTACTTTTTACACTTTTCACAACTGTACATGTTATCACCTGTAGATATTGTGGGGGGGAAAACACAACCATTATTCTCTAAACACAAGCAATTATTCTTCAAGGTATCCACTATACTTTATTGATTATAATTGCAATTTACAATAGCTATTATACTTTTCTATTGCTTTGATTGTGTCATTGTAATTTCAGGGATAATTTATTTTTCAGGTTAAATGTTTTCAGTCAGTGTCTGAAGACTCTGGATTCCTATGGAGAAAGTTTAGTATTTCAATGAGCAAATGTATGATATGGTTTTCTTAGGGTTTATGCTCCCAAACATTAAAAATATATTCTGGATTATGTTGGGTTATTTAATCATTTTAAAATAAAAGGGAAGCAGTACACAGTTTAAAGGCAAGAAAAGGAGCAAATTCCCAAATTTAGACTGAAAATGTCCTGAACTCCATCTGATTTTATTTCATTAAGAGAAATTCAATTATTGGATATTTCCAAGAAAACTTATGTGAAAATTCTTGCTTCAAAATCCGTTTCAATAGTGGTTTATTAAAAAAAATAAAAAGGTGGATCCTATGACCAGGAATATTTTTTAAAGTCTGATGTGTGCTTTGGTTCAATTAAAAAAAAGCAAAATTAAAATACCTCATCTATTTACCTTGTTTTAAAAAGAAGGCACAATAGACATATTTTAAAAAGTGGCTTACCCTTGAGCTCATCTCTGGCGAAAAAGGCAGCAAGACAATCTTGTAACGTTACTATTGGACCCCAAAACCAGCTAGGAACACATGAGACAACAAACCTGAAACATCATTGACAGAAAACACAACAAATGTTCTGCCAGTAGAGCAGAAACCGCAATTTTAAAATCTAAGCACTACAAACAGAATCACTTACCTTTTAAAGTACTCCACAAAAAACGCTATCCACCCCTGGGGAGCATATGCTTCACCACACGACCCTGCCTTGACTAGAGAAGTCTGATGACTTGCAGAATGCAGTTTGGCAAGGTCTTCCTTACCTGGAATAGGCAATGACAGATCCTGAAAAGTCTCCAGGGTAACAGATACCTATGCAAAAAATAAAGTAGGGAGGAAAATTAGGCTTTTGTTAAAAGAAATAGGCAATTAATTCTAATTTTGTCAAATACACCACAGTGTTTTGTAACTTTATTTTATGATCTTGAGAAGTTTGATCAAAAGAGTGACTGCTAACTAAAGATTCAGTGTTTTATTCCTAAAATTCCACTAGATGGCAATCTCTCAATTATCAATTAAATGGATTTGGGTCATAAAACCAGTCTTTTGAAGAACATTGCACCAGGTGATACTTTTATAGCTAAAGAAGTAACAATGGCTCTTTTATAAACCCCAGCTGGTTTATTCCATGGTAGTGGTGACGTTAGCAGTACAGAGCTTTTCACAGATGGCTCATGGGTGCTAGTTCTACCAAACGTTATTCAAATTATTTTGATGGTGTTTTACTTAGAAACAACCCTCTCCCTCCAAATAAGAATGAGCACTTCTGACTTTTGGGGCTATTTTTAAAGGAAGCTGAAGTGGTTTGTTATAATAACTTAGAAGTAAATATTTGCTAAGAATCATTTTTAGAAGTTTTTTTAATTACCTGCTACTATTTAAGTGGCACTTTGAAAAAATGGGACTTACTTTCTTCAGTGGGGGCTGCCATTTTTACTAAAGAACATCACACTTTCCAGCAGGAAGCTGAGCTTCATAAGTCATACTAGGACTTCAAACCACTTTGAAAAATCAAATTTTAAATGTTTTTAATGAGACCTGAATTTTCTCAGCCCAAACTTGCACGATGAGGCTCTTGAAACAGTATGACTAGCTACTCTTTTCTATATTCCAGATAATTAAAAACACTTAATGACTGCCTTTTCTAATCCGATGTAATAGTTAGACTGTTTTATATTACAAGGCAGTTTTCCTTGAGGAAGCTGTGCGTGTTAGGAAGTCAGGCTAACCATGATTGGATTTTCTGCTAAATGAAGTTGTAGACATAGAAGATTCCTCCTCCATATTGGGTTCCATTCTTCTGCCATGAACTGCTTTTCACGGGCAAAGGATTTCTCCTCCCCCAACACAGCCTTTATTCTTATTTAAAAACAGAAGAATTGAAAAGAGGCACCTCATAGCTTAATGTAAAAATAACTGAATGAGCAGTTCTGAATGATATTAGCAATCTGTGACCGACAGCATGTAGACACCACAGTCCTTGGTTAACCATAATACCATAGGAAAAGGAACTGTGGCCTTCACCTGAACACACACCTTGCTGTGTGTCTAAGCAAGGTAACAGAGCTGTTCAGCTAGTTTATAACCAATAATTGGAACTTCCTGGACAGTGGAAGGGAAGAGGAAGAAAAAGAAAACTTTGCTGCACTTGGGGAAAAAAAACTTGGTTGCAAACTAACACCCACAATTTTGTTGAGTTTCAGTTGGACTTATGCTCTTTCTATTCCCAAATGAGAGGCAAGAGTCTATATTAAAGAAGGGTTGCAACAGTTACTATTAGGGACTGAGAAATTAAATTGAGGAGACATAACAGCTGCAGAACTCAGAAAGGGGCCAAATCCCAAGAGAAAGATTACACATGTAAAGGTAAAATGACTGAAATTAACTATGTATATTTTAATATAAAAATGAACACCACATTCATGTTAGAACATCTTCCTACACTTACCCTATCACAAGTCAGGCACTGCACTGAGCTTATGATGGTCCCATCAAATATGTCAGATATGACACTCCTGTATTTCTTGTGTTTCTTCTTTTTTGGAGAAGATATAGTTGGAACTAATATAAAAAGACAAAAATAAAAATGGTTAAAGAGGGTTCATAAACAGTGTGTAACCTTTGATTCTGCTTTGCCTGAATCCATTTTTTAAAATGACATGATTAAATGAGTATGTGCCACCTCTTTTCAGGATTGAGATAAAGGAACTAATTCCCTTTCCCCATTATCTCATCCCCTACGGAACCAGGCAGCCAAATTACTAGCAGCTGTGGCTGAATTAGTACATCTCCTAGGCTCAATTGTTCCTGTAGGTTCCTAGTAGAATGAAGGTAGACAAACATGCTTGATCCTTCTTTCTTTCCTAGTGGAATTTTCAAGGCTAGCATTTAAGTTAAGTAAAACTCAGACATTTAGAGGGGCAATCTTAGAATCCTTGGTGTATAGCTCTCAGATTAAGGCCCGTTTTAAGCATATTCTCACTTAGAGTATAAAGTTCATACACCGGAGAGCATATGCTAGCCTCATTTGACCATAACAGTTTTGCAGGGAGTCTTCAACATATCTTGGTTGAA
>NW_020664562.1:31678563-31697583 GCF_002925995.2 Terrapene triunguis | reverse complement strand
GACTGGGAATGGATGGGTCACTACAAAAACTAAAAACTAATTTCCCCATGCTAATTTCCCCTTATTGTTACTCACACCTTCTTGTCAACTGTTTGAAATGGACAACCCTAACTACCACTACAAAAGTGATTCTTCCTCCTGTTGATAATTGCCCACTTTAATTGAATTGTCTCATTAGAACTTACCCCCCACTTGGTAAGACAACTCCCATCTTTTCATGTGCTCTGTATATATATCTTCCTACTGTATTTTTCACTCCATGCATCTGATGAAGTGGGCTGTAGCCCACGAAAGTTTATGCCCAAATAAATGTGTTAGTCTCTAAGGTGCCACAAGTACTCCTCGTTGTTGTTTTTTATAAATGATCCATCACTTTTGATGTTTGGAATTTGTGTGGAGAGGAGGCAGGAAAAAGAGAGCTGCACTGTTAGGCTCTATAGTAAGAGCTTGTCTACACATGGATTTATTTTGTAATAACTGTTCTACTTTAAATTCAGACCCTACTTTATTCCTTCATAATTTTATGTGTAGATGAGACCCAAGTTAATACGTCGCAGTCACACAGCAACAGCGCTCTGGCCACACAAGTCTTGAAGCTCTATATTTACTTTTCTCCTTATTTCCTGAATTGTCTGAAAAGTGTTTTTAGGTGTACTTTCTGAGAAAATGGGGGTAGAGCAAATCCTCCACCCTCTCTCCTTTTAAAAAATACCTAAAATGTAAGAGAAATTAATGTTTTTTTTTTTAAAAAGAACTATTCACAACAGCTTATGCTAAAATTCAAATTGGTGCGGAATTTCCTTCCCATTCTTTCTTTCCAAAAAGGTTTCACTTTTGGTTTTGGATACAGTTAAAGACTAAAATATATATTACTGATTGTTCCTGTGGGATATCTTGTATCCTGGGGTCATTTGCACACCATTCTTGTGCCTATGCTACTACCCACCCACTCATCTGTGGGCGCTGCTCAGTATATAGACCACAACTTCTTTGTGGCCTTGACTCTGTATCCATTTGACATGAGTCTTTTTTTTTTATTTCAAAGGGGGGGTTTGATGGTCGACAAATAAACTTATCTCCTTGCATTGACTCTGTGATAAACAAATACTCCTTAATATTTTTAAACAGGTCTTTGGATGAAGTTGACTTCTATCACGCATACCAAATTATTTCCCTGCTGTATTGCTGATTAATTTTGGTTGCAGCTTGCTTGAAGGCCTTTAAACATAAATCCCAATTTCACACTTTTGGTTGTCCTGTGCTCTGGGAGAAATATATATTTTATATTGAAGACCCCTCTTCCCCCCCCAAAAAAGACAAAATTACATTGGGGTAAGAATAATATAGAACAAGTTTGTTAAAACGTGTCTCACGGTGATCAAACTGATGATGATCCCAATGAAGTTAGAACATTGCAGGCCATTTAATTTTTTTTTCCAAACTTTTCTTTCCCAGACCTGGTTCCGTTGTTCCTACAAATTTGTTTCAAGGAATTAAAACAATTAATCCAACGTTTCGAGGCTACTCCCAACAGGTAAACCTTTCTTAGTATTATCCAGTATTATGACAATGAAGTGTCAAAAGTATAACTGCATGATTCAGGTAGATTAAATTGTCAGATTCAAAACTTGATAAAGTAGAAAAATATGTATTTAAACCAAGCTAATCATAAACTTTTAGTTTTTACCTTTCCATGCTTTAAATCTATATCCCCTAAAACTCCTCTCTAACTTTTCTGAATCACAGACTTCTGTGCTGAATTCTGTTGACAAACTGCTGAAAGGCCCCGTGACCCTTATGAATGTCTCCTTTCCCTTTCTCAGGGACAAGCAGCAGAATGGTTAATATCAAAAACTTGTCACCTGAAGTAAAGTAGCTGACATACAAGCTGTTCCAGAAAGTGACACAAAAGTCTTGCTAAGCAAACATAAAGAATATAATAGAGCAAACTTTTACCATATTAATTTACTATTTGAATATTTTTAAGCTGAGTTGCTAGTATCCAGTTTTTTTGTTTAGACAATGAGCCCACATCTTTTCTTTTCAATGTTACTGGTTTACAGCATTATGGATACTGAATACTTGTGTCCTCCATCTCTTGTATAGGTAGTAATTACTTGTAGTGGGCAGGCATTGGTGGTTATGTGACTGAATTATATTGTAGGTGCATTCTTCAAATCATCTTTAATGAAGTGTGTTCTAACATACCTATTTTACTGTTGAAAACATATTTTATTAAAAGCCCTATTGTGGGGACCACATTTAATTTCCAATTTAATTAAGAACCAGATCCTTAATAATTTTGTCAGATTCTCTGCATTGCAGTAGTTTATATTGGAAAACTTTGGTAATTCAGTATAATGAAGTTAGCAAGTGAAATGGAGGGTTAAACTGTATTTTTGATATACAAATAGTGTCGGTGGTGTCAAGTAAGTGTTAAAATAGCAAACCACAGAATTGTTGTAGATGCTTTTCATTATTACTGACACCCTAACTTACTGTTGTGTCCAGGGTATCCACAACTTATTCATGTACCTAAAGGAAGAAATTAATTCACTAATTCAGGGGAAAATGGCAAGATCGTCTGCAGCTTTATTAACATACATTCCTTCAGGGGAATTTAGTCCTTGCAAGCTAAAATTTGGAATGAGCGTAACATTCTGTACTCCCTTAAGTATTTAAGGGGAGACCCCAATGTTCTTCCTCAACACATCACCCTAAGTTACTCACTAGGTCCCCCCCCCCCCCAAAAAACGAAATCTGGTCTTTTGTGTGCTTTTACCCTATACTATACAGATTTCACAGGAGAGACCAGCATTTCTCAAATTGGGGGTCCTGACCCAAAAGGGAGCTGCAGGGGAGTTGCAAGGTTATTTTAGGGAAGATCGCGGTATTGCCAGCCATACATCTGCGCTGCTGCTGCCTTCAGAACTGGGCAGGTGGGGAGTGGTGGCTGCTGACTGAGGGCCCAGATCTGCAGGCAGCAGTGCAGAAGTAAGGGAGACATGGGATGGTAATACCATACCATGCCATCCTTACTTCTGCTCTGCTGCTGACGGCAGCTCTGCCTTCAGAGCTGGGATCCCGGCCAGCAGCTGCCGCTCTCCAGCTGCACAGCTCTGAAGGCAGTGCTGCCACCAGCAGCAGTGCAGAAATAAGGGTAGCAGTACTGCAACCTCCCCTACAATATCCTTGCAACCCCTCCCCCCCACACCACCTTTTTGGGTCAGGATCCGTACAATTACAGCACTGTAAAATTTCAGATTTTTAAATAGCTGAAATCGTGAAATTTATGATTTTTAGACTCCTACGACCATGAAATTGATCAAAATGGACTGAATTTGGTAGTGCCCTAGGAATAACATAGTGAAGGCAGGGAACTATGCAGCCTGGAAATTATTGTTGTTCTCCTCTCCAAAAGGCAATTGCAGGGGAGCTGGGAGTCTGAGAATGGTGCCCTTGCTGGACCACTGAGGGGAAATACAGGTGCAGTAGCCCTGAACTGCGACAGTATCTCTCCCCCTAAAAGAATTACCAGCCACGGCAAATAGGTCAAAAGTTTTAAATTTACATGTGTACAGATCATTAGGCTGAGGGAGAGTCCCGGAAACCAAACAGTGGTGACACTAATAATTTGTAAGCAAGTAAGAAAATGATTATGTACCAAACTCCCGTTAAACCCACCACCAGTGGACCAACAGATACCCTCTTAATAAATAGCTACCTGTGCAACAAGAATAAACGATGGCTAAGAACAACAAAACTAGGAATTAATGAATGAAGGTGGAAGCACCAGAAACCAGGAAGAAGTCAAACTTCTGCCCCCTTTCTGCTCTTATAAGTCCAGCAGTGAGCTCAAGCTGAAAGTAAGCCAGCAGTGCCATTGCCACTGTAGCCCACCCACTCCTTCCACAAGAAGTTGCTGAGCTGTTAGAGAATGAATCTACAACACTCCCTTTGTTTCCTTCTCCTGTCCAGGCAAGTCTGGAACAGCTGGAGGGCTGGGACAAATTAAAGTCGATTCTTTTGAAAGGTGCAAATGTGGTTTCCCTGACCAGTGTACTTAAGGCGCTGATTGGGTGTTGCAAAAAAAGTTTGAAAACCTTAAATGATGAGGTTAGATTCCTTTACCGACAACCTCTATTAACTGTACAACTGGGAGCTAACCAGGTACTTGGTTGTTGCTTGTATTAGGATGCACATGTCATTGTGATGGTTCTTGGGGTACCCAGGACTGAGAGTCACCTTGTTACCCCCTGCCTCCAAGTGAGTCTCACCTATGCCTGGCTGTTCCTTACCACCATTAGCCTTTCAGCCACTTGAACACTTTCCCCTGGGCTATGCCAGCCCAGTCTACACCTTGCAGGTTAACAAAAGGTGCACCCCAGTCCATTTGAATCAGTCCTCTGTGATATGCTGCCCTGGACACAGACTACTCACAGAAATCCCAGATCCTCTGCCGCCAAAGGTGCAATGTGTCCCAGTTTACTAATTTTACCTTAAATCGCTGCTCCTATAAATCAGACAGCACTTGTGAACCACTTGCAGTAAGACAAAAGTAGATATTTTTAAGAAAGAATAAAGATTTAACTACAAACGAGAGACGTGGAAACAAATAGCTATAATACAAAACAAAATCAAAATGTGAAGTTGCATCTACATTTATTAATTACCTTTCCTAGCTAATAAAGTAGGTTTCCCACTCCCCGATGTTCAGTCTGTTTCAGAACTTTACAGAAACCAGGATCCAATTTTTCATGAGAATACCTTGTTCCTCAAGATGTCTTCTCAGTGGAAGGATGCCGAGTACCTTTCCCTCCTTTGTGTTATCCTGAAAGTTTTTTGTTTATGTTTATAGACAGGGTGAACCCCTGTTTTGTTATAATGTTTCTTTTTTTCCTTCAGGTGCTTTTGATTGTTTGCATTTGCCTCTGATGGTTTTCCATTGACAGTTTTGTACTGAGCAAGGCTGAACAATTGAGCCTTGCATTGCATCAGTGGCAAAACAGGGTGGGGTGGCAACTCCCTCCTGCTGAATAGGCTGTCACTGAGACATTATCCTCTGGTGACTAACATTTACTTCAAGTCAATAACACATACTTTCAACATAAATATTACCCATACATACACCTTGCAGTGATTATGAATCTTGATGAGTTATGAGCTTTCTGTAGCTACCTTACATTTTACTTTTTATAGATAAATATTCTGTAAGATATTTTGGTGTAGTGACTTTGTCAGGCCTGAGGTAAGTGTTATTTGCAAAGAACAGGCGACCCTTTGCCAAGGAGCCTCGGTGTCACAGAAACCACACAAGAAATATTTTAACAATTAAAATATCCTGGCACAGAGTATAAGCTTTGTGATGAGTGAAAGCGTGAGAAGGAAAGTTGCCAAGTAAGACTCGTGACATGGAATGGAACTTGTGTAGGAGGTTACAAAATCCAAAATGAAATATTATTTGGACTGACAGTCTAATTCTCTTTTGCACCCCAGACTGGGCAGGTGGCATTTACTTTGTTTTTACTCCTTTGATTTAGTGGCCAGCTTTAGCTTTTTGTTGTTTCATCTTGTTTCGACACCACTATGTGCATATCTTCTAAATATAAAAGGGGATTATGTACCTATTTTAAATTCCAGGATGCACAAGAATTCCTGCGTTGTTTAATGGATCTGCTTCATGAAGAGCTAAAGGAACCTGTCATGGAAATAGAAGATACCCACTCTACAAGTATAGAAGAGAGTATGGAAGAAGACAAGAACCAGTCAGATGTAGATTTCCAGTCCTGTGAATCTTGTGGTAGCAGTGATAAGGCAGAAAATGAGGCTGGTTCCAGACCATTCTCAGAGGACCATGCAGAGGCTACTATGTTAATTCAAGATGTTGAAAACCACTCCCTCATAACTAAAGATTGGCAGAAAGAAAAAACACCATGTAATAAGTTTAACCGAGCAAGTTCTATGGAGGATTTAAAAAAAGACAAAAACACTGCTTCAGAAACTGCTGAATTTTTACATAATCCAGGAACAGTCAAAGTGCAAATACACAGCAGAATTTCAGGTGACTGTATGATCAGTTGCTAATTTGTAATTATAACAAAATCATACTTGTAGCTGAAATGCATGTAAAAGTAAAAATGAGGGAAACCATTTTAGATGTATAACTTGTCATGTATCGCACGAGAGTAGATTGGTTTTGTAACTGGTGCTCAAGTTCATTAATGTGGTACTTCGATTATGTTTGTTTAATCCATTTTGAAGTCCAGTGACTATTTACCAGCTGTTCAAGATTTGTAACAATTGAAAGACTTCAGATAACATTACAATTGGTGATTGCTTTTGGATTTTTTTGGCTCATTATTTCTGTTTTAACAGTTGCTGAATTAAAACTTAATTTTCTTATACACAAGCATTTAATCAGTCACCTACTGGTGTGCTGAAATGTAAGTTATCTAACTATTTTGCAGTTCAACCTGAAGCAAAACTTTACTGTTGGAAAAATTCAGCTGTGCAGTAATACAAATTTCTGTTGCAGACTATATCAGTGATGTCCATATGACTGATCTGTCAGGACCGCAAAGCCCTCCCTCAAATGAAGGAGTGAATACACGTTTATCAACCTCTCCTCCAAAATCAGGCTCATTATGGTCTGGATTGGCACCTGCACACAAAAAAAGTATATGCTTCTTTTTCTCCTTGCATTGCCTTGCTCATAAATGTGCCATTAGTTTTTTTTTTTTTTTTTTTTTTTTAAATTTTGGTATTTAATATTGACACTGCATGTGCTTCCAGGCCTCTAGTTAGAGATTTGACACCATGCTAATGGGGTACAGAGCTTCTCATGATTTTCTACGTCACTGTCTCTTTTCACTTTATTGGAGAATGGTGCATCACTACCAGTCGCTATAAGCAACTGTGTATCCATAGCGCTTCCTGCCTCTCCAGTTGTTTTTGTCTCCTTGTTCTTGAAGCATGGAGCAATATTTTTCTTGATCTTTCTTTATTAGCACCTGATTGGAGAAATGGAGGTGGAGGGAAGAATGCTCATAGAAGGAAAAAAGGTTGTGTGTTTAGAGGAGAGTCTGGGAAGGAGCCCATTGGGTACTCAAGGGAGAGGATTCTTGCGGGAACAAGGCATCAGTTGAGTTTCCCAGGGTGAAAGAGCTCATGCCTGTCCTTACTGCTCTAGGCAAGTTCACCCATTGGAGCAGTCGTAATTTCTGCTACCCACACAGAGAGTCTGTTTAGGCTGCATCTATTCTACAGTCTACTCATCAGTAATAGGTCAGCACCTAAAGGGCTAGGCTCTCACTGACTGCAGGGTTGGCTCCGACACAGTGCTCCTTCTCCATTACTACAGTCTCTCAGCACCAGGAATATGTTTTTATAGCAGTTTCTTCTGTCTCTACAAGAGGTTCCCCTACTTTGTACCCTGGCTGCATCTCTCTGTGTGGTCCCTTTATAGAGTTGACACCAAAATGCAAGTCCTCCAGCAGGGGCAGCTCTTTCTTACTCCACTTCTTCAGGTACCTGATCCCTTTCTTTCATCTGGATGAACCTATGAACAGCTTGGCAGAGATGTGATCTGAAGTCCCATTCTAGCAGATCTTCTCCCCACCATCTGTCACAGCTTTAACTTCCAGGGACCCTGAGCATGCTCGGATTACAGGCAGCCTACTCAAAGCATTAGGAAGTTGATCGTGGTCTCAACCAAACTTCCAGAAATTTCCCACTCTGACAGGCTTGCTGTTCCCTCATCTGTGGAAGAGGTGATCAGCCTAATAGCTGGCCTCTCTCCAGCCATCAGCAGGAGTCTGAGCAATTTCAATGGAAAGCCACTCTGGTACTCTGCTTCATTATACTCCCTTTCCTTTGCTGAGGATCTGGACAACAGTGGTGTTTCAGACATGGCCCAGAGGGGTTGCCTGCATCCCCCTTTTGGGATTGTTGCCAATGTGCAATACTCTATAGTGTGATAATTCATTGATGTAAATGAGTTTGTTTGAGTTTTTGAGTTTGCTGCATAATTGTGCTTCAAAATCTGAGCATTCATGAATAATTGTTAAAGATTTATTTATTTATGGTTGTGAAGAAAACCTTCATACAGTGATGCCTGCTATATTGGGCAAACAGACAAAGACCACAGCTCTCAAAGAGATGTTAACTGACCCCTTCATGTTGATGGTGTGTCAGCACTGAAGTCTAACAAGAATCATTTAAATGGCAACATTGTATCACTCCTGGTTAGCTTTCCCGAAATATCAGTATAATGCCGTAATTGTGTGTAGTGGAAGATATGGGGCAGATTGCAGTGAGGCTAGTGTCAAGGTTTGCTGGGCTGGGGAATGAGAAATTCATCCTTCCTCAGTCAGATGTAAAGTTACCTCCATCTTTGTTCAGAGTGGAAACAATAGAGATCTGTCCCCTGCCCTGTACCAAAAGTCTCAACTCCCTCCTAGTTGCCAAAAGCAAAACTGTCCCCTGTGCCTTCCTGACTCTCATGAGGCCAAACTGTCCTCTACCCAGAAACCAACACCTTCCCCCCCCCCCCCCCCTTCCAACTACATCTGTCATGCATTTTCAGTATGGAAATCTCTGGCAAATTGAAAATGTGAGGTGTTCTAAAACAGTTTAATATCAAAATACATGACTGAAGGATACTTTACTGGGGTCAGGAAGTGGGGCATTGCTGCATAACTCGTGGGTCCCTGCATAATGCATATCTAAAGTGCCACATGAAAAGAGGACTTGCTAGTGAGCTTTCTTGCTTGCTGACTTTTCTTCCTGCCAGTATTCTCTCTTCAGATCCAAACTCTTCCCTTCTCTAAGCCTGTTTCAGCTAGAAATGAGTCAGGGAGGCAATTTTAGTTACATGAGACAGCAGGCACTCAAAGGTATTTGCTTATAGGCCATCCAGTTGGTTTATGGACTTCTTTTGTCTATGAGGCAGCCTTTGGGGAGTTGCATCCCTGGGGGGGAGAGGTCTGTTTGGAACTGTTTTTCCCTTTTCATTGTTATTGGCCCCACACTTTGCTGCTCCTTATTTGTATTGGCAACTAGCAAATCAGCAGGTCCACTGCCAAGATTCCTACAGGAGGAGTTTTGGGGACCTTAGTCTGTTGGGTAGGTACTGCAAGAGCATTTGCAGTCTATATCTCATATGATGCTTCTAGGTTTTATTCTCTAATGTAGGGGGGCCAGGACACTGTTTCTGAGGGTTTTTTGTGCTCCACAGAAACAGGTATTACTCATCTAATACAGATCAGAACTTGAAATTATTTATACTTGATTTCTGGATCAATTGGGGAAAATCCCTCTGAGAGCTTTAGAGACTGCTCCACTTAGGCAGTCTCAGCAGGGGGCAGGTTTTCTTGTTTTCAGTCAGTCTGCTTTTTAAATTCTGTATCTATCACTGAGGGTATGTCTACACTACGAGAGTAGTTCGATTTTAGTTAAATCGAATATGTGCAATCGATATTAGAAAGTCGAACGTGTGTGTCTACACTAAGGACAGTAATTCGACTTTGTCAGTCCACACTACCAGGGAAAGCGTCGACATTGGAAGCAGTGCACTGTGGGCAGCTATCCCACAGTTCCCGCAGTCCCCGCCGCCCATTGGAATTCTGGGTCGATCCGCCAATGCCGTCTGGGTAAAAAAATGTGGCGAGGGTGCTTTTGGGTAACTGTCGTCATCCGTCAGTCACTACCGCCCTCCCTCCCTCCCTGAAAGCGCCGGCGGGAAATCAGTTCGCGCACTTTTTGATCAGTGACAGCGCGGACGCCACAGCACTGCGATCATGGATCCCGCTGCGACCATCGCTGCAGTTGTGGCCGTTCTCAACACCTCGCAGCTTATCATACACCTTTCCCTGAGGCAGATGCAGAGAAATCGGGCGAGGAGGCTACGGCACCGCCGTGAGAGCCTGAAGTCGGAGAGTGGCACAGAGCTGTCAGAAACCACGAGCCCCAGCGCCCAGGACATCACGGTGGCAATGGGGCATGTGGATTTTGTTGAACGGCGATTCTGGGCCCGGGAAACAAGCACGGACTGGTGGGACCGCATAGTGCTTCAGGTCTGGGATGAATCCCAGTGGCTGCGAAACTTTCGCATGCGGAAGGGGACTTTCCTCGAACTTTGTGAGTTGCTGTCCCCTGCCCTGAAGCGCAAGGACACCCGCATGCGAGCAGCCCTCACTGTCCAGAAGCGAGTGGCCATAGCCCTCTGGAAGCTTGCAACGCCGGACAGCTACCGGTCAGTCGCGAACCACTTTGGCGTGGGCAAATCTACCGTGGGGGTTGTTGTCATGCAAGTAGCCAAGGCAATCGTCAAGGTACTGCTGTCAAAGGTAGTGACCCTGGGAAACGCGCAGGCCATCATAGATGGCTTCGCTGCGATGGGATTCCCAAACTGCGGTGGGGCTATAGATGGGACTCACATCCCTATCCTGGGACCGGGCCACCAGGCCAGCCAGTACATCAATAGAAAGGGCTACTTTTCAATGGTGCTGCAAGCACTGGTGGACCATCGGGGACGGTTTACAAACATCTATGTCGGATGGCCGGGCAAGGTTCATGACGCTCGCGTGTTCAGGAACTCTGGTCTGTTTAGACGGCTGCAGGAAGGTATTTACTTCCCGGACCACAAGATAACTGTGGGGGATGTGGAGATGCCTACAGTGATCCTCGGGGACCCAGCCTACCCACTAATGCCCTGGCTCATGAAGCCCTATACTGGCGCCCTGGACACAGAAAAAGAACTGTTTAACTACCGGCTGAGCAAGTGCAGAATGGTGGTGGAGTGTGCTTTTGGCCGTCTCAAGGGGAGATGGAGAAGCTTACTCACTCGCTGTGATCTCAGCGAAACCAATATCCCCATCGTTATTGCAGCTTGCTGTGTGCTCCACAATCTGTGTGAGAGCAAGGGGGAGACCTTTATGGCGGGGTGGGAGGTTGAGGCAAATAGCCTGGCTGCTGATTACGCCCAGCCAGACAGCCGGGCGATTAGAAGAGCCCAGCGGGACGCGCTGTGCATCCGGGAGGCTTTGAAAGCCAGTTTCAAGGCTGAGCAGGGTACCCAGTGACTTTTAAGTTTGTGGACACAAAGGCAGAACTTGCCCCCCTTTCTTTACCCAGTTGCCGTCGACTATCCTCTCCACTTACATACCCCCTTCACCCCCTTCCCAAAAAATAAAGTCTGTTCTGTTTTGTTAATGGACACCGTTGTCTTTATTACTGTTTTCGCGGGAATGTTTTAAACCTGGGACACAGACTGTGGCGGGGGGCGGGTTTAGGGTTGTGATGCAAATGATGCCTCTAAACTCCAGGAATGACAGGCTCCGCGGTGGTGGACTGGTTGTTTCAACGGAGCCTGCCAGCCCTCCTGGCCGGGACTGCGTGTATGTGTCGGCTATGTGACTGTCTTGCAGGGGGAGGAGGGTTACAGATCCCCTGCTGCGCGGCTCTGTGATCCAGGGTAAGGACCGCTGCATAAGATCTGTAACTGCCCTCCCCCGCCACCAAGTCACAGAGCAACACCACCCCCCCCACCACACAGAACATGAAAACCACCTCCCAGACTGACCAGGATAACTAGTCACTGCACTGTATATGTGCCCTGCTGCTGCACCTGCCCCCTGCTAAAGGTGACTGTCCTGTCCAATGACCAAGCCCCTTCCCCCCCCCTTCAGACAGACTCCCCTCCAAAAGAAGAGGATGGAAACAGAAATGAACAGAAACGTATTCTTTATTAACAACCGCACATGGAACGGGGGCGTGAAACTTGGACGGGGTCTTGTGTGAGGCGGGTAGGAAAGGACTTTTCAAATTTTGGGGAATGAGAGCCTTCTAGTGGTAGAGCAGTCCGCAGGGGTGGAGTGAAATTTTTCACGGCCCCTTCCACCCCTCCGTGTTTGGACTTTGGGTGAGGGGGGTATGGGACTTGGTGGCGGGGCAGGGCAGTTACAGAGAGACTGCAGCGGGGCTCTCTCCTCCTGCCTCCGGTCCTGCAGAACATCCACAAGGCGGCGGAGCGTGTCCGTTTGCTCCCTCATTAGTCCAAGCAGCGTTTGAGTAGCCTGCCTGTCCTCCTGTCGCCACCTCTCCTCCCGTTCCATGTTTGCCCGGTGCATTTGGGACAAGTTCTCCCTCCACTGTGTCTGCTGGGCTGCCTGTGCTCGGGAGCATTCCATTAGTTCAGCAAACATGTCTTCCCGTGTCCTCTTCTTCCTCCTCCTAATGTGCGCTAGCCTCTGGGCAGATGTGGCTGTGGGAATTGGAAAAAGGGAGTGAATTCCTGAGACAGATCAATGTATCTGTGAACAGAGAACATAGTCTTTCTCTGTGAACAAGACCATGCAGAGCACCTATCACACGCGCACTGAGGACAAGGTCGAATTTTCGGCCCTCGCCTACAGTGCCTGCGGTCTTGCTGTGGCGAGCTGAGGAGCAGGGCAGGACACCGGACTTTGTCTAGATGGCAAACATGGTAAGCCGTAGACTTGTGGCCGCTTAAAACTTTAAGAGTGGCACTGGCCTCCTTTCAAATAGAAAGCAATGCGAGTCTCTGCTGGCAGCAATCCTGCAAGCATGAACTCTGCCCCTGTCCCACCCCCTCGCGGCTGTAAACCGCGTGGCTGTAAACCGGCGGTTGCAGTTCTATAAAGGGACGGGCAAGCAGTCCCAATACTAACTTTCCCATACCTAATTCACAGCAGGGAGCCATGCCAGACATCACCCTCCTGAAGGTCTCCGAGAGCCAGAAGGAGAAGATGCTCCGGGACAGCCTGCAGAAACCGGGGCCATTTGCTGCACTGCTGTGCAAGGCCATGATCCCGGAGTACCTGCTGGCGTTGTGGCAGGGAAACGTGTCCTACCACGGGGGGCCTAATAAGCTCTCCCTGCCCAGGAACCTGCTGATGAGGCTGGAAAAACACCTGCAGGAGGTGTATGAGGAGTTCTCCCCGGAGGATCTCGCCTCTATCCCCGGTTACATTGACCAGTTCCTGGCTTAGGTGCCCTTGGAGGGACAAATGACTGCAGGGTTTTGGGCATTATAATCATGAAGCGGACATTGTGCAATTTTTTGAAAATGGTTCGGACTATATATTGAGGCGCCCAAAAAAAGACAAATCATGATACACTTTGCACTGATTCCCCTTTTGTTTGACTTTACTGTTTACATGTTTTGAAGCACTTTACCCACTGTTCATATTTTCAATCTTCCTGTTTTGTTGCAAATAAATGTTTACATGTTTTAAAGCACTTTAGCTAATGTTAATATTTTAAATACGCCAGTTATGTTGTAAATAAATGTTTAGATATTTAAAACACTTACTGCTTGATCCGTCCCCTGAATCTGTGTCTGGGGTAACGGCTGGGGAGGGTTGGTAGGGGATCTCTGTCAGGGTGATGAAGAGCTCCTGGCTGTCGGGCAAATCAGCGTTGTAAGCGCTGTCTACTGCCTCGTCCTCCTCATCTCCTTCCTCCTCTTCCCCGTCCGCTGAGGAACCGGCCGCGGACAATATCCCATCCTCAGAGTCCACGGTCAGGGGTGGGGTGGTGGTGGCGGCCGCACCTAGGATGGAATGCAGTGCCTCGTAGAAACGGGATGTGTGGGGCTGGGATCCAGAGCGTCCGTTTGCCTCTTTGGTCTTCTGGTAGCCTTGTCTCAGCTCCTTGATTTTCACGCGGCACTGCGTTGCATCCCGGCTGTAGCCTCTCTCTGCCATGGCTTTGGAGATCTTCTCGTAGATCTTAGCATTCCTTCTTTTGGAGCGCAGCTCTGAAAGCACGGACTCATCGCCCCACACTGCGATGAGATCCAAGACTTCCCGATCCGTCCATGCTGGGGCCCTCTTTCTATTGGATTGCACGGCCATCTCTGCTGGAGAGCTCTGCATCGTTGCCACTGCTGCTGAGCTCACCACGGTGTCCAAACAGAAACTGCGATTCAAACTGCCCAGACAGGAAAAGGAATTCAAATTTTCCCGGGGGAGTGGCTGGTCAGAGCATCCGAGCTCGGACTGCTGTCCAGAGCGTCAACAGAGTGGTGCACTGTGGGATAGCTCCCGGAGCTATTACCGTCGATTTCCATCCACACCTAGCCTAATTCGATATGGCCATGTCGAATTTAGCGCTAATCCTCTCGTTGGGGAGGATTACAGAAATCGATTTAAAGAGAGCTTTATGTCGAACTAAATGGCTTCCTGGTGTGGACGGGTGCAGGGTTAATTCGATATAACGGCGCTAAAGTCGACATAAAAGCCTAGTGTAGACCAGGCCTAAATGAGAATTAGTCTTCCTGGTGGGAAGAATCCGGAATGGCAGTCTGATGTAGGTTGAGTGATGGGAAATGCAGAATCATTTAAATGGAGAGAGAGGAAGGAGACTTTCTCAGTTCCTATAAGCAGAGTTCTATTTTTTTTACTTGTTTATTTTTAGAAAATATTTTTGGTTAATTTAGCTGAATTAAGCAAGTAAGTTTTATAAAAAAAATAATGGAACTTGCAGAGTCCTGTCTCATACATCAAAATGATGAGATGCATTTCTTGTGTCTCAGTTAATTATCAGACTGTTGAGCTGAAGGCTTTGTCTGATTGCTAAATATTTTTTTTAAATGCTGTGTAACTTTTCTTGGTAATTAGAAGTAGTGATTAAATTGTTTTCAGTAGTACATTGCAATTATTCTTGTAGAAGAACTTTATTATATTTTGAGACAAACTTCTATTTTATTGATTTCATTTATACTTTGGCAACACTTGTATAGCCTGTCATGCCAATAAAGTTTAATTGAATTGAACTGAGATGACCGTGTAATAGTTGCTAGTTCTGACTTGCAGGAATAGTCTTTTTGAAGCCCTTAGGACTACTTGCATGGGTACAGACTGCTCAAATATTTTATTGTTTACCAGTTGAGCCCTATAATGAAATTTTTCCCCATTATAACTTGTGCTATAGACAGCGTGAGCGTATATAATGTTTGCTGAGTTAATTAAGAAAAGAAGTAGTCCTAGTCTGAAAATACAATTTTCTTTGAAAGGGTGAGTGAAGCTGTCCTGAATAAAGATTAACACACTTAATACATCCATACAGGAAAGAGAGAGAAAAAGAACATAAATTAACTAAAACTGATTCATTTGCAAATATAATTACACACTGAGAAAATGTATGTATACTGTTATATAATCTAAATACTCATTGCACAGATTAAAGGTATTGAAAAGCCATTGATAAATCCTCCTAAAAACCTGTCAGTTATATAATTAACAATTATAGACATCAATCATATACAGATAAACTGTAGAATTCATTTGAACTAGTAAACTCATTAAATGCAAGTAAAATTAAAACATTCAAACCCTTATCTTTATAATCTTTCTTCAAAACAGTGTCATTCTAAAAATATACATAAAGATACTAAGATAAAAAAGTAAAATAAAATCCATTTACGCTAGGTGTTCTAATCAACCAACAGCAAAATAGGAGTTGAGATCATTTATCTGTTTAGGAATCAAATTCTGCTTAGTTACACTTGTGCAATCCCATTGGTCTCAAAGGGGTTGCAGAGGTGTACTGGGAGCAAAATTTGACTAGTAAATCTTTGAGTGGAAAGATTATTTTCCTACAAGTTTCTTTTTAAATTTTAGCTTGCTTGATGTATTTTTCCTATTTACAGGTCTTACAGGATTGAAAAATATTGGAAACACTTGTTACATGAATGCAGCTTTACAAGCTCTTTCCAATTGGTAAGAAAAATAGCTGTTAAATGTAACCTTAAAGTAGCTATGTGTATCTGCATGTCTTCAGTTACAAACCAGACCCTCCAAAAAATCCTTAATTTAAGTTTTAGAAAAATCATACCAGTATACACCTCATTTTGATGTGTTTGGTAGCCTCATCTTGCAGTAGCATGAATAGTGCTATTGCAATCAATGGTATTACTTAAGAGTTGCAGGATATGTATATAGTTTCCCTCGAATAGCAGTCTATGGGTTTGTTTTCCCTCCTCTTCTCTAATATCTCGCAGCCCTCAATCAAAAATTATAGTTTTAAAAATTAAAAAGAGAATTGGTCATAAATATCCAGGTCGTCTTCTAAGTGTAGGGCCATTCTTTGATACTTGAGTTGTTTCATTCTTCTTCAGACAGCTAAAGGTAATATGATGTGTGGGGCATAAACAAGCTTTGAATTCCTTTTTACCATGTTATTTTTCAGTCTGGAAAGTTTTCTAATTGCTATTTATAACAATTAAAATGAGGTGGCGTGTAATCTTTTAGTGACAGAAGTTTAAACTTGCAAATTTTATAAAAGCAGCTGATATAAAACGCCTTTGATTAAACACTTGAACTGCTTGGATCTTAAACTCAAAAACAGATCAAAGAATTTCAAGATCCTAATTATATACTAAACATACATAATGTACATAAGTAATGATAAAAATTGTAAGTGAAATAGTTTAGAAAGATTTTTTTTTTAATCCTAAATATTCATAGATCAGAAAGAGCTGCCTAGCTATATACTTGAAAGTATCAGTAATATTTGGTTAATTTTTGTTTCCATTTTTTATTAAATGTTTCCAATTATAAAATAGCCTGTCCTTCCCTTTTTTAAAAAAATGTAGATTAATTAACCTATTGACTTAAAATACATTTGTTGAATTTCAGTCTTGCTAGTTGTTCCTTTTATACAATGAACCAAAACCAAACTGAGACTTTAATTATTATGTTTAATTGCTGACTATTATGTTTTCTATTTGTGACTTCCCCCTCCAAAACTGTACTGAGTTAGGTTTTGGTATTAATAATTATAATCCCTAGCTATTATATAAGGCTTTTCACCAATAGATTAAATAGTACTTTACAAAAGAGATCAGTATCTTTATCTCCGTTTCCAGATGGGTACACTGAAGCACAGAGAAAGGAAGTGACTGCCCCATGGTCAACTCTGCAGGCCAGTGGTACAGTTAGGAATAGAACACAGGCTTCCTGGATTCAGTACAGTGATCTATCCACTTCTCATTATTTGCCCTGAGGTCCTTCCTATTATCAAAAAATGCTTTGGGATTTTTGAACGTCTTTTAATGAAAAAATAAATAAAAAGGTGGAAAATAGCCAGGAAATTTGGCAAGAAGAGAGGGAAAGGACCAAAAGCTTTTTAGAATATATTATTTGTTATGACAAAATATGTCTTATAGATCAGGAACCAGTTAACTACTGTTTCTGGTCAATATTAATGGTATGGGAGAGGTCAAGGTTATAGTTCCTAGAATTTCCTTGGGCCACCAGTTGATTTTAAGGGAACAACTTATTCTCTCAGTGCTGCTTAAAATAATAGATATTGGAACTAACCCACCTATTTGTTGCAAAAATTTTTACAGATTTTCCAGATCAAGCTTTTCTGTAATTCTAACCACAGAACTCAATATACATTTTCTGTATAGCCTGTCCCTACAATGATATATTTTAATACATTCCTTGTAAGACATTAAGGAATATTTTTAAAATATTAGCTATGAAAGGTATCTGAAAGTGTCTTTCAGAATATTACATAATCAAAAAGTGCCAGCTTTCAGCCATCTTGACTGTAGAGCAAGGATCACAGGGATATGCCACTATCCCCCAGTGGCTATGTTGGCTAGTGGGAACCTGACCTTGTAAGATGGCTCCCACTGGACAATTCCAGTGCCTCTAACAAGTGGCAGGATTGGTCTGTGAGGGGTATTGTGCCACTCATAAAGTGGCCCAAATAAGCAGAATATATGAATATTGCCCTAGGGTTTAGGAAAAGAAATCATTAAACGTTTACCATGTAAATGTCAGTAATTAGCGTTAGCTAACATGCTGTCAAAATGAATGTAGGGGGAGGTTTACACTTCTCTTAGCACTATTTAAAGAATAATAATCTTGCTTCCTTCCCTCTAATCAGCCCACCCTTGACACAGTTTTTTCTTGACTGCGGGGGCTTAGCACGAACAGATAAGAAACCAGCTATATGTAAAAGTTATCTCAAGCTGATGACAGAACTTTGGCACAAAAGCAGGTATTGTACCACTTTCCTTGTGAAATATGTTTATATATAAACTTTGGACAGCAGTGCAGCACAGGGGTGAACTTGTCTTAGCTCCAATTGTTTCCTCGTGTGTGATATTCCAAAGGTTTATTACAGGCTTGAATTTAATTAATTTAAAAATAACTCTAAAAGGTTGTGTGGTGGAGTTGGGGAAGTTAATATTTGTTTTAGTGGGAAAGTTACATGAAAGAGGCTTTTCTGTGTATCATGTGACAACTCAAAACAAATGTCATTTAGCTGCTGAGTGATGATGGCATCATGTTTGCCTTCAGGTTGAAAAGAATGATTTGCCCATTGCAGCTGTTCCTGTAGTTGAACCCATAATCATGCATAATGGCATTAGATTTTCATCCTAGGAAACATGACAAGATTGACTTCCTTACACAATGAAACATGTAAGTTGTTATAAATAAGAGTGCTCTTTTATGGATAATTGAGCCTCCAGTTTCCAGCACTTTAAGCTCAACCTGAGATAGAACAAACTTTGGTTTTCCATCTGCTGCATACAGCATCATTACACACATACATTTCCCATATTTCAGTGACTTTCATAAATTTCAATAACTTTTATTTAAAAGTTTCAGAGTGGTAGTCGTATTAGTCTGTATCACCAAAAACAACGAGGAGTACTTGTGGCACCTTAGAGACTAACACATTTATTTGGGCATAAGCTTTCGTGGGCTAAAACCTACTTCATCACATGCATGGAGTGGAAAATACAGTAGGAAGATATAGATACACAGTACATGAAAAGATGGGAGTTGCCTTACCAAGTGGGGGGGGAGGGGGTCAGTTCTAATGAGACAATTCAATTAAAGTGGGCTATTATCAACAGGAGGAAGAATCACTTTTGTAGTGGTAATCAGTGTGGCCCTTTTCAAACAGTTGACAAGAAGGTGTGAGTAACAGTAGGGGGAAATTAGTTTTTAGTTTTTGTAGTGACCCATCCATTCC